>NC_058086.1:77946470-78546470 GCF_014858855.1 Bufo gargarizans | reverse complement strand
CGTTGAGGAATAGTCAGGTGGATACACAGCTGATAGTACTACTGAATAGACTGTTAGAATTTGTATTATGGCAAGAAAAAAGCAGCTAAGTAAAGAAAAACGAGTGGCCATCATTACTTTAAGAAATGAAGGTCAGTCAGTCCGAAAAATTGGGAAAACTTTGAAAGTGTCCCCAAGTGCAGTCCCAAAAACCATAAAGTGCTACAAAGAAACTGTCTCACATGCGGACCGCCCCAGGAAAGGAAGACCAAGAGTCACCTCTGCTGCGGAGGATAAGTTCATCCGAGTTACCAGCCTCAGAAATCGCAGGTTAACAGCAGCTCAGATTAGAGACCAGGTCAATGCTACACAGAGTTCTAGCAGCAGACACATCTCTAGAACAACTGTTAAGAGGAGACTGTGTGAATCAGGCCTTCATTGTAGAATATCTTCTAGAAAACCACTGCTAAGGACAGGCAACAAGCAGAAGAGACTTGTTTGGGCTAAAAACACAAGGAATGGACATTAGACCAGTGGAAATCTGTGCTTTGGTCTGATGAGTCCAAATTTGAGATCTTTGGTTCCAACCACCATGTCTTTGTGCGACGCAGAAAAGGTGAACGGATGGACTCTACATGCCTGGTTCCCACCATGAAGCAAGGAGGAGGAGGTGTGATGGTGTGGGGGTGCTTTGCTGGTGACACTGTTGGGGATTTATTCAAAATTGAAGGCATACTGAACCAGCATGGCTGCCACAGCATCTTGCAGCCGCATGCTATTCCATCCGGTTTGCGTTTAGTTGAACCATCATTTATTTTTCAACAGGACAATGACCCCAAGCACACCTCCAGGCTGTGTAAGAGCTATTTTACCATGAAGGAGAGTGATGGGGTGCTGCGCCAGATGACCTGGCCTCCACAGTCACCGGACCTGAACCCAATCGAGATGGTTTGGGGTGAGCTGGACCGCAGAGTGAAGGCAAAAGGGCCAACAAGTGCTAAGCATCTCTGGGAACTCCTTCAAGACTGTTGGAAGATCATTTCAGGTGACTACCTCTTGAAGCTCATCAAGAGAATGCCAAGAGTGTGCAAAGCAGTAATCAAAGCAAAAGGTGGCTACTTTGAAGAACCTAGAATATGACATATTTTCAGTTGTTTCACACTTTTTTGTTATGTATATAATTCCACATGTGTTAATTCATAGTGTTGATGCCTTCAGTGTGAATCTACAATTTTCATAGTCATGAAAATAAAGAAAACTCTTTGAATGAGAAGGTGTGTCCAAACTTTCGGTCTGTACTGTGGCTATGGCTGGAGGATGCCTACCAGGCACTCTGGTGGTATATGGCACAGTATATACCCTGGACAGCTGAGCATGACAAGCAAGAGTGAGAGGAGTTTTATGGTCTTGGATTGTTATGGGAGTCCTTTGCAGAACCTGACTTGGGGAGCCCTGCACAGTCCAGACTTCAGGACATTTTCTATGAGAGGGAGGCTAGGCAGGATTGGGATGATCCCCATGAGGTTGAGAAAGACCTGGCTCACCTAGCAACCCTGGAGTGGGAACTGGAGCAGGACTACCTAGATCTCTTCCTCTCCATTGGGAAGGCTCAGCAAGAGAGCAGAGTGTCAGACCCAGGTCCAGAACCCTTCAGCTGGGAGGATATTGTGGAGGTTTACTGGGAAGAACCCCAGGGGGTCGGTGGAGATGGGACCGAGGTATCTCCACCGATCCTGCAAGGAATTGGGAGCCCAGTCTCCATTCCCCAGCGGCAGGCTGAGTTACAGGGGGCAGAGACAAACGTTCCTGTCCCTCAGCAGCAGAGTGTTTTATTGGGAGAGGAGAGCTTTGTCCTCCCACCCCAGCAGCAGAGTGTCCAGCAGGGAATAGAGAGCCCAGTCTCCTTTCCCCAGCAGCAGGTCACTGTATTGCGAGTGGAGACGGTCGGTCGCCCTCCCCAGCGGCTGGAAGTAAGTATGGGAGTTGAGCTTGTTACCCCCTCTCCCCAGAGGCAGCTTAACATACCAGGGGGAGACAGTAAGCACCACAACAGTGCAGATGGGACCGTGGTCTCTGCTCTCACAGCCCAGGGGGTAGGGACAGTCAGTCCTGTGCCCCAGCAACAGGGCTGTTTAGCCAAAGGGGAGACAGTTGGTCTTCCCCTCCAGCAGCAGAGCTGGGTATCCAAAGGGGAGACAGTAGGTCTCCTCCTCCAACAATCAGGCTCCAACCAGGCTTCTTCCGTGGTAGCGCTGGCACCAGGGAAAAGTACCGCTGGTCTCTGCCCACTCAGCAACCCACCAAGGCAGTCTACTAGTCCCCCACACTGCCGTAGTGAGGCACATGGACATGGACAGTTTTCTCCCTTGCTCAGGTGTAGTAACCATTTATTGTGGGTGGGCTGTACTGCTGTTTCTATTTTGTGGGTGGGCTGCTGGACTAACAAGGGCACTGACCGGCAGAAGGGGAGAAATGTGGCAAAACCAACCTCGCCACTGGGTGCTGGAGAAGCCTGGTTGCCAGCCTCTTGCCCCAGGATTATGGGCCCTCTCATCAGCCCATGCTAAACTTAAACCCCATGGCGATTTGACATCTGGGGGTAAGTTGAATGTGGGGGTTCTGTTTAGTTTGATAGGAGTTATGTATGTTTGTGTAGTTTTGCTGTTGTGAATAGAGGTATTTTCTGTACCTAGTTGGCTTACCACACCCAGTTAGGCCAATTATCTTACACAGCCTAACGCCTAACTCTGTAAAAACTGGTTTTCGGCAGAAAAGCCATGCTTCCTTTGTTCACAAAGGACTTTTACTAACTTTTGAACCCCTGGTCTAATTCGTGCCATTTTTGGATATGTTAAAATTCTATGTTTACTGTAATGGTTGTGACATTGTATATTTGAATAGTGATTTCTGTCCTATTGTCTCCACATGTATAATGGCGATTTCCCTTCGTCCTGAGAGATAATTAAATTACTCCCCAATTGTCTCCAGGACAGAAGACATTGTATAACACTGTGTATTCTCCTGCCTGTGATGATTGCATTAACCCATTGTGTAAGGTAATTGTATCACAGGCAGAGGGGAGGATTTTGTGTGGGAGTGTCTGAGTGTATTGTACGTGGTTACTGGTTGTCTTACAAAACCCTGTGGGTGGTATTAATCTGTAACAATGTTATATAAGAACAATAAACACACAGCTCTGGCTGTTCACTGCTTTACCCTCAACACAGAGCTTGGTCTCGTTCTTGGGGGGATTCACTGTATGCTGTTAGAGACTGATTGTTAGGAGTGTAAGCCGATTGGGTGCGTTTCCAATTCTTCTGCTAACAGCTATTCGTGAGGTTCAGTTCGGGAGTTTGGTGTTCTGTATGTAGCTGCCTTTGCATCTGGAAAGGGAAGATCGCCTAAACGGTTTTAACCCCTTTTATGGCCGGGGTGCCATAACAAACAACCATAAATGGCCCCATTTTAGAAACTACACCCCTCAAGCTATTCAAAACAGATTTTACAAATGTTGTTAAACCTTTAGGTAAACGTACTTCCGGTAATAAAAGAACTCAGAACTAATATACATATTTGGAAAAGATTACCACTCTCAATTCAAGGTCGGGTAGATCTCATAAAAATGATTTTTCTCCCAAAAATACTTTGTTTTACAAAATGCTCCAATAAGATTGCCACAGAAGAAGATTTTCAGATTATTGGATCGCCTAATGGGGGAATTTATTTGTAAAGGTGCTATCCCTAGGATAAAAAAGAAGTGCTCCAGCTCCCAGTAAGAGAGGGTGGTTTGGCGGTTCCTAACTGGTTTCTGTATTATTTGATTGCACAATATAGTCAGACAAGAGATAGTTTGAATGGTTTAGTGGGAAGACAGGAATTAAATAAAATGGGTTGGAGAGGGGAATTTAATCACTTAGAGGTATTGGAATCGGGTACACTAGGGAAAAGTATTATAGGAAATAGAATATTGAATTCACTGGATTACACATAGGTGCAGATTAAAAAAATATTGGGGATTAAAGGTTTTTTGCAATATACACCTATGTGGAAAAATTTTAATTTAAAGGAACAGCAAACGATTAGGAGTTACATCGAATGGGAAAAAAGGGGATGAAATATCTAGGTCAAGCATTTGAAGAAGATCATTTGGAGGACTTTAATACACTTGTTAGGGAGTTTGGGATCCCCAAAAGGATATTTATAAATACCTCCAGTTTAGGAACGCTTTGAAAACAGTGGTAAATGTAGATAAATATAGAAAGGAACAATCAGATAGAATATATAAATTCACTAATGGAGGAGAAAAAAGAGGTACAACAAAAAAAAAAAGGGATATTGATGGAGGGAAAGAAAGAACGGATCACAATACTTGCAAAAAAAAATGGGAAAAAGAACTTCAGCTTTTCTTCACGGAAGAGAAATGGAAAGATGCCCTCAGAAGTTATGCCATGGTGTCGGATAGGGGTTCACATAAAATATCACAGCTTTTTATAGTACATAGATTACATCGATCTCCTATGATGCTAAAGAAAATGGGTGTGAGAACTTCAGATAAGTGCCCAAAATGCAGGGGAGAGAACGCAGATCTAATACACTGTTTTTGGAGATGCCCCAGACAAGAACCAGTAGTTTGTATATTGGGAGCAATGAACATTTGAAATTAAAGAAAGAAGTACGATTGGTTCTGAGTACAGTACTATTTCAAGCTAGTACTCCATGTGTGGTCTGACTAGCGATTTGTAAAGTGGTAGGACTATGTTCTTATCACGGGCATCTATGCCCCTTTTGATGCAACCCAATATCTTATTGGCCTTGGCAGCAGCTGCCTGACACTGGTTTTTGCAGCTTAGTTTGCTGTTTATTAAAATTCCTAAATCCTTTTCCATGTCAGTGACTTTTTAGATATTGGAAGGAGATAGCAGAGATTGTACTGGTATTTCTGGATGTTCAGGGGCTTGAAGATCCAGTAGTTTGTATATTGGGAGCAACTGAACATTTGAAATTAAAGAAAGAAGTACGATTGGTTCTGAGTACAGTACTATTTCAAGCTAGACTCCTTATACTTAGGAAATGGGTAAAGGAAGACCCGCCTACAGTGAGACAGTCTCTCTCTCCAAGGGGTGGTGGGTGGGTATTCGGGTGATAAGGAATAACTATAATATTTATTGTAAGATGGATTTTTTGCATTGTGGTATTGATGTGATGATTGTGTATACGTTTTCAAAAAGAAAACAATAACAAAAAAAAAAAAAACTTTAGGTATTCCACAAGAATTAAAGGAAAATGTAGAAGAAATTTCGGAATTTCACTTTTTTTTTTACAGATTTTACATTTTAATCAATTTTTTTCAGTTAGAAAGCAAGGGTTAACATCCAAATAAATCTCAATATTTATTACCCTGATTCTGTAAATTACAGAAACACCCCATTTGTGATCGTAAACTGCTGTACGGACTGTGAGGATTTGCTCTTGGAAGGCAGGGTAATCAGACGCAGTACAGAGGCAAAACAAGTTCATAAATCAAAATATTCACAAAGAAGGCAAAAGAAAAACAACTCACAACAGTCTTGGTGTTAATTCACACAACGAAAAGTCCATATAACAGACATGTCACCTTGCTAGCAGTCCACAGTAGGTTTTAGGGGCCTGTTTCCCAGCATACAGCCTTCATGCGGCTCTGAACCTTCCAGCACAACACCATGCTTCAGATCCCAAGACAGAGACTTAGATTCTGATCCCAGCTGCCTATTTAAAGGACAGCCAGGTGCTGCCAAAACCTGGATCGGCACTTAAACTCTGGTCCGGTATTTGATCTCACCTGGCTGGAAATCAGCCCAGCTGCCCATGTTGGGGGGAAAATACCTGCTTTCCCAAACAAAACCCCTTGCTAGGTCACAGGGCGCATAGCAGGTGCAGAAGGAAAAGAACGCCATATGGTTTTTGGAGGCCAGATTTCAATAGGATAATTTTAAGTTGCCATGTCACATTTGAAGACCCCTAGAGTAGAAACTCAAAAAAAGTGACTTCATTTTGGAAACTATGGGATAAGGTGGCAGTCTTGTTGGTACTATTTTAGGGTACATATGATTAAAAAAAAAAAAAAAAAAAAACTTAATTCCTATTCTACAGTAATAAATTCTGCCTACTCATTTATTAGTTTACTTGAGGGTAGGAGTAGATCCCATGTGCACAGCATCCATTCAGCTTAATGCCTATACATGCACACTCTGACACCCTGAGACTAGTCAATATGTATCTTCATCCACCCTGCTCACTTGTATCAGCGGCAGTGTGGCACCCTTTTTCTGCTGATAAAGGATAGAAATCAACTGTGCTAATAGACATACAGACAGCTTTCCACCCACACTTGCATACTGTAACGTATCCGGTCCAGTGAACAAACTTTCGATGTTCTTTTCTGCACCTACCATGTTTATCACGGTTATCGACGAATCAAGGTTCCACCCCGGAGAGGGAGCATGAGAAAGAGAGACCACATCCAAGGAAGGTTAATTGTTTCAAATTAAATATGATAGAGTGGAAATGTGGGACAAATTATTGAAGCGCAAATGTGGGACAAATTATTGAAGCGCAAATGTGGGACAAATTGTTAAAGTTTAAGCATTCAATTAAGGGGGTGGCGCACATCAATTAAAGAATAATTTTGTAAAAATTTTTTACCTATGCAGAGCAGGGGTTTTTATCCGGCAAAATTTGTAAAATGTCACCTAACATTGTAACAGACGAATTTTTGAAATTTATGTTCCTGTCACCTATGCAGAGTAGGGGTTTTTCAATCGCCAGAAATGGGTTAATGTTACCCACCAATGACACAGATTATTTTTAAAAAATTCTGTACCTGTCAACTATGCAGAGCAGGGATTTATTCATGTCCAAAATTGTAAAATGTCAACCCAAGAATGTAACAGAAAAATTTGTGACATTTATTAACCTGTCTACTAGGTAGTGCAGGGGTATATTACAGCCAAAAATTGTTTAATGTCACCCGAAAATGTAAAAGAAAACTTGGTGAATTTCACCCAAAAATGTAACAGACAAATTAGTGATTTTTTTTGTACCTGTCTACTAGGTATGGCAGTGGTATATCACACCCAAAAATTTGTGAATTTCACTTGAAAATGTAATAGACAAATTTGTGAAATGACTTCAAAATAAAATAAAATACGTACAAAAAAAAAAAAAAACTTGATTTATGAGGTGGAGGTCCATATGGAGTAGGAGTTTGAGGAGGCAGTGGACGTAGCAGTTTAGGTGGAAGCAGCAGTGGAGGAGGACGAGGTAGCCAACACTGGTTTTTGGTTTTAATTTTTTTTTTATGAGGGTATACTCCAAAAGGGTGTGAAATATCCAAAATACAAGAATGAGCAATTTTGCTGTAGTATAACAATGGCTGGTTAAGGCCGGTATACATGTCTATTCTGCACAAGGTACGGACAAGTCCAGTGGGATCCATGCTTAGTTTATTTTAATGAACGTGAGCTTGTCCACATTGGCTGTGGACATGTAGATTGATAATGCCCCCTGCCGTGCTAAACACACGTTCAGATAATACACTGGCTGCAGGGCAGGCCAGCACCTCCAAGACGTAAAGGGCAAGCTCAGGCCATGTGCCCAATTTGGAGACCCAGAAGTTGAAGGGGCAGACCCGTCATTCAGTATGTGTAGGCGTGTGCACATATACTGCTCCACCATGTTGGTGAAATGCTGCCTCCTGCTAAGACGTTCCATATCAGCTGGTGGTGCTGGTTGTTGTGGCGTGCTGACAAAGCTTTTCCACATTTCGGCAATGCTAACCCTTCCTTCTGAGGTGCTGGCGGTGCCCAAGCTGCGTTGGCGACCTCTTCCTCCTCCTCTGCCTTCGCCTTGTGCTTCCACTGTGCCCCCGCTGTCAGGTGGAAATGCCACCAGCAGTGTGTCTACCAGCATGCGCTTGTACTTGCACATCTTACGATCGCGCTCCAGTGACGGATTTAAGGACGGTACGTTGTCCTTGTAATGGGCATCCAGCAGCGTGGACACTCAGTAATCAACACAAGTTAGAATGTTTGCAACTCGGTGGTCGTTGCGGAGACACTGCAGCATGTAATCGCTCATGTGTGCCAGGCTGGGCAAGGCAATGAAAAGCTGTCCTCTGTGAAAGGTGTATCGTTTGTGTCCTCTGTATCCCATCCCATGCACCAGTGATGGCCATGAGCTTGTCTGGGTGCCACCCTGCTGTGAACAAGGTTCCTCCTCCTCCATCTCCTCATCCTCCACCTCGTCATCCTCCAGAACTGTGCCCTGGCTGGACAATTGTGTACCTGGCGTTTGTGGGTGCAGGAACCCACCCTCGGAGCCACTTGTGAATGACTGGCCGGAAACCCTACAAAATGATCGCTCTTCCTCCTCCTCCTGTGCCACATCCTCTTCCATCATTGCCAGCAGCGTTTTTTCAAGGAGGCATAGAAGTGGGATAGTAATGCTGAGAACGGCGTTATCGGCACTGGCCATGTTGGTGGAGTACTCGAAAGAGCGCAACAAGGAACACAGCTCTCGCATGGAGGCTAAGTCATTGGTGGTGAAGTGGTGCTGTTCCGCAGAGCAACTCACCTGTGCATGCTGCAGCTGAAACTTCACTATCGCCTGCTGCTTCTCGCACAGTCTGGCCAGCATGTGCAAGGTGGATTTCCACCTTGCGGGCACGTCGCACATGAGGCGGTGAGCGGGAAGGCCGAAGTTACGCTGCAGAGCTGACAGGCGAGCAGCAGCAGGGTCAAACGCCGAAAGCATTCTGATTCTGCACCATGTGCACCACCCTTCACCATGTGCACCACCAAATTCAGCACATGCGCCAGGCAAGGAATGTGCGTCAAACCGACTAGTTCCAGAGCTGCTATGAGATTTTGCCCGGCCGGGCTTGAGGCTCACTGGCACCAATCACTCAGCAGTCTGTTGTTCAAGGCCCATCCACAGCTCCTGTACGGTGTGGGGTTTGTCCCCAAAACAGATAAGTTTTAAAACTGCCCGCTGTCGTTTACCCCTGGCTGTGCTGAAGTTGGTGGTGAAGGTGTTACGCTGACCGGATGTGAAGCCGGTAGAGGATGAGGAAGCGGAGTAGGAGGAGGAAGCAACATGAGGCAAACTTAAGCGCCCTGCAATCCTCGGTGGTGGAAGGACATGCAACAAACTGCTATCAGCCTCAGGCCCAGCCACCACTGCATTTACCCAGTGTGCTGTTATGGAGATATAACGTCCCTGACCATGCTTACTGGTCCACAGATGGCATTGCGCAGTGCACACCTTATTTTGTCCCCCACTTGTTTGTGCAGGGAAGGGATGGCTCACCTGGAAAAATAGTGGCGGCTGGGCATGACGTACTGTGGGACAGACACCGCCATAAGGCCTTTACAACTCTCGGTCTCCACCAGACGGAATTACAGCATTTCTAAGGCCAGTAATTTAGAAATGCTGGCATTCATGGGTAGGGGGGTACTTCCTCTTCCACTCCAGTGTTTGGGAGATGGAGAGCTGAACGCTTCCGTGGAACATTGTGGAGATGCTTGGTGACCCAGATGGTGGTGTTGCTGGCAGATCCTCTGTTTGCAGGGTGGCAGGTGGCACTGTCACTCCAGAGGTGGATGAAGAGGCAGAGACTGCAGCAGAAGAGGAAGCAGGAGGAGCCAGAGACCTTTCTTGATTTTTGAGGTGTCTACTTAACTGCAGCTCGTGCTTTGCACTTAAATGCCTGGTCATGCAGATTGTGCTCAGGTTGAGAACGTTTATGCCTTGCTTCAGGTTCTGCACAGCATGCAAACCACTCGTGTCTTGTCGTCAGCACATTGTCTGAAGAAGTGCCACACCAGGGAATTCCTTGGAGCTGGCTTTGGTGTGCTCGGTTCCTTGCTGCGGTGGGTAGTAGCAGGCGTACTGTCTAGGGGACGGCCGCGCAGCTCCGGCTCTGTGCAACCACTGCGACCACCGCCTCTTCCTCCGAACTACACAGGTCACTCGCATGACCTTGATTCCATGTGGGGTCAAGGACCTCATCATCCTCCACATCATCTTCCACCCAGTCATCATCTCTGCCCTCCTTGTCGGTCTGCACACTTTCGAAAGCCCCAGCAGTTGGCACCTGTGTTTCGTCATCATCCGAGATGCGCTGCAATGGTCCTCCCATGTACTCATCTTGAAAGATAAGTGGTTGGGCATCGTGTACACTCAATCTCTTCCACTTCTGGGGCAGGGCTAGGTGGAGGGCCCTGGGAAACCCTAACCTAGTAAAACATGATATAAAATATAAGGTGCACACAACCTGAAAAAATGTTGAAGCAAAGAATAAAAATGGGTATTAAAAATCTAAATATTCAGTATTCGTATGCGGGGTTCCCATCCATTTCTCCAATGAAGTCTACCCCGCATACGAATACTGAATATTTAGATTTTTAATACCCATTTTTATTCTTTGCTTCAACATTTTTTCAGGTTGTGTGCACTAAACGTTTTATATTATGTTTTATTATGTTTTACTCCACGCCTTTTAAATTATGTAATGTCTACTTAGATTATTTATATATACAGTAGCTAGGGACCACAAAATACATATTTTCTGAAACAACGCATATGCGGCCTTGAATTACATCAAAACTGCATCAGAAAATCTGTATAGAAATGTCACAGGTAAATATTAAAAAAAGGACTACTGTTGACTACAATGAAGCTACAATTTAGATAATACTGAATACCTGATTTTATATATATTTTATTTATTAGGTTTTAAAAAATACTTCATTAGTTTGCACTTCTTAGATTATGTATTTTACTATTTATAAGATAAGAATTTATATAATCTATATATACAGCAGCTAAGGACAACGAAACAAAATTATCTCCACAAAAAACACATCTGCTTTAAAGGGCTTCTGTCACCCCATTAAACCGTTTTTTTTTTTTTCTTTACTAATAATCCCTACACTGCGATCTCATCATACATAAGCTAATTAATGATTTTCGTTCAGTAGAATTTGTTAAAAATCGATTTTTGAAATATGTAAATTACCTTGCTACCAGCAAGTAGGGCGGCTACTTGCTGGTAGCAGCCGCGTCCTCCGATGGTAATGACGCCCCCTCTGCTTGTTGATTGACAGATCCCATCCACTGGCCCTTTCTCGGCTGGCCCTGCCTGTTTTGATTCAATATCTGGCGCCTGCGCCGCGGCCGTACTTCTCTTCAATCTGCGCAGGCGCACTGAGAGGCGGCAACTCACTCGGCCGCTCCATCCTCAATGCGCCTGCGCCGGGTGTAGATGTGACAGCATCGGCGCAGGCGCATTGAGGATGGAGCGGCCGAGCGAGTGGCCGCCTCTCAGTGCGCCTGCGCAGATTGAAGAGAGGTACGGCCGCGGCGCAGGCGCCAGATATTGAATCAAAACAGGCAGGGCCAGCAGAGAGGGCGTCATTACCATCGGAGGACGCGGCTGCTACCAGCAAGTAGCCGCCCTATTTCATTTACATATTTCAAAAATAGATTTTTAACAAATTCTACTGAACGAAAATCATTAATTAGCTTATGTATGATGAGATCGCAGTGTAGGGATTATTAGTAAAGAAAAAAAAAAAAACGGTTTAATGGGGTGACAGAAGCCCTTTAAAAATCGCATCTGCGTTCTTGAAAATCGCATCTGCGATTTATACATATTGGACTTCAACTGCACTTGAAAATGTTTATAGGACTCTGATAGAACTGATCTGTAAATGTTAAAACAAGACTAATACTGGAAATTGTCATATAAGGATATATTTGACATGTGTGTGACAAAACCAACCTCGCCACGGTGTTTTGGAGGGGGCTGGTTGCCAGCCTCCTGCCTCAGGATTATGGCCCATACTAACTTTAAAGAAGACAGGCCGGCCGCACAGCTTAAATCTGTCTTTGGAATTGTATTTTGTTATGTGAGGGTACCCAGATGGCTAGTTTAATTGTATTCATGTGGTCTGAGTGCCATTCGCCTAATGATATGCACTCAGACTTGAGCTATCTGGGAATATGTTAAATGTCTGTGGTTGCTGGGAGGGTGTGACATTGTGTGTTTAAATGGTGATGTCTGTCCTGTTGTCTCCACATGTGTATTGGCGATCTCCCCTTTGTCCTGAGAGATAATTGGATTATTCCTCGGTTGTCTCTGGGGCAGAGAGGAGGAAACCATGATGCATTGTGGGGATGTGTTGTATCTGTTCGGTGTGTCGCAGTCTCCATTCTGGTCCCCTGGGGGCGTGTCCACCAGATGGGGACCTGCATAAATACGGGCGGGTGGCCCTCAATAAAGTGTTCCTGTTTTATCCTTCATCATGTTGAGACTGGTGTTTGGATAACTGATCAAAACTGGGGGATTGCTATACGCTGACGATTTGCTATACTCCCCTGGCATAACTACTAGCTCTTATAAGAGCTGTTCCTGCTCTCTGGCTGTAGGAGATGTTTACCCAATGGAGCCTGGAGCCTTGTCGTAGGTCCAGCGTGGGTGGAGGACGGTGAGACCCCAACCAAGCTGCGGCGGTTCGTGGGGTCTGCAGGGCGTACGGTGTCAAGTGGAGTGCTTGGAGTCCTCGGAAAGCACAAGGAGCATCTATCGACGGAGGTACCCGGTCAGGGTGCTAGGAGATCCGTTACAATGTGCTCTTTCATCTACTCTATGCCGGATTTTATATTCGACCAGATCCACTTCGGACTTTTTACCTGACTTAATTGTATAGGATGGTGGATATAAAAAGGGGCAGATCTTTTCTGCGGGTCACCACTGGGGAAGGGGCTAGAATAGACCCCGAAACCCGTCTGGTTTCTAAGACCCGCACATTAGCTGATGAATTTGTCTTGACCCTTATATTCTGGACTTGGATCTTCAACCTGCTGAATCCCCGATTTATTACGGCATACAGCGAACATTCTGACCTGAAGTATACAGGGTCATGATAAACGCTAAACTCTATCTATACGTCTGCTACACCTGATAAAGACGGGAAAACTACGGGAGAATATCCACATCGGGGGCTGTTTATTTGCCTGAATTACTCCAGTTGAATCTCCGCATTCAGGTACCGCCGGATCTGACTCTATTAGCCACGTGGGACGCCACTGTGAGCTCCAGTCAGACGGCAAATCGAAAGTATAATCATTGTATGCCATATAGGGGATATATGTTGAATTCTTTCAAATAATCGAATGAAATTTTATGAATTTGTCCGGACATCCTTCCGAATAATTACTGAGCAATTTGTCGACAAACACTCATCGATTATCAGCATATCGATTTTATATATTCGAATACAAACTGATCAGGTTTATCCTCTAAGGCTCCACATGCCAAATCCTGAGTCTCTCACAATACCCTTTGTTTTATGTATTTTCATTGCATGTTTTGATATTTATGATGCTGGCCATATCTACATTCTGAATTGTTCTTAGCCATATTACCATCTACTGTTCTTATTTGCTAGATATTACCATTTTAGCCATTATTGTTTTAGTGATTTTAATTGTCATATTTTCATCAGATATAATAAATATTGTCACCATCATATATTTCATTTTGTCTGTATCTCTGTATGGTCCAGGTGTGAGTGCTCAGCCTATTTACTTTTTCTATATCCTTCCTTTTTTGACTGGGTGAGTCATTTGGCTTAGTAGCACCTATCCACAGCTTTAAATGGAGTGAGCCACCATACCTACATTTTACAATTTCCAATTAATAACAGAATATGACAGCAGTATATAACCCTTGAATTTCACACGTGTAGATGCAGGAAGGGCTGCAAAATTATGTATTTTGCACAAAAAGGGTGTTTTATTAAAAGCAGAATATAACCACAGTTTCTAAAGTGTGTATCTTACACGTACAGATCCAGATAGGCCGTAATTTAAGTTTTTTGTCAAAAATGTTTTTTCAAATAACAGAATAGAACCACAGTATGTAAGGGGTGTATCTCACACGTACAGATGTAGACTAGGCCGCAATTCAAGTTTTTTGCCCAAAATGGGTGTTTGTTAAATAACAGCAGTATATAACCCTTGAATTTCACACGTGCAGATGCAGGAAGGGGTGTAAAATTGGGTATTTTGCCCAAAAAGGGTGTTTTATTGAAAGCAGAATATAGCACAATTATCTAAAGTGTGTATCTCACATGTACAGATCAGACTAGGCTGCAGTTTATTTTTCTTGCCCAAAATTGTTGTTTTTCAAATAACAAAATAGAACCACAGCATCTAAAGTGTGTATCTCACACATACAGATCCAGACTAGGTCGCAATTTAAGTTTTTTTGCCCAAAATGGGTGTTTTGCTAATAACAGAATAGAACCACAGTATGTAAAGGGTGTATCTCACACATACAGATGTAGACTAGGCAGCAATTAAAGTTTTTTGTGCAAAATGGGTGTTTGTTAAATAACAGAATATGACAGCAGTATATAACCCTTGAATTTCACACGTGAAGATGCAGGAAGGGCTGTAAAATTGTGTATTTTGCCCAAAAAGGTCGTTTTATTAAAAGTAGAATATAACCACAGTATCTAAAGTGTGTATCTCACACGTACAGATCAGACTAGGCCGCAATAGTTTTTTTTTTTGTTGCCAAAATGGTTGTTTTTCAAATAACAGAATACAACCACAGTATCTAAAGTGTGTATCTCACACGTACAGATCCAGACTAGATCGCAATTTAAGTTTTTTGCCCAAAATGGTTGTTTTTTAAATAACAGAATAGAACCACAGTATGTAAAGGGTATAGCTCACACATACAGATATAGACTAGGCCGCAATTAAAGTTTTCTTTGTTTGATAACAGAATATGACAGTAGTATATAACCCTTGAATTTCATACTTGCAGATGCAGCAAGGGCTGTAAAATTGTTTATTTTGCCCAAAAAGGGTGTTTTTAAAAACCAAGAAAATTATAGCTGTATTTCTAGCTTAAATTCCACACTGACTAATGCGACAGAGGCCCAAAATGAAGATTATTGGCAAAGCCAGAAAATTATTGAAGTATTTCAAACTTGTTTTAAACAGTAACATATGCAGCACGGGCTGCAATAATAACCTGTTTATGACATAGGGCGTACAGGTGCGCCCTGATGTCCCGGTACTTAAGGACGTCCTATGTATTTTCAATCACCGCCGCACGGTGGGCAGTGATCGGAACTGGGTGCCTGCTCAAGTCATTGAGCGGGCACCCGGGGTCAATGCGCGGGGGGGGGGTCCCGTGACCCCCTGTGTTGGCGATCCCCACAAACCACAGGTCAAATCAGTTCAATTGCGGCTTTTACATGTTGCGGCGCACGGCATTGGGTCCCCGTGGGGCTGTAGTGGGGACCCGATGGCATGGAAGGCAGCGCGATGCCTTCCTGAGGCATCGACGCTGCCTTCCTGTAATGAGCGGCCGGTAGCTGTATGAGTAATACACACTGTATTACTCATACAGCCAATGCATTCCAATACAGAAGTATTGGAATGCATTGTAAAAGATTAGACCCCCAAAAGTTGAAGTCCCAAAGAGGAACAACAAATAAAGTGAAAAAAAGTTGAAAAAATTGTTTCCCCCCAAAAAATTTAAAGTTTCAAGTCAAAAACAAAACAAAACATAATTTTCCCCACATAAGGTATTGACCGGCTCTATAAACATATCACATGACCTAACCCCTCAGATTAACACCATAAAAAAAAAAAACTGTGCTAAATAAAAAACATTTGTCACCTTACATCACAAAAAGTACAACAGTAAGCGATCAAAAAGGCATATGCCCACCAAAATAGTACCAATCTAACCGTAACTTCATCCCGCAAAAAATGAGCCCCTAGCTAAGACAATCGCCCAAAAAATAAAAAAAACTATAGCTCAGAATATGGAGACACTAAAACATTGTTTTTCCATTTAAAAAAGCTGTTATTGTATAAATAAAAAAGTATACATATCGCTGCGTCTATAATAACCTGCTCTTTAAAAATATCACATGACCTAACCCCTCAGGTGAACACCGTAAAAAAAAAAAAAAATCAATTTATTTTCACCTTAAATAAAAATAATACCCTACTTAAGATAATCGCCCAAAAACTGAAAAAAACTATGGCTCTCAGACTATGGAAACACTAAAACATGATATTTTTTGTTTCAAAAATGATATTATTGTGTAAAACTTACATAAATAAAAAAAGTATACATATTAAGTATTGCTGCATCCATAATAACCTGCTCTATAAAAATATCACATGACCTTACCCCTCAAGTGAACACCGTAAAAAAAAAAAAAAAAAAACTGTAAAAAGCCATTTTATGTCACCTTACATTACAAAAAGTGTAATAGCAAGCGATCAAAAAGTCACACGCACCCCAAAATAGTGCCAATAAAACAGTCATCTCATCCCGCAAAAATAATACCCTACCCAAGATAATCATCCAAAAACTGAAAAAACTATGGCTCTCAGACTATGGAAACACTAAAACATAATTATTATTTTTTTTTTTAATTAAATCATTGTGCAAAACTAACATAATTAAAATAAAAGTATTCATATTAGGTATCGTCGCATCCGTAATCAAATGACCTAACCCCTCAGGTAAATACCGTAAAAAAAAAAAAAAACGGGGTAAAAAATGCCATTTTTTGTCACCTTACATCACAAAAAGTGTAATAGCAAGCGATCAAAAAGTCATATGCACCCCAAAATAGTGCCAATCAAACCGTCTTCTAATCCCTCAAATATCATACCTTACCCAAGATAATCACCCCAAAACTGAAAAAACTATGGCTTTCAGACCAGGGAAGCACTAAAACAAGATTTTTTTTGTTTAAAAAATGAAATCATTGTGTAAAACTTCCATAAATAAAAAAAAGTATACATATTAGGTATCACTGCATCCGTGACAACTTGATATAGAAAAATACCACATAATCTAACCTGTCAGATGAATGTTGTAAATAACAAAAAACTAAACGGTGCCAAAACAGCTATTTCTTGTTACCTTGCCTCACAAAAAGTATAATATAGAGCAACCAAAAATCATATGTAGCCTAAACTAGTACCAACAAAAGTGCCACACCATCCCGTAGTTTCTAAAATGGGGTCACTTTTTTGGAGTTTCTACTCTAGGGGTGCATCAGGTGGGCTTCAAATGGGACATTGTGTCAAAAAACCAGTGCAGCAAAATCTGCCTTCCAAAAACCGTATGGCATGCCTTTCTTTCTGCGCCCTGCCATGTGCCCGTGCAGCAGTTTACGACCACATACTGGAAAAAATAAAATAAAATGGAAAATCTGCCAAAAAAGTGAAATTTTGAAATTGTATCTCTATTTTCCATTAATTCTTGTGGAACACCTAAAGGGTTGCAAAAAAGTTTGTAAAATCAGTTTTGAATACCTTAAGGAGTGTAGTGTCTAGAATGGGGTCACTTCTTTGGAGTTTCTACTCTAGGGGTGCATCGGGTGGGCTTCAAATGGGACATGGTGTCAAAAAACCAGTCCAACAAAATCTGCCTTCCAAAAACCGTATGGCATGCCTTTCCTTCTGCGCCCTGCCGTGTTCCGGTACAGCAGTTTTACGACCACATATGGGGTGTTTCTGTAAACTACAGATTCAGGGCAATAAATATTGAGCTTTGTTTGGCTGTTAACCCTTGCTTTGTAAATGGAAAAAAAAATATTAAAATGAAAAATCTGCCCAAAAAGTATTTTCCATTAATTATGTGGAACACCTAAAGAGTTAACGACGTCTGTAAAATCAGTTTTGAATACCTTGAGGGGTGTAGTTTCTAGAATGGGGTCATTTTGGGGTGGTTGCTATTATGTAAGCCTCACAAAGTGACTTCAGACCTGAACTGGTCCTTAAAAAGTGGGTTTTTGAAAATTTCTGAAAAGTTTCAAGATTTGCTTCTAAACTTCTAAGCCTAGTAACATCCCAAAAATTTTTAACATCAATCCCAAAATGATCCAAACATGAAGTAGACCTATGGAGAATGTAAAGTAATAACTATTTTTGTAGGTATTACCATGTATTATACAAGTAGAGAAATTGAAACGTAAAAATTTGCTAATGTTTCAAATTTTTGTGTAAATTTGGAATTTTTTTTAAATATAAAAATGATTTTTTTTTACTCCATTTTACCAGTGTCATGAAGTACAATATGTGATGAAAAAACAATCTCAGAATGGCCTGGATAAGTCAAAGCGTTTTAAAGTTATCACCACATAAAGCAACATTGGTCATATTTGCAAAAAATGGCCTGGTCCTTAAAGAGGACCTTTCACTACTGTACAAACTAAAAACTAACTATACCTGTGGGCAGAGCGGCGCCCAGGGGTCCCCCTGCACTTACTAGTAAGTCTGGGCGCCGCTCCGTTCGCCCGGTATAGGCTCCGGTGTCTGCGCTCCCTTCTGACTGATTTCTTGTAGGAGGCGTGTCCCTTGCTGCACTGCTGGCCAATCGCAGCGATTGGCCAGCAGTGCAGCAAGGGACACGCCTCCTACAAGAAATCAGTCAAAAGGGAGCGCAGACACCGGAGCCTATACCGGGCGAACGGAGCGGCGCCCAGACTTACTAGTAAGTGCAGGGGGACCCCTGGGCGCCGCTCTGCCCACAGGTATAGTTAGTTTTTAGTTTGTACAGTAGTGAAAGGTCCTCTTTAAGGTGAAAATGAGCCCGGTCCCTAAGGGGTTAAGTATTTAGCAAAAAAAAAAGGGTGTTTTTTTACTAACAGAATATGAAAGCTGTATGTATAAATTTCACACGTGCAGATGCCGCAAGGGCTGTAAAATAGTTTATTTTGCCCCAAAATATGTTTTTAAAAACCCAGAAAATTATAGCTGTATTTCTAGCTTAAATTGCACACTGACTAATCCTGCAAAGGCACCAAATGTTGAACATTGGCAAAAATGTTTTTTTTTTTTATCAAAACCAGAAAATGATTGAAGTTTTTAAAACTTGTTTTTAACAATCACAGATGCAGCAAGGGCTGCAATATTAAGTATTTTGCAAAAAAAGGGTGTTTTTTTTTACTAACAGAATATGAAAGCTGTATATAACGCTTGAATTTCACACATGCAGATCCAGCAAGGACTGTAAAATAGTGCATTTTGCCTAAAAAGGGTGTTTTTAAAAACCCTGAAAATTATAGCTGTATTTCTAGCTTAAATTGCACACCGACTAATCCTGCAAAGGTACCAGATGTTGGATATTGCCATAAATTGGTGTTTTTTCAAAGCCAGATTAATATTACAGTATTTCAAGCTTGGATTGTCACAAAAGCACAGATGCTGTGCTGGTGCACTGAGCTTGCATAAAATGTCCGCCTCCCACCTAACTAACAGACGGATATAAAAGTTATTTTTTTCTGTCACTGGGCTCAGGGCAGGGTAAAAACATTGTGCACTGCACCCACACAACTAAATCTATGTAGATTGCTTAGTTCAATTGGAGTTCTGATAACAGATTCTGTCCTATTCTCTCCATCACAGCAGCAGCATCATCCTCTCCCTACACTAAAGCACAGCAGAGTGATGTGCAGGGCTACGTGACTCCAACTTATATAGAGGCTGGGTCGCATGCTGCACTGGCCAATCACAGGCATGCAATTAGTAGGCATGGCTGTGATGGTTTCTGAAGTTACACAGTTAAACGCTTGTTGATTGGCTGCTCTGCAGCCATTCACAAACTGCTAAGAAATCACCAAACTTTTGCTGAAATGTTCGGGTTCGGGTGCGGGGTCCAAAAATCCAAAAGTTCGGTACGAACCCAAACTTTACAGTTCGGGTTTGCTCAATCCTAGTGTTCACCTGAGGGGTTAGGTCACATGATATTTTTATACAGCAGGTCGTTACGGATGTGGCGATAATTAATCTGAATACTTTTTTTTCACCTTTAACACAAAAAAAACATTTTTGTAACAAGAAATCATATTTTAGTATGTCCACATTCTAAGAGCCATAGTTTTTTTTTTACTTTTCGTCCGATTGTTTTATGTAGGGGCTCATTTTCTCATTTTTTGCGGGATGAGGTGACTGTTTAATTGGTACTATTTTGGGGGGCATACGCTTTTTGATCGCTTTATGTTGCACTTTTTGTGATGTCAGGTGACAAAAAAATTATTGTTTTAGCACAGTTTTCTACGGTGTTCAGGTGAGAGGGTGGATCATGTATTATTTTTATAGTTCCGGTCGTTAAGGAGGTGGCAATATGTCTGGTTTTCCTTTTTTTGCTATTTTTTTTTTTCAATTTTATGTGTTTTATTTCGGGAAATCTTATTACAATTTTTCCTTTTTTCACTTGAAACTTTATTTAATTTTTTTACTTTATTTTTTGTCCCACTCTGGGACTTCAACTTCTGGGGTCTGACCCCCACTACAATGCTTTACAATGCAACCTGTATTGCAATGCATTGGCTGTCAGCTTTTATGCTGACACCCTGCCTGTGAGACCGAGCCTAAGGCGTCACTGCAGCGGGGGAACCCGATGGAGATGTGGAGGGCACCCGTACCCTCCGCAAACCCTCTGCATCTTTGCAGCTTTGACATCAGCATACAAGGGGTTTCACGGATGCCGGCAGATGCAGCAGGGGCCCCGCTGTCAGTGACTGCTGGGTCCGTGCTGCTGATCGGGCATTCACACCGTACATGTACGGCGCTGGTCCTTAAAGGGGTATTCCCATCTTGCTAAATCAGCCAGGGTTGCAGTTACTTCACAAATCACTTCCTGCTTTTCTGCTTCTAAAGCTGGTCTGGCTTAGGCAGCTAGAGTGAAGGCCGGCCATGCCTCCTTATGACATCACACTAAGAGCTGAGTCCTGCGTGCTCGTTCATGTGAAAACTATGACTCACCATTCTGGCTGGCACCAGGAAGTGTCTGTGAAGCTCATCTCTCCTGCTGTGGACTCCGATCACTCAGTGAGCAATGGTAAGTGATTTTATTGACTACCATTTGGATGTCCTGAATACTAACTACACATAAAACTTTTCATATCTATTCCAAAGCCTATTTACTGCTGCCCAAATGCATGTCTGCTAGTATCCATATGATTCGTTTTCTTGTCTCCTATAAAAAATATTAAAAAATCACTGAACAGCACAGATGCAGATTTGTTACCATTAGAGCTGTACTACATTTCAGTAATAACGTGCATATTCAACTCAGCTACATATCATTGTATTACCCTCCTCTTGTACTATCTCTCCACCATTCTATATATGACATATATTGATAATCCCAACCATACCAATCACTGAGGATCTTCCAGCACACATACCTGGCTCCGCTACATAACATTCATACAACTTTGCAATATATCAGTGTATTCATCTCCCCCCATGTCATCTAGATTTCAACTTTTCTTTATCTGTCAAACCTTGCTAATCCACTCCCCCACTATTACTGTGGATGCTTGCGACACATGATTAGCTCTGCTACATTCCACTGTTCCCCTCCGCCATGTCATCTAGATTTCCACTTTTCTCTATTTGTCATACCTTGCTAATCCACTCCCCCGCTATCACTGTGGATGCTTGGGACACATGATTAGCTCTGCTACATCTGTGTATTCACCAACTTTACAAAAAAACAAAACATTTAGAGATGTGCCTAATTCTCATTTTCTTCTTTCAGGCTGCTAGTAAAGAGATATTATTTTTGAGGATTCACAATTGGATTCGTCTATGCTAGATGTATCCATGTCTCTACAGGTAAATACATGTATATTACAGAATGAACCAAAGCGAATATTTTAAAGGAGATATAAAGTTTTATTTCTAAAATATGATTTTGGTCTGATACACACACCCGTATGTGCAGGGGTCAAGTCGTGTTAAAAAAAAGTGTTGGAACTCGCCCAAGTGCCAACGCGTGACATCACAGCGCGCGGCTTTCGCAAAGGGCAGGGGAGGCCAGCAGGAGCAAGCAAGTACCATATTTTTTGCCCTATAAAATGCACCGGCCCATAAGACGCACCTATGTTTTAGGGGGGGACAATAAGAAAATAATATTTTTCATTATACCTGAGGTCAGACCACAAATCAGACCCCCAATGTTAATCCGAACTCAGCTAACAGCCCCCATAAGATTCCAAATGTTAATAAGACCCCAATAAGACCTCAGATCAGACCCCAATATGAATGACCCCCAATCAGACCTCAGATAATAGCCCCATGCCTCATAGCAGCCCCCAGCGCCTCATATCAGCCCCCCTGCGCCTCATATCAGCCCACCTGCGCCTCATATCAGCCCACCTGCGCCTCATATCAGCCCCCCTCTGTGCCTCATTTCAGCCCTGGACGCAGATGATCCTCTTCTCCTGCTGTCGGCTGTGATTGCTGCGCACAGCGTGACGTCACAGATCAACTCACTCCTGTGCGCAGCCCTGCACAGTAGACAGTCGAGGACCAGGAAGCCGTGAGTACAAAGCCTTCAACGCTTCCTGGTCCTTTTGCCCTGAATGGTAACGGCGTTCCTACCATGAAAAAACTGCTACTATTTATTCATTTTATTAGGCCGTGAAATGAATTGTTAGTAAATGCTGTGGGGTTTTTTTTTCCGAAGGATTTTTGGCCAAAGTAATAAAATATATTTTTTTTCCAGCTATCTGAGTTAGAAGAAAGTAGGGATGATTCGGAGACTAGTTTTGCTAATCGTCAGAAAGAGGATGATGAGGTATACATTACAAAGCATCTTTTGGGAAAGTACTAAACTTGTCAGTGTTGTTAGTCTACTGTCCTTTACGACTTACCAATATTCCTTATACTTTTATATTATTTTCTTTCATATAAAATGGAACTGCAAGAATTACTTAGCAGAATGAAAAAAAAAAAAGTAAAGGCTTTACATCCAGGACCAGATTATTGCTTTCAAACTGACCCTATATGGGCTCCAGGTGAAGAACGTCCAGGACCTGAACCGGACCCAGAAAAACGGCTGAATAATGTGACGTGGTGTAACTGTCATAATTGTACCGCCATGACATCGGTGACAGAATCAATATGTTGCTTGGAGTTGGAAGTCTTGGAGCATTTCCTGCTCGAAAATGTCACATGTGTTACCCAAAACACAGAATTTATTTCTCGATGTCTCAAGCAAGAAACTCTGGTGACAGCAATGATTACCCAAACAATCAAATACGGAAGAACTATTGATTATAGAAAACCGAAGTATGTTCAGTTATCACATATATCACTCTTTGGTTTTTATTTCAACAAAACTATGGTACATTCATGAAAGATACAAATACATTTTTATTTTTTATTCAAATTATTATATTTATTAATTTATTTTAATAATTAAAGGGGTATTCTAATTTCATACTATGTGGGCATATCGCTATAATATGCCCCCATTGTCTGAAAGGCGTGGGTCCAACGGCTTGGACCCAAACCTATATTGAGAATGTGACCCCGTAAGTGAATGAGGGCGTACCGCGCTTGTGCTGCCAGCCTTCATTATTTTCTATGGGGCCGACGACAATAGCAGAGCACTTGCTCGGCTATTGTCGGAGGCCCCATAGAAAAGAATGGAGGACGGCTGCGCATGCGCGGTACGCCGTACTTCACTTACGGGCCCATGTTCTCAATATATTTGCGTGTCCCAGACGTGTGACCCGCCCCTATCAGACAATGTCTTAAATTAGAATACCCCTTTATCATATTAGCATATTATCTTCTCGGTAACCAAAATTCTCACAGTGTAAGGGAAGATAGTGTTTATAATAGTCTGCAATATAGATAAAAAAAAAAAAAAAAAAAATTATGCTTTTTTTTTTTGCTGTCTTAGACTTACAGCATATCAGCAGTTTACAACCTGGATCTATGGATTTCTTGGGAAACATGTACGAATACCTATTCCCTCTTGTGTAACAAGAAGAATAAGGGAGACATTTCCTGACCCAGAAGGACGATATACTTGTTTCCGATACTATCACGATGTTCCCCTTGCTTCTGCAGATTTTGATTTGAATTTTTAAAATTTTGCATAAACCATGTTGTATTTTTTTTGTTTTTAAAAAGTTCACTGCTAAAACGTTATGGTAAAGGCATTTTGTTTGAATTTTCAATTGTTATATTTTAACATTATTTATAATAATTTATTTCTAAATAAATAATTTTAAAATTATTTTTTTACATGGGATATAATTTTTACAGCTATGCGATTATACATAACTAACTGCATTATACAGCGCTCCATTTGGTTGTGTGCATTGTTCTCTCTACTGAAAATAAATAAAGGCCAACAATAAGCGTTTCCTTATAGTATTGAGGTCATATGACAGATCTCGATTACCTAAGAGCGCCCCATGCACATGGATCACATGATCGCATGGATCAGGTGACCAATGCGACGTAGGGGCGCTGTGACTTCACTGTGGAGCACCCCGGGAGCCACACATACGGTAAGTATATTCTCCCACACTCGCCACTACTTTCTATGGCAACAAGGATTTTTTTTTAGCATCCTGGCTGCCATGGTAACACAGAAAGCAATTTTGAAGACTGATCAGTCTTCAAATGTTTTCAGGTGTGTGGCGTTGTGACAGATCCAGCGGGCTGTTCAATCTACAGAAAAGCATGCCGGATAAGCCTGCCGCAAGTGTGCAAGTAGCCTATGGTATTTTATTTCCGATCAGGCATTCATTAAACCTGTTTTTTTTTTTTCGTTTATTTTTTTTTGCTGAATGGAGATAAACCTGCAGCATACATCTTAATTTTTTTTTTTAATCAGTCTAAACTATTTCTTCCTGAACGGATTACTCCCGATTCAGACTGCATTAGAATAGACTAAATTTATCTACATTTTTCGATTATTGATCAACATTCATGTAAAACAATGGAAATCAGGACATATAAAATAAATAGAAACAAAAAAGAATTATATTCAGAATTATTTATTAATAAAGTAAAAAAATGTAATGTTTCAACATTCACTTTTTAAAGGGAACCTATCACCTGGATTTTGGGTATAGAGCTGAGGACATGGGCTGCTAGATCACCGCTAGCACATCCGCAATACCCAGTCCCCATAGCTCTGTGTGCTTTTATTGTGTCAAAAAAACGATTTGATACATATGCAAATTAACCTGAGATGAGTCCTGTCCCTGACTCATCTCAGGTTAATTTGCATAAGTATCAAATAGTTTTTTTGACACAATAAAAGCACACAGAGCTATGGGGACTGGGTATTGCGGATGTGCTAGCGGCCATCTAGCAGCCCATGTCCTCAGCTCTATACACAAAATCCCGGTGACAGGTTTCCTTTAAACCAAACTCAAATTTAACTATCATGTAAACATTTTTATAACAATAATTCTAAATTCTAAATAATTCTAAATTGTAATTTATGTATTTTTTATTTCCTGAACAAATGTCTATGAATCAAGTTCTCTTTTGGCGGCCTTTCAATCGGAGTTATATTTTTAGGTAAACCAAGCATGGCTGATTGCCATGTTGTATCTGTTTTTCCTTCAGCAAAGTCCAAAATTCGAGAGAGTACTTTAGAAATTCATTTGATCTTGGTTCATAGAGTATTTTTACGACCCATGCTTTCCGTGCCTTACTATACTCACATCTAAATCTTTTCGGTGCCTCCTCACCCTCCGTGTCAAATTCTTTTAGAACAGCCTGAACTCTGCCCACATTTGAATTATGGTCCAAAACTGCTAGCGTGGTTCTAGCAACCATCGCATCAAAATAGAAATGTACCCTTTTTGGTCTATACTTTAGCACAATGGAATGGAAAACTTCCAATTCACCTGTGTGGCAAAAAAAAAGAAAGATGTTCTAGGTCCTTTAGTAGTGCCTTATTTATAAGTATATTTTTTAGTTTATCATATGCTGCCGAGTCCTCGGAGAGCCACTTTGTATCCTGTAGACCTGTTTCATTATGGGACCTGTAGTAGTTTTCGTCTGATTCCCATTCATGGATGTTTAGTACATGTTGTAATACTGATTTCCATCTGACCAACAGTTCTGCTGGGTCTCCATCACAATTTCTTGCGCACCACCAAAGATGATTTTTTATTGAAGTTATCCATGGAGAAATTGCGGCACAATTTTTGTTTTTTGATGCAGCTAGCAGCTTCTGTCCAACAGACTTTGCAAGGTGCCATACATCAAATTGATGTATGATCCGGGGATATTCTTCTCGTATCAATTTTCTTATGCCCACATGACGATCTGTTGCCACTATTCGCACGTTGACATTGCTATCAATAACACGGTCTATAGTTTCTTGAAAGGCTGTCTTCTCCAGGCTTACAGAATTGGCTGGTGGAATTATTTGTTGAACACTAAAGTTAACAAATTTTCCCAAGTTCTGTATCCATCACTGTATAAATACAATATTTAGCTGAAAATCCAGGGCTGTCCGATTGACCATCCCTTACCAAGCATACTGGTATACTTCCCAGTGTGGATATTATGTTTTTCCGTTCGTTTTGCCATTCTTCACTTATCATAGGAAAAATAAATTTTGGCTGGTACCTGTAATGTGTTGATTTTGATATAATAGGCACATTCATAAGCTGAAAGAAATGTTTTACTTTGTTGAAATGGCTACCACTAAGGACAATAGCACTAGATAATATAAGGTTTCCAGCAGGAATTCTATTGATTCTTGGCTGACTGGTCCACAGTTGTTGCATGTGTCCTCTTACACATTTAACATCAAGGTTTATCAGTGAGCCTGTCTCTCTAATCTTTATATGGGTTATTAGAGAACCACAGGTTTTTCTATACTGGCACGGTATCATCGAGACCAAACTTTTCAATACAACTTTGAAACACAATATATTTTTTCTCTAATACAGGATCTTTTCTATTAACACTTATAATTTCCATTAGATCAGTATCAGTAGTAATTTCCTGAAGTGGTTCTAACTCATCATCCAAGTCATCAATATAGGCTGATAAATCTTCATCCTCCTCTCCTTCTGACTCCGAATGTTCACCTAAAGAAAACTGTGGGTCCTCTTCTGCTTCTAGCGCAATATCCGGTTCTTCTACCAGCTGAATTTTATTACAAAGTCTGGTATTCGGTTTTTTGAAAGGTGACAAATTATTGATTTCTTGTCACGGCTGGAGGTGGGGGAACCCCCAGCCATGTGGTGCCAGGAGTTGGTAGGGTTACTACTTGGCCAAACACAGAATTAGGGAGCAGGTCACCTCCTGTTGCGTCCCTAACTCTGACCCTGTCTCCTACCTGCATGGGCCGACCTTGATGGTAGGAGGGCCCATACTCAGGAACCTCGGATCCCTGCTGACCCTCGGCAGATCCCTGACCTAGGAGCTGGGTGAGACTACCTACTCCTCCTTGGCACGGAGGAGCAGGAGTCTCAATGGCCAAGCAACAAGGGGAAACAGAAAACACCTTATGGCAGTGACAGACAAACGCAATCAACACAACACTCACCTGCCACAGAACATCGCAACCAGGAACCCATGTGCAGGTGCTGTTTGTTCAGGACACCAACAATGACAGCACACACAGACATCACACAGGGACCCGGACCATAAGCTGCAATGATACAGAAACCCCACACACACCTAGATAACACCGAATAACAACGTTTTATGACCAGAAGGGAGGCCCCCACTGGTAGATGGTAATATACAGGAGGCTGCTCCAGCTATGCCTGGCTGAAAGCAACCTACTGAGCCCAGCCAGAGAACGAGGCTTTATAGGCCTAAGTGGCCACACCCACCACTCAGAACACACCCAGTGACATCACACACACTGAGAAGAGAATTAACCCTTCCAGCACCACAGGAAAGGGAAAACACCAACTAAAAGGGGAAGTACACACAATACATAACACACCAACACACTCACCTGTTACCGCCAGCAACCATGTTCTGGGGAACAGCCAGCAGGCCGAGACCCTGCCACCACATGCACACAGCAACAGACGTTGCCGCGGACAACCGCGGGTGAAGGAAGGTGTCTCCGTGCATACAACACATGACCTAGTGCACCACAAACAGACAAAGGGAGTGCACATAAAACACGTTGCCAAGGGCAACCGCACGCATGCCTGTTATCCGCGGCAACCGCACCTGAGGCAAACCACTAAGTGCCCCCAGCTGCGGTTGACACAACACCAAAACCTCGGGTAACTGCATGCGGCTCCCAAGGAGTCACGACCATGACCAAGGGTCGTGACATTTCTAATCTCTGAATTTTTTGCAGCACACAATGGTGTTGAAGATAAAATACCAGGCGATTGGTCTATGGATTCAGGGAGGGATTTAATATTCCTACTGTCTGATTCGTTTGACTTTTCAACCTTTTCTAATATACTGAGTTCGCTGTCCTCATTTTCAGAACAGTTTCCTCCAAGTCAGGTTTATCAATTTCTGTTGTCTTTTTTTCTGGTAATTTTTTTTTTTCTCTTACTCAATAAAGAGACGGGTTCCTTTCGAAATTTGATAGTGTCCAACAATAAACGGCACTGTGTTCCTCGTTGCCTTTGAATTATTTTTTTTAGTTTGTATACCGATATTGGCTTTTTTCACCAAACTTGTATCCAAAACAAATGTATTATAATATTTGGACCAATACAAATCTGTATCGGTCGATTTGTCCTTTTTTGGGGGTTGACTGGGAGGAGCAATTTGTACATCCATATCACTTACAGTAGCTGTCAACAGAAGATTCAATTGTATAGTGCTTCCCATCAAATTCATTTAGCTGGTAAATATTATGTTACCAGTAGATGTTCCTGCATCTGAACTAACTTGAATTGGAGGCATATTAGACACCTTTCTTTTCTTAGGCCTCCTTTTCACAGATGGCATAGTCTGTAAGATGGGCACTGTTAAAGCTTCATCTTGAGTATCAGAAATATTTGCAGAAGGCGTAGATGATTGTGAGACTGAACTTGTGAATGATTCAGAGCTAGACTGCCATTCTTCTACTGTCCCTGCATATGTCTGTGAAGAATCTTGGGTACTGTCAGTTATTGGTGGAAAAATGGTTGGAATTGCGCTTCGCCGTTATTTTTTCTGTAAAACACCTTCTTCGTAAGCATAAAAATCAAAGTGTTTAGAGCACAATTGGTAATTGTCATGGAATTTTTTTTACTCAAATATTTTTTCTACCCATTCTTCAATATTGGGAAAATTATTCGGTGCCTGTTCAATCCATTTACGGATAATCCTGCGATCTTTAGGAAAAACATGCATTATGATATTTTTTCCTTTGTCCCTCCGGGTGTTTCTACAACCCTTTATTATAAGCGAAGGCATGGTTTTTGATTTTTGAAATTATCTATAATGTGAAAAAAAAATTAAAAAATTGCAATTTTGTAAAATTTCTTATACAATTAATTAAAATATGATTATGAATATCAGTTAAAAGTAATGAAGGCATATTGATATCATTATTACCCACTTGACAATGGATGGGCAAAGTGCGCCCCTATACCTTTTGCAGAAGTACATATCCTATCATGCCTACATTTTCTTAGACAGTGCTCTGTTTCATGTTGAAAAAAATGACCTATTATTGCCCTGTTGACACCACCACAATTGTACTCCGCATTTTGCAGCATACAATTGCAGACCTATTCTTTTGTATGAGGCCACATGATGTACAGCCCGGAGATGGAGTTGTGGACCTGCAATTCCTTTTCTGTAATTGCTTTACCAGAAATAATTAGAGCATTACCTACGTTTGTCCAAAATTGCGGACAGAAGGAGGCATGTTCTACCCAGTGTATCGTCAAGTTGCGTAATGCACATTGCCAATGTCAGTGTTTTTCCTATCCGTGGATCTTTAAAACAAATATTAGACTTGTGAATGGGGCCTTAGACCACATTCACACGTCCGTAAGTATTTAGCCGATCCATGGGTCAGTTTATCCACAAAACACTGACATGGGTAATGTGCTATGCGCAGGTTGCAGACCGCACATTGCCAACACTGCATAGAATATGCCTATTCCTGTCCAAAGTTGCTGTAAAGAGTAAGATTTTTTTTTTCTTTCAGAAAATGAACTGCGTTACCGGAAGTGCGGGTCTGCAACTACGTTTCGGGGGTGCACATGATGTGGCCCCGTAGAAACAAATGTGTACGCTATTCAGTTCCTAAAAATGCATAACAGAATTTCAGACGTCTGAATGGAGTTTTATTGTATGCCATCATGTAGATAGCTGTATCATAATTGAAACACAAACATAGATTTTGATTTACCGATTGACAAATCGAATACAAACAATGGTAATTTGTATTTCGACAAAGGCTACATACACACTACTGCTGTGCAATTTGCAGTCCGTAAATTCTATATGAGCAAAACAGTCGTCAGTGTGTTCCTCAATTTGCAGAATGGCACGGACAGCTATAATATATTATATATATATTCCAATATTTTTAAATGCAAATATAAAAATTATATTTTTCAAATGAAAATTGTAACATGGATCAAAGGATGCGGACAGCACAAACAGTGTTGTGCCCATTCTTTTATGGCCCTATTGAAGTGAATGGTTCCGCCGCCAAGATGCAAAAAATACAGCTCGGATGTATACCAAACACAATTATAGTTTACATGAAGCCTAAGGGCGGCTTCAAACGGGCCTATGTCGCCCGTGCCTTGTGAATTGTTGGCCGCAGGGCACATACCATGTGGAAGCCGCAAGGTTATCACAGCCCCATTCATTTGAATGGGTCCGCGATCCCTCCATTCAGCAAAGAAATTTTTGATGCTCTATCTTTTTGCGGTACGGAAGGACATAACTGAACCAAAGAAAGCACTCCGTAGTGATTGAGTAGTGTTCCTTTTGTCCTTCCGTTCCGCATATCAGGATTTGCCGCCCAATTTAATGGGTCGGCATCTGTGATGCGTAAGAGCTACCGACCCCTACACGTATAGTGCAGATCCGCAATACGTGCACGGGAGCCTTACGCCCGTGTGAAGCCGCCCTAATACTGATTATCCATATTTTTATCAAATATATGAAAGTTCAGTAGTATTAATTATGGCTCCCACAGACAACCATATGCGTCCCGTGGCCTTACTACAGCCTGAAAATTGCGTGCTATCATACACAAACAATTTTGGCAGCTGCAGCAGATCGTACACCCATAACGAACATTGATCAATTCATAAAAAAGATCGGATTTTAATTTTTTTTCTTTGTGGCTGAACGGAAGTACGGGACACAACCCCACGGAATCACTCCTTAGTGCTTCTATACGGTTCTGTTACATGCTTCTGTTGTGCATCTCTGGATTTAAGGAAGCATTGAAATAAATTTAAAAACACCAAGTTGGAGCTCACCTCACCATACACCACCGAGGAGCACGGACACAGAACCGGAACCAAGGCTGAGAAATAGCGAAAAAAGTAGATTATCCAGCTTCACCTCGCAGTGCGTATTTTATTAGGAAACGTGCTTAAAAACCAAACATCAGGCTCATTCCATCAACATGTTTCGGCTCAACATATATTACAGATCCTTCCTCATGACACAGAAAATAAGACTGACAAATCTTATATAAAGAGTAAAAGCAGTTATTCAGCTGTGTATTATTAATTGGCAATTAGACTGCTTTCACCCCACCCACAGCATATACCACTGAGACACAGGAACAGAACTGCATGAGAAGAAGAGAGAAAAAAAACTTCTCTTTTCTCTTCCTTCCATGCAATAACTGTTCCTAGAGGACAAGATAAGAAGATACATCTAATAGTGCAATAATAAATCTTGTCTATGGTTAAGGCCCAAAGGTATACAGGACTGAAATCTAAAAAGCCAATAAGCTTCTCTATTGAGAAGAGCTTTCCTATGGTCTCCGCCCCGTTTAGGAAAATTAACTCGTTCAATGCCCTGAGCTTTCATGCCAGCAATATTGCCCTGGAGGCAAGAGGCAAAATGCTGGCTGACTGCTGACACATTTTTTACAAAAGCCTGAGATATGTCTGCATATCCGAACTTTGAGGACATTGGACATACATCCCACATATTGCAATTGACATGTAGAACAAGACACACAATACACCACGTGTGTGGTATTACAGTTGATGTATTGTTGTATCTCAAATGACTGCTGGGCTGCAACAGAGGCCACAACCCGTCCTATTTGTACGACACTGCAACATGTACAAATGCGGTGTCCGCATTTGAACATCCCTTTGGACCTAAGCCAACATTGTTGCGGTACCGTACCATCTGAAAACAGACTGAGTTTTTGAGAAAGTGTTGGCGCCTTGCGGGCAACACATTTTATTCCTTTGTCCACAATCGGTTTCCAGGCGGCATCTGTGCGCAAAACTGTCAGATTCTTTCTGACAATCTTGCAGACATCCAGATATTCAAGACTATAGTTAGTTATAAAGAATGGCATTGTAGTCGGGCCCCCTTGTTTTAAACCTCTATATTTTTTATGTTTAGGAAAAAACAGGTCTCGCCTGGGTAATGCAAGAGCTGTTTTTTTAGCTGTGTCTATTAAAGACTGGCCGTGACCTCTGATCTGCAGCCGAGCAGTCAACTCTCCAAGGAAGGTGAAACCATCTGAGTGGTTCCTCCTTAGGCCAGATGCACACGACCGTTTCTTTTTAAGGTCCGCAAAAACGGGGTCCGTAGGTCCGTGATCCGTGACCGTTTTTTCGTTCGTGGGTCTTCCTTGTTTTTATGGACACTGAGGGCAACTATATAAAATGGATGCACACTGGGGGCAACTATATAAAATGGATGCACACTGGGGGCAACTATATGAATTTTATTGACACTGGGGGCAACTATATAAAATGGATGCACACTGGGGGCAACTATATGAATTTTATGGACACTAGGGGCAACTATACAAATTTTATGAACACTGGTGGGCAACTATATGAATTTTATGGACACTGGGGGCAACTATATGAATTTTATGGACACTGGGGGCAACTATAGGCATTTTATTGACACTGGGGGCAACTATATGAATTTTATGGACACTGGGGGCAGCTATATGAATTTTAAGGACACTATGAGAACCTATATAAAATGAATGCACACTGGGGGCAACTATATGAATTTTATTGACACTGGGGGAAACTATATGAATTTTATGGACACTGGGGGCAACTATATAAAATGGATGCACACTGGGAGCAACTATATGAATTTTATGGACACTGGGGGCAACTATATGAATTTTATGGACACTGGGGGCAACTATATGAATTTTATGGACACTGGGGGCGACTATATAAAATGGATGCACACTGGGGGCAACTACATGAATTTTATGGACACTGGGGGCAACTATATGAATTTTATGGACACTGTGGGCAACTATATAAAATGGATGCACACTTGGGGCAACTATATGAATTTTATGGACAGTGGGGGCAACTATATGAATTTTATGGACACTGGGGGCAACTATATGAATTGTATGCACACTATGGGAAACTATATAAAATAGATGCACACTGGGGGCAACTATATGAATTTTATGGACACTGGGGGCAACTATATAAATTGGATGCACACGGGGGGGTCAACTATATGAATTTTATGGACAGTGGGGGCAACTATATGAATTTTATGGACACTGGGGGTAACTATACGAATTTTATGGACACTGGGGGCAACTATACGAATTTTATGGACACTGTGGGCAACTATATGAATTTTATGGACACTGGGGGGCAACTATATGAATTTTATGGACACTATGGGAAACTATATAAAATGAATGCACACTGGGGGCAACTATATGAATTTTATGGACACTGGGGGCAACTATATGAATTTTATGGACACTGGGGGCAACTATACGAATTTTATGGACACTGGTGGGCACCTATATGAATTTTAGGGACACTGGTGGGCAACTATATGAATTTTATGGACACTGGGGGCAACTATATAAAATGGATGCACACTGGGGGCAACTATATAAAATGGATGCACACTGGGGGCAATTATGTGAATTTTATGGACACTGGGGGCAACTATATGAATTTTATGGACACTGGGGGCAACTATAGGCATTTTATTGACACTGGGGGCAACTATGTGAATTTTATGGGCACGGGGGGCAACTATATGAATTTTAAGGACACTATGGGAAACTATATAAAATGGATGCACACTGGAGGCAACTATATGAATTTTATGGACACTGGGGGCAACTATATAAAATAGATGCACACTGGGGGCAACTATATGAATTTTATGGACACTGGGGGCAACTATATGAATTTCTACACACAGATTGGCTGACAATATGAGTATGAGGGTCATTGAATAACGCACTTTATTGATACAAAGGGGACACATTTACCTAATATACAGACACATAGTGGCTTAGAAATTGTATTGTAGGGACAATGAAAGCCCACAATATTTTTGGGACACAAAAAGGACAAATTTACCTAATTTACTGACACAGAGTGTCTGACAAATTGTATGGTAGGGGCAATGAAAGACAACACTATTGTGTTGAAACAAAGGGGACACATTTACCTAATTCTGGGAAACAGAGGGGTGCTAACAATTACAATAGGTGTGGCACAGGGGACAGTAATTTTGACATCAATATAGAATATAGGGACACTGTATGATATGGATGGACAAAGGGGACCAGTGTATGGGATGTAGGGACTCACAGGACAACTGTATGGGATGTCGAGACTCAGGGGACCACTGTATAATATGGATGTCCATCGGGGACAAAATTAGACAGTAAAATAGACACTGTGGACTATTCAATTGTATTCAGAGATTTTTGGGACAATTTTATGTATTGTATGCTGTGTGTTAGTACAATGAAAATTGTTTGGTAAATAAAATTTGACATTTATTGTATTTATCTGATACAGTACCACATAACAGTGATTGCAGTGATTTTAAATTTGTTTCACGAGTGTCATCAAGGTGTTTCTTGAAACCAATCAATTAACAGACATCGGTTGAACAAAGAATTCTTACGGTTGCCTGCTTTGAAAGGTAAAGGATTATTAGTTTTGTAACACCATTTTCTCATGAACCTCTGAGCTCCTCGTTTGTATTGCGATCCTCAAAGGAACATAAATATAGTCTGCCTGTCTCTGATTAATGAACCCTCCACTCACTCCAACATTTAACAACTCCAGAAGTTCCTCCTGAAAGTGGGGGGTGGGGTCACTGGATAGCTCCGTGTATGTGTCCGGAAACCCCTAACATGAGGAGATTCTGGGACCTATACACGGAGCGATCCATGACCACCACCGCACACCCTTTGTCTGCCTGTCTAATAGAAATATCTGGCATAGACTCCAATTTAGATAGAGACAGTCTTTCCTCAACAGTTAAATTATTTCTGTGCCTGCCTGTGTTGTTGCTGACATTATCCTTTAACCAGAACAAATAGCGCTCCACCAACTCTTGGAAATTATCCAATGCAGGTGAGCGCGACTGAATCGGATAAAAGTCAGGATTGTGTGTCTCAGTGGTATATGCTGTGGGTGGGGTGAAAGCAGTCTAATTGACCAATTAATAATCCACAGCTGAATAATTGCTTTTACTCTTTATATAAGATTTGTCAGTCATATTTCCTATGTCATGAGGAAGGATCTGAAATATATGTTGATCCGAAACATGTTGATGAAATGAGCCTGATGTTTGGTTTTTAAGCACGTTTCCTAATAAAATACGCACTGCGAGGTGAAGCTGGACAATCTACTTTTTTTCATTGAAATAAATTGTTATACATCCGTGAGGTATAATGGGCACTCAACTAAGCACATGCTTTTTTAAATGCACCATTGAGGATCGCAATACAAACGAGGAGCTCAGAGGTTCATGAGAAAATGGTGTTACAAAACTAATAATCCTTTACCTTTCAAAGCAGGCAACCGTAAGAATTCTTTGTTCAACCGATGTCTGTTAATTGATTGGTTTCAAGAAACACCTTGATGACACTCGTGAAACAAATTTAAAATCACTGCAATCACTGTTATGTGGTACTGTATCAGATAAATACAATAAATGTCAAATTTTATTTACCAAACAATTTTCATTGTACTAACACACAGCATACAATACATAAAATTGTCCCAAAAATCTCTGAATACAATTGAATAGTCCAGTGTCTATTTTACTGCCTAATTTTGTCCCCGATGGACATCCATATTATACAGTGGTCCCCTGAGTCTCGACATCCCATACAGTTGTCCTGTGAGTCCCTACATCCCATACACTGGTCCCCTTTGTCCATCCATATCATACAGTGTTCCCCTGTGTCCCTATATTCTATATTGATGTCAAAATTACTGTCCCCTGTGCCACACCTATTGTAATTGTTAGCACCCCTCTGTTTCCCAGAATTAGGTAAATGTGTCCCCTTTGTTTCAACACAATAGTGTTGTCTTTCATTGCCCCTACCATACAATTTGTCAGACACTCTGTGTCAGTAAATTAGGTAAATTTGTCCTTTTTGTGTCCCAAAAATATTGTGGGCTTTCATTGTCCCTACAATACAATTTCTAAGCCACTATGTGTCTGTATATTAGGTAAATGTGTCCCCTTTGTATCAATAAAGTGCGTTATTCAATGACCCTCATACTCATATTGTCAGCCAATCTGTGTGTAGAAATTCATATAGTTGCCCCCAGTGTCCATAAAATTCATATAGTTGCCCCCAGTGTGCATCTATTTTATATAGTTGCCCCCAGTGTCCATAAAATTCATATAGTTGCCTCCAGTGTGCATCCATTTTATATAGTTTCCCATAGTGTCCTTAAAATTCATATAGTTGCCCCCCGTTCCCATAAAATTCATATAGTTGCCCCCAGTGTCAATAAAATGCCTATAGTTGCCCCCAGTGTCCATAAAATTCATATAGTTGCCCCCAGTGTCCATAAAATTCACATAATTGCCCCCAGTGTGCATCCATTTTATATAGTTGCCCCCAGTGTGCATCCATTTTATATAGTTGCCCACAGTGTCGATAAAATTCATATCGTTGCCCCCAGTGTCCATAAAATTCATATAGTTGCCCCCAGTGTGCATCCATTTTATATAGTTGCCCACAGTGTCCATAAAATTCATATAGTTGCCCCCAGTGTTTATAAAATTCATATAGTTGCCCCCAGTGTGCTTCCATTTTATATAGTTTCCCATAGTGTCCATACAATTCTTATAGTTGCCCCCAATGTCCATAAAATTCATATAGTTGCCCCCAGTGTGCATCCATTTTATATAGTTGCCCCCAGTGTCCATAAAATTCATATAGTTTCCCCCAGTGTGCATCCATTTTATATAGTTGCCCCCAGTGTGCATCCATTTTATATAGTTGCCCTCAGTGTCCATAAAATTCATATAGTTGCCCCCAGTGTCCATAAAATTCATATAGTTGCCCCCAGTGTCAATAAAATTCCTATAGTTGCCCCCAGTGTCCATAAAATTCATATAGTTGCCCCCAGTGTGCATCCATTTTATATTGTTTCTCATAGTGTGCATACAATTCATATAGCTGCCCCCAGTATCCATAAAATTCATATAGTTGCCCCCACTGTCCCTAAAATATATATAGTTGCCCCAAGTGTGCATAAATTTTATATAGTTGCCCACAGTGTTCATAAAATTCATATAGTTGCCCCCAGTGTCCATAAAATTCATATAGTTGCCCCCAGTGTCCATAAAATTCATATAGTTGCCCCCAGTGTGCATCCATTTTATATAGTTGCCCCCAGTGTCCATAAAATTCATATAGTTGCCCCCAGTGTGCATCCATTTTATATAGTTTCCCATAGTGTCCTATAAAATTCATATAGTTGCCCCCAGTGCCCATAAAATTCATATAGTTGCGCCCAGTGTCAATAAAATGCCTATAGTTGCCCCCAGTGTCCATAAAATTCATATAATTGCCCCCAGTGTCCATAAAATTCATATAGTCGCCCCCAGTGTGCATACATTTTATATAGTTGCCCCCAGTGTGCATACATTTTATATAGTTGCCCCCAGTGTCCATAAAATGCATATAGTTGCCCACCAGTGTCCCTAAAATTCATATAGTCGCCCACCAGTGTCCATAAAATTCGTATAGTTGCCCCCAGTGTCCATAAAATTCATATAGTTGCCCCCAGTGTCAATAAAATTCATATAGTTGCCCCCAGTGTGCATCCATTTTATATAGTTTCCCATAGTGTCCATAAAATTCATATAGTTGCCCCCAGTGTCCCTAAAATTCCTATAGTTGCCCCCAGTGTCAATTAAATTCCTATAGTTGCCCCCAGTGTCCATAAAATTTGTATAGTTGCCCCCAGTGTCCATAAAATTCATATAGTTGCCCCCAGTGTCCATAAAATTCATATAGTTGCCCCCAGTGTCCATAAAATTCATATAGTTGCCCCCAGTGTGCATCCATTTTATATAGTTGCCCCCAGTGTCCATAAAATTCATATAGTTGCCCCCAGTGTGCATCCATTTTATATAGTTTCCCATAGTGTCCTAAAAAATTCATATAGTTGCCCCCAGTGCCCATAAAATTCATATAGTTGCGCCCAGTGTCAATAAAATGCCTATAGTTGCCCCCAGTGTCCATAAAATTCATATAATTGCCCCCAGTGTCCATAAAATTCATATAGTCGCCCCCAGTGTGCATACATTTTATATAGTTGCCCCCAGTGTGCATACATTTTATATAGTTGCCCCCAGTGTCCATAAAATGCATATAGTTGCCCACCAGTGTCCCTAAAATTCATATAGTCGCCCACCAGTGTCCATAAAATTCGTATAGTTGCCCCCAGTGTCCATAAAATTCATATAGTTGCCCCCAGTGTCAATAAAATTCATATAGTTGCCCCCAGTGTGCATCCATTTTATATAGTTTCCCATAGTGTCCATAAAATTCATATAGTTGCCCCCAGTGTCCCTAAAATTCCTATAGTTGCCCCAGTGTCAATAAAATTCCTATAGTTGCCCCCAGTGTCCATAAAATTTGTATAGTTGCCCCCAGTGTCCATAAAATTCATATAGTTGCCCCCAGTGTGTATCCATTTTATATAGTTTCCCATAGTGTGCATACAATTCATATAGTTGCCCCCAGTGTCCATAAAATTCATATAGTTGCCCCCACTGTCCCTGAAATTCATATAGTTGCCCCAAGTGTGCATCCATTTTATATAGTTGCCCACAGTGTCCATTAAATTCATATCGTTGCCCCCAGTGTCCATAAAATTCATATAGTTGCCCCCAGTGTGCATCCATTTTATATAGTTGCCCACAGTGTCCATAAAATTCATATAGTTGCCCCCCAGTGTCCATAAAATTCATATAGTTGCCCCCAGTGTGCTTCCATTTTATATAGTTTCTCATAGTGTCCATACAATTCTTATAGTTGCCCCCAGTGTCCATAAAATTCCTACAGTTGCCCCCTGTGTCCATAAAATTCATATAGTTGCCCCCAGTGTCCATAAAATTCATATAGTTGCCCACCAGTGTCCATAAAATTCATATAGTTGCCCCCAGTGTGCATACATTTTACATAGTTGCCCCCAGTGTGCATCCATTTTATATAGTTGCCCCCAGTGTCCATAAAATTCATATAGTTGCCCACCAGTGTCCATAAAATTCGTATAGTTGCCCCAAGTGTCCAAAAATTTATATAGTTGCTCCCCAGTGTCCATACAATTCATATAGTTGCCCCAAGTGTGCATCCATTTTATATAGTTGCCCCCAGTGTCCATAAAATTAATATAGTTGCCCACCAGTGTCCCTAAAATTCATATAGGTTCCCACCAGTGTCCCTAAAATTCATATAGTTGCCCACCAGTGTCCATAAAATTCGTATAGTTGCCCCCAGTGTCCATAAAATTCATATAGTTGCCCCCAGTGTCCATAAAATTCATATAGTTGCCCCAGTGTGCATCCATTTTATATAGTTGCCCCCAGTGTCCATAAAATTTGTATTGTTGCCCCCAGTGTACATAAAAATGCCCTCTTTGAATTCACCATGAACCCCCTTTATTGCCCAATACTCAATAATCGTTGGTGGATTAGTGGGCCAGTAGATATTATACTTACCTTTTAGGAAATAGTATCCCATTCCTCCGACGTCCGTCCTTTCACTCCGCTGACTTGCCCGAACTGTTCGGATGCCCGTGCATGCGCAGCTCTATCTCAGACACGCTGGATAGACTGCGCATGCGCGACGTGCGCGTTCTCGTAATAATGGAGAGGCTGGCCGATGAATGTCTTTAGCTGTGGTGCGCAGGCGCAGCACAGGGATGCGGTCGGCCAGATGAGGCCGTATCCATGGGAGACAAGACTAAACAAAGGGATCTCATAGAACCGTTTATTGGACAAATGGTAACTTTTTGTAAATTACATATATAAGAAGATATGTTCAGTGGGGGGAAATGAATTAGTTAAAACATATTTAATGAAGTGGGAATACCCCTTTAAGTCGCCTCCACCAACACTGTACATGTACGGAGAATGTCCTCTATGGGTTAAAAACAATTGTTTCCTATGGCACGACATTTAATTGTCAAGTGTAAAGTGTGTAGCATTAGATCTCTTCTCATATTTAAACCATTTTAATACAAACTCTTTAGCATAAAAATCTAATAGTTTTCACAGTTTAGGAGGGTTTTCCTCCAATCACCTCCTCTCAATGGTCAATTAACTCGCTCTGTTCCCCTAAATCTAAAAGAGGGCAAGTTACCAAAAGAAATCTGGAAAAAGTGCTGTGAAACACTAGAAGGATTATGGGCCTCAATATTAGGCCTCTTGCACACAAACATTGTGCATCTGTTCCATGCATTGGGGACCGCAATTTGCTGTCCTCAATGGACGGTCAATGTCCGTGCGGCGGCCAGGACAGATTGAGACCTATTCAACTTGAAGCACTCCGTAGTGCGCCAATGGGGTTCCGATCCGAGCTTCCGTTCCGCATCTCCATGATTGCGGACCCATTCAAGTGAATGGGTCCACATCCATGATGCGGAGTGCACACAGGCCGGTGCCCGTGTATTGCGGACCTGCCGTTTGTGGGCCTCAACGTTCGAGTGCAAGAGGCCTTAACAGAATCTCTAATGTGCTTTCTGATGTGTAACCTACATATGTTAAATTTCTCTGTGTGCATTGGATCGCATATACCATGTGTGGTATTGCAATTAATTAATTGCTTTATTTCGTTCTGCTTTACAGTTAATTTATTGGTAGAGGATGAAGTCCTATAAGCGTATTTACAGCACATGCATTTATTGCTGTTCCATACACTTCCCAATTTATTTATTTTTTACTGTGAGCCATGACTTATGAATGTGGAGCTTGTCGTTTTAGCAAACTTGGAAAGTGTATATTTCCTTAAGTAAGCCTCATGTGTAGAGAATCCACAACCTTAATTAACCCCTTAAGGACATTGCTATTTTTCACTTTAAGGGCCAGGCCAAATTTTGGAAATCTGACATGTGTCACTTTATGTGGTAATAACTTTTGGAACACTTTTACTTATCCAAGCCATTCTGAGATTGGTTTCTCGTGAAACATTGTACTTCAAGTGAGTGGTAAATTTGAGTCAATATAAATCACCTTTATTTATTTTTAAAAATCCTAAATTTATAGAAAATTGGGAAAAATTTGTAATTTCTTGGCTTTTAAGGCAGATAGTGATAACGTACCTCACAAAATAGTTATTTATTTGCATTTACCATATGTCTACTTTATTTTGGCATCGTTTTGTAGATTTAATTTTATTTTTGGGGGACATTAGAAGGCTTTGCAATTCTTAAAATGTTTAAGAAAATTACCCAAACTATTTGTTAAGGACCGGTTCAGTTATGAAGTCAATTTGTGGGGCTTACATAGTGGAAACGACCCATAAATTAACCCAATTTAGAAACTACACCACTAAAGTTATTCAAAACTGATTTTACTAAAAATTTTAAGCCTTTATATATTCCACAAGAATTAAAGGAAAATGGAGATGACATTTCTAAATGTAACTTTTTTTGCCAGAATTTCCGTTTTGATTCTATTTTTTCCCTGTAACACATCAACGGTTAACAGCCAAACAAAACTCAAAATCTATTACCCTGATTCTGCGATTTACAGAAACACCCCACATGTAGTCATAAACTGCTGTATGGGCACATGGCAGGGTGCAGAAGGGAAGCAGCGCCAGATGGTTTTTGGAGGGCAACTTTAGCTGGACTGGTTTTTAGACATCATGTCCCATTTGAAGCCCCCCTGATGCACCCTACAGTAGAAACAACCAAAAGGTGACCCCATTTTGGAATAAGATGACAGTTTTATTGATACTATTTTGTGTTACATATGTTTTTTTAATAGCTTCATATTACGCTTTTTGTTAGGCAAGGTAACAAAAAATGGCTCTTCTGGCACAGTTTTTATTTTCTGATTTTTGTTTTACACTACAGAATACTTTTATTTTCCAATTTTTGTTTTACACTACAGAATACTTTTTTCTGAATCTTCATATTTGAGCGCTCAGAAGACATTAGGCCGAAATCTATTAGTGGGACCAATACTGCATTATTTCCAAAGTTAATTGTCAGTGGCAGTGTCTTCAGTTTGTTTGTGGAAAGGGAAGGACATTTTATTGTGCCTCCCTGTCTTTAAGGCCCAAAAATGTCAGGATTATCGGGGTTCTAAGCAAAAGACCCAGTGCCAGACTGTGGCTAGTACCAGCACCAGTAGTAGTAGTAGACCTCTCACTCCACCTTTCAGTTGCAGCAGGATGATGTGGAGGTCACTTCTGAGTCTGACACCGTGCCCTGGAGCCAGGGTACACAACATTCGTCCTGCTCCTCCACCTTGCATCCCCAGCGAAGTCTTTCAGTGAAGTCCTCCCTGTCTTCACGGCCATTTCCTAGTGGGGAACCTTCCTTTTTCCTAAGAGTCTCCCTGTTGTCAACTTGTGTCAGAGCAGTCACCTTTTGGCTGCCCAGAGTAGGAGGTTCATGAGGAAGCTGGGGACCACATGCATAGCTGTTTAGGTGGTGCTAATAGTGGCATCCGTAGCCGCGGTATTAGCAGCGGATGCAGCGACAGTGGCAGTTGGTGCAACTGCAGAGCAGCGGAGGGGAGCCAAAGAGTTCACCATGATATCTCACAATTTGACAAAAGTGGCAGGGAGGGTGAGGACTATTTTGATGGTTGTGTGTTGGACAGGACCTGGGAGCTGCATCAGGGTGCTGAGGAGGAGGCAGCAACAGCAATAAAAAGCAGAGGAAATGTACCTCCAAAAGAACAGCCAGGGCCATATTTACTTTGGGATCTGGTAATGCTGCTGACACTGTGGGTGCATTAAGTCCAAAGTCCAAAGTGCCAGAGCTAAGCTGAGCTCGGTTGTGTCTAGCTCTGCACGAGTATCTCCTGTTTGGAGTTTTTTATCCACAAGGTCAGCACACAAAATCACAGCCATGTGCTAGATCTGCAGGATTGCAATAAGCCGTGGGTGTTAGTGTTGAGCGAGCATGCTTGGCCGAACTGCTGTTTGGCTTGAGCATCGCTATTCTCTGCACATTGCAGTGCTTGGCCGAATACTGTGGGTGCTCGAGTGGGTGCTCAAAATGGTTTAGAAACAGCGTTAAGAGGATGGCTGGATGCGTATTGGACTCCTATTATCTATGACATAGAATAGACAACCACACAAAGGCTATATGCCAAAAGCCAGGTATGGGGAAGCTAACAATCTATCCATGAGACAGATAACAGCATACCTTACAATGGCAGCCTGGAGCACTATGTGAGATTCCAAACCAGCTCTGATCTGACTGAGAGCCATGAGTCATAAGACTATGAAACCAATAGATGGCACTGTTCATGAGTCATTACAAGCAGGGCAATAGTCCTCAGATACACCCTAGGAAGCTTATATTACCGCAGATAAAGTGCTAGAAGATGTGTGAATGATAGCAGAAATCCGATATACACCTCAGTGTTAGAGCAGGCTATTATAGGCTGAGTGGTACACGGTGTGTGGACTCTGTTGAGCAGGCTGCCCCACTTACTAGTGTCCCAACAAGATGAACAGTGCCATCTATTTAATCTACTATATTCATAGTCTTATGACAAGACTAATAATGTTGTCATAAGACTATGAACAGCGACATCTATTGGTTTTATAGTCTTATGACAAAACTATGAATCCAATAAATGGCGCTGTTCATGAGTAGTGTAGATCACAAATTTTCCATTCAAATGGTTTTTCAGCTGAAAAACAAGGCAGATTCTGCTCATGACTTTCCCATATGCCCATGTTTATGCAAATTAGTCCCACATCCCAAAGCAATACAGTGTCCTCGTTATCATCATCAGCTTCTTCTTTTCCTGCTAAGACTCCTCCACCTCCTTGTCCTTCGTTCCATTGTGAGACATCCATAACGGAATGTGTGGCCATGAAAAAACTTTTGTCGACCAGCAATTAGCTTGTCTACAAGCTAAACCCTCACAGGGCTAAGTTTCTGTCGGTGCAGTCACTGCCGTACCAGTACTTTGTATTCTCACAAGGTGGAGAACGCGGGCCCCCCTTGCAAGTGTCGCTGTGCGGCAACGTGCACTCCACGGTGGACACTTGGAGCGGCTGTTACAGGCAGGGACAATAGGGTTAATTACTCTTATCGATAATTGGTTTTTCCAATAGCCTCCACAACGGCACTCACAGGAGGGTGTCCCCACCCCCGGGACAGAAAACAACGCAGAAGCACATGATTTAAAAGGCCTCCTCCCCTTACCTATTCAGTCAAAAAGAGTGGACACGGAAGTGATGCAAGAACAAAAATACGTATTAAACATCAACAAATTACATCATTTGAAAAAAAAAGGAAAAATAAAAGGGAGGGAGAAAACCCAGTGCCGTTGTAGAGGCTATTGGAAAAACTACCGGTAAGAGTAATTAACCCTTTTCCCCAGCGCCTCCACAATCCTCAGAGGAGGATTAACAAAGTAATCAGTTCTAGAGAAGGACCACAGCAGAAAGGATTCTGGGACCAAAAGACAAGTCCTGGTTCTTGAGAATATCCAACTTATAATGATTGAAAAAAGTCATAGGGCTCACCCACATATCTGGTCTAATGAGACGGAAGTACACTCCGCACAAGAGGATGACACAACTGAAGTAGAGTGAGCTTTTATTCCGGAGGGGGGATGAAGATATTTCTGGACATAAGCAAGGGCAATAACATCTCTGATCCATCTTGCTATGAATGACTTGCTGGCCGCCTGTCCCTTGTTAGGACCCTGATAATGGAGGAAGAGATGATCTGACCGTCTGAAGTTACTGGTGGTGTCTAGTGATGAGCGGCAGGTCCTATATTCAAATTCGTGATAATTAGCGAATATTCGCTAGAATATTAATTTCATGTTCGAGAATATTCGTATTCGAGATTATTATTGAGATTTCCAATAAAGTTAAATTGTAAAAATTGCGTAATGCAAAGTTGATCAAAATAGAATATATAGCAGTAAATATAGTGCTATATATTCATTTTAAGAATGTTCGTCATATTCTGAAACAAGAATATATAGCAATTTAGCGAATATTTCAGTAAATTCAAACAGAGCAATTTAGCTAAGCTAATATAGTGCTATAATATCTTTTTTAAATAGTGTACATTTTTTCCAAATCTGAGGTTCAGAAGAGAAAAAAATAAAAAGACTATAAAAAAATGATAGCACTAAATTAGCAAAATTGCTCTATATTTGTATTTAGCGAATATTCACTATATTGCTATATATTCTTGTTTTAGAATATGACGAATATTCTAAAAAACAAATATATAGCAATATAGCGTATATTTGTAAAATACACATATAGACTGCAATTTAGCTAATATAACGCTATGACCTTTTTTATTCAAAGTTGCAATTTTTTTTTTAAATCTGAAGTTCAGAAGAGAAAAAAAATTATGACTATTAAAAAAAGCATATAGCACTATTTTGCCTAAATTGCAGTATATGTGTATTTTACGAATATTTGCTATATTGCTATATATTCTTGTTTTAGAATATGACGAATATTCTGAAAAACAAAGTTATAGCAATATAGCGAATATTTTTGTTATTTAGAATATTTGTATTTTTTTTTCCATGTGTACTGTTATTCCACTTTGGCATACTCCTCCCCGACAAGCGTCCCCATAACCATGGGAATGCCTGTGGGTTAGAATATACCATCGGATCTGAGTTTTCACGATCTCAGGGAAAACTCAGATCCGATGGTATTTTCTAACCCACAGGTGTTCCCATGGTGACGGGGATGCTTGTCGGGGGGGAGTATGCCGAAGTGGAATAACAGTACTCATTGAAAAAATAAAATAAAAATAATATTCTAAATAACAAATATATTAACTATATTGCTATATATTCGTTTTTTAGAATATTCATCATTTTTCCATATGAAAACATGATTTCTTCCTGCTTAAGTGGCTTGTGGGCCAATTACTTATTGACCCAAAAGAAAGAAGCAGGGAGGAACCATGTTTTCAGATGTAAAAAAAATGAAGAATATTCAATATAGCGAATATATAGCGCTATATTCGAAATATTTGCGAATTAGTGAAGTCGCGATATTCACGATAAATATTCGCTATTCGAATATTTGTGCTCAACACTACTGGTGTCTAGGTAGGATAACACGCTCCTTCTAACGTCGAGGTTGTGGAATTTCCTATCTCTTTCCGTAGTTGGAGACGGACAGAAGGAAGGTAACAAAACTTCCTGTTCACAATGAAACCTGGAAACAACCTTGGGAAGGAAGGAAGGGCAATGCCTGAGGATTATGCGGTCGTCCCAAGACCATAATAATATCGAGGTTTGTAAGAGAAAGCCTGCATTTCTTCAGTCCTCCTAGCAGTCGTTATTACTACAAGAAAAACAGTTTTAAGGAAAACTGTTCAACTGGTTTAAACAGAGGCTCCATCAAGACTGAGAGGACCAAGTTTAGGTCCCAAGGTGGAATCATGGAACGGAAGGTGGGCAAACTTCTTGTAGTGGGGAGTCTGCCAGTTTTTCATCCAGAATGGCACATAAAGATGAAACCTGCGCTTTGATTAATGTAGATCGGAGACCTTTATCCAATTCTGCCTGCAAGAATCTGAGGAATGTTTGGAGGAAGGTGATTATTTGAAAAGGACAGAAAAGCTTTTTAGGTTCTTAAATAAATTCGAGATGTTATAGGCTTTCGAATCAACATCTTTGTAGAAATTACAGCATCAGTCAACCCTTTTTGTCTCAAGGTGAGGCGTTCAGCCACCAGGCCATCAGGTTGAGTTGGGTTATCTTGGGATGAAATACCGGACCTTGGTGGAGGAGGTCGGGGGTTGATGGAATGGTCCGGAATATTGCTGTAGACAGCCTGAGCAGAAGGAGGGACCAAGACCTTCTTGGCCAAAATGGAGCAATGAATATTACTTGAGCTCCTTCCTCTTACACCTTCATTAGAGCTCTTGTAATCAAAATGAAAAGCCTTCGGCCACGGTTGGGATAGAGCATCTACCCATAACGGCTGGTCCTGTTGGGAGAGGGAGCAAACCCTTTGGTCTGTCTGTTGCCCCTTGTGGCAAATAGATATAGATCCGGGACTCCCCACTTTTCGCAGATCTGCTGAAAAATTTGAGAATTCAGGGACCATTCTCCATCCTTTAAAGTCCTGCAGCTGAGGAAGTCGGCTATTACATTGTTCTCTCCCCTCACATGAACTGCTGTTAAGGAAATAAGATTATTTTCTGCCCAAAGACAAATGTGTCAAGACACTGCCATTAGGGAATGGCTTCTGGTCCCCCCCCCCCTGTTTGTTCAGGTAGGCTAGTGCCATGGAGTTATCCGATAACACTTTTATGTGTTTTGGAGATGAGGAAGTGTGAAGGGAGACAATGACTTTGTAGATGGATAAGAGTTCTTTCAGATTGGAGGAAACATCTTTCCCCCACCTGCCCTGAACTAACTTTCCTTCTGAATGATCTCCCCATCCTGAACTGCTGGCATCTGTGGTCACGATAATCAGTTTTTCCTGATGCCAATAGACCCCCCTGTCTGCAAGTTATTTTCTATTCTATTCTCCACCACATCAGGGATTTCTTTAAGGAATTTAGAATGAGAACACGCTTTTCTAGGGTCGGAACTTGTTCCGCCCCAAGAGGATAAGAGGAAGGTCTGAAGGATTCTCGTGTGACTTTGAGCCCATCTGACCAACGGGATTGCAGCCGTCAGAAGGCCTAGGAGCGTCATGATATTATTTATGGTGGAAGGCCTTTGGGAGCAGAACTGAGAGACTTTCTGAAGTCGTTCCGTTTTTCTAGGGGTAGAAAAGACATTAGCAGACGAGAGTCTAAAACCTCATTCACACGTCAGTGTTTTGGTCAGTGATTTCCATCAGTGATTGTGAGCCAAAACCAGGATTGGAGCCTTGCTGGCCCTGTCAATCAACATGAGGCGGGGGCGTCTTTATGAAAGGAGGATGCGGCTGCTACCAGCAAGTAGCCGCCCTACTTGCTGGTAGAGAGGTCATTTGCATATTATAAAAGTCGGTTTTTTTAAGAAACTGCTGAAGGAAAATGAGTAAGAACATTATATACTCACCTAAAGAATTATTAGGAACACCATACTAATACGGCGTTGGACCCCCTTTTGCCTTCAGAACTGCCTTAATTCTACGTGGCATTGATTCAACAAGGTGCCGATAGCATTCTTTAGAAATGTTGGCCCATATTGATAGGATAGCATCTTGCAGTTGATGGAGATTTGAGGGATCCACATCCAGGGCACGAAGCTCCCGATCCACCACATCCCAAAGATGCTCTATTGGGTTAAGATCTGGTAACTGTGGGGGACATTTTAGTACAGTGAACTCATTGTCATGTTCAAGAAACCAATTTGAAATGATTCGAGTTTTGTGACATGTTGCATTATCCTGCTGGAAGTAGCCATCAGAGGATGGGTACATGGTGGTCATGAAGGGATGGACATTGTCAGAAACAATGCTCAGGTAGCCCGTGGCATTTAAACGATAGTCAATTGGCACTAAGGGGCCTAAAGTGTGCCCAGAAAACATCCCCCACACCATTACACCACCACCACCACCACCAGCCTGCACAGTGGTAACAAGGCATGATAGATACATGCTCTCATTCTGTTTACGCCACATTCGGACTCTACCATTTGAATGTCTCAACAGAAATCGAGACTCATCAGACCAGGCAACATTTTTCCAGTCTTCAACAGTCCAATTTTGGTGAGCTCGTGCAAATTGTAGCCTCTTTTTCCTATTTGTAGTGGAGATGAGTGGTACCCGGTGGGGTCTTCTGCTGTTGTAGCCCATCCGCCTCAAGGTTGTGCATGTTGTGGCTTCACAAATGCTTTGCTGCATACCTCGGTTGTAACTAGGGATGAGCGAACTCGAACTGTATAGTTCGGGTTCGTACCGAATTTTGGGGTGTCCGTGACAGGGACCCGAACCCGGACATTTTCGTAAAAGTCCGGGTTCGGGTTCGGTGTTCGTCGCTTTCTTGGCGCTTTTGTGACGCTTTCTTGGCGCTTTTTGAAAGGCTGCAAAGCAGCCAATCAACAAGCGTCATACTACTTGCCCCAAGAGGCCATCACAGCCATGCCTACTATTGGCATGGCTGTGATTGGCCAGAGCACCATGTGACCCAGCCTCTATTTAAGCTGGAGTCAGATAGCGCCGCCCGTCACTCTGCTCTGATTAGCGTAGGGAGAGGTTGTGGCTGCGACAGTAGGGCGAGATTAGGCAGATTAACTCCTCCAAAGGACTTGATTAATCGATCGATCTGCAACTGTGCATCATTGAGCTGCTGAAATTCAATTGCTCACTGTTTTTAGGCTGCCCAGACCGTTTGTCAGTCACTTTTTTCTGGGGTGATCGGCGGCCATTTTGTGTCTTGTGCGGTGCTGCGACCAAGTGCATTCAAGCTGCGACCAAGTGCATTTAACCCTCAATGGTGTGGTTGTTTTTTGGCTAAAGCCTACATCAGGGTGAAGCTGTCACACCAAGTGCATTTAACCAGCAATAGTCTGTTCATTTTTTGGCCATATACTACATCAGGGGCAAGCTGCGCCTGTCACCAAGTGCATTTAACCCTCAATGGTGTGGTTGTTTTTTTGGCTAAAGCCTACATCAGGGTGAAGCTGTCACACCAAGTGCATTTAACCAGCAATAGTCTGTTCATTTTTTGGCCATATACTACATCAGGGGCAAGCTGCGCCCGTCACCAAGTGCATTTAACCCTCAGTAGTGTGGTTGGTCAAGCTGTCACACCAAGTGCATTTAACCAGCAATAGTCTGTTCATTTTTTGGCCATATACTACATCAGGGGCAAGCTGCGCCCGTCACCAAGTGCATTTAACCCTCAGTAGTGTGGTTGGTCAAGCTGTCACACCAAGTGCATTTAACCAGTAATAGTCTGTTCATTTTTTGGCCATATACTACATCAGGGGCAAGCTGCGCCTGTCACCAAGTGCATTTAACCCTCAATGGTGTGGTTGTTTTTTGGCTAAAGCCTACATCAGGGTGAAGCTGTCACACCAAGTGCATTTAACCAGCAATAGTCTGTTCATTTTTTGGCCATATACTACATCAGGGGCAAGCTGCGCCCGTCACCAAGTGCATTTAACCCTCAGTAGTGTGGTTCGTCAAGCTGTCACACCAAGTGCATTTAACCAGCAATAGTGTGGTTATTTTTTGGCCATATCCCAGTCTAATTCTGTCACTAAATCCATACCGGTCACCCAGCGCCTAAATACTAGGCCTCAAATTTATATCCCGCTAAATCTGTCATTACCGCTATCCTGTTGTGGATGGGCAAGTTATTTAGTGTCCGTCAAAGCACATTTTTTGTTCTGGGTTGAAATACAATTCCCAATTTAGCAATTTCATAATTTAGTGGTTTCTGCCATATCAGAGCTATTTGAAATCTATCCCTAAAAGGGTATATAATATTCAAGGTTCACATAGGGTCATTCAGAATAACTTCACACACACGCTACTGTGCATTTCCAAGTCTAATTCTGTCACTAAATCCATACCGGTCACCCAGCGCCTAAATACTAGGCCTCAAATTTATATCCCGTTAAATCTGTCATTACCGCTGTCCTGTTGTGGATGGGCAAGTTATTTAGTGTCCGTCAAAGCACATTTTTTGTTCTGGGTTGAAATACAATTCCCAATTTAGCAATTTCATAATTTAGTGGTTTCTGCTATATCAGAGCTATTTGAAATCTATCCCTAAAAGGGTATATAATATTCAAGGTGCACATAGGGTCATTCAGAATAACTTCACACACACGCTACTGTGCATTTCCAAGTCTAATTCTGTTAGTAAATCCATACCGGTCACCCAGCGCCTAAATACTAGGCCTCAAATTTATATCCTGCTAAATCTGTCGTTACCGCTGTACTGTTGTGGCTGGGCAAGTTATTTAGTGTCCGTTAAAGCACATTTTTTGTTCAGGGTTGAAATACAATTCCCAATTTAGCAATTTCATAATTTAGTGGTTTCTGCCATATCAGAGCTATTTGAAATCTATCCCTAAAAGGGTATATAATATTCAAGGTGCACATAGGGTCATTCAGAATAACTTCACACACACGCTACTGTGCATTTCCAAGTCTAATTCTGTCACTAAATCCATACCGGTCACCCAGCGCCTAAATACTAGGCCTCAAATTTATATCCCGCTAAATCTGTCGTTACCGCTGTCCTGTTGTGGATGGGCAAGTTATTTAGTGTCCGTCAAAGCACATTTTTTGTTCTGGGTTGAAATACAATTCCCAATTTAGCAATTTCATAATTTAGTGGTTTCTGCTATATCAGAGCTATTTGAAATCTATCCCTAAAAGGGTATATAATATTCAAGGTGCACATAGGGTCATTCAGAATAACTTCACACACACGCTACTGTGCATTTCCAAGTCTAATTCTGTCACTAAATCCATACCGGTCACCCAGCGCCTAAATACTAGGCCTCAAATTTATATCCCGCTGAATTTGAATACAATACATTGGGCCAAATAATATTTTTGTTGTTGTGGTGAACCATAACAATGAGGAAAACATCTAGTAAGGGACGCGGACGTGGACATGGTCGTGGTGGTGTTAGTGGACCCTCTGGTGCTGGGAGAGGACGTGGCCGTTCTGCCACATCCACACGTCCTAGTGTACCAACTATCTCAGGTCCCAGTAGCCGCCAGAATTTACAGCGATATATGGTGGGGCCCAATGCCGTTCTAAGGATGGTAAGGCCTGAGCAGGTACAGGCATTAGTCAATTGGGTGGCCGACAGTGGATCCAGCACGTTCACATTATCTCCCACCCAGTCTTCTGCAGAAAGCGCACAGATGGCGCCTGAAAACCAACCCCATCAGTCTGTCACATCACCCCCATGCATATCAGGGAAACTGTCTGAGCCTCAAGTTATGCAGCAGTCTCTTATGCTGTTTGAAGACTCTGCTGGCAGGGTTTCCCAAGGGCATCCACCTAGCCCTTCCCCAGCGGTGGAAGACATAGACTGCACTGACGCACAACCACTTATGTTTCCTGATGATGAGGACATGGGAATACCACCTCAGCATGTCTCTGATGATGACGAAACACAGGTGCCAACTGCTGCGTCTTTCTGCAGTGTGAAGACTGAACAGGAGGTCAGGGATCAAGACTGGGTGGAAGACGATGCAGGGGACGATGAGGTCCTAGACCCCACATGGAATGAAGGTCGTGCCACTGACTTTCACAGTTCGGAGGAAGAGGCAGTGGTGAGACCGAGCCAACAGCGTAGCAAAAGAGGGAGCAGTGGGCAAAAGCAGAACACCCGCCGCCAAGAGACTCCGCCTGCTACTGACCGCCGCCATCTGGGACCGAGCACCCCAAAGACAGCTTCAAGGAGTTCCCTGGCATGGCACTTCTTCAAACAATGTGCTGACGACAAGTCCCGAGTGGTTTGCACGCTGCGCCATCAGAGCCTGAAGCGAGGCATTAACGTTCTGAACCTGAGCACAACCTGCATGACCAGGCACCTGCATGCAAAGCATGAACTGCAGTGGAGTAAATACCTTAAAACCAAGGAAGTCACTCAGGCTCCCCCTGCTACCTCTTCTGCTGCTGCCGCCTCGGCCTCTTCTGCTGCTGCCGCCTCGGCCTCTTCCTCCGCCTCTGGAGGAACGTTGGCACCTGCCGCCCAGCAAACAGGGGATGTACCACCAACACCACCACCACCTCCGTCACCAAGCGTCTCAACCATGTCACACGGCAGCGTTCAGCTCTCCATCTCACAAACATTTGAGAGAAAGCGTAAATTCCCACCTAGCCACCCTCGATCCCTGGCCCTGAATGCCAGCATTTCTAAACTACTGGCCTATGAAATGCTGTCATTTAGGCTGGTGGACACAGACAGCTTCAAACAGCTCATGTCGCTTGCTGTCCCACAGTATGTTGTTCCCAGCCGCCACTACTTCTCCAAGAGAGCCGTGCCTTCCCTGCACAACCAAGTATCCGATAAAATCAAGTGTGCACTGCGCAACGCCATCTGTAGCAAGGTCCACCTAACCACAGATACGTGGACCAGTAAGCACGGCCAGGGACGCTATATCTCCCTAACTGCACACTGGGTAAATGTAGTGGCAGCTGGGCCCCAGGCGGAGAGCTGTTTGGCGCACGTCCTTCCGCCGCCAAGGATCGCAGGGCAACATTCTTTGCCTCCTGTTGCCACCTCCTCCTTCTCGGCTTCCTCCTCCTCTTCTTCCACCTGCTCATCCAGTCAGCCACACACCTTCACCACCAACTTCAGCACAGCCCGGGGTAAAACGTCAGCAGGCCATTCTGAAACTCATATGTTTGGGGGACAGGCCCCACACCGCACAGGAGTTGTGGCGGGGTATAGAACAACAGACCGACGAGTGGTTGCTGCCGGTGAGCCTCAAGCCCGGCCTGGTGGTGTGTGATAATGGGCGAAATCTCGTTGCAGCTCCGGGACTAGCCAATTTGACACACATCCCTTGCTTGGCGCATGTGCTGAATTTGGTGGTGCAGAAGTTCATTCACAACTACCCCGACATGTCAGAGCTGCTGCATAAAGTGCGGGCCGTCTGTTCGCGCTTCCGGCGTTCACATCCTGCTGCTGCTCGCCTGTCTGCGCTACAGCGTAACTTCGGCCTTCCCGCTCACCGCCTCATATGCGACGTGCCCACCAGGTGGAACTCCACCTTGCACATGCTGGACAGACTGTGCGAGTAGCAGCAGGCCATAGTGGAGTTTCAGCTGCAGCATGCACGGGTCAGTCGCACTACAGAACAGCACCACTTCACCACCAATGACTGGGCCTCCATGCGAGACCTGTGTGCCCTGTTGCGCTGTTTCGAGTACTCCACCAACATGGCCAGTGGCGATGATGCCGTTATCAGCGTTACAATACCACTTCTATGTCTCCTTGAGAAAACACTGGGCGATGATGGAAGAGGAGGTGGCCCAGGAGGAGGAGGAGGAGGAGGAGGAGGAAGAGGGGTCATTTTTAGCACTTTCAGGCCAGTCTCTTCGAAGTGACTCAGAGGGAGGTTTTTGGCAACAGCAGAGGCCAGGTACAAATGTGGCCAGCCAGGGCCCACTACTGGAGGACGAGGAGGACGAGGATGAGGAGGAGGTGGAGGAGGATGAGGATGAAGCATCACAGCGGGGTGGCACCCAACGCAGCTCGGGTCCATCACTGGTGCGTGGCTGGGGGGAAAGGCAGGACGATGACGATACGCCTCCCACAGAGGACAGCTTGTCCTTACCCCTGGGCAGCCTGGCACAGATGAGCGACTACATGCTGCAGTGCCTGCGCAACGACAGCAGAGTTGCCCACATTTTAACCTGTGCGGACTACTGGGTTGCCACCCTGCTGGATCCACGCTACAAAGACAATGTGCCCACCTTACTTCCTGCACTGGAGCGTGATAGGAAGATGCGCGAGTACAAGCGCACGTTGGTAGACGCGCTACTGAGAGCATTCCCAAATGTTACAGGGGAACAAGTGGAAGCCCAAGGCCAAGGCAGAGGAGGAGCAAGAGGTCACCAAGGCAGCTGTGTCACGGCCAGCTCCTCTGAGGGCAGGGTTAGCATGGCAGAGATGTGGAAAACTTTTGTCAACACGCCACAGCTAACTGCACCACCACCTGATACGCAACGTGTTAGCAGGAGGCAACATTTCACTAACATGGTGGAACAGTACATGTGCACACCCCTCCACGTACTGACTGATGGTTCGGCCCCATTCAACTTCTGGGTCTCTAAATTGTTCACGTGGCCAGAGCTAGCCTTTTATGCCTTGGAGGTGCTGGCCTGCCCGGCGGCCAGAGTTTTGTCTGAACGTGTATTCAGCACGGCAGGGGGCGTCATTACAGACAAACGCAGCCGCCTGTCTACAGCCAATGTGGACAAGCTGACGTTCATAAAAATGAACCAGGCATGGATCCCACAGGACCTGTCCGTCCCTTGTCCAGATTAGACATTAACTACCTCCCCTTAACCATATATTATTGGACTCCAGGGCACTTCCTCATTCAATCCTATTTTTATTTTCATTTTACCATTATATTGCGAGGCTACCCAAAGTTGAATGAACCTCTCCTCTGTCTGGGTGCCAGGGCCTAAATATATGCCAATGGACTGTTCCAATGTTGGGTGACGTGAAGCCTGATTCTCTGCTATGACATGCAGACTAATTCTCTGCTGACATGAAGCCAGATCCTCTGTTACGGGACCTCTCTCCTCTGCCTGGGTGCTGGGCCTAAATATCTGACAATGGACTGTTGCAGTGGTGGCTGACGTGAAGCCTGATTTTCTGCTATGACATGCAGACTAATTCTCTGCTGACATGAAGCCAGATTGTCTGTTACGGGACCTCTCTCCTCTGCCTGGGTGCTGGGCCTAAATTTATGAAAATGGACTCTTACAGTGGTGGGTGACGTGAAGCCTGATTCTCTGCTATGACATGAAGACTGATTCTCTGCTGACATGAAGCCAGATTGTCTGTTACGGGACCTCTCTCCTCTGCCTGGGTGACTGCCCTGACGTCCCTAGACGGGTTCCTCACCCGTACGCCGATCACGTGCCTAAAACCCTGGCTTTCCCTAAGATGAGCCCTAGGTAGTGAATAGGGCGGTGGGAACACTAGTCCGCACCACTAACACTAAAGGAAAACACCAAGGAGAGGACAGACAATACAGACAAAATATATAATCCCAGGTGGGCGACCACAGTGGACAACAAAAAGCCCAACAGGGATCCGGAGGGTAACACTCTGGAACAACAACCAGGGATCACAGCTCCAGTGGGTCAGTATAGAAGTCCAGGCAGGAAGCTCTATATCTGGCAACCAGAGAAGTGGGAGAGGAGAATATAAGGAGGTTGGGAGTGACAGACAAGAAACAGCTGAGGAGAAGAAGCTACGGTTCCCTGAGTGAGACAAAAAGGATTGCAAGGCAAACACAGAAAACTATCATTAAGAAACAGCGTGATCTTTAGACATAGAGGGCGCAGCCACCCGCTGCGACTTCCTGACCCCGGGTATAACAGAGTCAGACGTGGCTCTTGACACCCTCATGACAGTACCCCCCTTTCCACGAGGGGCCTCCGGACACTCAGGACCAGGTCTCTCAGGATGAGAGGCATGGAAAGCCTGAACTAACCTGTTGGCGTTTACCTCTGACGCTTCGACTTCAACAATAAAAGGCTGGGAGACATCAGGTTGAATTAGAACAGGTGCCGATGTAAACCTCTCTTTTAGGGAGGAAAATGCAATTTTAGCGGCGTCAGACCATTTAGAAAAATCAGTCCCCTTCCTAGTCATGTCAGTAAGGGGTTTGACAATCACCGAATAATTTTTAATAAACTTCCTATAGAAATTTGCGAACCCCAAGGACAGTTGCAGTGCTTTAAGGTTCTCAGGAAGTTCCCAATCTAAAATTGACTGGACCTTCCTAGGATCCATATGGAAACCTGAAGCAGATAATAGATATTCCAGGAACTGTATTTCCTGAACGGCGAAGACACACTTTTCAATTCTCGCATATAATTTATTCGTCCGTAGGACCTGCAGTACCTGTCTGACATGTACTTCATGTGTTTTCAGATCAGCCGAATAAATTAAGATATCATCTAGGTATATCACCACAAACCTGCCGATAAGATGACTAAAAATATAATTAACGAAATGTTGGAAGACAGCAGGAGCATTGGTCAGACCGAAAGGCATGACTAGATTTTTATAATGCCCCTCAGGGGTGTTAAAAGCTGTCTTCCACTCATCCCCTTCCTTGATACGAATCAGATTGTAGGCCCCCCTAAGATCAAGTTTGGAGAACCACCTAGCACCCGCAATCTGATTACACATGTCAGGAATGAGAGGAAGAGGGTATGGGTCTCGGATGGTTATGCGGTTTAGTTCGCGGAAATCTAGGCAAGGACGCAGGCCCCCATCTTTCTTTTTAACAAAGAAAAACCCTGCAGCCACGGGTGAAGAAGAGGGTCTGATGTGCCCCTTAGCCAGACTCTCGGAGATATAATCTTTCATGGCTTGTCTCTCGGGACCCGAAAGATTATATAACCTGGTCTTGGGTAATTTTGCACCGGGAATCAGGTTAACCGGGCAATCATAAGGACGGTGAGGTGGTAACTTCTGACAACCCTTTTCAGAAAAAACGTCCTCAAAGTCCGAAACAAATGTAGGTAGGGTAGCTATGGAGGTGACTAAGCAAATGTTATTTAAGCAATTTTCTCTGCAATGCTCACTCCACTCCAATATCTCCCTGGCCTGCCAATCTAACACTGGATTGTACGCTACCAACCAGGGAAGACCCAATACCACAGGAGAGGGAAGGCCCTCCAGAACGTAACATGAAAGACACTCATTATGGTGGTCCCCTACCCGAAGGTGTAAGTTATGGACAATGTGAGTGAGGTTTCTCTGAGACAGAAGAGCAGAATCAATAGTGAATATGGGAATAGGTCTGTGTAGCGTACAGAGAGACAAACCCATAGTGCGGGCAAAATGGGCATCTATCAAATTTACCCCTGCTCCACTGTCTAGAACGAAAGGAATAGTCTCCGTCTTAACACCAAAAACAATAACCGCTGGCAACACAAATTGAGATGTTCGTATGGAGGAAACGTATACCCCCCGGCTGACATCCTCCACACAGCCTGGGGTTAGTAGTTCCGACGGTCTTTTGTTTTTGAGAAAGGAAGGATATACATTAATGAAATGACCCCTCTCCCCACAGAAAAAAATGAGCCCCACACCTACGGCGAGCCTCAGGAGGACGGACCTGACGAGTAGTTCCTCCTAGCTGCATAGGCTCTTCTAGGTCTGTACAGACTAACTGCTGCTTGGGAGGGGTTACCAATTGCTCAGGAATTTTCAATCTCTCCCTAAGACGTCTATCTATTCTGAGAGAGATGGACATAACAGCATCAACGGAAAGGGGAGTCTCATACAGCGCAAGCGCATCCTTAACCATTTCGGATAACCCAGAGCAGAACTGACTCCTGAGAGCCGGGTCGTTCCACTGAGTATCCGTAGCCCACCTACGGAACTCTGAGCAATATTCCTCTGCTGGCCGATCTCCCTGTAGGAGTCTCCGTAACTTCGACTCAGCCAGGGCGACTCAGTCAGGGTCATCATATATGAGACCCAAGGACCCAAAAAATGCATCCACAGACCGGAGAGCCTGGGAATCAGTGGGGAAAGAGAACGCCCAGGATTGCGGGTCCCCCTGAAGCAGGGAAATAACATTTCCCACCCGCTGTTCTTCATTACCAGAGGTGTAAGGGCGCAGCTTAAAATATAACTTACAGGCCTCACGGAACGTCACAAATTTGTCCCTTCCCCCAGAAAATCTGTCAGGGAGAACAACCTTGGGTTCTGCAGCAACCTGGTTACCCATAGCAATCGCTGGGCTTGAGGTCTACTGCAATTGCTGCTGTTGCTGGAGGACCGACGCCTTCAATCCTGCAACCTCCAAAGACAGGCCTTGAAGTTGTTTTGCCAAAGCTGCAATAGGATCCATGCTGGATTCTAAATAGACAGAAAGAGAGAAAAAAAAAATATATTTTTTTTTTTCCTACCTACAATAAATAATGGCCAGATATAATGTCATGACCGGCGTGCCGATCACATACGTGACACAAAGGGAGGGAAAAGGGAAGGCCCTGTCCAAGGGAGAGGGAAAGGTGGTGACCCCTAACTCACCTTGAGGCTGGCACCTGACTGCCCTGACGTCCCTAGACGGGTTCCTCACCCGTACGCCGATCACGTGCCTAAAACACTGGCTTTCCCTAAGATGAGCCCTAGGTAGTGAATAGGGCGGTGGGAACACTAGTCCGCACCACTAACACCAAATGAAAACACCAAGGAGAGGACAGACAATACAGACAAAACATATAATCCCAGGTGGGCGACCACAGTGGACAACAAAAAGCTCAACAGGGATCCGGAGGGTAAAACTTGGAACAACAACCAGGGATCACAGCTCCAGTGGGTCAGTAGAGAAGTCCAGGCAGGAAGCTCTATATCTGGCAACCAGAGAAGTGGGAGAGGAGAATATAAGGAGGTTGGGAGTGACAGACAAGAAACAGCTGAGGAGAAGAAGCTACGGATCCCTGAGTGAGACAAAAAGGATTGCAAGGCAAACACAGAAAACTATCATTAAGAAACAGCGTGATCTTTAGACATAGAGCGCGCAGCCACCCGCTGCGACTTCCTGACCCCGGGTATAACGGAGTCACCCTCGTGACAAGATCTTGAAAAACGAGTCTGGTAAAGTGATTAGTAATGTTTTTAAAAGGTATAACATTTTTGGAAGTGTGAACATTTGAAAAGCTGCAACGCGGCCTCCCCAGGAGATCTCATATTTAGCTAGGTTAGGTAGGTCTTTCTCCATTATAGAGCGAAAGGGGAGATAGTTTACTTTGTAAAGTTTGGAAAGGGTGGGTGTCAGTTTGATTCCCAGGTAATTTATTTGGAACATTTGCCAATCTAGTGTGAAGGAATCTTTCAGAGTTTTGATTCTTCGGGTGGATATGTTTATGGGGAGTGCCTGTGGTTTAGTAGCGTTGAGTTTGTAAAATGATAGTTCTCCAAATAAGGAGATGGTATCCATAGCTGATTTTAGGGAAGTAAGGGGATCTGTCAGGAAAAGGATAATATCGTCAGCGTATAAGCTTATGGAGTGGTTTCTATTCCCTATTGTGACGCCTTTAATAGTGGCATTTTGCCTAATTGCCTGGGCTAAAGGTTCAAAAGATAGAACAAACATTAGTGGGGAGAGGGGACAGCCCTGTCGGGTACCGTTAGTTATGTTGAAGGACTCAGAGGGCGCTCTATTAACCCAGACTTTAGCACTTGGGCTGGTATATAGAGCTGTGATAGCTGACAGAATTGTACCAGAGAAACCCAAGCGTGACAGGAACGTGAAGGTAAAATATCAGTTGATCCGGTCGAACGCCTTCTCTGCATCGAGTGTGACCAGGAGGGTCGGGATCTTATTTTTTTGCACAAAGTCTATAATGTTCAAGATACGTCTAGAGTTTTCCTGCATTTGCCCATCTTTGACAAATCCAACTTGGTCTATGTGGGTAAGGCTGGGGATGAAGGGGGCTATGCAGTTAGCCAATAGTTTGGCGTATATTTTGATGTCTGTATTTAAATGTGACATCGGACTGTATTTTTTGGGGTCTTCTGAGGGTTGCTCCGATTTAGGGATGGTAACAATAGTTGCCTCTAACATCTCTTTTGGAAGATTCCCTGTGTTCATTATCTGTTGGAAAATCTGGAGCAGGTAAGGGGATAGGTCCTTTTGAAATACCTTGTAATATGTGTCTGAGAAACCGTCTGGTCCTGGGGCTTTATTATGGGGGAGTTTCTTGATAAATCCTAGAATTTCCTCCATTGAGACAGGGCCATTTAAACTATTAAGTTGCTCATTAGATAAACATGGCAGATTTAAGGAGGAGAGGAAGCGGTTTGTGGCTTCTGTTATTTGAGTAATAGGTTCGGTCTGTGGGGAGAGATTGTATAAGGATTCGTAATAGTCCCTAAAGGAATTGGCAATCCTAGTTGGATCCATGACCTTTAGGCCGGTCCGTGAGGATTTCAGAAATGGGATTTTGGATTTAAAAGCTCTATCTTTTAACCTATGTGCCAGTAGCTTCCCAGCTTTTCTTCCCTCTCCTTCTTGGCTCTGTTCTGATCCTGATCAATGGTCAGGTAGGTTGATACACTGCTCCAAATTAGATAGATAGATACGTGCATGCACGGTGAGAGAAATAACACTGACACTTTAGATAAGGTCAAAGCATAACTCTAATTTATTAGGTGGGGCTTCACATTATATACCCTCTATATTAGTGGGAGGAGTGGGCTAACATGATTGGTCTTTTAGCAAGAAGGAATGTAAACAGGAAATAAATTTAAGGCATACGTATGATAGACTTAGAGGAATTCCTGACAGTTTCAAGTTTTTGCTGCAAATAGTTTCAATCATTGTCATGGTCTTACCTTCTTGCTGTTCTCCTTCGTTTGACATGTGCTGGCGGCCATCTTGGTTTCTGGGTTTCTTGCATCCAGCTCCTCCCACCCTGCGGCTTCTCCTTCCCACTGGGAGGAGCTGGATGCCTAGCTCATATATATAGGAGGTCTGTGGCTTCAGTTCCTTGCTTGGTCCTCCTGTGTTCACATGCTTCTAAAACTGCTGCTTCTTCTGGTTCCTGATCCTGGCTTCATCTGACTACCCTGCTGGTTCCTGATCCAGGCTTCGTCTGACTACCCTGCTGGTTCCTGATCCAGGCTTCGTCTGACTACCCTTCTGGTTCCTGACCTCTGGCTTCGCAAGACCCTGCTTCGGTTTAGCCATCCGTTTGGACTTTTGCCTTACAGCTTGATTTTCAATAAAGCCTTCTTATTTCCACTTATCTCTTGTTGTACGTCTGGTTCATGGTTCCTTGACATTAGGACCAAGCCATGAATTCTGACGGTACAGGGCCATCCTCGCTACCTACGCTGGTTGCCAGACTTGATCAGCAGGATCACCTGTTGGGTCGGTTCGCTGTGGCGTTGCAAACCCTGCTTGAACGCACGGCTCATTTAGCTTCCGTTGCCGATGGGTCGGTTGTCGCTCCTGGGCCCGCTCCTACTGCCGCTCCGGTTGTTGCGCCAGAGTCTACCCCGACACCTGTTGCTGCGCCTGCGGTGTTTCGGGGTATGACCGGTTCTGCCCCCCTTCCACAGCGCTTTGGGGGAGAGCCAACTCAGTGCCGAGGTTTCCTTAACCAGGTGGGCATTTATTTCGAGTTGCTGCCACATGCCTTTCCTACTGAGAGATCAAAGGTGGGCTTCTTGATCTCGCTGCTCTCGGACAAGGCCTTGGCCTGGGCCAGCCCTTTATGGGAGAACAACAATCCGGTGGTTGCCGAGTTTTCCGGTTTTGTTGCTTCTCTTCGGAAGGTATTCGATGTGCCGGCTCGTGCTGCCTCTGCTGCGAAGCTCCTTATGTCCATCAGACAGGGTTCACGATCCGTAGCTGAATACGCCATTGAGTTTCGTACCTTGGCAGCAGAGGTGGGCTGGAATAATGAGGCTCTGGTCGCTGCTTTCTCTCATGGTCTCTCAGATGCCTTGAAGGATGAGGTTGCAGCTAAGGACCTACCAGTGGAGCTCGAGTCTCTTATTTCTTTCCTGATTTTGATTGACACCAGACTCAGGGAGAGACCTTCCTTTAAGGAGAGCCTGCGGAGGTCTTCTAACAGATTGGCGCCTACGTTTGCTGTCCCACCCGTGCCTCCCTCTCCTCCCACGCCTCCTGGGGATGACTTGTCTGGGGGTGAACCCATGCAGCTGGGGTTTGCTCGCCTGTCCGAGGGGGAGAGGGCACTCCGGAGACGCGAGGGCCGATGCATGTACTGTGGTCTCGGTGGGCATTTTCGGTTGGCATGCCCGAACCGTCCGGGAAACGCTCGCACCTGAGATCCTGTCGGGGGCAGATCTTGGGTGGAGTCTCCTCGTCCCCGGTTTCCCGTGTTGACAAACCACTGATTACTGTTGTCCTCTCCTGGGTCGGGGGCTCGGTGACGACCCAGGCGTTGGTGGACTCTGGTGCTGGTGGTTTGTTCATTGATAGTGTGTTCGCTGCCGCCAATTCCATTCCTCTGCAGCCTCGAGGTTCCCCACTGGCTCTTGAGGCGATAGACGGCAGACCCCTTCTGCCGCCACACGTGACTCATGAGACCCTTCCAGTGGGGATGGCCATTGGTGCCGTTCACAGAGAGTCGGTCTGTCTCCAGGTTATTTCGTCTCCACACTACTCGGTGGTCTTGGGGTACCCCTGGCTCCAGAAGCATAATCCGACTTTCGATTGGAGATCGGCCGAGATCCTCTCGTGGTCACCGCAGTGTGGGGCTAGTTGCATCCATGGGTCTGTCAAGTTGCTGTGTACTTCCTCGGACTCTCTGTTGCCTCCTGAATACGAGGAGTACCGGGATGTATTCGATAAGGTGCGTGCGGTTGCCATACCTCCGCACCGCCCATACGATTGTGCCATAGAGTTACAATCTGGTGCCGTTCCTCCTCGTGGCAAAGTCTATCCCCTGTCGGTAGCGGAGAATGAGGCCATGGAGGAGTACGTGAGGGAGGCGCTTTCACGCGGACACATTCGCAAATCCTCGTCCCCGGCAGGGGCTGGATTTTTCTTTGTGAAAAAGAAGGGTGGTGAGTTGAGGCCTTGCATCGATTACAGGGGTCTCAATCGCATCACGATCAAGAACGCTTACCCGATACCCTTGATTTCCGAGCTGTTCGATCGCCTCAAAGGGGCCACGGTCTTTACCAAACTCGACCTGAGGGCGGCATATAACCTGGTAAGGATCAAGGCGGGCGATGAGTGGAAGACCGCGTTTAACACCAGGACCGGTCATTATGAATCCTTGGTTATGCCCTTTGGGTTGTGCAATGCGCCCGCAGTCTTCCAGGAATTCATCAACGATGTTTTCCGTGACCTGTTGCAGCAGTGTGTGGTGGTCTATTTGGATGACATCTTGGTATATTCTGAATCCATGGAGGCCCACATTATGGATGTCAGACGAGTGTTGCAACGGTTACGAGAGAACAAGCTGTTCGGTAAGCTTGAGAAATGCGAATTTCACCGATCCCAGGTAACCTTCTTAGGTTACATCATTTCCGCTGAGGGGTTCTCCATGGATCCTGAGAAGGTTTCGGCTGTCTTACAGTGGCCCCAGCCCAGTGGTCTTCGTGCCCTGCAGCGCTTTTTGGGCTTCGCCAATTATTATCGGAAGTTCATCAGGGACTTTTCCATGCTAGCCAAGCCTCTCACGGATCTGACCAGGAAGGGCAGTAATCCCCAGGTCTGGCCGCTCGAGGCCATCCGAGCTTTTGAGGCTCTAAAGTCCGCCTTTGTGTCGGCTCCGATTCTGTCGCATCCCAACCCTGGGTTGCCTTTTGTCCTCGAGGTGGACGCGTCTGAGACGGGAGTAGGCGCCCTTCTGTCTCAGCGTAGAACACCAGAGGGTCCTCTGCTTCCTTGTGGGTTTTAATCCCGGAAACTGTCTTCCGCGGAGTGCAACTATCAGATTGGTGACAGGGAGTTATTGGCCATCGTGCAGGCCCTTAAAGAATGGAGGCACTTGCTCGAGGGCTCGGTGGTTCCGGTTCTCATCCTGACGGACCACAAGAATCTGACCTACCTCTCTGAGGCCAAGAGATTGACTCCACGTCAGGCCAGATGGGCTCTGTTCTTGTCACGTTTTAATTACGTGGTCTCCTACCTACCCGGTTCCAAGAACATCAGAGCGGATGCCTTATCACGGCAGTACTCCGAGCTGTCCGGGGAGGAGTCGATTCCGACTTCGGTCATACCTCCGAATCAGATCCTGGCCGCCATTCGCACCAGCCTGACCTCTCCCCTGGGTGAGCAGATTTTGGCGGCTCAATCTGGTGCTCCCTCTGGGAGACCCAACGGCAGATGTTTTGTGCCTGAGGAGTTGCGCACTCGGTTGTTGCGAACCTACCATAACTCCAAGGCCACGGGGCATCCTGGAAAGAATCAGCTGTCCTGGGCTGTTTCACGTCTGTTCTGGTGGCCTTCTCTACGTTCCGACATCGCCGCATATGTAGTGGCATGCTCCGTTTGTGCCCAGAGTAAGTCCCCTCGGCACCGTCCGTTGGGCCTTTTGCAACCCATAGCCACCGGGGAGCGTCCATGGTCACACCTGGGGATGGATTTCATTGTGGACCTCCCTGCATCCCGAGGCCATACGGTCATTCTCATGATTGTGGATCGGTTTTCCAAAATGTGCCACTGTGTTCCTCTCAAGAAGTTACCCTCTGCACAAGAGTTGGCCACGATTTTTGCCAGGGAGGTCTTCCGGTTGCACGGTTTGCCCAAGGAGATTGTGTCGGATCGGGGGAGTCAGTTTGTGTCCAGGTTCTGGCGCTCCTTTTGCTCCCAGTTGGGGATTCATCTCTCTTTCTCCTCGACCTACCACCCTCAGTCCAATGGGGCCGCAGAACGATCCAATCAGGCCTTGGAGCAATTCCTTCGTTGCTATGTCTCCGATCACCAAGACAATTGGGTTGACCTCCTGCCTTGGGCTGAGTTTGCCAGGAAAACGGCGGTGAACTCTTCCTCTGGGACGTCTCCCTTCATGGCCAATTATGGGTTCCAACCTGCCGTGTTACCGGAGTTATTCTCTCCTCAGGATATTCCGGCTGTGGAGGATCACCTTTCCATCCTACGTGCTTCTTGGGTACAGATCCAGAGGTCCCTTGAGGTCTCTGCGCAGCGCCAGAGACTCCAGGCTGATCGCAGACGAGCGCCCGCTCCTTCCTACCAGGTCGGAGACCGCGTATGGTTGTTCACCCGCAACCTCAACCTTCGAGTGCCCACTCCCAAGCTGGCGCCTCGCTTTGTTGGTCCCTTCCGAGTGCTTCGCAGGGTAAACCCGGTAGCCTATGCCCTTGCGCTTCCTCCTGGCATGCGGATCTCCAACGTGTTTCATGTCTCCCTGTTGAAGCCACTGGTGTGTAATCGTTTCACTTCCTCGGTTCCTTGGCCTCGTCCGGTCCAAGTGGGCAATCGTGAGGAGTATGAGGTGAGCAATATCCTGGACTCACGCCTGGTCCGCGGTCGGGTGCAGTTTTTGGTCCATTGGCGTGGTTATGGTCCAGAGGAGCGTTCCTGGGTTCCCTCCGCAGATGTCCATGCTCCTGCCTTGCTCCGAGCCTTCCACGCACGCTTCCCTCAGAAACCGTTCTTTACTCCGCGGAGGAGGGGCCCTTGAGGGGGAGGTACTGTCATGGTCTTACCTTCTTGCTGTTCTCCTTCGTTTGACATGTGCTGGCGGCCATCTTGGTTTCTGGGTTTCTTGTAGCCTCCCACCCTGCGGCTTCTCCTTCCCACTGGGAGGAGCTGGATGCCTAGCTCATATATATAGGAGGTCTGTGGCTTCAGTTCCTTGCTTGGTCCTCCTGTGTTCACATGCTTCTAAGACTGCTGCTGCTTCTGGTTCCTGATCCTGGCTTCGTCTGACTACCCTGCTGGTTCCTGATCCAGGCTTCGTCTGACTACCCTGCTGGTTCCTCATCCAGGCTTCGTCTGACTACCCTTCTGGTTCCTGACCTCTGGCTTCGCAAGACCCTGCTTCGGTTTAGCCATCCGTTTGGACTTTTGCCTTACAGCTTGATTTTCAATAAAGCCTTCTTATTTCCACTTATCTCTTGTTGTACGTCTGGTTCATGGTTCCTTGACAATCATAGAATGCATACTGGGGGTTGTCTCTCAGACAGACACCGTTTTGTAAGTGACAAGCAAGTGTCTATTATATTTCATAACAGTCCCCCCTTGGATTCTTGATTGTAGAACTTTCCCTGCCTAGTGAACCCCTGGGAATACCATTCGCAATCCTCTTCACCCACAGTGGCGATAACCTACCCCTTTTGGGTAGACTCCCGGGTAATCGGACTTATGATAGTACCCTGGGATTCATCTTTCCCTATCTCGGTACGACATCGTAATTGGTGGGGGAAATTGTGTTGAATTCTTTGGTTTCCATTTCTTCTTCACCATATAGCAGCATGATGGGCTGTTCAGTAGTGGAGGTCACAATTTTTTCACATATTTTTCAGACACAGGGTACAATGCAACATAACACTACTGACATTAATACTAGCATCAAGAATATCACCATACCTATCTGGGTGAGGAGGGATTTCCAATTTTTGAACCATCCAAAGTACTCATCCCATGGGTCTGTTATCCCTGAGTTGCATTTTAATTCCTCCGAGTGGTTAGTAAGCTTGTTTATTGCTTCAGTTACCTTACCTTTGGGGCCAATGATATCTGTGATGTTAGTGCAGCAAGTTTCCCCAATCATTTTACAAACTCCTCCAGTCTCAGCTAGGATCATATCTAGGGCCATCTTGTTCTGAAAGGCCGCAGCAGAAGTGGCCTCTAACTGTTCTGCAATTCCTTTTAGGGCATCACAGGTGTAGTTTACAGATCTTTGCTGATTATAATATATCTAGTTTATCCAGTAGACGTTCTTGTTGATTGTCACTATTGGGAGTAGGGATTCAAATCCAGCTGCCACCTGATCTCTAGCCTTAAACTCGTTGGGGAACCCCCTTGGGACTCCTATTGCATCTATATACAAATGTGGGTCAAAGCTCCCCTGTGGGGAGGCCTCACTTTTTGACCTCCCTAAATAGGTTTTTTTGAGTATACCCTCTAAATGTGGAGTCATCTTCTAGTATGTGCAGGGGGATTATGGCTTTCGCTAGGGCACATTCACCAGACCAATTGCCTTCTAACCTAATTCTTATTTTTCCATCTCCACATATCCATTAGATGTCCCAAAAATACCCTCTGATTCTGTGTTTTAGTGGACAGGTTGCTGTAGGATGAGCAGTACCCCTCTGTGAAGTTGGCCAAGAATCTCTGACTGCCAGGGTTGAAGTAACAAGTGTAGTTACCGGGGTATATGGTTATGCCTTCACCTGGTTTGGTGGTTTTTACTACCAGGGGGTATTTTCTCTTCCACTTTTCATAGGCAGAGTCATTCACGCTAGTGTTGGTGTATAGGCTGAGGAAGCAGCTTTCAGTCTCAGGAGGCAGATGCAAGGGCACTGTGTCTAGGTGTGGGCGTGCTCCCCCCGCATATGTAACAGTTTGTGTTATTATGTGTGTCAGCATTGTATTTCATCTTTTCTAACCACAGGTTGGTGTCAGAAAATCCTGTCTCGGCAGCCATAGTATCTTCAAAGGTGGCGTCTGCTATGGCTGTCATCTGCCTAAGGAAGGTAGTGTAGGGTTTGGATGGACCCTTCTCTATCTTTGTGAGATTATGTAGGTCTTTCAGGTGGAACATGCCCATGTCCCCAGCAGTTACCCTCATCCTGGGGTTTTCTATTGTGAGGGTAAGTGGCATGTTGGAGCCTGTCTGTCAATTTAGGTGGCATATTCCAGTCTTAAACAGTGTCATGCAGGTAAGCAAGGATTTACCCATTTTGTCTTTTTTGTCTCGGGCACTCTGAGGTCTGTATCCCCATGGGTCACCCGTGTTCCACCCAACTGCTCCCCATGAGCTACACTGTTCCCCATACTGGTTATCAGTGACACATATGTATGTGGATCTATGGCTGCCCATTTGGTACATGATACATTGCAATGCTGGCATTGGGCACAATACCAGACTGCAGTAATTGAATTTTAAGGTAGTGTCATGGTTCTACCTTCTTACTGTTCTCCTTCGTTTGACATGTGCTGGCGGCCATCTTGGTTTCTGGGTTTCTTGTAGCCTCCCACCCTGCGGCTTCTCCTTCCCACTGGGAGGAGCTGGATGCCTAGCTCATATATATAGGAGGTCTGTGGCTTCAGTTCCTTGCTTGGTCCTCCTGTGTTCACATGCTTCTAAGACTGCTGCTGCTTCTGGTTCCTGATCCTGGCCTCGTCTGACTACCCCGTTGGTTCCTGATCCTGGCTTCGTCTGACTACCCCGTTGGTTCCTGATCCTGGCTTCGTCTGACTACCCCGTTGGTTCCTGATCCTGGCTTCGTCTGACTACCCTGCTGGTTCCTGATCCAGGCTTCGTCTGACTACCCTTCTGGTTCCTGACCTCTGTCTACGCAAGACCCTGCTTCGGTTTAGCCATCCGTTTGGACTTTTGCTTACGGCTTGCTTTTCAATAAAGCCTTCTTATTTTCCACTTATCTCTTGTTGTACGTCTGGTTCATGGTTCCATGACATTAGGACCAAGCCATGAATTCTGACGGTACAGGGCCATCCTCGCTACCTACGCTGGTTGCCAGACTTGATCAGCAGGATCACCTGTTGGGTCGGTTCGCTGTGGCGTTGCAAACCCTGCTTGAACGCACGGCTCATTTCGCTTCCGTTGCCGATGGGTCGGTTGTCGCTCCTGGGCCCGTTCCTACTGCCGCTCCGGTTGTTGCGCCAGAGTCTACCCCGACACCTGTTGCTGCGCCTGCGGTGTCTCGGGGTATGACCGGTTCTGCCCCCCTTCCACAGCGCTTTGGGGGAGAGCCAACTCAGTGCCGAGGTTTCCTTAACCAGGTGGGCATTTATTTCGAGTTGCTGCCACATGCCTTTCCTACTGAGAGATCAAAGGTGGGCTTCTTGATCTCGCTGCTCTCGGACAGGCCTTGGCCTGGGCCAGCCCTTTATGGGAGAACAACAATCCGGTGGTTGCCGAGTTTTCCGGTTTTGTTGCTTCTCTTCGGAAGGTATTCGATGTGCCGGCTCGTGCTGCCTCTGCTGCGAAGCTCCTTATGTCCATCAGACAGGGTTCACGATCCGTAGCTGAATACGCCATTGAGTTTCGTACCCTGGCAGCAGAGGTGGGCTGGAATAATGAGGCTCTGGTCGCTGCTTTCTCTCATGGTCTTTCGGATGCCTTGAAGGATGAGGTTGCAGCTAAGGACCTACCAGTGGAGCTCGAGTCTCTTATTTCTTTCCTGATTTTGATTGACACCAGACTCAGGGAGAGACCTTCCTTTAAGGAGAGCCTGCGGAGGTCTTCTAACAGATTGGCGCCTACGTTTGCTGTCCCACCCGTGCCTCCCTCTCCTCCCACGCCTCCTGGGGATGACTTGTCTGGGGGTGAACCCATGCAGCTGGGGTTTGCTCGCCTGTCCGAGGGGGAGAGGGTACTCCGGAGACGCGAGGGCCGATGCATGTACTGTGGTCTCGGTGGGCATTTTCGGTTGGCATGTCCGAACCGTCCGGGAAACGCTCGCACCTGAGATCCTGTCGGGGGCAGATCTTGGGTGGAGTCTCCTCGTCCCCGGTTTCCCGTGTTGACAAACCACTGATCACTGTTGTCCTCTCCTGGGTTGGGGGCTCGGTGACGACCCAGGCGTTTGTGGACTCTGGTGCTGGTGGTTTGTTCATTGATAGTGTGTTCGCTGCCGCCAATTCCATTCCTCTGCAGCCTCGAGGTTCCCCACTGGCTCTTGAGGCGATAGACGGCAGATCCCCTTCTGCCGCCACACGTGACTCATGAGACCCTTCCAGTGGGGATAGCCATTGGTGCCGTTCACAGAGAGTCGGTCTGTTTCCAGGTGATTTCGTCTCCACACTACTCGGTGGTCTTGGGGTACCCCTGGCTCCAGAAGCATAATCCGACTTTCGATTGGAGATCGGCCGAGATCCTCTCGTGGTCACCGCAGTGTGGGGCTAGTTGCATCCATGGGCCTGTCAAGTTGCTGTGTACTTCCTCGGACTCTCTGTTGCCTCCTGAATACGAAGAGTACCGGGATGTATTCGATAAGGTGCGCGCGGTTGCCCTACCTCCGCACCGCCCATACGATTGTGCCATAGAGTTACAATCTGGTGCCGTTCCTCCTCGTGGCAAAGTCTATCCACTGTCGGTAGCGGAGAATGAGGCCATGGAGGAGTACGTGAGGGAGGCGCTTTCACGCGGACACATTCGCAAATCCTCGTCCCCGGCAGGGGCTGGATTTTTCTTTGTGAAAAAGAAGGGCGGTGAGTTGAGGCCTTGCATCGATTACAGGGGTCTCAATCGCATCACGATCAAGAACGCTTACCCGATACCCTTGATTTCCGAGCTGTTCGATCGCCTCAAAGGGGCCACGGTCTTTACCAAACTCGACCTGAGGGCGGCATATAACCTGGTAAGGATCAAGGCGGGCGATGAGTGGAAGACCGCGTTTAACACCAGGACCGGTCATTATGAATCCTTGGTTATGCCCTTTGGGTTGTGCAATGCGCCCGCAGTCTTCCAGGAATTCATCAACGATGTTTTCCGTGACCTGTTGCAGCAGTGTGTGGTGGTCTATTTGGATGACATCTTGGTATATTCTGAATCCATGGAGGCCCACATTATGGATGTCAGACGAGTGTTGCAACGGTTACGAGAGAACAGGCTGTTCGGTAAGCTTGAGAAATGCGAATTTCACCGATCCCAGGTAACCTTCTTAGGTTACATCATTTCCGCTGAGGGGTTCTCCATGGATCCTGAGAAGGTTTCGGCTGTCTTACAGTGGCCCCAGCCCAGTGGTCTCCGTGCCCTGCAGCGCTTTTTGGGCTTCGCCAATTATTATCGGAAGTTCATCAGGGACTTTTCTATGCTAGCCAAGCCGCTCACGGATCTGACCAGGAAGGGCAGTAATTTCCAGGTCTGGCCGCTCGAGACCATCCGAGCGTTTGAGGCTCTAAAGTCCGCCTTTGTGTCGGCTCCGATTCTGTCGCATCCCAACCCTGGGTTGCCCTTTGTCCTCGAGGTGGACGCGTCTGAGACGGGAGTAGGCGCCCTCCTGTCTCAGCGTAGAACACCAGAGGGTCCTCGGCTTCCTTGTGGGTTTTACTCCCGGAAACTGTCTTCCGCGGAGTGCAACTATCAGATTGGTGACAGGGAGTTATTGGCCATCGTGCAGGCCCTTAAAGAATGGAGGCACTTGCTCGAGGGTTCGGTGGTTCCGGTTCTCATCCTGACGGACCACAAGAATCTGACCTACCTTTCTGAGGCCAAGAGATTGACACCACGTCAGGCCAGATGGGCTCTGTTCTTGTCACGTTTTAATTACGTGGTCTCCTACCTACCCGGTTCCAAGAACATCAGAGCGGATGCCTTTTTTACGGCAGTACTCCGAGCTGTCCGGGGAGGAGTCGATTCCGACTTCGGTCATACCTCCGAATCAGATCCTGGCCGCCATTCGCACCAGCCTGACCTCTCCCCTGGGTGAGCAGATTTTGGCGGCTCAATCTGGTGCTCCCTCTGGGAGACCCAACGGCAGGTGTTTTGTGCCTGAGGAGTTGCGCATTCGGTTGTTGCGAACCTACCATAACTCCAAGGCCACGGGGCATCCTGGAAAGAATCAGCTGTCCTGGGCTGTTTCACGTCTGTTCTGGTGGCCTTCTCTACGTTCCGACATCGCCGCATATGTAGCGGCATGCTCTGTTTGTGCCCAGAGTAAGTCCCCTCGGCACCTTCCGTTGGGCCTTTTGCAACCCATAGCCACCGGGGAGCGCCCATGGTCACACCTGGGGATGGATTTCATTGTGGACCTCCCTGCATCCCGAGGCCATACGGTCATTCTCATGATTGTGGATCGGTTTTCCAAAATGTGCCACTGTGTTCCTCTCAAGAAGTTACCCTCTGCACAAGAGTTGGCCACGATTTTCGCCAGGGAGGTCTTCCGGTTGCACGGTTTGCCCAAGGAGATTGTGTCGGATCGGGGGAGTCAGTTTGTGTCCAGGTTCTGGCGCTCCTTTTGCTCCCAGTTGGGGATTCATCTCTCTTTCTCCTCGGCCTACCACCCTCAGTCCAATGGGGCCGCAGAACGATCCAATCAGGCCTTGGAGCAATTCCTTCGTTGACCTCCTGCCTTGGGCTGAGTTTGCCAGGAACACGGCAGTGAACTCTTCCTCTGGGACGTCTCCCTTCATGGCCAATTATGGGTTCCAACCTGCCGTGTTACCGGAGGTATTCTCTCCCCAGGATATTCCGGCTGTGGAGGATCACCTTTCCGTCCTACGTGCTTCTTGGGTACAGATCCAGAGGTCCCTTGAGGTCTCTGCGCAGCGCCAGAGACTCCAGGCTGATCGCAGACGAGCGCCCGCTCCTTCCTACCAGGTCGGAGACCGTGTATGGTTGTCCACCCGCAACCTCAACCTTCGAGTGCCCACTCCCAAGCTGGCGCCTCGCTTTGTTGGTCCCTTCCGAGTGCTTCGCAGGGTAAACCCGGTAGCCTATGCCCTTGCGCTTCCTCCTGGCATGCGGATCTCCAACGTGTTTCATGTCTCCCTGTTGAAGCCATTGGTGTGTAATCGTTTCACTTCCTCGGTTCCTCGGCCCCGTCCGGTCCAAGTGGGCAATCGTGAGGAATATGAGGTGAGCAATATCCTGGACTCACGCCTGGTCCGCGGTCGGTTGCAGTTTTTGGTCCATTGGCGTGGTTATGGTCCAGAGGAGCGTTCCTGGGTTCCCTCCGCAGATGTCCATGCTCCTGCTTTGCTCCGAGCCTTCCACGCACGCTTCCCTCAGAAACCGTTCCTTACTCCGCAGAGGAGGGGCCCTTGAGGGGGAGGTACTGTCATGGTTCTACCTTCTTACTGTTCTCCTTCGTTTGACATGTGCTGGCGGCCATCTTGGTTTCTGGGTTTCTTGTAGCCTCCCACCCTGCGGCTTCTCCTTCCCACTGTGAGGAGCTGGATGCTTAGCTCATATATATAGGAGGTCTGTGGCTTCAGTTCCTTGCTTGGTCCTCCTGTGTTCACATGCTTCTAAGACTGCTGCTGCTTCTGGTTCCTGATCCTGGCCTCGTCTGACTACCCCGTTGGTTCCTGATCCTGGCTTCGTCTGACTACCCCGTTGGTTCCTGATCCTGGCTTCGTCTGACTACCCCGTTGGTTCCTGATCCTGGCTTCGTCTGACTACCCTGCTGGTTCCTGATCCAGGCTTCGTCTGACTACCCTTCTGGTTCCTGACCTCTGTCTACGCAAGACCCTGCTTCGGTTTAGCCATCCGTTTGGACTTTTGCTTACGGCTTGCTTTTCAATAAAGCCTTCTTATTTTCCACTTATCTCTTGTTGTACTTCTGGTTCATGGTTCCATGACAGGTAGCCACGTGAGTGCTGGAGGAATTAAACCAGAAAGTGGTCAATATGTAGCCATCCTTCTTTTTTTGTTGGGTGATGGCCACTTGTCCTCCTGTCTTTGGAAGATTCTGTGTATATGTGACGTGTAGGTGTAGACAAAAAGTAGCAGAGCGATAACTGTTGCAACAGGCATCATGCAGATTCAGCTGTGTTTTTCCCTCGATATCTGGAGCTGGCACCCGTATTCTTTTGTAATGTGATGTGTGGATCCAGTTAGGTCTCCCTTCGAGTTTTACAGAAGTTAAGGTGGTCAGCAGCACCTGGTAAGGTCCCTCGTATCATGGCTCGAGGGTGCTTCTGATATGCTTTTTGACCACCACCCACTCTCCAGGTTTCAGAGTGTGGCTTCCTTCTAGGGAGTTAGGATCTGGAATGGAAGAGAAAACTTGTGCATGTATGTTAGACAATTGTTTACTAACACATATTTGGCAACAGATTCATACTGCATTTGCAACTTCAGTTTGCGTGGAGGCCTTGGTGTGTGCCTAACTGAAAAGAGTGCTATAGGCAAGCACTGAACCGAATTGAGCCCTGTCTCCCTGGTCATCTTCAGCATTTTTTACTTCAAGACCCTGTTAAATTTTTTAACTTTGCCGCTGCTTTGCGGCCTGTAGGGGGGGGGTGATACGCCAGGTGCGCCCTACTATTTCCTAGACTTCTTGGGTTAATCCGGCAGTGAATGCTGGGCCCTGATCACTCTCAATGACTTCAGGTACTCCGAACCTACAGACAAGCTCCTGCATCAGTTTTTTTAGCAGTGGTAGTTGCTGTCTGATTTCAGACGGGGTAGGCTTCTGGCCACCCAGAGAACAAGTCTATCCTCTAAAAGGGATATAAGGCCTTTGACAGACATTTCCGTAGCGTGGGCTCGGTTCTACCTGGATTACACTCTGCGCAGATGAGGCACGCTTGAGTATATCTCACCAGGATGGCGGTGATCCCTGGGCCCACCCATATTTTATCAATTAGCTCTTTCATGATGGTTTTGGATTGGTGGGTCCATGAGCTATTGCGGCTATTAGGATATAGAGAGTTCTGGGTAGGCATACTCTCTTTCCCTGTGTCCAGAGTCCGGATTCTTCTTTGAGGGCTGACTCTTTAAACCAGGTTTCCTTTTCCCTGGGAGTGGCCTGTTTCTTCATTTGTTTCAGTATGCTCTAGATCTTCTTGTACTGTCAGGATCTGTTTTGTCTGGGCTCCTTCCTCTTCAATTGCTGCTCTCTTCGCGGTTTGATCAGCTAGGGCATTTCCTCTGGCCTCAGAAGTGTCAGTTCATGTATGGGCCTTTACCTTGATCACTGCCACTTGAGTGGGCAGGAGTACTGCTGCCATTAGAGCCGCTACTGCTAAGGCATTTTTGATTGGGGTTCCTGTGGCTGTGATGTAATCCCATGCCTTCCATATTAGTCCAAAGTCATGAACCACTCCAAAGGCATATCTGGAATCTGTAAAGATATTAGCGGTGGAATCTTTTGCCATGAGGCAGGCTTCAGTGAGGGCAATGAGTTCAGCCTCCTGTGCTGACTGGTCTGGGTGCAATTGTTTTGGACACAGCACTTCATGCTCACTAGGGACTGCCATGCCTGTATGGAATTTCCCTTTGTCATCGGCGTACGGCTGTCCACAAAGAGAATCCAATGAGGGTTTGTCAGAGGAGTGTCTTGGACCGATGGTGGTGTCCCTACTTCAGCTTCCATCATTGTGATGCAATCATGATCCTGTTCCTGGTAAAGAGAGTCAGTTGGGGTCCATAGTTCTTCTTCCTGAAGATCTTCTTCAGCATGCAAATCAATAAAATCTTCAGAAGCTTATCCTGAATTTCTAGCATCCTCCCCCTTGGAAGAGGGAGTGCAGCAGGGTTGAGGATGGGATATTTCTGAATTTCTGAAGGGTGACATTATCTGGCAGGAGCAGACTACACTGCAGCCGGACGTGGCGTTGGGCAGTGAGGTGTTTGGGTTGTGTCTGCTGGAGGATGGCAGAGATGTCATGCGGAGCCAAAATAGTGAGGGTGTGCCCAAGCACAAAGTCAGATGTGACATCCAGAAGAGAGCTGGCAGCATGTACAGCTCTGACACAGGAAGGGGCAGCTCTGGCTACAGGGTCAAGGTGCTTAGAGTAGTAGCTCAGCGGTCTGTTGCCTCCACCATGAGTTTGGGTAAGAACTCCAGTAGTGTGACCTTGACGTTCCATGACATACAGCCTGAAGGGAAGGCTGTAGTTAGGAATCCCAAGGGCCGGAGCAGTTGCAATTGCTGTCTTCAACTTGTCAAAGGACTCATTAGCCTCCCTTGTTAACTGGAATGGAGAGGTTGCATTCCGGGGAATACAGTCATATAGGGGCTGCATCAGTACTGAGGCATCGGGGATCCTGGGTCGGCAGTAGGAAATGAGGCCTAAGAAGGTCTGCAATTGGTGTGGAGTGTCTGGTATCCGTATGTTTGAAACCGCCTTTTTCCTGGAATCCGTCAAGTGTTTACTACCTTGGGCAATACAGTGTCCAAGAAAGACTACCTTGGATAAACACAATTGGAGTTTGTTTTGAGATACTTTGCAGCCCTAATCGGCCAGGAACTGTAGGAGAGAGATTGAGCAGGACAGACATTCCTGAAAGCTTGAAGCACAAAGGAGGATGTCATCCACGTATTGTAGGAGTTAAACCTCCGTGTTGTCTGCCTGCCATGGTTGGAGCACGGAGGACATAGCTTTGCTAAAGCATGAGGAGCTATTCTGTGCTCCCTGAGGCATCACAGTCCAAGTGTATTGCTTGCCTGCATGTGTGAATGCGACAATCTTCTTTTAATTTTCTCTTTGGCCTTGCAGACAGTGTTCTCTCTTATCACACATGCCAATGCCATGATGTCACTCCCCCCTTCCAGCTATGATGGCCCCCTGTCTCTCACTCTATATTCACTGATGAGATCAGAGACATGTACGGTGCGGGGCACACAGGCACATAATGCTTTTTAAGTTTCTCCAGTCCAGTTTTGTTCTTTACTAGACTTTGTAGATCTGACCACGTACACCCATATGTCTTGTATATTTGATCTAATTTACGATAAAATGGCATGGGGTGGGTCTTGGGGTCCGGCAACTGACTGGCAATTGAATACAGCTGATTTGGCGTGAATTGCACAGATCTAGCTGACCCTCTGGATATTGCTTGTCACAAAATGGTGTTATTTGCATATCTAAAAAATTCTGACTCCTGACACATTTTTCATCTGTTCTTTTATCTCATGTAACTCATACTGTATCCGCCGCTTTGGAGTGCTAATATCTGCAGGAGAGGGGGAAGTTGTATGCACGGGGGGTGGTTCTGCTGGGTTCTCATTCCCACCATCCTCCTCCTGAATGTGCCATCAGGATTTATCATGGGATAGAGTGCTTGAACTTGTGGGCATACAGGCAGGATGGAGGGATCTGGGTTACTGGGGGTTAACAGTCCAGCCGTGGGCGTCGGCTGGGAATATGACGGTGAATATGAAGAACTGTGGGTAGGAGGTGCCGGGGAGCTACAGAAATGTGGCTGTGTGGGCGTGAAGAAACACATACGAGGCACGTAACACAGGAGGGAGGATTCTGTTGCCCACATACGGCACAGGTCCACCCCCCCTTCTTCTTGATGACACCATAATTATAAGGTGACTGCCTGGGCATACAGTAATATTTTCATGTCTTTTCATTATATTTCTGTTCTCCCCCTGTCCATTCAAACTCCTTGCTGCAGTCAAGCCACACTTCCACTGCATCTGCTATCTTTTCATCAGCAAGCTTGCCTTTTATTTCATTTAATAGTGCTCTCCATGTGTCCGCGACGTACTGCTCCGGTGAGCAGCATCCCTTCGGGACACTTTCAACATTTCCCATAATGTAATATCTCCTGGAGCCTTCTAGTCCGTAACCTGTGCTTGCACCCTGTGTTCCTGAACTACCTGAGTTCTTTTTTGAGTCATAACGACGTCAGAACAACACAACAAATAAAACACAGTGTATCTCATCAATTACTGTGGGGTTCTTACTTGCGTGCCCTCAAAGGCGCCCCAACTACTGCCGCACCGCTTCCTCAGACAGATGACAAGAGGCTACACCAGAGGACACAGTATAGGCAAGATTACTGTTTACTTACCTCATATCACAGGTAGCGATCGCAGTGTCCGTTGGTGCGCCCTTCTTGTGTCTGATCTCCGGGGGTATGGGAACAGGGGGGTCCAACCTTCTAGCCCCACGATGGGCGCCAAAAATGTTCTGGTTCTGATCAATGGTCAGGTAGGTTGATACACTGCTCCAAATTAGATAGATAGATAGATAGATAGATAGATACGTGCATGCACGGCGAGAGAAAAAAACACTGACACTCTAGATAAGGTCAAAGCATAACTCTAATTTATTAGGTGGGGGCTTCACATTATATACCCTCCATATTAGTGGGAGAAGTGGGCTAACATGATTGGTCTTTTAGCAGGAAGGAATGTAAACAGGAAATAAGTTTAAGGCATACGTATGATAGACTTAGAGGAATTCCTGACAGTTTCAAGTTTTTGCTGCAAATAGTTTCAATCATAGAATGCATACTGGGGGTTGTCTCTCAGACAGACACCATTTTGTAAGTGACAAGTAAGTGTCCATTATATTCCATAATAGCTCTATAACCTGTTTTAATAAATATTCCTCTCATGAACTCTTTATGGGCATTCCATAGAGAGAATGGGTTAGATACCGAATTCTCATTAGTCTGAAAGTATTTTGTTAGTGCCTCTGTGATTGATAGCTTGTGTTTGAAATGTTCTAATAGGCAAGTGTTGTATCGCCAGGGGGTAGTATGGGGGTTTGGACTTATTCTCATTTATAGTCATGGCAATAGGGGCATGGTCAGACCATGTAATCAATTTAATTGAGGATTTGGAGGCGTTACGTAGGATAAATCTGTCAACTAGAAAAAGGTTGATTCTGGAATAGGAATGAAAGTTGCCACTAATATGACATATCTACCGTTTTGGTCTACAGTTGAGGAGTCTAGTTGGAATGCCACTGAGTTTTTTATTGCTACCATTACACCCCATTGTTTCTTGGAATGGTGTGAATGGAAGATGTGGGGGAAGTGGGCGTTTTTCAGTCTAGGAGCATCTTCTTTTTTCAAATGTATTTCTGTAGCACAGAGAACATCACACTTAAGGACTTTTGCCTCCTTCCATAGCATAGACCTTTTGAATGGACTATTGAGGCCCTTGGTGTTCAGGGCGACCACCATAAGAACCATCTATCTTCGGATATACGCTATGGAAGTGGGCAATATTGATGTTTCGACATTGACCGACTGAGACAAAGCAATATAGAAAACTGGGAGCAGCAGCATGAGCAAAGGCAGCATCCGTGAAGTGCCCTAAGGTGGAGTGTACATAAAGGGGAATAAAACCAGTAATATCTAACTGGAAGGTAAAAAAGTGAACATAACAGAAAATAAAAACAAATTGGCAGTATGCCAACAAACATAGTGGGCACTAATCAAGGCACATGGCCAAGGAGGGCCGCATGGCGCCTAATTACAATAGTAATGAAACCATATAACCACGCAGTCAGCGGTGCGATCTTCTTCTTTGGGATATTAGTTGCCACTCTGAAGGCAGGCAGGTGGGTGGGTGACTTGGAACCTGGGTCCGAATCTTCCATGGTGATGTTCCAGGAGTCCAATAGCTTCTTCCCGGATTCCAGGGAGCTAATGACATGAAGAGTCCCTTGGTGTTGAATCAGGACTTTGGATGGAAAACCCCATCTGTAAGGGATGTTATTTTGCCACATGGCTGATGTGAATGTGCTGAGGGATCTCCTCTGCTGAAGGGTCACCGCAGATAAATCTGCGAACATTTTGATCTGAGTATAGGGGGCACGTAGGGATCCTGCTTTTTTGGCGTGAAAGAAATGGACACGCGCCAATACATCTCATGGTGAGGTGTCTGGAAGGTGTTTCGGGTGCTGTACTCTGTGCGTTCTGTCTAATTGAGGTCATGGGATGAAAGGCTTGGGATGAGAGCTTTCATAAGGTCTTGCAGATAAGAGGGCAAGTCCCTGGGCATAATTTCCTCAGGAATTCCGCAAAACTTTAGATTGTTTCGGCAGGACCTGTACTCAAGTTCCACCAATTTATATCTGAGGTTCTCCATCTCCTCCATCATATGATTGTGCGAGTCAATTATCTTGTTGTGGGAAGTGGCAAAGTCGCCCATTAGCTTCGACATGGCTGACTCTTTTATCAATGTCCTCCACTGCAGACTGCAGTGGGAGGATGAGAGAGGACATGTCTCTCTGTAAGGATTTTCTAAATAGGACTAGCATGTCCTTCAGCAGTTTCCCAAATACAGGCTGGTCATTTGTAGGAAGCGCTTGTATGGGTAGTATGGTGTGGTTGCTCCACAGCAGAAGAGGGAGAAGGTGTGTCTGCGGTATCGCGGTCTCCTGGGCTCGGTGGCAGGAAAGCAGAGTCACGCCGAGTGCCACTCAGTGGTGTAGACGGGTCTGGTCTCCGAAGTGGGGACACTCTCAGCGCGTCTTCCGAGATAGGTTTCCCTGGCAGGTGCTGAGGCGGCGATGCAGCATCATTTTGATGCTGGCACTTTTCCAGGTAGAAGTCCAGCTTCCCCTGCTTCTTTACTGACCGTTTTCCTCTGGTCATCATCTAGGCCAGCTGTCCACCGTTTGGGGGTCTTTTGTGGGTGGTTAGAATGGGTTGATTTCCCTCTGTTGGTGTAATGGTGCCAGAGCTCTCTCTTTCCTCATGCGGCCATCTTACTCGGCTGGCAGGCCACGCCCCCTTCTTTCTTCTTCTGATCCAGCCTCATTTTTTTCTGGTTCTGAAAGGATCTTCTTTTATGAAAATAACGACTCTCAAGGAAAAATCCTTTCTTTTTATCCGAGGCCTTTTTTAGAATATCATCTAATGCCGAGCCAAATAATCTATTTCCTTCACAGGGGATCGATCACAGGCAGTTTTTAGAACTTACGTCACCTGGCCATGTACGAAACAAGATTGCTCTACTAGTCGCATTTCACAGTGCAGCTGACCTGGCGAACGCATCTGCTAAAAAAAAACTACACTTTCTTTATTATAGGAAAGGAGGCTAAGATCTCCTCCCTCTGGTTACCTGCTGCTAAGTGTTTTTCTAACTGTTTAAGCCAGATGGATAACGTCCTGGCTGTGCGGGTAGAAGCGATACCGGGACACAACATAGCCGAATTTGTCTCCCAGGCTTTTTTTCATTAAAATTTCCGATTTTCTGTCCATGGGATCTCACAAGAGACCTATATCCTCAAAAGGGAGAGAGTTTTTTTATTAGAAATGCGGGCAACTGGGGCATACTTTTTTGGTGTTTTGTCCCAAAGATTAGATTCAGTCTTCGCAAAAGGATATTTCCTTTTAAAGGAATTTGTCACAGCTGTTCTCCTTTCAGGATCCCTCCACTCTTTGGATATAAGGTATTTAATGTTTTTATGGATGGGGAAGGCCCTTCTCCTTCTTTCCCCAGCCCCTGGAACATTTGATCCTGGATGGAGTGGGTTTCTTTCACCTGTCCACAGTGGCTCTTATGGTCTTCAGAAGACCATCTGCCTCCTCAGGGAGAAACAATGGTTTACCCGAGCCATCATCTGAGGAAGCTGGGTCATATACTAGCTCTCCTTCATCCAGATAAACGCCAATTCAGAAGTAAAGAATCTATGAGACGTAGATGAGCGTGGGGATTGTGGTGTAATGCTAGAGTCCACCTCTGCATTAACTTCTTCCTTAATCATAGCACTCATGGAATCAAGGAAGGATGGCGACTCCACTGTGACCACTTTTTCCGTGCATTTTGGGCATACATTTTTTATTTATTTAGAGGAGAAGGTCTTCCTGCAGATGGCACACTTTTTGCATCATGAATCTCTACCGACTGGCTTAGGTTTTATGGTCTCTGTGCTCTAAGAATTAAATAAAAAGGAGTGTAGGGCCACAAAATTTTAAAGACCATCGCCTACACCAGAGGTGGAAATCTGGGAAAAACACCACTGCCACCATGTGAAAAGAAAACAAGGAACTGCTGTGCATAACTCTAAAAAGCACCTAAAAGTGATTCAAGAAGGGATAGAAAATAAGTCCCACTGAGGAGGAGGTTTACCAGGCTGAGGGCAAAGGTAGCAGGATCTCCAGGCTTCCTTGCGGGGTTAGCATCCACCGGAGCAAGCATGACTGCAGGCGGTGAGAGAGACTGAACAGCATTCTCCTTACCCCATTTAAATTCCCCTGCATGCTGCGCCACCCAGAAGTAGATGGTTTGAGCTTGAGAGTCTCTAGCTCAAGGAGAATCTGGCCTGGTGACGTCACAACATCAGATCCTGTGCAATCTCCCCTTACCTGGGAGTATAGAGAGCCCAGGGAAGCCTGCACGCAGGGCTTACTCCTAGAAATGGGTAAGGGAGGCAGTGCGTCCACAGGATTCCCGTTTCTTGCTCCAGCTCTCCCCCTATGTGGGGAAAGGAATCAAGGCTGGGTGATAATAAATCATTCCTGGCACTCCAGGAGAGGCTTCCACGCATACCCAAGGACAGGAAACAACGACTGAATAGGTAAGGGGAGGAGACCATTAAATCATGTGCTTCTGCATTGCTGGATCTCACAGGCTCATCACAGGAAGGCCGCGCCATTGCCTAACGAAGGCAATGGCGGTGATTGGCAATACATAGGACGTACAGGTATGCCCTGTGTCCTTAAGTACCAGGACATCAGGGCGTACCTGTACTCCCTATGTCCCAAACAGGTTAATGGATATGGCCTTGCTGACTGTGCTCCATATTGCCACTGTTTCTGTCTGCCTGCCTGCCATCTTGCCTATCATCATGTTGCCTGCCTAACTTCATGTTCTGTACAGCTGCTGCTGCCGCTGCCATCATCATGCTACTGCTTCTGCCTGCCTACCAACATGTTCCATATGGCTGCTGCCTTCATCATACCACTGACACCATAATGCCACTGCTGCTGCCTGTCTACAAACATGTTCTGTAAGGTTGCTACTGCTGCATCCATCATGCCATTTCCACTATCATATCATGCCACCGCTATGTGGCACCGCTATTACCAATATGTTCCATATGCCTGATACTGCCTCTATTATGCTGCTGCCTGCCAACATTTACCATATAATGGATATGGAAAAACCAGCACTCACTCAGGTGCACGCTGCCCGGGAGAGGACGTCAACTGCACAGCAATATAAGAAAGGAATCCCAGCAGTCGTGTCTTGATGCAAATCAGATATCTTTTATTCCATAAGCAAAAATAGTCCTATGACCAGGACGCGTTTCGGCGGTGTGCCTTCATCAACAGGTATATCCAAATACAATTTTAACAAACTATATATACTCTAAAGTCACCACCCACAGGGGCAGGAGGTCCATCCCATAAGGGGAATGGCCACAAAAAAATTCAGGTGTAATCAATTTGATAATGAACAGACCAGAAAAGCAAAAAGACAAAAAAGCATCTAGATAGATATTCTATCTTACATTTGTAGACAATTTTCTTGTGCACTGTTCAGATATTCAACGTCTGAAAAATAAACAATAAATGTATTGTAACAGAATTATTCCTCTATAAATGCATGACCTCATATTCCCTATTGAGGCCTCTAGGGTGCAATGTGTCCAACGTGTGGATCCAAAAGGCTTCCCTCCGTAACAACATCTTTTTGATTTTTTGGAACCGTGCACCGCCATTTCCAAATGAGTACTGTGGCTTCTACATTGAGCTTTGATACTGCTGAAGCAGACAGGATCCTCTCACAGGTAACGTCAACATCGAAATTTCTCAATATTCCTACAAGTGAATTGAAAAAGCGTCACCTGGAAAGAGAATTAAGGAGATTGACCTCTTATGAACTCCATGCAGCTACATTAGCCGAATACTATAAAGTGAATAGAATTCCAAGAGGCCTCAGAGTGCATTTATGTCCTACCTTCTTTGCTGAGGATAGTGAATATTGTAAGGACTTTGAACATATTATCAATAAATGTTCATATGACCTGATCTTACTTACGATTAATCGTATCCAAAAAGCGATTGGTGATATCAAAGAGCAAGTGGTAACTACGGAGCAACAGTTACGGGATTCATTAACTTCTGATGAATTTGAAAAACTGAAGGAAACTGTCGACGCTCATATTGCAACTTACAAGAGAGAGAGACGGAAGATAGAAAACTATCCAAGTTCCTACGAGATTGCGAGGACTATCACCTGAACAAAGTCTACAGATGGCAGAACACGTCATTTCGCCAGCGACCAGGATTAAGAAGACCCGCGAGATCGGGATCTTTCACGTCAAGCTCCGGCAATGAATCAACAGGCGCACGAGAGGCGCGCCCTTTTCAGAGAGGCAGACGGCGTCCGTGCGGCGGAGGAGGCAGAGGCGAGCAGGCCGTAAGCATCGCCGGCATCGCATCAGAGACGGGACTGAACCAAGTACAGACTCGGTCTCAGGTAAGAGTCAATCTCTGATTATAAACCTATCGTCCCTATGCCTTAGCAGCCAGCAGGTTGACGCACCGCAGAAACGCCTGTCGTTTAGCCCCTCACCTAGATTTGATAGTTTTCAAATGGACATAGATATACAACAATTTCTTCGCAAGGTGAGGCTAAAAGCACATTTTGCACAACCAGCCCTGCCTGTTCAACACATTCACATTGTATCAGCTGAAACATGTTTGCATTTGAAAGATCTGGGACTGAGTAAGAAGACCACATTCATGCCTCCGGAAATATATCATCCGGTGGAAACATATGCACAATTGATACTTAAAGAGATAAGAGAGCATTGTGACAAGGTAAAGCATGGTGGACTATTCATGACTCCAAACATTACTAGAGAAGAGAAAAGAGCGATCAGGGCTCTTATGGAGGACAATACTCTTATGATAAAACCTGCTGATAAGGGGGGGTTCGATTGTGGTGATGGATAGGGAGAAATATATTAATGAGGTCATGAGACAGCTGTCTGATGTTCAAACATATGAATTACTTGACAGAGATCCGATTTGGAGTATCAAAGAGAAAATTATTACTCTAGTCAAACGTTTTGAAACAGCTGGGACTATTGACTCGGATATGAGTAGATTGTTGATTAAGCAATCCCCCATCACCCCGGTATTATACATTTTACCTAAAGTGCACAAGACCCTTATAGACCCCCCAGGACGCCCTATTGTGTCCTCAGTAGATTCTATTTTCAGTCCATTGGCCATAGTATTAGAAAAAGCCCTGACGCCACTTGTTAAAAATACTAGATCCTTTTTATTGGATACACCTCATTTTTTAGGAATAATTAATGATTTGGGTCATGTTCCTGAAGACAGCCTCCTTGTGACTATCGACGTTGTTAGTCTTTACACGTCGATTAGTCACAGGGAGGAGATTCAGGCAGTTTCTAAGATTTTAGAAACCAGTGAATATACAAACCGGATTCCAATAAAGTTGGGACACTAAACAAATTGTGAATAAAAACTGAATGGCAAATGGAGATGGCAAATGTCAATATTTTATTTGTTATAGAACGTAGATGACAGATCAAATGTTTAATCCGAGTAAATGTATCATTTTAAAGGAAAAATACGTTTTCACAGTGTCAACAAATCCCAAAAAAGTTGTGACAAGCAGCAATAAGAGGCTGGAAAAATTAAATTTGAGCATAACGAAGAGCTGGAAGACCAATTAACACTAATTAGGTCAATTGGCAACATGATTGGGTATAAAAAGAGCCAGTGTCTCTCAGAAGCCAAGATGGGTAGAGGATCACCAATTCCCACAATGTTGAGCAGAAAGATAGTGGCGCAATATCAGAAAGGTGTTACCCAGCGAAAAATTGCAAAGACTTTGGATCTATCATCATCAACTGTGCATAACATCATCCGAAGATTCAAAGAATCTGGAACAATCTCTGTGCGTAAGGGTCAAGGCCGTAAAACCATACTGGATCTCCGGGACCTTAAACGACACTGCACCACAAACAGGAATGCTACTGTAAAGGAAATCACAGAATGGGCTCAGGAATACTTCCAGAAACCATTGTCAGTGAATACAATCCACCGTGCCATCCGCCATTGCCAGCTGAAACTCTACAGTGCAAAGAAGAAGCCATTTCTAAGCAAGTTCAAGCTAATCCACAAGTTTAGGCATTTTCACTGGGCCAGGGATAATTTAAAATGGAGTGTGGCAAAATGAAAGACTGTTCTGTGGTCAGACGAGTCACGATTCGAAGTTCTTTTTGGAAATCTGGGACGCCATGTCATCCGGACCAAAGAGGACAAGGACAACCTAAGTTGTTATCAACGCTCAGTTCAGAACCCTGCATCTCTGATGGTATGGGGTTGCATGAGTGCGCGTGGCATGGGCAGCTTGCATGTCTGGAAAGGCACCATCAATGCAGAAAAATATATTCAGGTTCTAGAACAACATATGATCCCATCCAGACGTCATCTCTTTCAGGGAAGACCCTGCATTTTTCAACAAGATAATGCCAGACCACATTCTGCATCAATCATAACATCATGGCTGCGTAGGAGAAGGTTCCGGGTACTGAAATGGCCAGTCTGCAGTCCAGATCTTTCACCTATAGAGAACATTTGGCGCATCATAAAGAGGAAGGTGCAACAAAGAAGGCCCAAGATGATTGAACAGTTACAGGCCTGTATTAGACAAGAATGGGAGAGCATTCCTATTTCTAAACTTGAGAAACTGGTCTCCTCGGTCCCCAGACGTCTGTTGAGTGTTGTAAGAAGAAGGGGAGATGCCACACAGTGGTGAAAATGGCCTTGTCCCAACTTTTTGGGGATTTGTTGACACCATGAAATTCTGATTCAACATATTTTTCCCTTAAAATTGTACATTTTCTCAGTTTAAACTTTTGTTCCGTGATTTATGTTCTATTCTGAATAAAATATTAGAAGTTGGCACCTCCACATCATTCAGTTTTTATTCACGATTTGTATAGTGTCCCAACTTTTTTGGAATCCGGTTTGTACATCATCTATACGTGATTTCCATCTACACCTGTTGAGCATTGTTCTGATGGAAAATTATTTTCTATTTGGGGATAATTAATATCTCCAGAAGCGTGGGACCGCGATGGGGTCGAACGTGGCCCCGCCCTATGCAAATATATTTATGGCTGCATTTGAAGAAGTACATGTCTATACTAATGAATTATATGGTTTGAATATCTTAATTTGGAAAAGATTTATCGATTATATTTTTTGCATATGGGCGGGGCCACGTGATATCCTGATGGCGTTTATGGATCATCTAAATGTAGCATGTGAGGGTTTACGGTTTACAATGACATGTGATAGAGATAAAGTCAGCTTCTTGGATACACTGGTCATAAAAAGCCAGGATGGTCAATTATCAACTGACCTTTATAGGAAGGAAACGGCTCGAAATAGTATCTTGCATTATTCAAGTGCACACCCCCCATCCTTAAAAAGATCTATACCTAAATCTCAATACCAGTCGGTGAGGTGGATCGTTACGGATCCGCTTTTACAGAACCAGAGGCTGGGGAAAATGACTAATAGATTTAAAGAACGAGGATACCCCTTAGATGTATTATCTAATAGTGGTGCTGACCAATCAATTGTGAGATTTCAACCAAAGAAAAGGGATAATGCTAGGATAGCATTTGTACATAAAATTTCACACCTTTAATACACAGATTGATAATATTGTTAGAAAACACTGGCATCTGTTGTCCAGAGGTCTTAGAATTTAAAAGTTTACCCGTGATCTGCAATAGGAAGAACCCTAGTTATTGGGATATGCTAGTTAAAGCGGATATAGGGGGTACTAAACATCGGTTGCGCCAAAGTGTATTATCGACACCACGTAGAGGTACGTTCCCCTGCCTGCATTGTCTCCAATGTTCACATATCATAAAGGGCCCTGCATTTTATCATCCACATACTGGAAATCCGTTTGAAGTAAAAGGTTTTTTTTGAGTCCTCAAATGTCATCTATCTTATTAAATGCCCTTGTAGTCTGTTGTACATTGGTGAGACAATGCAGGCAGTGAGGGCCAGAATAAATAAACATAAACAACAACAAATACAACTAATACTACCTATGGGCAGGCATTCTGATCACATCAAAGCATCATTTTTGTACACTTGGTCCCCCAACAAGCCACTTTTTAAAAAAAAAAATTTTTTTTTTTTATCCCATAACACTGTGTGTGTGTTTAAACACCATCTGCCCCGGTAAAAGACAATTTCTGGAAGCTTTGGGATATGAAAAAGCAAAAGACATGTACAGTGCTGTGTGCTTTGAACACAATGACAGCAATAGTAAATCATGTCTGAGTGACACTGATATGCATAGCTATGGGTAAACACAGGTTTGACGGTGTAAACAAACAGCATGTTTAAAGGGGTTTTCTGAGATGTTGATACGGATTACCTGTCCTCAGGATAGATTAACAATATCTGATTGGTGGGGGACCAATGTATGTCAATTTCACTCAGACATGATTTACTATTGCTGTCATTGCGTTCAAGAATTTGGGGGTAGAAATAGCAAAATTGAACCAAAAAGAGAGCACGTTTTCCTAAAAAGTCTGATGAGGCTAGCAGTTTCCAAGGTAACTGAAACCAATATAGTTTGGCCCAAACAGATTCGGGTTAGAACCAAACTTTTTGAAAACATTCAGCAAACCTGAACTGAACCAAACCTTGACAGGTTCGCTCATTTTTAAAATAGATAGCTAGACAGATTCATAAAGTCTTCAGACCCTTTCAATTTTGTTACATTTTCCTATGTTATGGGATTTTGCTAAAATAAAAAAATGTCAGTTTTACCCCATCAATCTGCACCCAATACCCCATAATGAGAAACCCCATAATGAGAAAGTGAAAATAGAATTTTAGAAGTTTTAGCAAATTTAATAAAAAGAAAAAACTCTAATTTGCATAGATATAAGAAGAGTTGAGTAAATTGAAGTTGACAAAGTGGAATTTGAATTGAATTTCAGGAGAAATTTGATTCTTCGAGTTTCCTCGAGTTTCGTGGTAATGAATCAGATTTTTTCTAAAATGGCTTCTGCACATGTTAGAAGGAAGTAAGAAGCCTAGGAATGAGGGCAGATAGCCAGCTCCTGTGATGTCACAGCTCTATAAAAAGTCTCCTCCTGCCTGTACTCCGACATTTTCCAGTTAACTTAATGCAGGGAGAGACGTTACAGGCACTAGGGACAGTGATTAGGGAAGACTTTAGTCACAAAATATTACTATTGAGTAGTTCAGGGACAGCTTAGAGATAGTGTAGGGATATAATAGGGAGGCATTATCCACACTATTGGAAAAGAGCAAGGACCAATTGAACAGTGTAAAGTTTGGCTAATCTGAGCTAGTTTATTGACATATTGTTCAAGTAGCTTTAAGGCATATGGAGGAAGTGATATGGGGTGATAAATGGACAAAGATGGGTCAAATGAAGGCTTTTTGACGATGGGTGTAATGGTAGCATGTTTAAAACCAGAGGGAAGACACCAGAGGTTAGTAATAGATTGATGAGCTAGGGCTGGAACACTGTGGTGAGGTTGGGAATGACGTGGGATGGGATTGGGTCAAGTGCGCAAGTGGTGAGATGTGATCTGGAGAGTAGGGTGGAAAGTTGCTCTGTAATGATGGAGATGCAGGTTTTGGGAGAAGAGGACTGAGCAATTGTGTAGAGGGGCTGTGGGGAATGTGCACTGAAGCTTTGATGATGACGATCCTTTTTTTTCAGTATGTGTCAAAGTCCTCAGCTGAGATGAGAGGTGAGGGTGGGGGTGCTGGGGTATAGAGAAGAGAGTTGAAAGTATTAAAAAGTTGTTTAGGGTTGTGGGACAGAGAAGTAGGCCTGTTTTGCATCAGGGAGTGGGGATTTGAAGATGAGGAGGAATTGCTTGTATGTGGTGAAGTGATCCTTAGAATGTGATTTCTTCCATCGCCGCTCAACATCCCTGGAAGCTTGTCTGAGTTTTTTGGTCAAGCTGGTGTTTAGATGTTTAAGGTTCCTGCGGGGGTGTACTAATGTGTGGACTGGGGATGCAGTTTTATTAATACATAACAAGAGGCATGGCAATGGTAGGTATACTGTGACAATCACTGATACATGATCACACAAAAGACAAACATAGGAATGTATCAAGCCTTTTCCTTGCAAAACACGCATCGAGGTACTGCTCTGCCCAGACATCTGGCGCTTCCACACATAATGGGTAATTGATAAATTCCTATGTTTGTCTTTTGCGTTATCATTTATCAGTTATTGTCACAGTATACCTACCATGCCTTTGTTCTGTTCATATTTTGCACAGCTGTGACCAGACCTCTTGCTCTTTAGTAATTGCAGGCTGGCCATTGTTTTTTACGTCACCTTGACATGGCAGTGGTAGCAGTGGATACAATTTACATTATTTATTTGGATATGTATCTAGTTATATGTTATGTTTGGGTACTCTATATTGGACCCATGGTGTGTGGTTGACTATTTTTGGATTTTCTGGTTTGTCTCCTTGTTAGTACGGTACGTTCGAGGATGGGGATTATTTTATGTATTAATAAAACTGCATATATTTTATATGAGTGTTCTTAAAACTTTTTGGGGGTTATTGGTTCGTTTTTTTGAGGGGGTTATAGTATTGAACTCTAGACCCCAGTGCATCATATGTATGGTACTGGAGTTCTCTAATTGTTTGTTCTAACTATCAGTTATTCTGATTGCCTGATTGGAGTGGGGAAGGAAATGTTCCCCCCCTAAAGTGAGGAAAATTGGCTTATGACAGTTTTTTATTTTCTTTCCTGTGGATCAACCTGCAGGATAGCAGGCTGAACTGGATGCACAGTTGTCTTTTTTCAGCCTTATAAACTATGTTACTATGTATACATGCTCCCTCAGTGTAGTTATGCTCCCTTTTGTGCCCTCTGACTCTAGTTATGTCCTCCTTGTGGCCCCCCTTGGCCCCCAGTACCCTCTCCAGACTCCAGCTACATGAAAGAAAAAAAAAACACAATACTTCCCTGCTTCCCTCATGAAGCGCTCCCACATACATGGTGCTGTTGGCTGTGCTGGAGGCTGATTCCTGGGCTTTCAGCTCTCCTCCCACACCCAGCAGCACGATGTGCAGCCTGAGAGGGGAGCGCCGACCAGCTGAACTGTGACGCAGGGAGTGGAGGGATCCCTGCCTCACTATGAAAATGAACTGCCCGGCAGTGAAAAGAACTGCTGGGCGGGTGAGGGAAAGGTGAGCCCCCAGCCTCTGTATCCGTGGCATATGCCCAATTCCCCCCCCCCCCCCTTGCCATGCCCCTGTGTCCTTGAATGGTTGACTTGGTCATCAACATCATCTTAACTGACATCAAACACGCCCAGCCAGGAGTCAGTGGGTTCCTCTGACACCATGCTTAGTTGGCATGGCCCATGAACAAGCTCTATGCCCCCACCTGTCCTGAACCGGCCTCTTTCATTTTCTGTTCCTTCTGCTCAGGAAGTATTGTATGCCGTCGTCTCTGCTCCACTTTTCAGTGAGGACAAGCCTTTTGAGGACATTCAGCAGCCCAGCCAATATGTGGATTAGAGGTCCGCTGCTTCCTCCGGTAGGCAGGCAAGTAGCGATGATGAGAGAAGTGTGGGAGCAGGTGTTGCAAGCAGTCAGGCACGCAACACTGAGATTGGTAGTGGATGATGATGTAGCTGATCGCATATAGGAGCCAGGTGAAGAGGGGACTTCATCATCATCATCAGAGAATGAGGATGGCAGCTTGCGCCTTAGGCAGTGGCTGAGCCAGCAGGGTGCTAGTGTGGCTGTGACTCTGCAGGGTGGCAGCAGTGTGAGGTCTAGAGCCAAACTTGCCCATGGTAGACAGTCTGATACTCAGGAGCCTACGGAAAAAACTAGCGGTGCACGGGTTCATAGAGGCAGCAGGCAGTTAGCATGCAGTGGTTTGGGGAACATGCCATACTCACCGGTGTGGAGATTTTCCATCAAGTCACCAGAGGACATCAGCGTGGCTGTTTTTAGAATCTGTGGGCAGAAGGTGAAGTGTGGCTAGGGTGCCAATGTTGGCACCACGGCCCTGCATCAATACATGCAGCATCACCATAAAGTGATGGCCCGTACCCCTTCTCCAGCAGTCAAGGCTTCACCATCTCAGCAGAAGAGAGCTGTTTCCTTCCCATCATCTACTGGTCCTGATGTTCCTCCTCCTACTCCTCCTTGTCACTCATTTCACCAGCAATCGATCACCGAGGCGATTGCAAAAAGACAACAGTATGTGTGCGCTCATCCAATGGCTCAAAAGCTGAACGTACTCCTGTCCAAGTTGCTGGTACTAGCCATGTGGTTAACATGTGGTCCCTTTCCATGTGTTTGATACTGCACCTTTCAGAGAACTGATGGCTTGTGCTGAGCTAAGATGGAGAGTCCTAAGTCGTCATTGCTTCTCCAAAAAGTCTGTACCAGCTGTGCACACGTATGTTGAGCAGATTGTCCGCTAAAGTTCACGGCAGCGCCAACGTGTGAAGTTGGAACTATGGTCTAGAAAAATATTTGTCCTTTATGGCCCACTGGGTAAATGTGTTTCCTGCCCAGCCACACCAGTAACTTGGCCAGGTAACGGCACTGTCGCCTCAGCATTCGCAAACTGTGAGTCCTATGCCAATGTCCTCCTCTGCCACCTCAACCTTGTCCTCAGCCTACACTGCAGGCACAATTTGGAGTGCTCCTCCAGCATACCACCTGTGTAGAGCACAACGGTGTCATGCTGATCTTCACCCGGTTTGCCTGTTTGAACATAGTCAAACCGGGGAGAACCTGCTATCACGATCGGCGTAACTGTCACATACGTGACACGGAGGGAGGAAAAGAGGGAGGCCCTGCCCTAGTGAGAGGGAAGGTGGTGACCCCTGACTCACCTTGCGGCTGGCGCCTGGCTGCCCTGTCGTCCCTAGACGGGTTCCTCACCCGTACGCCGATCACGTGCCTAAAACCCTGGCTTTCCCTAGGATGAGCCCTAGATAGTGAACAGGGCGGTGGGAACACTAGTCCGCACCACTAGCTCTAAAGGAAAACACCAAGGGGAGGACAGACAATACAAACTAAACATATAATCCCAGGTGGGCAACAACAGGAGACAACAAAAGCCCAACAGGGATCCGGAGGGTAGCACTCTGGAACAACAACCAGATTCTCAGCTCCAGTGGGTCAGCATAGATGTCCAGGCAGGAAGCTCTATAACTGGCAACAAGAGAAGTGTGAGAGGAGAATATAAGGAGTTTGGGAGTGGCAGACAAGAAACAGCTGAGGAGGAGAAGCTACGGATCCCTGAGTGAGACAAAAAGGATAGCAAGGCAAACACAAAAAACAAACACTAAGAAACACCGTGATCTTTAGACATAGAGCGCGCAGCCACCCGCTGCGACTTCCTGACCCCGGGTATAACGGAGTCAGACGTGGCTCTTGACACCCTCGTGACAGTACCCCCCCTTTCACGAGGGGCCTCCGGACCCTCAGGACCAGGTCTCTCCGGATGAGAGACATGGAAAGCCTGAATCAACCTGTTGGCGTTTACCTCTGACGCTGGAACCCACATTCTTTCCTCGGGACCGTAACCCCTCCAATGCACCAGATACTGAAGAGAGCGGCGGACCCGACGAGAATCAACAATTCTGGATATTTGAAACTCCAGATTACCATCCACAACAACAGGAGGAGGTGGCAGCGGTGATGGTTCTAGAGGTGGAACATACTTCTTGAGCAACGACTTATGGAAGACGTTATGGATCTTAAAAGTCTGAGGTAGCTCCAGGCGAAAAGCCACAGGGTTAATGACAGCTACAATTTTATAAGGACCAATGAACCTAGGACCCAGTTTCCAAGAGGGAACCTTCAACTTAATATTCCTAGTAGACAACCACACATAGTCATTCACTCCTAGGTCCGGACCTGGCGACCGTTTCTTATCGGCCATGCATTTGTATTTACCACTCATATTTTTCAAGTTAGCTTGCACCTTCTGCCATACCGATGAAAGAGATGAAGAAAACCGTTCCTCTTCGGGAACCCCAGAAGACCCCCCCTCTTTGAAAGTACAAAATTGGGGATGAAAACCGTATGCACCAAGAAATGGTGACTTGCCAGTGGATTCCTGACGGCGATTATTTATGGCAAACTCGGCTAACGGTAAATATGATGACCACACCTCTTGGTTTTCAGACGCAAAACACCTTAAATATGTTTCTAGGTTTTGGTTGGTACGCTCAGTCTGTCCATTCGACTGAGGATGGAAAGCTGAGGAAAAGGATAAGTGTACCCCTAAACGGGTACAAAAAGCTTTCCAAAACTTAGAAATAAACTGGGTTCCCCGATCCGAAACCACATCGGAAGGGACCCCGTGAAGCTTCACGATTTCACTGATAAACACCTGAGCAAGAGTCTTAGCATTAGGAAGTGCGGGTAGCGCAATAAAGTGTACCATTTTGCTAAACCTGTCTACTACTACCAAGATAACTGTTTTACCCGCAGACAAAGGTAAGTCAATGATGAAATCCATTGATAGATGTGTCCATGGTCTATTGGGGATGAAAAGTGGCAATAAAGACCCTGCTGGACGTGTATGAGAGACTTTCGCGCGTGCACAAGTAGAACAAGTAGACACGAAATCTATTACATCCTGACGCAACCTTGGCCACCAAAAACGACGAGACAATAGCTCCAAGGTTGCTTTACTACCCGGGTGCCCAGCAAGTGCCGAATTATGATGTTCCTTCAATAACTCAAGACGCAGGTTTAACGGTACAAACAATTTCTCTGAGGGGCAAGAGGCCGGGGCGTCCCCCTGGGCCTCTAACACCTTTCCCTCTAGAACAGAGTGTACAGCAGAGACAACCACTCCTCTTTGTAAAATAGGTACCGGATCACTAACATTACCCCCTCCAGGGAAACTACGAGACAATGCGTCTGCCTTGGTATTTTTTGCCCCAGGACGATAGGTGATTACAAAGTTAAATCTGGTAAAGAATAGCGACCACCTAGCTTGTCTAGGGGTGAGACGCTTAGCCGATTCTAGGTACAGAAGGTTTTTGTGATCCGTAATTACCGTGACGGGGTGGATTGCTCCCTCTAAGAAGTGACGCCACTCTTCAAACGCCAGTTTAATCGCCAACAGTCCCCTATTTCCAATATCATAGTTCTTTTCTGCTGCAGATAATTTTTTGGAAAAGAAAGCGCAAGGACGCCATTTGCCAGGAGACGGACCCTGAGACAATACAGCCCCCACTCCCACCTCCGACGCATCAACTTCAACAATAAAAGGCTGGGAGACATCAGGTTCAATTAGGACAGGTGCCGAGGTAAATCTCTCTTTTAGAGAGGAAAATGCAATTTTAGCGGCGTCAGACCATTTAGAAAAATCAGTCCCCTTCCTAGTCATGTCAGTAAGGGGTTTAACGATCACTGAATAATTTTTAATAAATTTTCTGTAGAAATTTGCGAAACCCAAAAACCGTTGTAGAGCTTTAAGGTTCTCAGGAAGATCCCAATCTAAAATTGCCTGGACCTTCCCAGGATCCATACGGAAACCTGAAGCAGATAATAGATATCCCAGGAATTGTATTTCCTGAACGGCGAAGACACATTTTTCAATTTTCGCATATAATTTATTTCGTCCGTAGGACCTGCAGTACTTGCCTGACATGTACTTCATGTGTTTTCAGATCAGCCGAATAAATTAAGATATCATCTAGGTATATGACTACAAACCTGCCGATGAGATGACTAAAAATATCATTAACGAAATGTTGGAAGACAGCAGGGGCATTGGTCAGACCGAAAGGCATGACTAAATTTTCGTAATGCCCCTCAGGGGTGTTAAAAGCTGTCTTCCACTCATCCCCTTCCTTGATACGAATCAGATTGTAGGCCCCCCTAAGATCAAGTTTGGAGAACCACCTAGCACCCGCAATCTGATTAAAAAGGTCAGGAATGAGAGGAAGAGGGTATGGGTCTCGGACGGTTATCCGGTTTAGCTCACGGAAATCTAGGCAAGGACGCAGGCCCCCATCTTTCTTTTTAACAAAGAAAAACCCTGCAGCCACGGGTGAAGAAGAGGGTCTGATGTGTCCCTTGACCAGACTCTCGGAGATATAATCTTTCATGGCTTGTCTCTCGGGACCCGAAAGATTATACAACCTGGACTTGGGTAATTTTGCACCGGGAATCAGGTTAACCGGGCAATCATAAGGACGATGAGGTGGTAGCTTCTGACAACCCTTTTCAGAAAAAACGTCCTCAAAGTCCGAAATAAATGTAGGTAGGGAAGCTATGGAGGCGATTAAGCAATTGTTATTTAAGCAATTCTCTCTGCAATGCTCACTCCACTCCAATATCTCCCTGGCCTGCCAATCCACCACTGGATTGTGCGCTACCAACCAGGGAAGACCCAATACCACAGGAGAGGGAAGGCCCTCCAGAACGTAACATGAAAGACGCTCCTTATGGTGGTCCCCTACCCGAAGATGTAAGTTATGGACAACGTGAGTGAGGTTTCTCTGAGACAGAGGAGCAGAGTCAATAGCGAATATGGGAATGGGTCTCTGCAGCGTACAGAGAGACAAACCCATAGTGCGGGCAAAATGGGCATCTATCAAATTTACCCCTGCACCACTGTCTAGAAAAAAAGAAATAGACTCCGTCTTAACACCAAAAACAATAACCGCTGGCAACACAAATTGAGATGTTCGTATGGAGGAAACGTATACCCCCCGGCTGACATCCTCCGCACAGCCTGGGGTTAGTAGTTTTCCGACGGTCTTTTGTTTTTGGGAAAGGAGGGACAGACATTAATGAAATGACCCTTCCCCCCACAGAAAAAACAAGCCCCCCACCTACGGCGAACCTCAGGAGGACGGACCTGACGAGAAGTTCCTCCTAGCTGCATAGGCTCATCCAAGTCAGTACAGACTAACTGCTGCTTGGGAGAGGTTACCGATTGCTCAGGAATTTTCGATCTCTCCCTAAGACGTCTATCTATCCTGATAGAGAGGGACATAACAGCATCAAGGGAAAGGGGGGTCTCATACAGCGCCAGCGCATCCTTAACCCTTTCAGATAACCCAGAGCAGAACTGACTCCTGAGAGCCGGGTCGTTCCACTGAGTATCCGTAGCCCACCTGCGGAACTCTGAGCAATATTCCTCTGCTGGCCGATCTCCCTGTAGGAGTCTCCGTAACTTCGACTCAGCCAGGGCGACACGGTCAGGGTCATCATATATGAGACCCAAAGCCCCAAAAAATCCCTCCACTGACCGGAGAGCCTGGGAACCAGGGGGTAACGAGAACGCCCAGGATTGCGGGTCCCCCTGAAGCAGGGAAATAACAATCCCCACCCGCTGTTCTTCATTACCTGAGGAGTAAGGGCGCAGCTTAAAATATAATTTGCAGGCCTCACGGAACAACACAAATTTGTCCCTTCCCCCAGAGAATCTGTCAGGAAGAACAACCTTGGGTTCTGTAACAACCTGGTTACCCATAGCAACCGCTGGGCTTACGGTCTGCTGCATTTGCTGCTGCTGTTGGAGGACAGATGCCTTCAAACCTGCCACCTCCAAAGACAGGCCTTGAAGCTGTTTTGCCAAAGCAGCAATAGGATCCATATTGGATTCTAAGTAGAGAAAAAAAATAAAAAAAATTATATATATATATTTTTTTTTTCTCTCCAAAAAATAAGGGCCAGTTATAATATCACGATCGGCGTAACTGTCACATACGTGACACGGAGGGAGGAAAAGAGGGAGGCCCTGCCCTAGTGAGAGGGAAGGTGGTGACCCCTGACTCACCTTGCGGCTGGCGCCTGGCTGCCCTGTCGTCCCTAGACGGGTTCCTCACCCGTACGCCGATCACGTGCCTAAAACCCTGGCTTTCCCTAGGATGAGCCCTAGATAGTGAACAGGGCGGTGGGAACACTAGTCCGCACCACTAGCTCTAAAGGAAAACACCAAGGGGAGGACAGACAATACAAACTAAACATATAATCCCAGGTGGGCAACAACAGGAGACAACAAAAGCCCAACAGGGATCCGGAGGGTAGCACTCTGGAACAACAACCAGATTCTCAGCTCCAGTGGGTCAGCATAGATGTCCAGGCAGGAAGCTCTATAACTGGCAACAAGAGAAGTGTGAGAGGAGAATATAAGGAGTTTGGGAGTGGCAGACAAGAAACAGCTGAGGAGGAGAAGCTACGGATCCCTGAGTGAGACAAAAAGGATAGCAAGGCAAACACAGAAAACAAACACTAAGAAACACCGTGATCTTTAGACATAGAGCGCGCAGCCACCCGCTGCGACTTCCTGACCCCGGGTATAACGGAGTCAGACGTGGCTCTTGACACCCTCGTGACACCTGCTCCGTGTCCTTCAAGGGGAAATCGAATCCTGGCTCTCTCCTCGCCAACTGAACATCAGAACCATAGTCACTGATAACAGGAAGAACATCATGTTGGCATTGCGTCAAGGAGGGCTGATCCATGCGCCCTGCATGGTGCACGTCTTTGATTTGGTTGTAAAGCGGTTCATGTAGTCTTCCACCCAACTGCAAGACATCCTGAAAATGGCCAGGAAACTGCATGCACTTCACCCACTCCTACACTGCAAAAACCTTGAGTTGCAAAGGCAGAATAGCTTTCCCCAACATCGCCTAATATGTGACATTTTCCACCTGTTAGAACTCCACCCTCCACATGTTGGAGCGACTATATGAGCAGAGGAAGGCCATAAATGCTTTCTTGATGATGTGTAACTTTGATGTTAGCCAGTGGCAGCTCATGCATGATACCTGCTATTTGCTCAGGCTCTTTGAGGAGGTCACTTTATTTGTCCGTTGCCAGGACTACAGGATGAACATCATAACACTTCTGGTATGACAGTAGACATGGCACCTATATCTCACGGCCACCTGAGCCCTGTGGGGCTGAAATGGCAGAGAACGAGGAAGAATAGGACATTTACACACAAGCAATGTATACAAAAATGGGTGGTTTATCTGCACACGTCACAGGAGAGGAGCAGGAGGAGCTGGAGGGTGATGAGGAAGGCCAGGCAGGTGACCTCGACACACCATGGCAGTATGCAGTGGAAATAGACGCAGGGAGTACCTTGCGCAAATAGACAGATGCATGCTAAATTGCTTGCATAGTGACAGCCGTATTATCACCATTTGGCAAAGTGATGACTACTGGCTTTCCACCATGTTAGAGGGAGGGTGTCACAGCTGAGGATGGGGAAAACCCTCAGCCGTGCGATGCCAGAGGATGGATGGTCGATGCAAGGCCAGGACAGGAATCAGGGAACAGGTCACCTCCTATCAATCCCTAATTCTGACCCTGTCTCCTAGCCATATGAGCCAACCCTGATGGTAGGAGGGCTCATACTCCGGAACCTAATATTCCTACTAGCCCTCAGGGTGGCCCTGGACAAGGAGCAGGGTGTTAGACGACCTGTTCCTCCTAGACACGTAGGAACAGGAGTCTCACTGGCCAAGCTACATAAAAAGGGAAACATGAACAGCTTATGGCAATGGCAGGTAAATGCAACAAGTAACATCTACCTGCCACAGACACAAAGCCTGGAACCCATGCAGAAGCGCTGCTGTCCACAAGATATGGCAGACACAGCACACACCACACATCACACAGGAACTCAGGACCATAAGCTGCAATAACAAGGAGACCAAACACACACCTTCATAACATCATGTAACATAACATATGACCACAAGGGTGGCCCCCACTGGCAGATGGTATATCACAGGAGGATGACTCCAGCTAACCATGGCTGAAGTACTCCTCAGACTACTGATCACAGCAGAGGCTAAATAGCCCATGTAACCATGCCCACACACAGACACACCCAGTGCACACACACTAGGAAGGAAATTAACCCTTCCAACACCAGGGAAGGGAAGACAGCAACTTAAAGGGGAATACACACACACAATAAACCCTGTGCACACCAGACAAGGAAAGTGCACACATATTAACACACGTTGCCATGGGCAACTGCATGCATACACAGTGAGCAGCCCAGCAACCAGCTCCAGCTGCTACACCGCCAAACTATATGTTGCCAACGGCAACCACACGTGAGGCAACAAACCCAGAGCTCTCATCTGTGGTTGACAGCACAGAACTAATTGCTGACAACCGCATGCAACCACAAGAGTCATGACCATACCCATGGTCGTGACAGAGGGATAAACTCAACTACTATAGAGAAATCCTATGTAGTCATTTGGCTGCTGCCTATGTGTGCCATTGCCCCCATCCTCACAAAGGTTTGACAGGGAGGGCCCTCTGCATTCACGCTCCACTGAGTGCTGGGGGGGGGGGAGGTTTGGAGCAGCACCAGCTCGATCAGCAGCAACTTAAGTGTGGAGTCTCTAATGAGCACATTTCTTCACCCGCCTACTGATTTCTGGCCACAACTGGCCGAGTTTGCCCTGGAAATCTTTCCTGCCCAGCTAGTAGTGTGGCATCACAGTGGGTGTTTAGTGAAGTGGGGGGCATTGTGTAACACCCCAGAGTTGTGTTACGACATGCCTCTCCTCCCAGACCTAGTATCTCCTAAAAGCCTTTACCTTGTCATCCGATATGATTTTGCTCATGTTTTCACAACTGTGCATTTAAAACTATTTTAAATTCCATTATGCTTGTAATTTTCCATGTTCACCAGCAGGTGGCAGCAATGGATTGGTAAGGAACTAGTTACAGTTTAGTATATCTAGGCTGGAATGGACTATTCCAGCTTAGCTCCCCCCCCCCCCCTGTGGAGGTGTGGACTGTTCCCACATCCTTCAGCATGGGAGGAGAAGGAAGTAAAGTCAGTGTGCCAGCCACCCCTGTTGTGGAAGGCTGTGTGATAGCCTTCAGGAGTCCCCCTGCATAGGCAAGAAAGACATTGATCACCTCCCCAGCCTGAGAACCCTCAGCCTCGGCTGGATGAAGAAAGCAGACAACCTCCAGAGTTGCAGGACGAAAGCATTCCCTGAGAGCCTATCTGTGAGTAAAGTCCACAGACCTAGGAGAAGCCATATTCCTCCTCAGCTAGTCAGTCCCTACAAAGCAGAAGATAAAGAGAAGTGCAGAAGCTAAATTCCTGCCACAGTTACAGAACTAGTAAGCAGATGACTTTTCCTGCAAGCTCCAGATTTATTCCTGCCAACCATTGCCAAAACCTGCTGGGGCCAAAGACCAAATATGTATTCTGTTTGGATTCAAGTTATCTTCAGTAAAGAAAAGTTTGAACTTCATCTAAAGTTCTGGACATCATTTCTGCTGCAAAATTCCTCTATTACTCCTACTATCACTACACAAAATTTATTGCATGTGAGCCAGTAGTCCAGCCTTACTCAGGTAGGAGACACAGTTGACACAATTATCACCACTATACAGAGACATTATAGGCCATTACATCACTCTGGCAATCCTAACCTGGGACGTGCGTTATAACCCCTTGGAAGGGCCCTGTGATAGTACCCTGCGCACGCTGCAATTGGCGTCATGAGCAAACTATAGACTATGATCTACACCTGACCCAGTCATTGCATAATTTGGCGTCATCGTATACCCGTATCCTGCTCATTGCAATTGCTACCCCAAAGAGAACTCGCCTTTCCATACAAAATATTCAGAGACTAACATTTGTAAAGATTAAGGGGTGGATCAGCCAGGATTTCCCCACCCCAGTGCCGGGTGCATCAGACAAGATTCTGGGTGCCACACCAAAACTTCTGGCCTTCTGGCCACCTGCTTCAGCCACTATTCTGATGCCGCCACCCGCCTGATGCCACACACCTGCTGCCTCTGCTGTCACCTTCTACTACTGCCACTGTATTGCACTGTTACTGCCAATGCTGTTGCCCCTCATCTCTCCGCTCTGTGACTGTGCCACTATATTGGATCCTCATGCAGTTGTCACCCTCACCACTCTGTGACGGGGCCAGTAGTGTCCCTGTTTGGCCTTGTTGACCATTTATTTCACCCTTGTAACAGTGGCTGCTGTGCACCGCTGTTCCCCTGCTTACCGCCGTGGTCCTGGGCACCGTGTTCAGCGGTGATCTGCTGCCTGTGCTTCCCCATTCACTGCTGCAGTCCTGGGCTCTGTCCTTGTAGGATCTGTTTGTTCTATATCCACTCCACAGTTTCCTTTCAGCCCTGGCCACAGCATGCTTGGAGCTTGTTCCCTGCATCATTTCCTGCACCTGCATGCGTCACTTCCTGTGCTTTATGGGTTAGATCCTGTGACCTTGCTGACCAATCCTAGCCCTCCTGCATGTATATAAGTGGCTCAGCCCCCTTCCCAGATGCCTCAGCATCAAAACCCTTGTGTACTGCTAAGGTTGCTGATATTAGCTTGTATACCTGACTTGTGCTTGTGTTTCTGGACTCCACTACCTGTTTGATCCCTGCTTGCTTGCCTTGACTTTCGTCTTGCGGACCCGGATTGCCTAACCTGCACCTGTGCCACCTGCCCTGACCTATTGGTTGTTTGATTTCACCTCTGCCTCATCCTTCAGTCCTGCACTGTTGCTCCTGGTTGGGACTCGGCCTGCTAACTATGTCTGTACCTTGCTCAGATACCTCCTGGACCAGCTGCCTTGTGTGACAATCCTCCTCAAGAGGTAGCAACCTGATGTTCCCCTCGGGAACGTCTATCCCCACCAAATGGTGTACTGTGAAGAACGAGGGGTTCACTTAGACAACACCCTTAGAGGAGGTAGGACATGTGGCACAGTGGGTGCACACCCACTGGTTCATGACAATCCTTCTTATGAAGGATGAGAAAATGAAAAACCCAACAGATCCTGTCAGGATCCTCCATAAAGCCTCTATCAAACGGTCCCTATTTTCCATCAGGATATGCTCATGATTTTGAAGCCAAAAGCAGGAGTGGGTACAAAACACAGAAGACCTGCAAATATTCCAGTCATGTGTCATCTTTTTTTTGGCCTGATCGATTATTGACCAAACGCTGATTGTGTGAATGCAGATGCTCAAAAGAAAGGATCCTTTTTGGGGGGTTCTTCTTGTGATGGATCATAAGAATGGAAACGTAAACAATGACATCAACACAAATTTACTGCTGACACCCTCTCCATTCTGTCAGGGGGCCACTACTTGTATCAGCAGGTAACAGAACAGGTTCTGTAGAAATCTATGTGGAATCAGTGTAAATGGAGTGTGTTCTTTCACTCTATAAATAACCTACAAAGGAAGACGAGCCAGCAATGTACCCATAAAATATAATAAATAAAATCTTTATTGAGACACTTGATTAGAAATTTAAATTACATGATGCAAGGATAGGTGACAGAAAGAATGCCATCTCTGATCCACAAAATGACTATTGGGAAATACTCAAAAATACACGATAGCTAGGCCACATATCACTAAATAAACAAGATACACATGTTGTAACTAAATCCAAAACATTACTTGCGTTAATACAGCCAGTCAATAATCAAAAGCATGTAACACCATTATCATAACTTACCCATTGGCATATGTGGGCACAGATGGCGCCACCCTGATGCACATTTTGGCATGCCTTCGTCTGGGGGTGTTTTTGTTTATTTTGTCTATTCTTTCACTTTCTTGGGCCACTGCACGGCTCTTTATACCTGACGCTAACATTAAACTGTAAGGCTGAGTTCACACTAGAGTTATTTGGTCAGTTTTGGCCCCGTCACTTACCAAATAAGTAAAGTGTGCAGTGATTCTAAGAGTGACGTCTGTCAACTGCTTGTCAAACCAATGCACATTAAAGCCCCTTGCAGACGAGAGTGTCTGGATTAGGTCCGGATGCGTTGCAGATGCGTTCAGTGAAAACAAATTCATTTTTAGTTTTGTTTGCGATCATGTTCAGTTATTCAGTTTTTTTTTGCGCGGGTGGAATGCGATTTAATGTATTTTGAACGTGCGTGATAAAAAAACTGAATGTTTACAAACATCTCTTAACAACCATCCACGAAAAATGCATCGCATTCGCACTTGCTTGCGGATGCGATTCTCATGCAGCTCCAGTCACTTCTATGGGGCCAGCGTTGAGTGAAAATCGCAGAATATAGAATATGGTGCGATTTTCACGCAACGCACAAGTTATGCGTGAAAACTAACGCACGTGTACTTAGCCCTATTGAAATGAATGGGTCCGGATTCCGTGCATGTGCAATGCGTTTGCATCACGCATTACACCCGCTCTAAATACTCACTCGTGTGAAAGGGGCCAGTGTTAAACACCGATATATACAGTGCCTTACAAAAGTATTCACCCTCCTTGACTTTTTTCGTATTTTGGTGCCTCACAACCTGGAATTAACATGCATTGTTTGAGGATTTGCATCATTTAATTTACGGAACATGCCCACAACTTTGAAGATTTTTTTATTTTTTATTGTGAAGCAAACAACAAATAGGACAAAATAACAGATAACAATTCACCCCCCTAAAGACAATACTTTGTAGAGCCACCTTTTGCGGCAATCACAGCTCCAAGTCACTTTGGATAAGTCTCTATGAGCTTGCCACATCTTACCACTGGGATTTTTGTCCATTCCTCCTTGCAAAACTGCTCCAGCTCCTTAAAGTTGGATGGTTTGCGCTTGTGAACAGCAATCTTTTAGTCTGACCCCAGATTTTCTATTGGATTGAGATCTGGGCTTGGACTAGACCATTCCAACACAATTACATGTTTCCCCTTAAACCAGTCAAGTGTTGCTTTAGCAGTGTGTTTGGGGTCATTGTTCTGCTGGAAGGTGAACCTCCATCCTAGCCGCAAATCACACACAGAGTGGTACAGGTTTTGCTCAAGAATATCCCTGCATTTAGCACCATCCATCTTTCCCTCAACTCTGAGCAGTTTCCCAGTCCCGACTGCTAAAAAACATCACCACAGCATGATGCTGCTACCACCATGTCTTACTGTGGGAATGGTGTTCTTTGGGTGATGTGATGTGTTGGGTTTGCGCCAGACATAGCTTTTCGTTGGTGGACAAAAAGTTTAAATTTTGCCTCATCAGACCAGAGCACCTTTCTCCATACATTTGGGTAGTCTCCCACATGCCTTTTTTTTTGCTTACTCACAACGTGCCTTTTTGTTTTTAGCTGAAAGTAATGGCTTTCTTCTGGCCACTCTGCCATAAATCCCAACTCTATGGGCTTATTGTTGTCCTATGTACAGATACTCCAGTCTCTGCTGTGAAACTCTGAAGCTCCTCCAGGATTACCTTAGGTCTCTGTGCTGCCTCTCTGATTAATGCCCTCCTTGCCCGGTCTGTGAGTTTTGGTGGGCGGCTGTCTCTTGGCAGGTTTGCTATTGTGCCATTTTCTTTCTATTTGGTTATGATAGATTGTATGCGGATCATCAAAGATTTGGATATTTTTTTATAACCTAACCCTGACTTTTACTTCTCAACATTATCCCTTACTTGTTTGGAGAGTTCCTTGGTCTTCATGGCAGTGTTTGGTTAGTAATGCCTCTTGCTTAGGTGTTGCAGCCTCTGGGGCCTTTCAAATAAAGCTGTGTATATGTAATGACTGTAGCTGGCCAACTATGAATTGTCCTAGTTTGCTAATATAGCTTGTATGTTTATGCAGCTAAACCTGCCAATAGCCTTAACACAGTTCCTATGTTTGTGTGTTAAAGACAAACTCAGAGTTATTTACTGTGACATCATGTTTTGGATGTCATATAACTGTTATATTTTGTGTTCACAGAAGCAGAAAAGGATAATATGACTTTAAGATTCATTTAGTAATGTAAGGTAAGCTCAGTGACACAGCAGAAACAACAAAAAGTATAGTGTTAATCTGTTGTTCCTGGGCAGAAGTTTAGACCAATCACAGCCAGCTTCTCACACAGCAAGAGTTTTCACCAATCACAGCCAACCTCACACACAGCCTGTCTGGGAATTCCCCCTGCTCTTGCTGCTAGAATCATTATTCATCAGAGACAGGAGCTGAAGAGACATTCACTCCACTGAGAGCTGAGTTTTATGGGAACAAAAGTCCAAAAATAGTTCCACCAAATCAAAACCAATTGCAACCATATAATTGCAAATACAAATTGCAAGCATACAAACTAGATTCCATACAAATGGCATATAAACTGCGAACTGCTCATACCAGATCATAAGCAATTGCAAACTGCAAACCAAGTTGAGCAAGCAGAACTATTAGTTAGACCTCAGATATACCTCTCAGAGAGATCATAAAGTGCTTAAATAACTTAAAGTGAGAGTACAGCTACTCAAGAGAGAAATATATCCACCATTTTATGTTGAATGACAAGATTGAACAGTTGAACCACCATCTTATGCATACCGCCATTTTATGATACTTTATTAAAAACGTGTTTTGTACATGGACTATCTGCCTCGGAGGCGGCAGTGTTATATATGAAGAAAATTTGAAGTTAATAAAGAAGTTATTTGAAGCATTTGGTGTGCTCTTTAAACCTACTGTTTCCATAGAGCGGCGCTAGAGGAATTACAGAGTAATAGACAGTCTGGTTAGACTAAAAGTCAGAGATATCAAAATTATTTTAATGTCACAGCGCAAAAGGCACTTCATAGTGCTGTGCCTGCCACAGTGGAACTATTGTCCTCAGAGGGCGAAGTGATAGCGCTCCTCAACTTGCACAGTAAAAAGCGCATTAGAGCAGAGGAGCGCCAGCATATACTGCCGCGCAGCAACTGTTCCCTGAGTGAGCAAGCAAAGACACCTCAGAGGAGATACCATAAAGGCCATAGATTAGTTAAACTGCAGCCGATTATTAAAGTGGCAGAACGGCTAAGGCAAGATAGTCAGATAAAGAGCGCCAACCCTACTGCGATCCCTAGAGAGAGAAAGAGGCGCATGGTGGGAGGCCAAAGTCCAGAGCTAGTGTGCCTGCACCACTATCCACGGAGAGACCACGTACTGCGGTCAGCTAGTTTCCCGCCACTAGGCCCAAAGCCTGCAGCAGCGTATCCAAGCCAGCACATCGCAATTCATCACAGATCATCGCAAGTCATCGCAAGTCATCACAGAGCATCGCAAGTCAGCGCAAGCATCGCATCATATCAAGAATAGACTTGTCTCCCTTAAGATTGACATTTGTTCCTGCTCTTTACAATAACGTCATAGCTTTCCCTTTATTACTTATCATTGCATATAGGCTTTGGCATAAAGAGACATTTTTCGTGTTCAGAAATAAGAGACTTTGAATAAAAACAAAGGACAGTTTGTAATACACGGACTCTAAAGCATTTCAAGTGAAAGTCATTTATTGCCTTATGTACTATCTTACTATGTTACTATGCCTGCATTTATCGCTGTTGTATTTAAAGTGATTTATTTCTGCATTTGTCAGTATTGCATTTAAAATGAAAGGACTCTTAATATTCATATTGATTGTCAGTATTGCATTTAAAGTAAAATGTCCGAACCTAGTATTACCATGCAACTGTTAGAGGATACAAAGATAGATAGAGTAGAGGGGGAAGAGCAAGGGAACCTGTCTGAGGTAGAAGAGTCTGATATAGCATAAGTCTTGCCTCAAACAAATATAGCCCAAGCAGATGAATTAAGAAGTTCATCACATGCCAGAAAACGGACCCCAAAGATGCTGGAAAATTTGGAGCAAGAAGCAGCAAAAAGTTTGCCAGAATGTATGATAAATGGAAATTATACAATTTAGACATTCGTAAAAAATCTAAAGCAGGAAAGTATAAAAGGGAACTCGAGTGATATGGTAGAGACGGTAGAAGAATCTTAATCAGAGCTTATGGCAGCATATGTCAACCTGCGGTCATTTACAACACCTTCCCAGGATATTGTATATGTGGCGAAAAAGGGGAAAAGGCGCTCATAGGATAGTATGAAATAATGAGGTAAATCAAACACGAAGGGTGCCAATTAATGTGCTCACCTTTGTGTTGTGCATCAGAGGCACCACACCGTGAGATCAGTGGGTCGGTGCTGCCGGTATCTCTCAATTCTCGTGGCTGAAGAGGCCAAATTCTCCAGAGGAGTGATGTGAGGTTCAATGGGGGGAATATGTACCTAGACATGGGGTAGGCAATCTCCGGCTCCCAGCTGTTGTGAAACTACAACTCCCAGTATGCATACTAGCTCTGCTCTTCTAAGAACTCTCATAGAATTGAATGGAGCATGCTGGGAATTGTAGTTTCACAACAGCTGGGAGCCGGAGGTTGCCTACCCCTGACCTAGACAGTACACAACTGTGATACCTCTTGGCGCAAACAATCCAGTGGATAGTTTTAAAATCTTTTAATACTCAAGTGTGGAGTGACAACACGTTTCGGAGTGGATATACTCCCTTTTCAATTATTTTGGGTCTGTGCTAATGCAGATAGTGTAGCTTCTCATGATATGGATAGTCCAAGCAGGGAGCGTGTCCTCCTCCTCCGATAATACTCCACCACGGACCGTCCTATGTTCTCATTTCTTCCAGTATGTGTGGAAAGAAATGAGAACATAGGACGGTCCGTGGTAAAGGATTATCAGAGGAGGAGGACACGCTTTCCCAGGATAATGTAAGAAACATGGACACATGTACTCCGGTCACTAAAGATTTGGTAAAGCTCATAAGAGAACTATCATCTGCAGAAAACTATAATGAAGTTAAAGCAAGAAGTAGAATGAATGATCTTTTTATGAGAGACTATGCTAGGTCTTTAGGTGGTACCACTATCTCAAGTGTGACTTCCTTCGCTAGCAGAAGTGCCACCCATATATTAGAGTTCTCAAATACTTCACCCAAAAGAAAGGAATTAGCTGAACAACTTGCTGTCAAGAGAGCAGAAATTTAAATGGAAGCTGCCATCAAGGCGCAGCGCCAACTGATGGCTGAAAAGGAAGCTGAAAAGGATGCACAACACCATCAGATGGTAGCTGAAATCGAGGCACAGCACCAACAGATGAAAAGTCTTGAAAGGCAAAAAGGAGTTAAGATCATAGAAGCCAGACTTAGAGTACACAAAGAGGATATGAATCAGAGTAGTCATAGGTTAAAATCTGTACTAAGTGAAAAAGCAGACTCTATGGGCCAGATTTATCATGACTCTGACAGCTCACTCCACTTTAACATATGGCTAAAGTCAGATTTATGATCAGCCCTTTAAGACTGTAATAAATGTTTATCCGTCAGTAAGCAGCTTTACAAAAGTCGCACATCTTTATGAAAAAGTCGCACGTTTTTATGAAAAAGTTGCATGTTCTATTAAAATGTCTCATAAGATAAGCATGGTCCTCACTGGAGTTAAATTGCGACTTTTTTGCGACTTTTTAAATAGTCCCAATAGTAAATCTGTCTAGAGATAAGAAAACACGCCCACTTTCAGAAAACTGGCGAGGATAGTGCAGAGCAGAAAAAAAGTCGAAAATTTGTGCGCAGTATTAGCGTTTGGGACTTTTTTGGGGACTTTTTCACTCCATTATTCTGACCTAAGCTAATGATAAATCTGGCCCTATGTTTCAATGTTTCTATAAGCAGACTCCTACTTTCCTACATACTCCCAGGAGAATAGAAAGAAATCTCCATCAAATCTCCAGAAATACATTATTATCCTTCCATCCCTGCACATAAAAACAAAGAGAGGCCTAGTCCAGTTTTAGGAAAAAGGTGTGTGAATTTACCCTCTATCTCTAACGGAAAAGATGAAGAAAAGGACTCACCTAATTCAGAAGTAAGTGAGAAAATAGAACCGGATGATTATATTCCTAGATGCCATAGCAATGCTCAGGAGAGTATTACAACCATTGTCCCAGCAAGGTCACAGAGAACAGTCCTAGCTAGACTTCCCATTCCGGAACCCACTGTATTTTCAGGAGATGTACTGAAGTTCATATAGTGGAAGGCGAGTTTTGAAATGATCATTGAGCATCATTGCTTCAGTCCACTTGACAAGTTATTCTACTTTCAGAGATATGTTGGTGGAGAAGCCAAGGGAGTTCTTGAAGGTAACTTCTATAGAAAAGATGAGTAAGCCTACAAACAGGCTTGGGAAAAATTCAATGCAAGATATGGTCATCCTTTCTTAGTACAAAGAGCCTTTAGAACTAAACTGAATAACAGGCCTAAAATAGGTCCTAAAGAAGACTTCAGACTCCAAAAGTATGATGACTTCCTACAAGCAGGCAACAATGCCATCCCAAATATTCAAGGACTGGAAGTACTGAACGACTATCTAGAAAACCACAGGATGCTAACTAAGCTACCTGAAGAAGTGGCTTCTAGATGGAATCACTATGTGACTAAACAGTTAGATCTAGGTAAGAACTTCCCAAGTTTTAAAAAGTTCTCTGAGTTTGTCAATAAGAAAGCACGGATAGCATGTCCAGTAACATCATCTTACGTCTTAAAATCCTTAGAAGAAAGGCCTGCAAGAGATATAAGACACTCAAGAGCAACTAGCTTTGCAACCAATACAGCAGCTAAAGGTCCAGATACCTACGAGAGCAAGTTCAAAGTCACTACTGGGAGCAGTAGAGAGACAGAACCGACAAATCTTCAGACTACCTTCAGGTGTATGTTCTCTGGAGTGTAAGAAAAAGGCCACATGCAGAGTTTGCAAAGGACGCCACCCTACACCACTACATGAAGAACGTCCAAAGAAAGATAAATCCTCAATATCTAAAGATACTGAGAAAGGAAATAAAGTATTGGTATTCTCTAGCAGAGTGAGGGAAGGAGTAAGCAATGGCACATCAATGGCTGTACCAGTGTACATTTCAAATCCTAAAAGGAGAAACAAGAAGGTATACGCTTATGCGTGAATGGGAGTAGATATGTTGCAAACATAAAATTTTCTGTTCGCAAATGGTGAACGTGAATTTCTGCAAATGTTCGCGAACGGGCGAACTACCATTGACTTCAATAGGTAGGCGAATTTTAAAACCCACAGGGACTCTTTCTAGCCACAGTAGTGATGGAAAAGTTGTTTCAAGGGGACTGGACTGTGGCATGCCGGAGGGGGATCCATGGCAAAACTCCCATGGAAAATTACATAGTTGACGCAGAGTTGGATTTTAATCCATAAAGGGCATAAATCACCTAACAATCCAATTTTTTTTTTAACAACGTGGTTTAAAACATCCAGTGTGTGTATGCGATCAGGTATGATGTTGTATCGATCAGGTAGTGTAAGGGTTACGCCCGCTTCACAGACATTGACAGACCAAACTCCCCTTTTAATGCACCGCAAACAACCGCAAACAGTCCATTTGCCCAACCGCAAACTTCCCATTTGCACAAGGTTGGATACCAAGCTAGCCATGTCCCGCTGATGTCATTGAAGGTTTCTTCCTCCACCCAGCCACGTACAACACCAAGGATCCCCGAAAAGTGAATTGAATTGATTTTTCGAACGGGGAGATGGTTAAAAAAATGCTTGCTCCCTCCCCTTTGTTTGAATCCACGCCACGGTCACTGCGTTTGCGTCGTGCAATTTACTGTCACACCCGATATGAGTGGTATTTTCTGTAGTACTATTCTCATCAGTTTAATCCCTGTTACGTGACGTCCCCAATCTGGGGTCTATTTATTAAATTGATTTTTCGAACGGGGAGATGGTTAAAAAAACGCTGGATCCCTCCCCTTTGTTTGAATCCACGCCACGGTCACTGCGTCTGCGCTGTGCAATTTACTATCACACCCGATATGAGTGGTATTTTCTGTAGTACTATTCTCATCAGTTTAATCCCTGTTACGTCCCATATCAGGGATTGCGTTTTGTGAACCGGGTACCGGGTACCTTCGACTGCCTTCACAGTGACAGACCAAACTCTGATACACCAAACTGAATTGATTTTAGGAACCGGGAGATGGAAAAAGCAGCTTGGTCGGTCCTCTTACTCCCAAGTTGGGGCACTGCGCGTGCACGGAGCAATGTGCTGTGACACCCTATATGAGTGGTGTCTTAACTAGTACTATTCCTATCAGTTTAATCCCTGTTATGTCCCCTATCCGGGGACGTGTGTCGAATTGATTAATCATTGTCGAATTAACGACATCCTAAAATAATTTTGTTCTGAGCTCTGTACTTGCTTTCTATTGGAATTGATGGGGATTTTTTAAAATGTCTGCATTATTTCTAATAAACTATTAAGAGACTTTATTATGATTTTTTTTATTTTATGTATTAAAAACCCATACAACTTAAAAAAATAAAATAAAAGTTTTTTCTATGAAAAATTATCCAGCCGATTGCTTTTAGTCTGATCATAATGAAGCAACAGCCTTATCTGGGGTGTGGCAACATTGCCAACACACTCATAGAGGTGATGATCGCTTCATTGTGATACGCAAGCCCCTTCACCACAACAAGGTACCGATCACGAAGGGGAATTGACACATGTATGTGCCTTTTTTTTTTTTTTTTGCAGCCATAGTGCAGCACTAGAGGCCAGAAAAATTAGGCATGTATACATGCCTGAAAAATTTGGTACTGTTGCAGCAGCCAGAAAAATTTATGTTTTCCAGGCAGAAAGGTGACTAAAACATTGCGGCTTGAACCCTAGTTGGTGGCGGAGAATTCACAAAAGTCATCCGGTATGCAGACATTAAATACATCAGCGTGGGGACCATTTTGAGGCCAAGGCATGTCATCAGGCCCTTTGTTAGTCAAACGTATCCACCACTGTCAGTCCCTTCGGGATCCATGCCTCATTCATCAACACTTTTTTGACCGAGGCGACTTCTTTTGTCAGTGACAATGCCTCCTGCTGCACTGAAGGTCCTTTCTGACAGGACACTTGAAACGGGGCAGGCCAGAAGTTCTATCGCAAACTGGGAAAGTTCAGGCCACAGGTCAAGCCTGCACACCCAGTACTCAAGGGGTTCATCGCTCCTCAGAGTGTCGATATCTGCAGTTAAGGTGAGGTAGTCTGCTATCTGTCGTCGAGTTGTTCTCTAAGGCTGGATCCAGAAGGGCTGTAAAGGCTCTGCATGCCCTCCATCAACAACACATCTGTAAAGCGTCCTGTCCTTGCTGCCGTGGTTGTGGTAGGAGGAGGATCACGTTCACCTCTTCCCCTGTTAGATTCCCGTTGTGCTGTGACATCCCCCTTATACGCTGTGTAAAGCATATTTTTTAGTTTGGTTTTCAACTGCTGCTTCCTTTCTGACTTTCGGTAATTTGGTAACATTTCCGCCACTTTCTGCTTATACCAGGGGTCTAGTAGCATGGCCACCCTGTAAAGGTCGTTCTCCTTCATCCTTTTTATACGAGGGTCCCTCAACAGACATAACAGCATGAAAGAACCCATTTCCACAAGGTTGGATGCCGAGCTACTCATTTCCCGTTCCTCGTCCTCACTGATGTCATTGACGGTCTGTTCTTCCCCCCCAGCCACGTACAACACCACGGGTCCCAGATAGGTGACAACAACGAGCACCCTGCGATGCCTGCTGTGGTTGGTTTTCCTCCTCCTCAAAGCCACATTCCTCCTCTAACTCCTCTTCCTCATACTCCTCTTCCAGCGTTGCCACAGGTCCGGCAAGCAATGATGACAAGGCTGTTTCTGGTGGTGATGGTGACCACAACTCTTCCTCTTCCTCTTCACGCTCATCTACAGCCTGATCCAGCACTCTTCGCAGGACACTCTCCAGATAGAAAACATATGGGATGAGGTCGCTGATGGTGCCTTCGACTGACTAGGTTTGACACCTCCTAAAAAGAGCACAAGAGCCTACAGGCATTGCGCATGAGCGTCCAGTAGCGTGGCAAAAAAGTTCCCAGCTCCGCAGATACTGTCCTAGCACCCCGGTCATACAAATACTCGTTGGCGGCTTTTTCTTGTTGAAGCAGGCGGTCGAACATTAGGAGTGTTGTATTCCAACGTGTCGGGCTGTCGCAAATAAAGCGCCTCACTGGCATGTTGTTTCGGCGCTGAATGTCTGAAAATTGCGCCATGGCCGTATAGGAACGCCTGAAATGGCCACACACCTTCCTGGCCAGCTTGAGGATGTTCTGTAAGCCTGGGTACTTAGACACAAAGCGTTGTACGATGAGATTCAACACATGTGCCATGCACGGCACATGTGACAACTTGCCCAAATTCAATGCTGCCAACTAATTGCTTCCATTGTCACACACCACTTTGCCGATCTCCTGTTGGTGCGGGTCAGCCACTGATCCACCTGTGCGTTCAGGGCGGACAGGAGTGCTGGTCCAGTGTGGCTCTCTGCTTTCAGGCAAGTCAACCCCAAGACAGCATGACACTGTCGTATCCGGGATGTGGAATAGCCCCTGGGGAGCTGGGGGGATTCAGTTGATGTTCAGCCAGACGCCGCAGCAGAAGAGGACTCAGCCGAGGAGGTTATCGAAGAGGATGGAGTAGGAGGAGTAGCGGAGGTGGCAGTAGGCCTGCCTGCAAGTCGTGGTGGTGTCACCAACTCCACTGCAGAGCCACGCATTCCATGCTTCGCAGCCGTCAGCAGGTTGACCCAATGCGCAGTGTAGGTGATATACCTGCCCTGACTGTGCTTTGCAGACCAGGTATCAGTGGTCAGATGGACTCTTGCCCCAACACTGTATGCCAGAGATGCCATGACTTCCTTTTCAATCACTGAGTAGAGGTTTGGGATTGCCTTTTTTGAAAAAAATATTTCGTCCGGGTACCTTCCACTGTGGTGTCCCAATAGCGACAAATTTTTTGAAGGCCTCAGACTCCACCAGCTGGTATGGTAAAAGCTGGCAGGCTAATAGTTCTGTCAAGCCAGCTGTCAGAAGCCAGGCAAGGGGGTGACTCTGTGACATTGGCTTCTTACGCTCAAACATTTCCTTTAGAGACACCTGACTGTGGGCAGATGAGATGGAACTGCTGAAGGTGAGAGGCGGAGTGGTGGGTGGTTGAGAGGGGGCAAGGAGGACAGCAGTGGTTGATGTGGCTGAAGATGATGGACCAGGAGGAGGATGGTGGCTTTGAGTTTGTTTGCTGCTTGTACTCATGTGTTGATCCCATTGGTGTTTGTGATGTAAGATCATGTGCCTTCGCAAAGCAGTTGTACCGAGGTGGGTGTTGGACTTGCCACGATTCAGTTTCTTTTGGCACAGGTTTCAAATGGCATTGCTGTTATCAGAGGCAGACACACAAAAAAAATGCCACACTGCGTAGCTTTGCAATGACGGCATTCTGGTGGTGGCAACAGCATGCTTTGATTGGCGTGCTGTCTGGATGACCCCGGGTGCCGATACATGCTGTCTGACTGTGCCACTAGCTCCTTGCGACGACCTCCTCCTGCTTCCAACTCATCTCCTCCTTCTCTCTGTCTCCCCTTCTAAACTTTCCCCCTTTCTTCTTCTTCTCTTCGAGCAGCTTTCTTCTTCTTCTCTTCGAGCAGGCACCCACGTGGCATCCACGGACACATTGTCATCATCAACCACTTCACTTGTATCTGACACCTCAGCAAAGGAAGCAGCAGCGGGTACAACATCATCATCATCGCACTGTACGTCCATGTGTGTAATGCTGCCTGACTGAGACATATCCCTATTATCTACATCCTCTGGAAATAATGGTTGCACTTCACTAATTTCATCCAACTGATGTGTAAATAACTCCTCTGAGGGATCAAGTGAAGCGGCTGTGGTGGTAGTGGTGGTGGTGGCGGCGGGCGGGAGAGTTGTAACTTGAGAGCTGGTCACCAAAGCTGAGCTGGAGGAGGATGCTGTGTCAAGGTTCTTAGCGGAAGCTGTTGAAGATTGGGTGTCCTGTGTAAGCCAGTCAACTATTTTCTCAGAATTTTTTGGGTTCAGGGTACGTGGCCTCTGAACACTGGGCATTATTCCAGGGCCAGTGGAAATCACAGCACAACGGCCCCTGCGGGGTGGCCTGCCTCTGCCTGTCATTTTTTTTTAGATAAGTGGTACTATGCATGCAAGGTACTGTGCCACCCTATATAAGTGGGCAGTGGGCACAGTAATGTTACAGTCTGTCTGGGCCTGACACATACGGGCTTGCAACTGTGATTATATCACAGAAAAATATTAAATATAATTTTTTTATTTGCAAGTGAGTGACACCCTGTAACGGTATGAGTGGAGGCCTAGTGTAATGACTGGCGTCACGCAAAGGGAGGGAAAAGGGAAGGCCCTGCCCAAGGGAGAGGGAAAGGTGGTGACCCCTGACTCACCTTGCGGCTGGCATCTGATTGCCCTGACGTCCCTAGACGGGTTCCTCACCCGTACGCCGATCACGTGCCTAAACCCTGGCTTTCCCTAAGATGAGCCCTAGGTAGTGAACAGGGCGATGGGATCACTAGTCTGCACCACTGACACTAAGAGGAAAACACCAAGGAGAGGACAGACAATACAGACAAACATATAATCCCAGGTGGGCGACAACAGCAGACCACAAAGGCCCAACAGGGATCCAGAGGGTAACGTTCTGGAACAACAACCAGGGAACGCAGCAACACAGCTCCAGTGGGTCAGTATAGAAGTCCAGGCAGGAAGCTCTATATCTGGCAACCAGAGAAGTGGGAGAGGGGAATATAAGGAGGTTGGGAGTGCTGGACAAGGAACAGCTGAGGAGAACGAGCTACGGATCCCTGAGTGAGCCAAAAAGGGTTGCAAAGCAAACCCAGAAAGCTACCATAAAGAAACAGCCCTATCTTTCTACATAGAGCGCGCAGCCAACCGCTGCGATTTCCTGACCTCGGGTATAACAGAGTCAGGCGTGGTTCTTGACACCCTCGTGACACCTAGCCACTAGCCAGTGGCCACAATACAGTCTGTGTGGGCCTGACACACACTGGCTTGCAACTGTGATTATATCACTGAAAAATATTAAATATGATTTTTTTTATTTGCAAGGTATTTGAGTGAGTGACACCCTGTAACGGTAAGAGTGGAGGCCTAGCCACTAGTCAATGGCCACAATACAGTCTGTGTGGGCCTGAAACACATGGGCTTGCAAATGTGAATATATCACAGAAAAATATTAAATAGAATTGTTTTTATCTGCAAGGAATTTGAGTGAGTGACACCCTGTAATGGTATGTGGAGGCCTAGCCAGTAGTCAGTGGCCACAATACAGTCTGTGTGGGCCTGACACACATTCGCTTGCAACTGGCATTATATCACAGAAAAATATTAAATATATATTTTTTTAATCTGCAAGGTATTTTCTGTCACACCCTGTACGAATGGTGTGCACACAGTGCTGTCTGTGACTGAGCCTGCAGCCTCTCACACACAGGCAGCCAGGCAACTGCAATATGTATATATATTTAAAAAAAAAAGCAGACTAATATACCAGCAAAGGGCTTTTTGGGGTGCTGTCAGGATGCTGTCCTTACAGCAGATGAGTCTATGGACACAGAACACTGCCCTAGCTAACACTTTCCCTATTGAATCAGCAGCAGCAGCACTGTCCCTCCTATCACTGAGAATGAAGCTTCCGAATGAATCTAAAATGGATGCTGTCCAGGAGGTGGGAGGATCTGAGAGGGAGGGTCTGCTGCTGATTGGCTGGAATGTGTCTGCTGACTGTGAGGTACAGGGTAAAAGTTTACTCAATGATGATGTATAGGGGGCGGACCGAACATCGCATATGTTCGCCCCCCGTGGCGAACGCGAACAAGCTATGTTCGCAGGCAAATAGTTTGGGACATCACTAAATGGGAGCAACCATCTGTCATATCTCATGAAATGTCCCCGCTGAAGGAGTTTGGTGTTGGACTGTTGATAGGCTACGATTGTCCCGAAGCCTTGGTACCACAAAATGTAATTACAGGAGGAAAGGGTAAACCCTACGCTAATTATGCAGGATGGAGTGTTGTTGGAGGAAAACAGCAGATCGCAAACTTAAGACAGGTGACAGGATTGTGTCATCGAATATCTGTCCAAGAGTTACCAATTGTAAGTCCAGCGAAAGTAATCAAGATCCTTGAATCCGACTTTGCAGACATAAGTTCTAAAGAAAAGAGTGTATCTCAAGAACACTTAAAGTTCGTACACACTCTAGGAAAAAGTATTCAGCAGAATCAACAAGGTCATATTGAAATGCTTTAACCTTTATAGAACGACTTTGTCTGCCAAATAACAGAAATCCTAGCAAGATTGAAATGTTTGAAGGAAAAAGATGGGAAGAGATCCCTAAATTCAAGCGGGATTATTTGAAATTCATGGAAGGCATTCTCGAAGAAGAACATGCAGAGAAAGTTAATAACCAACCTAAAGAAGGAGAAGTGTGGTACATCCCACATCAAGGTGTTTACCACTCAAAGAAACCAGATAAGATTAGAGTAGTGTTTGATTGCTCAGTAAAGTACAAAGGTGTCGCATTAAATGATCATCTACTAAAAGGACCAGATCTTACAAACAGTGCCTGGAGTACTCTGTAGATTCAGAAAGTATCCCGTAGCGGTCATGTATGACATTGAAAAGATGTTCCACCATTTTTTATGTGAAAAATTAAGATAGAGACTTCCTGGGGTTTCTATGGTGGGAGGACGAAGATACAGATTCAGAGCCAGTAGAATACAGAATTAAAGTATACTTGTTTGGAGCATCATCATCTCCAGGTTGCTCCAATTATTGGTATGAAGTACCTGGCCAATCAGAATGAAAAGGATTGCCCATCAGCAGGACATTTTCTGAAGAAAAACTTTTATGTAGATGATTGTCTCATAAGTCTAGAGTCTACAGAATCTGCAATCAGACTAGTGAAAGAAAGCCAAGAGTTATATGCAAGAGGAAACCTGCGCCTCCACAAATTCATCTCAAACAACAGAGAGGTTTCTTCTTTTCATTCTTTTCATTCTTTTCATTCTAATTGGCCAGATACTTCATACCATAATTGGCTCAACCTGGTGCTCCAAACAAGTATACTTTCATTCTGTATTCCACTGGCTTCAAATCTGTATCTCCGTCCTCCCACCATAGAAACCTCAGGAAGTCTCTATCTTTATTTTTCACATGAAACTGGTGGAACATCTTTTCAACGTCACACATTACAGCTACGTGATACTTTATAAATCACAGTTCAGAGTCACTGTTGGATTCCAGAATCCAACAGTGACTCTGAACATGCAGCAATAATGAAGAATGTGGATCTCAATTATGATCATCTTCCAGTTCAGAACGTACTTCAGAAGTTCTTCTTTGAAGTTTCTATTGAAGAGAAAGTTGCAACTAGTTGAACCATTCTTTCCGCAGTGGCTTCTATATTTGATCCATTGGGATTTTTGGCCCCAGTAATCCTCAGAGCAAAATAAATACTGCAAGAATTATGCAGACAGAAGTTGGGATGGGACGAGCCCATACCTGAAAATTTGAGGCCAAGGTGGGAGAGTTGGATAAGAGACTTGCAAAACTTGAGAGATGTTTTGATACCCAGATGTTTGTACCTTATGATTTCGGAAAGTACAAGAAAATATAACTTCATCACTTTTCAGATGCCAGTAGTTATGGTTATGGTCAGTGCTCCTACATCAGCGTAATAAGAGAAGAAAAGATACACTGTTCCCTGGTTGCACCTCCCAGTATTCAGACAAGACTTTAACTGACAGCAGCTGTTGTTTCAGCTTGAGTAAGCAAGTTTCTGAGAGAAGAATTGGAATTGAAAATAGATGAAGAATATTTTTAGACAGACTCACAAGTTGTCCTTGGATACATAAACAACGAAGCTCGAAGATTCCATATCTTTGTCGCCAACAGAGTTGAGAGAATTCAGAATATAACAAATCCGGAAGATTGGTGTCACGGCTGTTTAAGGGTAACAAGAGCATACACAGTAAAAAGAGCTACTGACCGGACCCAAACTAGGGAAGAGAAAGGGTGACCCCTGTCAGACCCTCAACACTCTCCCTATGCTGCTAAAGCACATGCCCGGATCAATGTGGTGGAACGAGGCATGCCCGCGTGCCTAAGACTGATGAGCCCTGTAACCCCTACAATAGTGGAAGGGGCACGGCCACCGATGCCCTGCTCAGAATATGGAGGGAACCGTGGCCACCTCAGATCCAGTCAGAAAATCACCAGGTACACAACAATGTCTGCACACTTAGCTGGTGGAGCTGCAGCCACAGAGAAGACGGATCCAAGGGCCACTGGCAATATCCGGAGTGCTTGCAGCAACAAAACACAGGTCCAGAGAACTAATAGCTAAACAAGTGAAGATACTCAAGGCAGAACTACAACTGAAAAGAGAAATATAATCCACGCCCTGCAATAGGAGGAGGGGTGATTTAAAGGCAGGGAAATCAAACGCAGGAGGAACAGCTGGGAGTAAAGACCTCATCACAGGGGCGGAGAGACAGAACAGTGAGAACACCTCCAAACTCTAAGTGACATCATCACAGGGGTGGAGACACAGAGCTGTGAGAACGTCTCAAAGCTCTGGTAGTGACAGTACCCCCCCCCTCTACGGGTGGACTCCGGACACCCAGGACCCACCTTCCCAGGATGAGCCCTATGAAATGCCCTGATAAGGCGAGTGGCTTTAATGTCCGACATCGGAACCCACATCCTCTCCTCAGGACCATAACCCTTCCAATGAACGAGGTACTGAAGAGAACCGCGGACAATGCGAGAGTCCACAATTCTGGAAACCTCAAACTCCAGATTGCCATCAACCAAAATCGGAGGAGGAGGCAAAGAGGAGGGTACCGTGGGCTGGACATATGGTTTTAAGAGAGATCTGTGAAATACATTATGTATCTTCCAAACCCGTGGAAGATCAAGGCGGAAGGCAACAGGATTGATGACTGACAAAATTTTATAAGGCCCAATAAACTTGGGACCCAATTTCCAGGAGGGAACCTTCAGTTTAATATTTCTTGTAGACAACCACACCAGATCACCCACATTCAGGTCCGGACCAGGCACACGTCTCTTATCAGCCACACGCTTATACTTCTCACTCATCTTTCTGAGATTACTCTGAATCTTTTGCCAAATGGTAGACAAAGACGAGGAAAATCTCTCCTCCTCAGGTAAACCAGAAAGAGCCCCTCCCGAGAATGTCCCAAACTGCGGATGGAACCCATATGCACCAAAAAATGGTGACTTATCAGAAGATTCCTGACGACGGTTGTTCAAAGCAAACTCAGCAAGAGGGAGAAATGAACACCAATCCTCCTGGTTCTCTGCCACAAAACAGCGCAAATATGTCTCCAGATTCTGATTGAGGCGCTCAGTCTGACCATTCGACTGCGGGTGAAAAGCAGAAGAGAAGGACAGCCGAACCCCCAGGCGAGAACAGAAAGCCTTCCAGAACCTGGACACAAACTGCGTGCCTCTATCGGAAACAATATCAGAGGGAATGCCGTGCAATTTAACAATATGATCGACAAAAGCTTGCGCCAACGTTTTAGCATTGGGTAAACCAGGGAAAGGAACGAAATGAGCCATCTTGCTAAAACGGTCCACGACCACCAGGATCACCGACTTCCCCGAGGAACGAGGAAGATCCGTGATAAAGTCCATGGACAGGTGTGTCCAAGGACGGGAAGGTATGGGTAACGGGAGAAGGGAACCTGAAGGTCGTGAACGAGGGACCTTAGCGCGAGCGCACGTCTCACAAGCCGCCACAAAACCCTCCACAGACTTACGAAGAGCCGGCCACCAAAATCTCCGAGCAATGAGATCTACCGTGGCTCTACTCCCGGGGTGACCAGCAAGAACCGTATCATGATGTTCCTTAAAGAGTTTGTGACGTAGCTCAGGAGGCACGAACAACTTCCCGGAGGGACAACGGGCAGGTGCCTCAGACTGGGCAGCCTGGACCTCGGCCTCCAAATCGGAATATAGAGCAGAAACAACTACCCCCTCCGCCAAAATGGGACCCGGGTCCTCGGAGTTTCCTCCTCCCGGAAAACAGCGAGAGAGAGCATCAGCCTTCACATTCTTGATCCCAGGGCGGAAAGTAACAACAAAATTGAATCTGGAGAAGAACAGAGACCATCTGGCCTGTCTCGGATTCATACGCCTGGCCGACTCCAAGTACGCCAGATTCTTATGGTCGGTAAAAACGGTGATAGGGTGCCTGGCCCCCTCCAACCAATGGCGCCATTCCTCGAAAGCCAACTTGATGGCCAACAACTCCCTATCTCCCACATCATAGTTTCTCTCTGCCGGGGAGAGTTTTCTAGAGAAAAAGGCACAAGGTCGCCATTTGGCAGGAGAGGGGCCCTGGGACAAAACTGCACCCACACCCACCTCGGAAGCATCCACCTCAACAATAAAAGGTAAGGAAACATCGGGATGCACCAAGATGGGAGCAGACGCAAAACTCTCTTTAATCTTAGAAAAGGCTGCAAGCGCCTCCTCCGACCAAGAGGAAAAATCCGTCCCCTTTTTTGTCATGTCAGTAAGGGGTTTGACAATAGAGGAATAATTCAAAATGAACTTTCTGTAGTAGTTAGCAAAACCCAGAAAGCGCATCAATGCCTTCTGATTTTCAGGAAGCTCCCACTCCAGCACAGCACGGACCTTCTCCGGATCCATGCGAAAACCAGAAGCAGAGAGGAGAAAACCCAGAAATTGAATCTCCGATACCATAAAAAGACATTTCTCAAGCTTGGCATACAGTTTATTTTCCCACAGTATCTGCAGGACCTGAAAAAGATGATCCTGATGGGTCTGAACATCAGGGGAAAAAATCAAAATATCATCAAGATACACCAATACAAATTTCCCCATTAAATGATAGAAAATACTATTAACAAAATGCTGAAAGACAGCCGGAGCATTCATCAGGCCGAAAGGCATAACGAGATTCTCGAAATGCCCGTTAGGGGTATTAAAGGCCGTTTTCCATTCATCCCCCTCTCTGACCCTGACCAGGTTGTACGCGCCTCTCAGATCCAATTTGGAAAACACCTTGGCCCCAACAATTTGGTTGAAGAGGTCCGGGATCAGAGGAAGGGGATAGGGATCGCGAATCGTGATACGGTTCAGCTCCCTAAAATCTAAGCAAGGTCTCAGAGAGCCATCTTTTTTTTTAACAAAAAAAAAACCCGCGGCAACAGGCGACTTTGAGGGACGAATATGCCCCTTCTCGAGACTCTCGGAGATATAGGTTCGCATTGCGAGTCTTTCCGGTTGTGAGAGATTGTAGAGGCGTGCCTTTGGCAGCTTGGCGCCGGGAATGAGGTTAACGGGACAGTCAAACTCCCGGTGAGGAGGTAGCTCCCGAACACCGCTCTCGGAAAACACATCCGAGAAATCAGAGAGAAATGATGGCACAGTTTTAGTAGACACCTCTGCAAAAGTCGCTGTGAGACAATTCTCTCTACAAAAGTCACTCCACTCATTTATTTGCCTTCCTTGCCAATCAATAGTGGGGTTATGTCTAGTGAGCCAGGGTAGCCCCAAAACTAGAGGAGAAGGCAATCCGTTAAGGACAAAACAAGATATCTCCTCCACATGAGTGTCACCTACAGCTAGCCGGATATTGTGAACAATGCCTTTCAGAGATCTCTGCGAGAGTGGGGCAGAGTCAATAGCAAAAACAGGTATATCCTTTTCTAATGTACAAACCTGAAAACCATGCAAGGCTACAAATTGAGTGTCAATAAGATTGACGGCCGCTCCACTATCAACAAAAATCTCACAAGGAATGACTTTGCTCTCTAGCGCCACCCTGGCAGACAGGAGAAAACGGGAACTGCAGGTCAGAGGAAAAGCATCAATTCCCACATCAACTTTGCCCAATGTAGCAGATGAAGCAGAACTTGATGATCTACCTCTTGAGGTTTTTCTCTTATTATCGCTCTTAGTACAGTTCAGGAATCTCCTAGACGGACAAACATTTGCCAAATGACCTATGCCCCCACAACAAAAACACACCATATTCTGAGGACTAAATCCTCTTTTATCAGGGGCAAGTCAGCCTAGCTGCATGGGCTCCTCCTCAGAGGGGAGCGAGACAGGATGAGACCCCTGCATACTGAATAAGTCCGCACCATTGCCCCTAGACTGACAATGGCTGGACGGAGAGGTCTTGTTTCTTTCCCTTAGACGCCTGTCAAGGCGTACCGCTAATGACATGGCAGACTCTAAGGACGTTGGTCTCTCATGGAAAGCAAAGGCATCTTTCAAACCCTCTGAGAGACCATGACAGAACTGACTTCGGAGTGCAGCATCATTCCAGCCTGAATCAGCTGCCCATCTCCGAAATTCAGAACAATAAAGCTCCGCAGACAGGTTGTTCTGGCATAAAACACGTAAGTTCGATTCTGCCAGAGCAACACGATCCGGGTCATCATATATCTGCCCCAGGGCCACAAAAAATCTTTCCACGGATCGAAGGGAAGGATCCCCTGATGGCAGCGAAAAAGCCCAAGTCTGAGCATTACCCCTGAGCAGGGAGATGACAATCCTCACCCTCTGTTCCTCATTACCAGAGGAGTGGGGACACAAACAAAAATGGAGTTTACATGCCTCTCTGAAGCGAACAAAATTCTCACTGCCCCCGGAGAACATTTCCGGAAGTGAGACCTTTGGCTCGCAACAGACTCCATGAGCCGGAGCAGAGCCCAATGCTTGTAGCTGAGTCACAGATTGACGGAGATCCGCTACTTCCAAAGAAAGACCCTGCATGCGGTCAACCAGGTCAGAAAGCGGATCCATGTCAACAAGGACGGTTTTGGTGGATTATAATGTCACGGCTGTTTAAGGGTAACAAGAGCATACACAGTAAAAAGAGCTACTGACCGGACCCAAACTAGGGAAGAGAAAGGGTGACCCCTGTCAGACCCTCAACACTCTCCCTATGCTGCTAAAGCACATGCCCGGATCCATGTGGTGGAACGAGGCATGCCCGCGTGCCTAAGACTGATGAGCCCTGTAACCCCTACAATAGTGGAAGGGGCACGGCCACCGATGCCCTGCTCAGAATATGGAGGGAACCGTGGCCACCTCAGATCCAGTCAGAAAATCACCAGGTACACAACAATGTCTGCACACTTAGCTGGTGGAGCTGCAGCCGCAGAGAAGACAGATCCAAGGGCCGCTGGCAATATCCAGAGTGCTTGCAGCAACAGAACACAGGTCCAGAGAACTAATAGCTAAACAAGTGAAGATACTCAAGGCAGAACTACAACTGAAAAGAGAAATATAATCCACGCCCTGCAATAGGAGGAGGGGTGATTTAAAGGCAGGGAAATCAAACGCAGGAGGAACAGCTGGGAGTAAAGACCTCATCACAGGGGCGGAGAGACAGAACAGTGAGAACACCTCCAAACTCTAAGTGACATCATCACAGGGGTGGAGACACAGAGCTGTGAGAACGTCTCAAAGCTCTGGTAGTGACAATTGGCATCACATTGACACAAAGCATAACCCAACAGATCATGCTTTAAGAGGCCTGAATGTAACAGAATTGACAAATTTAAACTGGTTCACTGGTCCAGGAAATCACGCCCAGTAAAGGTTACACAGAATTGTCTATGCGTGATCCAGCAGTAAAAGTTGTACAAACATTGAGCACTGCTGCCAAGTGTCAAGATGACATACTTGAAAGACTAGCCAGATGTTCAAAATGGAATATAGTCATAAAAGTAGTAACTCGAATTCAATAGTTGGCAAAGGGAATCAGAAAGAAGGAATCATTGAATATAGAAGAAAGACTGAAAGCTGAAGGAACAGTTATAAGACTCATTCAACAGAGATTCTATGGTGAAGAGTTGAAGAGACTTAGTCAAGAACCTAAAAGGCTTCCGAACAACCACCCATTGTACAACCTTAATCTTGTTCTGCAGGATGGAATACTGAAGGTGGGAGGGAGACTGGAAAATGCATTGTTACCTAGCAGAGTGAAGCATCCAGCAATTCTACCCAAAAATTCACAAGATTAATTGTTGATCACTACCATAACATATCCTTGCATCAAGGAAGAAGCTTTACCCTAAGGTGTTTGAGAGAAGGTGGTTACTGGATTGTGAAAGGAAGTAAAGTTATAGCAAAGTATATAAGTAAAAATCAAAGAATGGGCTGGGCACTCTCTATATCTGGAGTCAATGGTACTTTATTTAATAATAAAAATATCAATAATAATCACAGTGTTAAAAATTAAATTATAATATACATAAATGATACAAAGGTCTGGCCAGACTAAAAAGTACCTACGAACACTTTTTCAACCACCCAATTCCTAAACACAATGGTTTTCCTGTAAACCAATCTTCAAATTGCATATGAATCTCCACTTAAAATTCGGATTTTCACATAAAATTCGGATATACAGTACAGACCAAAAGTTTGGACACACCTTCTCATTCAAAGAGTTTTCTTTATTTTCATGACTATGAAAATTGTAGATTCACACTGAAGGCATCAAAACTATGAATTAACACATGTGGAATTATATACATAACAAAAAAGTGAAACAACTGAAAATATGTCATATTCTAGGTTCTTCAAAGTAGCCACCTTTTGCTTTGATTACTGGAAATCTGTGCTTTGGTCTGATGAGTCCAAATTTGAGATCTTTGGTTCCAACCACCATGTCTTTGTGCGACGCAGAAAAGGTGAACGGATGGACTCTACATGTCTGGTTACCACAGTGAAGCATGGAGGAGGAGGTGTGATGGTGTGGGGGTGCTTTGCTGGTGACACTGTTGGGGATTTATTCAAAATTGAAGGCATACTGAACCAGCATGGCTACCACAGCATCTTGCAGCGGCATGCTATTCCATCAGGTTTGCGTTTAGTTGGACCAACATTTATTTTTCAACAGGACAATGACCCCAAACACACCTCCAGGCTGTGTAAGGGCTATTTGACCATGAAGGAGAGTAATAGGGTGCTGCGCCAGATAACCTGGCCTCCACAGTCACCGGACCTGAACCCAATCAAGATGGTTTGGGGTGAGCTGGACCGCAGAGTGAAGGCAAAAGGGCCAACAAGTGCTAAGCATCTCTGGGAACTCCTTCAAGACTGTTGGAAGACCATTTCAGGTGACTACCTCCTGAAGCTCATCAAGAGAATGCCAAGAGTGTGCAAAGCAGTAATCAAAGCAAAAGGTGGCTACTTTGCAGAACCTAGAATATGACAGTTGTTTCACACTTTTTTGTTATGTATATAATTCCACATGTGTTAATTCATAGTTTTGATGCCTTCAGTGTGAATCTACAATTTTCATAGTCATGAAAATAAAGAAAACTCTTTGAATGAGAAGGTGTGTCCAAACTTTTGGTCTGTACTGTATATTCGCAAGAAAAATTCAGATGTATAATCACAAGAATTCAAATATGTAATCGCAGGAAAATTCGGATATATAATCACAAGAAAGAATCTCAAATATTCGATCTGAAAAATCTGATCCAATGTCCAACACCTTTATAATATATGTTAGTCCAATTTTTGCTGTAGGTTTAATTAGTCTCTTTAATCACTAATACATCTGTCGGTTATATGCCGATTTTATTTTTATCGCTAAGTGCTTGTTTTGTCTACTCACATACCAGGTACACGTAGGCGGCTCCGATCAACAGTCCGCGGCGTCCCGCGTGGCAATCAGAATGATGTCTTCCGCTATTGCTTGTATGTGTGAGTATCAACTTATAGTAGAGCAATATATGCGAGCACAATAACGCGATGTATCCAAGGATTTTCAACAGATTCTCCTTTGTTATAACCCTATGGGTTTTTAACTTACTGGCACCAGCGATTTCCTTCTAGTCCACAGCTTTGCAAATGCATACGGTGCAATCTTAATAGATTTCCTCCAAATAGGTTCAAAGCTGCAGAGATTGAAAGGTTGATGCTCCTTGTGTTGAATCGGGGGGGGTCCAATATCAGATGCGTTTCGTGGCTCTTAGTGGCCCCTTCCTCAGTGGTTGACCTCCCCTCCATAGTGTCTCTCCTTTTATAGTGAGTTCTAGTGATTTACAAAACAGAAAATGGATTTGGTTTTCCTCAAACTCAGTACTGGATTTTAATTGTGGAATCTCTCTGAATGAAGTTATGTTATTTTCTCCAATAAGGATGTCATATTTCACAGTACTTAGCACTCTGTAGGCTTAAATGCAGGGTCTACATCATATAGCAACATAAAACGCACCAAGAGTAAAAAAACGCATGTGTGGTAGTGATGCGTTTTTGCTGCGTTTTCTTTGAAAATCATATTTTTGGTCATATTGATGTGTGTGTACTATAAATACACATAAGTATATAAAGATATAGACATCAAATGCATAATATCTTCTTATTGATCTTCATTATATAGACTTATACAGATCCATAAATGCTAATGCAGCAAAAACCGCAGATGATCATAAAAAAACGCATATTATTGCGTTTTTGCTGCGTTTTCATTAATAAACCATTGCTTGAGTTATGTTGTACATAAATACTTCATAATATATATAGTTATCCTATACAAAAATATTTAAAATTGCACAAAAAAATTATTTATATATATAAAAAATTATTTATATATATAAAAATATATAAAAAAAAGCCCTCATGTCAGATATAACGATATGGAGAGATCTGTATTCTCAAAAACCTTATCTTATAAAAATATATTCTAAAAAATCATAAAAATATTGCGAAAATCTCGCTATAAAAACTTGCGAAAAATCTTTTGCAGACCTCGATGTTAAAAGGCATTTGAATAAAATCTATATAACATATTGACCTCAATGTTAAAAGGCATTTGAATAAAATCGCTGTAGCTGGGACCTAAAAGGCCATTTAAAAGGCCATTACTCGCTGTTGTAAGTTATATATTAAAGGTGAGTGTCAATGGCAGAGGGGGACCGGCCACCTTAAATATGGAAAGGTCCCTAGTCGGCCACTGGCACTCACCCCTGGTCCAGTCTACAGAAAACCAAATAATTCAAACTCGGAGTTCAACCCCATTGGAAGTAGTGTATCGAACTCAAAAATCTTTTGTGTCTCTGCTCTTGACATCCTTCCTATGTGGTCTCCTCCCCTCCAATCTCTATGTACCTTTTCAAGGGCTGCATACTTAAGGCCTGAAGGGTCCTGGTTATGCTTATCTTTAAAATGACTAGAAAGGGAGTGATTCTCAAAGCCCTTTTTAATCTTAGCAATGTGCTCCGCTATTCTCTTTTTTAATAATCTTTTGTATTGTAATTTACAGGGACATTCGATAATATAAATAACGTCACTTGTATTACAAGATAAGAATTCTTTAATCATGTGTCTATATCCATTTGAGGTTGATATTATTTCCATTGTCTTTTTTGAAAAAGATGTGGACTTGCAATTATTGCAATGTCCACACCTAAAAAAGCCCTTGATGTCAGCCCATTTTTGTATAGTATGTACTTTTTCCATCCTCGGTTTAATAGATGGGCTACCTTAAGGCCCAAATTTGGGGCCTTCGTGATAGAGATCAGTGGGAATTCTGGCATCATGGATCCAATCATCTTATCCTTCTGGACCATGTGCCAGTGTTTCCCAATGATTTTTGGAATTTTCACATATTGTTCATTGTATGGTAATATCATCCTAACCTGATCACCAATAGTCCTTTTTTTAGGTATAGTACTGTCATCAAAAAATGAGCTCCTATCCATATTGCGAACCCTATCAAGGGTTTCATCAAGTATTTTGGGGGGATATTGTTTTGCCCCAAATTGTTTTTTCATTCTTATTGCCTCAACCTCAAATTGTTGGTCCTCTGTACAATTTCTTTTAATTCTTCTAAACTGCCCCTGAGGTATATTCAGAAGCCATTTTGGAAGATGGCAACTATTGTATAATATAAAACTGTTACGGGTATCTCTGCCAGAGCACCAGGTCTGACCCCAGGCTGGGAGTGATGGTACTTTCTTCCCAATTAGCCATAAAAAGATTGGTGTAACTGGGGGCAAACCTGGTGCCCATGGCAGTGCCCTGAGTCTGCAAATAAAATTGACCATTAAAATCAAAATAATTATGCTTGAGAATAAAATCAATCCCTTCAATGATAAAATCTATTTGTACATTAGGTAGGGTCCTATCCTTACGAAGTGTATTTCCTATTGCATCTTTCCCCTGTTCATGATTGATTACTGTATACAGTGACTGTACGTCCAAGGTACCCATTATCCAATTTGGTTTGACTTCTAAATTCTCTATTATTTTTATAATCTGGGTCGTGTCTTTCGTATATGATCTGATTAGTTTTACCTTGGGCTGAAGTAATGTATCGATATATTGGGATAGGTTTGCAGTCAATGACCCAATACCCGACACTATGGGTCTTCCTGGTGGATCTGCTTTATCCTTGTGGATCTTTGGGAGGCAATAAAAGACGGGTGTTCTAGGTTGTTCATTCAGGATAAAGCGATATTCATCATCTGTTAGAATGCCTTTCTCCAGACCTCTATCACACATCTTAAGTTCTTTTTGAAACGTCTCAATCGGGTTTCCTCTAATGAGTTTATATGTGTTAATGTCTGCTAGTTGCCGTAGGCACTCGGCATCATATCTCTCTTTATCCTGAATGACAATGGAACCGCCTTTATCGGCTGGGCGGATGATGATGTTATTTTCCTCTTGTAATTCCTTAATCGCCTTCACTTCACATTTAGTTAGGTTACTCCTCCTAAATCTAGGATTTTCTTTTAATTTCCTTATATCATTTTCGACACATTTTTTAAAAGTGGTCAGTTCTGGGCCCATCTCATTGCGCGGGTATTTTTTAGATTTTCTTTTTAAATGAGTATGTGTATATTCATCCTTGGGAACTTCTTCCTCGTTCCTTATATTTTGAATATGATATTTCTTGAGACACAATCGTCTTATATATTTCTCAACACCTATGAACGTTTCAAATTTATTGAGTTTTTTCGTGGGGGCAAATTTTAGGCCTTTGTTTAATAGATTTTTTTGAGTGTTTGTGAGTTGAAATGTGCTTAAATTTAAGATAGAATCACTGCCTAAATCTGGTTCATCTATCTGTAGTGTTCTCGTGCTCTTCCTTCTCCCTCTTCTAATCTTCCTCCTCTTCCTCTGTCTCTCCTCATGGGTGATCGGTGTCTCTGGGTGTGGTGATTCCCCTGATACGTGTCTCCTTTTGGTGTTCTCTGTTGGTGACGTGAATTGTGCTCTTGTTGTGAATTGGGGTGCTTGTTCCTCAAATTGTATTTGTGAATCGGGGGGGAATTCATATTGTGCATGTGCATCCTTAATTGGGGGGTCTTCTGACGTGTTCGTGATCTGTGGTGTGGTGGGGTTTGGTCTAAAAAATGCCCCCGTTGTTCTAGGGCCTCAAATCTATTGTGGACCGGGATTTGAGCTATCATGTCTCCCTGAATAGGGGTGTCATTCAACTCCTCTCTTCCATAATATACATCTCTATCATTGCCCAAATGATTATTTCTGTCCACCTGGCTAAGTTGATTCTTATTCTTATTTTTACTATTGTTGTATCTCATTTTATTTGTTTTTTTGTCCACTATATCATATTCTACCTTATCTAGGTTGTTACATAGTCTCCCCTGCAACATATTGTACTATATACTGCATATTGTACTATATACAATACTGTATTGTACTGTATACAGTAATCGATCATGAACAGGGGAAAGATGCAATAGGAAATACACTTCGTAAGGATAGGACCCTACCTAATGTACAAATAGATTTTGTCATTGAAGGGATTGATTTTATTCTCAAGCATAATTATTTTGATTTTAATGGTCAATTTTATTTGCAGACTCAGGGCATTGCCATGGGCACCAGGTTTGCCCCCAGTTACGCTAATCTTTTTATGGCTAATTGGGAAGAAAGTACCATCACTCCCAGACTGGGGTCAGACCTGGTGCTCTGGCAGAGATACATCGACGATGTATTTTTTATTTAGCAATCAGGCCAAGCAAATTTGGACCAATTCTTAATTGATATTAATAATAACCATTTTAATTTAAAATTCACCTCCACAATTAGTTTAACGAAACTTGAATTTTTAGACCTACAGATCCAAATTGAAGATAGAGCAATAAAATGTAGTACTTTTATTAAACCTACAGCCCGTAACAGTTTTATATTATACAATAGTTGCCATCTTCCAAAATCGCTTCTGAATATACCCCAGGGGCAGTTTAGAAGAATTAAAAGGAATTGTACAGAGGACCAACAATTTGAGGTTGAGGCAATAAGAATGAAAAAACAATTTGGGGCAAAACAATATCCCTCAAAAATACTTGATGAAACCCTTGATAGGGTTTGCAATATGGATAGGAGCTCGTTTTTTGATGACAGTACTATACCTAAAAAAAGGACGATTGATGATCAGGTTAGGATGATATTACCATACAATGAACAATATGTGAAAATTCAAAAAATCATTGGGAAACACTGGCACATGGTCCAGAAGGATAAGATTATTGGATCCATGATGCCAGAATTCCCACTCATCTCTTTCACAAAGGCCCCAAATTTGGGCCTTAAGGTAGCCCCATCTATTAAACCGAGGATGGAAAAAGTACATACTATACAAAAATGGGCTGACATCAAGGGCTTTTTTAGGTGTGGACATTGCAATAATTGCAAGTCCACATCTTTTTCAAAAAAGACAATGGAAATAATATCAACCTCAAATGGATATAGACACATGATCAAAGAATTCCTATCTTGTGACACAAGTGACGTTATTTATATTATCAAATGTCCCTGTAAATTACAATAAAAAAGATATTAAAAAAGAGAATAGCGGAGCACATTGCTAAGATTAAAAAGGGCTTTGAGAATCACTCCCTTTCTAGTCATTTTAAAGATACGCATAACCAGGACCCTTCAGGTCTTAAGTATGCAGCCCTTGAAAAGGTACATAGAGATTGGAGGGGAGGAGACCACATAGGCAGGATGTCAAGAGCAGAGACACAAAAGATTTTTGAGTTTGATACACTCCGAGTTTGAATTATTTGGTTTTCTGTAGACTGGACCAGGGGTGAGTGTCAGCAGCCGACTAGGGACCGTTCCATATTTAGGGTGGCCGGTCCCCCTCTGCCGTTGGCACTCAACTTTGATACACAACTTACAACAGCAACTAATGACCTTCTAAGTTCCAGCTGCAGAGAACCAATATATTATATGGATTTTATTTAAATGCCTTTTAACACCGAGGTCTGCAAAGTTTTTTTGTGAGATTTTCGCGAGATTTTTACGACATTTTTAAGATTTTATGTATATTTTTATAAGATAATGCTTTTGAGAATACACTTCTTAGAGTATTTTTAATTATTTATATAAGTTTTATATATATTTTTGTATATGTACTATATATATTATGAAGTATTTATGTACACCACAACTCAAGCAATGGTTTATTAATAAAAACGCAGCAAAAACGCAATAATACCGCATATGCGTTTTTTTACGATAATCGGCGTTTTTTGCTGCATTAGCATTTTTGGATCTGTAAAAGTCTATATAACGAAGATCAATATGAAGACACTATGTATTTGATGTCTATACCTTTATATACCTATGTATACATGTATTTATAATATATACACATCAATATGACTAAAAATATGATTTTCAAAGAAAACGCAGCAAAAACTCATCACTACCGCACATGCGGTTTTTTACTCTTGGTGCGTTTTATGTTGCTATATGATGTAGACCCTGCATTTAAGCCTACAGAGTGCTAAGTACTGTGAAATATGACATCCTTATTGGAGAAAATAACATAACTTCATTGAGAGAGATTCCACAATTAAAATCCAGTACTGAGTTTGAGGAAAACCAGATCCATTTTCTGTTTTGTAAATCACTAGAACTCATTATAAAAGGAGAGACACTATGGAGGGGAGGTCAACCACTGAGGAAGGGGCCACTAAGAGCCCCGAAACGCGTCTGGTATTGGACCCCCCCGATTCAACACAAGGAGCATGAACCTTTCAATCTTTGCAGCTTTGAACCTATTTGGAGGAAATCTATTAAGATTGCACCGTATGCATTTGCAAAGCTGTGGACTAGAAGGAAATCGCTGGCGCCAGCAAGTTAAAAACCCATAGGGTTATAACAAAAGACAATCTGTCGAAAATCCTTGGATACATCGCGTTATTGTGCTCGCATATATTGCTCTACTATAAGTTGATACTCACACGTACAAGCAATAGCGGAAGACATCATTCTGATTGCCACGCGGGACGCAGCGGACTGTTGATTGGAGCCGCCTACGTGTACCTGGTATGTGAGTAGACAAAACAAGCACTTAGCGATGAAAATAAAATCGGCATATAACCGACAGATGTATTAGTGACTAAAGAGACTAATTAAACCTACAGCGAAAATTGGACTAACATATATTGAAAAGGTGTTGGACATTGGATCAGATTTCTCGGATCGAATATTTGAGATTCTTTCTTGTGATTATATATCCGAATTCTCCTGCGATTACATATTTGAATTCTTGTGATTATACATCTGAATTTTATCTTGCGAATATATATCCGAATTCTATGTGAAAATCCGAATTTTAAGTGGAGATTCATATGCAATTCGAAGTTTGGTTGACAGGAAAACCATTGTGTTTAGGAATTGAGTGGTTGAACAAGTGTTTGTAAGTACTTTTTAGTCTGGCCAGACCTTTGTATCATTTATGTATATTAAAATGTAATTTTTAACACTGTGATTATTATTGATATTTTTATTATTAAATAAAGTACCATTGACTCCAGATATAGAGAGTGCCCAGCCCATTCTTTGATATTTAATATTGTTCAGCTTATAGATTGGGTGAATCTGTTGGCTGAGAGCACCCATCCTGCGTCACCCCACACAGTACTGCGACCTAATACTTGATTAATCAAAGTAGTCTGCAAAAAGGCACGTAGACCTACAGAAGAACAAAGAATGGCAGATTTACCAGCAGATTGTGTAAACCTATCACCACAATTTCTGTATAGTGGAATGGATTGTTTTGGCCCTTTCATCACCAAACTGAAACGCAAGGAGTACAAGAGATATGGACTAATATTTAAATGTCTAAGCTCCAGAGCGATTCACCTGGAAATGTTAGAAGATATGTCAACTGATGCATTCATCAACACCTTGAGTTGTTTCATAGCCATTAGAGGTACTGTCAGAGAGTTTAGATCCGACCAAGGATATATGAATGCTCCACATGCAGGCCATACAGGAGGAATTTGGGAAAGACAAATCAGAACTGTGAGAAATGTGTTAAGTTCAGTGTTGAAAAAGAACGCCGGAAGAATAGATGATGCTTCATTTAGGACTATATTCGATGAAGTAATGTCTATTGTTAACAGTCGTCCACTTACAGTTGATAACATCAACAATCCAACAAGTTTGGGCCCTTTAACTCCCAACCATCTACTTCACCTAAATTCTGATTACATACAGCCACTGCCTGGCATGTTTACCAAAGAGGGTTCATATGCCAGAAGGAGATGGCAAAGAGTTTAATATCTATCAGAACAGTTTTGGAATAGATGGAGAAAAGAGTACTTAGCCAATCTTATGCTAACAAGCAAATGGCAAACACACAGAAGAAATGTCCAAGTTGGTGACATAGTGCTAGTTAACCACTTCAGCCCCGCTAGCTAAAACCCCCTTCGTGACCAGGCCACTTTTTACACTTCTGCACTACACTATTTTCACCGTTTATTGCTCGGTCATGCAACTTACCACCCAAATGAATTTTACCTCCTTTTCTTCTCACTAATAGAGCTTTCATTTGGTGGTATTTCATTGCTGCTGACATTTTTCCTTTTTTTGTTATTAATCGAAATTTAACGATTTTTTTGCAAAAAAATGTCATTTTTCACTTTCAGCTGTAAAATTTTGCAAAAAAAAACGACATCCATTTGGGCAAAAAAAAAATGGTTTGGGTAAAAGTTATAGCGTTTACAAACTATGGTACAAAAATGTGAATTTCCGCTTTTTGAAACAGCTCTGACTTTCTGAGCACCTGTCATGTTTCCTGAGGTTCTACAATGCCCAGACAGTAGAAAAACCCCACAAATGACCCCATTTCGGAAAGTAGACACCCTAAGGTATTCGCTGATGGGCATAGTGAGTTCATAGAACTTTTTATTTTTTGTCACAAGTTAGCGGAAAATGATGATTTTATTAAAAAAAAAATTTTCTTACAAAGTCTCATATTCCACTAACTTGCGACAAAAAATAAAAAATTCTAGGAACTCGCCACGCCCCTCACGGAATACCTTGGGGTGTCTTCTTTCCAAAATAGGGTCACTTGTGGGGTAGTTATACTGCCCTGGCAATTTAGGGGTCCAAATGTGTGAGAAGTACTTTGCAATCAAAATGTGTAAAAAATGGCCTGCGAAATCCGAAAGGTGCACTTTGGAATATGTGCTCCTTTGCCCACCTTGGCTGCAAAAAAGTGTCACACATCTGGTATCGCCGTACTCAGGAGAAGTTGGGCAATGTGTTTTGGGGTGTCATTTTACATATACCCATGCTGGGTGAGAAAAATATCTTGGTCAAATGCCAACTTTGTATAAAAAAATGGGAAAAGTTATCTTTTGCCAAGATATTTCTCTCACCCAGCATGGTTATATGTGAAATGACACCCCAAAACACATTGCCCAACTTCTCCTGAGTACGGCGATACCAGATGTGTGACACTTTTTTGCAGCCAAGGTGGGCAAAGGGGCACATATTCCAAAGAGCACCTTTCGGATTTCACAGGCCATTTTTTACAGATTTTGATTGCAAGGTACTTCTCACACATTTGGGCCCCTAAATTGCCAGGGCAGTATAACTACGCCACAAGTGACCCCATTTTGGAAAGAAGACACCCCAAGGTATTCTGTGAGGGGCATGGCGAGTTCCTAGAATTTTTTATTTTTTGTCGCAAGTTAGTGGAATATGAGACTTTGTAAGGAAAAAAGAAAAAAAAAGAAAAATCATCATTTTCCGTTGACTTGTGCCAAAAATTAAAAAATTCTAGGAACTCGCCGTGCCCCTCACGGAATACCTTGGGGTGTCTTCTTTCCAAAATGGGGTCACTTGTGGCGTAGTTATACTGCCCTGGCAATTTAGGGGCCCAAATGTGTGAGAAGTACCTTGCAATCAAAATCTGTAAAAAATGGCCTGTGAAATCCGAAAGGTGCTCTTTGGAATATGTGCCCCTTTGCCCACCTTGGCTGCAAAAAAGTGTCACACATCTGGTATCGCCGTACTCAGGAGAAGTTGGGCAATGTGTTTTGGGGTGTCATTTCACATATAACCATGCTGGGTGAGAGAAATATCTTGGCAAAAGATAACTTTTCCCATTTTTTTATACAAAGTTGGCATTTGACCAAGATATTTTTCTCACCCAGCATGGGTATATGTAAAATGACACCCCAAAACACATTGCCCAACTTCTCCTGAGTACGGCGATACCAGATGTGTGACACTTTTTTGCAGCCTAGATGCGCAAAGGTGCCCAAATTCCTTTTAGGAGGGATTTTTAGACATTTGGATCCCAGACTTCTTCTCACACTTTCGGGCCCCTAAAAAGCCAGGGCAGTATAAATACCCCACATGTGACCCCACTTTGGAAAGAAGACACCCCAAGGTATTCAATGAGGGGCATGGCGAGTTCATAGAAATTATTATTTTTTTGCATAAGTTAGCAGAAATTGATTTTTTTTGTTTTTTTCTCACAAAGTCTCACTTTCCGCTAACTTAGGACAGAAATTTCAATCTTTCATGGACTCAATATGCCCCTCACGGAATACCTTGGGGTGTCTTCTTTCCGAAATGGGGTCACAAGTGGGGTATTTATACTGCCCTGGCTTTTTAGGGGCCCTAAAGCGTGAGAAGAAGTCTGGAATATAAATGTCTAAAAATGTTTACGCATTTGGATTCCGTGAGGGGTATGGTGAGTTCATGTGAGATTTTATTTTTTGACACAAGTTAGTGGAATATGAGACTTTGTAAGAAAAAACAAACAAAAAAAATATATATATTTCCGCTAACTTGGGCCAAAAAAATGTCTGAATGGAGCCTTACAGGGGGGGTGATCAATGACAGGGGGGTGATCACCCATATACACTCCCTGATCACCCCCCTGTCATTGATCACCCCCCTGGTAAGGCTCCATTCAGATGTCCGTATGATTTTTACGGATCCATGGATCGGATCCGCAAAACACATGCGGACGTCTGAATGGAGCCTTACAGGGGGGTGATCAATGACAGGGGGTGATCAGGGTGATCACCCCCCTGTCATTGATCACCCCCCCTGTAAGGCTCCATTCGGACGTCCGTATGATTTTTACGGATCCATGGATACATGGATCGTATCCGCAAAACACATGCGGACGTCTGAATGGAGCCTTACAGGGGGGTGATCAATGCGGACGTCTGAATGGAGCCTTACAGGGGGGTGATCAATGACAGGGGGGTGATCAAGGAGTGTATATTGGTGATCACCCGCCTGTCATTGATCACCCCCCTGTAAGGCTCCATTCAGACGTCCGCATGTGTTTTGCGGATCCGATCCATGTATCCATGGATCCATAAAAATCATACGGACGTCTGAATGGAGCCTTACAGGGGGGTGATCAATGACAGGGGTGAACAGGGAGTGTATATGGGTGATCACCCGCCTGTCATTGATCACTCCCCTGTAAGGCTCCATTCAGACGTCCGCATGTGTTTTGCGGATCCGATCCATGTATCCGTGGATCCGTAAAAATGATACGGATGTCTGAACAGAGCCTGACAGGGGGGTGATCAATGACATGGGGGTGATCAGGGAGTTTATATGGGGTGATCATGGGTGATCAGGGGTTAATAAGGGGTTAATAAGTGACGGGGGGGGGTGTAGTGTAGTGTGGTGTTTCGTGCGACTTTACTGAGCTACCTGTGTCCTCTGGTGGTCGATCCTAACAAAAGGGACCACCAGAGGACCAGGTAGCAGGTATATTAGACGCTGTTATCAAAACAGCGTCTAATATACCTGTTAGGGGTTAAAAAAAATCAGATCTCCAGCCTGCCAGCGAGCGATCGCCGCTGGCAGGCTGGAGATCCACTCGCTTACCTTCAGTTCCTGCGAGCGCGCGCGCCTGTGTGAGCGCGCGCGCCTGTGTGCGCGCGTTCACAGGAAATCCCGGCCCTCGCGAGATGACACGTATATGCGTCGTCGTGCGCAGGGCTGCCGCCTCCGGACCGCACATCTGCGTTAGGCGGTCCGGAGGCTTTTAAAGAAAAAGATTTACCTAGAAGTCAATGGAAATTGGCCAAAGTTCTAGAAGTTCAAAAGGATGAAGACAAACTAGTAGGAAGAGTGTTGTTACAAATAGGAGACTCAAAACTTGACAAAAAAGGAAAACGTCTCACGACTCCACTCAAAGTGGAACGTCCTATACAGAAGTTAGTTGTTCTACTTGAGAGTGATAAAAGACACTAGGAAGTTGAGAACCTGATAAACAATTCCTCAAATTCATGTTCAAGTCCTACCACTAAGAACATAGAATTATAGGTAATTTTGGTGGGAGTGTAGCTGGCCAGCTAAGACTTGTCCTAGTTTGCTAATATAGCTTGTATGCAGCTAAACCTGCCAATAGCCTTAATACAGTTCCTATCTTTGTGTGTTAAAGACAAAAGCAGAGTTATTTACTGTGACATCATGTTTTGGATGTCATATAACTGTTATATTTTGTGTTCACAGAAGCAAAAAAAGAAAATATGCCTTTAAGATTCATTTTTTAATGTAAGGTAAGCCCAGTGACACAGCAGAAACAACAGAAAGTATAGTCTTAATCTGTTGTTGCTGGGCAGAAGTTTAGACCAATCACAGCCAGCTTTTCACTCAGCAAGAGTTTTCACCAATCACAGCCAGCCTCACACACAGCCTGTCTGGGAATTCCCCATCTCTTGCTGCTATAATCATTCACCAGAGACAGGAGCTGAAGAGACATTCACTCGACTGAGAGCTGAGTTATATGGGAACAAGAATCCAAAAATAGTTCCACCAAATCAAAACCAATTGCAACCATGCAATTGCAAATATAAATTACAAGCATACAAAACATATTACGTGCAAATTGCATACAAACTGTGAACTGCTCATACCAGATCATAAGCAATTGTATACTGCAAACTGCAAACCAAGTTGAGCAAGCAGACCTATTAGTTAGACCTCAGATATACCTCTCAGAGAGATCATAAAGTGCTTAAATAACTTAAAGATACAGATACTCAAGAGAGAAATATATCCACCATTTTATGTTGAATGACAAGTTTGAACAGTTGAACCACCATCTTATGCATATCGCAATTTTATGATATCTTTTGAACACGTGTTTTGTACATGGACTATCTGCTGCGTGGCAGCAGTGTTATATATGAAGAAAAGTTGAAGTTAATAAAGAAGTTATTTCAAGAATTTGGTGTGCTCTTTAAACCTACTGTTTCCATAGAACGGCGCAAGAGGAATTACAGAGTAATAGACTAGTTAGACTAAGAGTCAGAGATATCAAAATTCTTGTAATGACACAGCGCAAAAGGTACTTCAGAGTGCTGCGCCTACCACAATGACAGATCATTTTACACTTAGATTGCACACAGGTGGGCATTTTACTAACTATGCGAGGTAATTGGTTGCACCAGAGCTTTTTATAGGCTTCCTAACATACGCTCATGCCAATTTTCTGTTTTAACTGTCACATTTAGACCCTAATTTCAATTTTCATATATGTAGCTACTAATAACATGATATTCCAGAATCAGTTACTATTAGACTGACTTACCCCATATTTAATAAGACTCAGCCCTTAGCAACCAGTCTGCATAAAACTGCAATTTCACTATTCAGTTAAGATGGCCGCCACTGCCCTCACCCTGAGGCTAATCCCTCCTGCCCTCACTAGCCAGTGACAATAGCCCCCCAAAAGTGTCAGTAACCAGAGCCCTCCCCCCTAAAGGTTTAATCTCATGCAGCACAAAGGGGTCCCTTTACCACATGTTGCTTTCATTTATACACTGAACAGGTGGCAGATCTCCCTTCCCTGGTCTGCGCTGCTTCAACTCTGCATTTTCCAGCTCTGCCGAGTGAGGGAGCATCTGCCAAGCGCAGGGATAGAGAGAAGTGCACACAGCCCAGGCACTGTTATCAGCTGCTGTGGAGGACCTGGCTTTAATCATTTACTTATAGACGGACCATGCCTAGCAACCCTATTTTAAGCACAGGTAAAAGTAGGCAGTACAGGGAACACACAATACACAATGAAAAGTTGAAATAGGGCTACCAATGTGATAGTAATCACCACAATCCAATACTCCCCCCAAAAAAATATACAACAGTTATCCTTTAATTTCTAAACAATAGTTTTATTTATATCATTTTCTCATTTCACTTCAACAACTTAGACTATTGTGTTCTGATCCATCACATAAAATTCAGATTAACAAAACATTGAACTTAATGCTGTAATGTACCAAAATATGAAAAAAGTCAATGGGGGTAAATACTTTTGCAAGGCACTGTATGTTTGAAGATGAGGACGAGGGGGGACTGCCACAGCATGTCTATGATGATGATGTGATGATGACGAAACACAGGTGTCAACTGCTGTGGCTTTCTGCACTGTGCAGACTGTCAAGGAGGGCAGGGCTGAGGAGTGGGTGGAAGATGATGTGGAGAAGCATAATGAGGTCCTAGACCTCACATGGCATCCAGGTCATCAGAGTGACAGAGTGACGTGTGCATTTCGGAGGAAGAGGTGGGGGGTATGCAGCCCCAGCCGCACAGCAAAAGAGGAATCAGGGTGCAAAAGCAGAGAGGCCGGCACCTAGCCAGTACGCCTGCTACTGTCCAATACACCTAGGGACTGAGCAGACCAAAGCCAGCTCAAAGGAGTTCCCTGGCATGGCAGTTCTTTAGGCAATGTTCTGATGACAAGTCATGGGTGGTTTGCACGCTGTGCAGTCAGAGCCTGAAGTGAGGCATGAATGTTCTAAACCTGAGCACCACCTGCATTACCAGGCATCTAACTGCAAAGCACGAGCTGCAGTGAAGTAGATGCCTGAAAAAACACGTAAGATCTGAGACTCCTCTAGATCCCTCTTCTGCTGCATTCTAGGCCTCTTCCACCCCCTCTGGAGCGACAGGGCCACCTGGCACCCCACAAAGAGACTATGTAAAATCAACACCACCACCAGTGTCACCTCAACACTTTCCCATAGAAGCGTTCAGCTGACCATCCACCAAACACTGGAGAGAAAGAGGAAGTACCAGCCTACCTACCTGCGAGTCTGGCCCTGAATGCCAGCATTTCAAAATTCCTGGCCTATAAAATGCTGCCATTATGTCTGGTGGAGACAGACAGTTTTAAAAACTAAATGACGGTGGGTGTCCCACAGTAACTGGTTCTCAGCCGTCACTACTTTTCCAGGTGGTAATGAAGTATTGAGGCAGTCAGGTTAAGGTTTTGCAATTGAAGGATAGCTTTATTTTACATAATCTGCATCATCCATTTGCCATGTGGTGCATATCAATAACAGAATATTTCTCACCGGTCAGAAATATTCTGTTATTGATATGTACCACTGGGCAAATGGATGATGCAGATTATGTAAAATAAAGCTATCCTTTAATTGCAAAACCTTAACCTGACTGCCTCAATACTTCTTTACTTGGATGGTGGCTTAACAACCCTTGATTGGCACCAGAGACATTTTGATTGAGTGTGGTTCCTCACTTCACTACAGAACATACTTTTCCAGGTGGGCTGTCCCTCCCCTGCATGGACAAGTAGTGGAAAAAGTCAGGTGTGCGCTGCGCAACGCCCTCAGTGGTAACATCCACATAACCACCGATATGTGGACAAGTAACCAGGGACATTATACAGTATCTCCCTAACTGCCCACTGGGTAAATGCAGTGGCAACTGGGCCTGAGGCGGAAATCAGTTTGGCGCATGTCCTTTCACCACCAAAGGATTGCTGGACGTTTCTCAGTACCTCCTGTTTCCTCCTCCTCCTCCTACTCCGCTTCCTCCTCCTGATGCTTCTCTACCGCCTTCTCATCATATCAGTGCAACACCTGCACCACCAACTTCAGCACAGCCAGGGGGAAGCGACAGCAGGCTGTTCTGAAACTCATGTTTGGGGGAAAAACCTCACACCCACCACGCAGGAGCTGTGGCTGGGCATGGAAGAGCAGACCAATGAATTGTTGGTGCCGCTGAGCCTCAAGCCCGAGCCTCAAATCTCGTACCAGCTCTGGGCCTAGCCGGTTTGTCGCATATTCCTTGCTGGGGCGCAAGTGCTGAATTTGGTGGTGCAGAGGTTCCTGAAAAATTACCGCAATATGGCAGAGCTGCTGCAGAAAGTGTGGGCCATCTGTGTGTGCTTTTGGCGTTCTTACCCTGCTGCTGCTCGCCTGTCTGCCCTGCAGTGTAACTTCTACCTTCCTGCTCACCACCTCATATGCAACATACCCACAAGGTGGAACACATGCTGGAGAGATTGTCTGAGCAGCAGCAGGTGAAAAAGCGCTTCAGGCGATGATGGATGAGGCTGTGGCACAGGAGGAAGAGGAGGAGAAACATAGATCATTCCCACAGTTATCAGGCCATTCGTCCAAAGGTGACTCCGAGGGTGGGTTCCTGCGCTAACAGTGGCCAGGTACCCAACTGTCCAGTCAGGGCAGTTTTGGAGGATGATGATGATGATGATGAGGAGGATCTGCATTCACAGCACGGTGGCACCCCAATCAGCTCACAGGCATCAATGCAGCGTGGCTGGGGGGTTATAGAGGACAAAGACAATACACCTCCTACAGAGGACAGCTTGTCGTGTCTCCGGGCAGCCTGCACACATGAGCGACTACATGTTGCAGTGCCTGTGCAACGACTGCCAAGTTGCCCCTTATTCTTACCAGTGGTGATTACTGGGTGGCAGTCCTTACTTCTGTCACTGGAGTGTGGTGGGAAGATGCGCTAATTCAAGCACACACTGCTAGAGCTACTGATGGTGTTCCCACCTGACAGCAGGGGCTCAGTGGAAGCACGAGGAGAAGGCAGAGGAGGAGGAAGAAGTCGCCAATGCAGCTGGGGCTCCGCCAGCACCTCAGAAGGGAGTGTTAGCAGGTCCGAAATTTGAAAAAGCTTTGTCAGCACGCCACAACATCCAGCACCACCATCTGATATGGTACGTCTTAGCAGGAGGCAGCGTTTCAGCAACATGGTGGAACAGTATGTGTGCAAATGTCTGCATGTACTGACTAAAGGGTCTGCCCCAATTAACTTCTGGGTCTCCAAATCGGGCACATGGACTTTATGCCTTGGAGGTGCTGGCCTGCCATCCACCTGTCCATAGCCAACGTGAACAAGTTCATGTTCATTAAAATAAACCAGGCATGGATCCCACAGGACTTTTCTGTATCTTGGGCACAGTAGAGAGGTATATCGACCGAACCAAGCCATTGTTATTCTCCAGCTCAGTTTGTGCATTCTCTTTGCCATTTCCCAATGTTTTGGGGCCTCAACAAACTAAAAAAATAAAAATAAATGTTGGCTACCTCCTCTGCCTCCTCCACTTCTTCTGCCTACACTGCCACGTCTACCTCCTCCACTTTGACCTCTACCTCCTGGCTCAGGAATATTATTTTTTATATTGGCAAAGTAGAGAAATATACCGTCCGAACCCCAAAAAATAGCTAAAGGTCATACAAAATTAACAGACTAATAAAAAAACAACAACACAAAACAGGCTTCCTCCTTGGCCTCTTCCTCCTAGACTACCACGTCTACAGTCTGCTCTTACCCCCATTTTGGATCATTTTGCAGCCTTCTTGCCCATTTTGCAGCCCTCTTGCCCATTCCTAGAAAGGCCTGTCTGCTATTAACTGTGACTTCCATCATTTCTCTTTCTTCCATCTCAAACCTGTGGTACTTAACCTCTTAGGGACTAGGCCGTACAGATACGCCCTCATGTCCCGTACTTAAGGACAAAGGGTGTACCTGTACACCCTGTGTATTTCCGATCACCGCCACACGGCGGTCGGTGATCGAAACTGGGTGCCTGCTAAAATCAATCAGCAGGCACCCTGGGACAATGCCTAGGGCGGTCCTGTGACCCCCCCATATCTGGGATTGTTGTGTTTGAGTGAGCCCATCGAGTCCCCGCGCTGCTGTGGCAGGGACTCAATGTTTCAGAAGGCAGCCCGATGCCGTGCAGAGGCTGCCAAATGCCTTGCATGGCATCGGGACATGCCATCTATGGGAGCAGAGGAGATCCAGCCTCCAGCTGGGTCTCCTGGGCAACCTGTTAGTGTATGACTCAGTGTCATACACTTACAGGCAATGCATTACAATACAGATGTATTTTAATGCATTGCAGAGGGGATCAGACCCCCAAAAGTTAACATCAGAAATAAAGTAAAGAAAAAAAGTTAAAAAAGGGTTTTTTAATAAAATTTTGTTTAGTAATAACATTTATAAAGTAAAAAAATAGAAAAAAAATGCCCCTTTCCCCTTATTTTATAAAAAAAACCTGAAAAAATAAAATAAAAACACACATATTAGGTATCGCTGCATTCGTAATGACCGACCGATAAATACCATAAAAAAAGAACGGTGTAAAAAAAAGCCATTTGTCACCTTACATCACAAAAAGTGCAGTACCCCCCAAAATACCAATCTAACCGTCACCTCATCCCGCAAAAAATGAGCCCCTACCTAAGACAATTGCCCAAAAAATTAAATTGCTATGGCTCAGAATATGGAGACACTAAAACTTTTTTTTGGTTTAAAAAATGCTGGTATTGTGTAAAACTTAAGAAAATTAAAAAAAAAGTAGACATATTAGGTATTTTCGCATCCGTAATAACCTGCTCTTTAAAATTATCACATGACCTAACCCCTCAGGTGAATACCGTAAAAAAAATTAAATAAGAACGGTGTAAAAAAAGGATTTTTTTGTCACCTAACATCACAAAAAGTGCAATAGCAATCAAACCGTCATCTCATCCCGAAAAAAATTAGACCCTACACAAGACAGTCCCCAAAAAATAAATAAAACTGCAGCTTTCAAAATTTTGAGACACTAAAAAAATCATATTTTTTTCAAAAATGCTTTGTTATAGTCATATTTGGTATTGTTGCGTCCGTGACAACCTGCTCTATAAAAATACCAGATAATCTAACCTGTCAGATATCTTTTTACTCTTCCTCGCAAAAAGTATAATATAGAGCAACCAAAAATCATATGTACCCTAAAATAGTACCAACAAAACTGCCACCTTATTCCGTAGTTTCCAAAATGGGGTCACTTTTTTGCAGTTTCTACTCTAGGGGTGCATCAGGGGGCCTTCAAATGGGAAATGGTGTCAAAAAACCAGTCCAGCAAAATCTGCCTTCCAAAAACCCTTGTCCCCACCAGACATCTGAGAAGCTCTGACAGATGCCTTTCAAAACCTCCTCCTTGAGCTTCCTTTGTTTTGCTTTCAGTTCCTCATCTCGTTAGCCTCTCTCAGCTGTCATGTAGTTCGACTGATTGCATCCCTTTAAATTCCTCCCCATAGTGCATCAGTGTGCGGTTTATATTTCTTCCTGGAGTGTGTGTGCATGCTGATTCTACTTCCCAGTCTTCTACAAGATAAGTGTTGTGCATTCTTTTGTGTTTTTCTGTTTGCTGGATCCCAGGTGACCCTGACTCCCTCCATATCTAGTGTAGGGAGCCGGTGGTCGTGTCCCCTCACTATTATAGGGTGTTCAGGTGTTATACAGTCGAGGTACGAGGATATGCGATCATCTACCATTGGGATTATCGCTTAGGCTGAGCAGTAAGGGAGAGAGCCAGGTCTGATGCAGGGGTCTCCCTTTTGTTCCTTAGTTTTGGATCCAGTGAGTCGTATATTCATTTTGTGTTGTCTTGTTTCCTGTACACCTTCCGTGACAACCGTATGGCGTTCCTTTCCTTCTGAGCCCTGCTGTTTGCCCATACAACAGTTTACGACCACATATGGGGTGTTTCTGTAAACTACAGAATCAGTGCCATAAATATTGAGTTTTGTTTGGCTGTTAACCCTTGCTTTGTAACTGGAAAAAATTGATTCAAATGGAAAAACTGCCAAAAAAGTGAAATTTGGAAATTGTATCTCTATTTTCCATTAATTCTTGTGGAACACATAAAGGGTTAACAAAGTTTGTAAACCCAGTTTTTGATTCCTTGAGGGGTGTAGTTTGTAAAATGGGGTCAGTTTTGGGTGGTTTCTATTATGTAAGCCTCACAAAGTGACTTCGAACCTGAACTGGTCCTGAAAAAGTGGGTTATAGAAATGTTCTGAAAAATTTCAAGATTTGCTTCTAAACTTCTAAGCCTTCTAAGGTCCCTAAAAATAAAATGGCATTCAGAAAATGATCCAAGCAGGAAGTAGACATATGGAGAATGTAAAGTAATTTGAGGTTTCACTATTACTATTGTGCTTCGTGGTAGTGAATCGATTTAAACTGAAACAGTGTAAAAAAATTTTTTACTTGATCCGTTTGCTCTCAATGGGCCAGCTGCCTCCATCTTGCTTAAAGATCTTGGTTGAAATCTCCTGCGCGGTGACGTATGATATCACCATGCCGGCCGACGTGTTGGCGTCATCTCCGGCCACATGAGTAAATGGATCAGGTAAGTATAATTTTTTTTTACAAAATGTACACTCTGTTATTAATATCAGCTGCCACGATCATGTATGAACACGGCAACTGAGGGGTACAATAATAGGAAGCAGCACAATCACCGCTCCCTGTCATTGCACCCAATACTTACAAATAAATGTGCTTCATGATGAAGTGAATGAGGGAGGAATGGCAGTGATAACGATCATTCCTCCCCATTTGCATCGACTTGTGTCATAGGCTGATGCAAACGAGCGCTGATTAACTTTTTTGCAGGCCCCTTGAAATGTGCAATGTGACAATGCGGCCCCCAGACCAAAAAAGGTTGTGCACCACTGGTATAGACTATTGATGAGCAAAGTATTCTTAAGATTGATTTGGCTACTTCACTAAATAAAAAATAAAAAAACACTTTTTGCAAATTTAACTGAAGTAGCCAAATCAATCTTAAGAATACTTTGCTCATCAATAGTCTATGCCAGTGGTGAACAACCTTTTTTGGTCTGGGGGCCGCATTGTCACATTGCACATTTCAAGGGGCCACAAAAAAGTTAATCAGCGCTCGTTTGCATCAGCCTATGACACAAGCCGATGCAAATGGGGAGGAATGATCGTTATCACATCCATTCCTCCCTCATTCACTTCTATTGATTATCGGAACCACATTCTTAATTAGGGTCCATTCACACATCCATATGTGTTTTGCAGATCCACAGATCCGCAAAACACAGACATCGGCAATGTGCATTCTGCATTTTGCGGACCGCACATCGCCGGCACTATAATAGAAAATGTCTAATCTTGTCCACAACTGCGGACAAGAATAGGACATGTTCTATTTTTTTTTTTAAACGGAATTGCAGACAAATGAGTGATTCCTTTTTTTTCTGATCAGCGGCACGATTATAACTGCCAGAAATCAGGAATGAGCATCCCTATGAAGACTTGTTCCCAGTAATTGTCCCCAATATCGTGCAGTGTAATAGGAACTTAGAGAATTTTAAGGGATTCTGTCAGTTGGGTTTAGCCTATACTGTAGAGCTGAGGACATGCGCTGCTAGATTTGCACTAGCAAGTCCACAATATTGGTTTCCCATAGTTCTGAGTGCTTTTATTCTGTAAAAAAAAATGATCTTATATATATATATGCAAATGAAGCTAGTAAGAAGCCCAAGGGGCTCATACCAACATTTCAGGAGCCCAGCCATGCCCACTGTGAAGGAGCCCAGCTCTGCCCTGCATCCTCCGAATTTCCTCCTTGCTCCCCCGACGTCACACAGTTAGAGCGCCGAAATCTCGCGCATGCGCAAGTATACCGCATTTAAGTGCCGGCATAGTGTTCCTTCCCTGTGCTGGCATCAGCCTCAGGGAATTAACTGTGCATGCGCTAGCTAGCATGCGCGAGATTACAGCGCTCTAACTGTTGAGAGAGTAAGCCCATCACTCACCTAGGGACGACCGCCTTAAGAGGACACAGGGCATAACTGTACGCCCTGATGTCCCGGTACTTAAGGACACAGGGGTTACAGGAGATCGGAACAGAGTGCCTGCTGAAATCATTCAGCAGGTACTCTGTGATAATGCCGAGGAGGGTCCTGTGACCCCCCGTATCGGTGATTGCTGCAAACCGCAGGTCAATTTAGACCTGCGGTTTGGAGTGCTTTTGGAAGTTTCTGATCCATGCGGGGATCATAAACTTCAAAATGCCATTTTTTTATGTTTAACCCCCCTCCTGCAGCTCTCTTTCTGATGTGCCGGCGGGCGAGGATGGCCGAGCTTGTAAAGCAGAGTGTCAGCACATTTGGGGACCGCTGTATGGAAGGAGTTAAAGGGAGTCTGTCACCTCCTATGACCATATGCAGTGCTTACATGGCTCTGTAGCAAACCTATACAGGATTGTAATGGTACCTTTGTCTTTAGACTTGCACCAGCAGGAAAAACTAAGTTTAATTCATATGCAAATGAGCACTCGCAAGTGCCCAGGGGCGGCTTTCAGTGTGTAGGTGCCCAGGCTGCTCTGCCTTCTTTTCAATTTACTCCTCCCCAGCCTCTTCCTTTGCCCGCCCTCCAAGTCCAGACCTATCGATGAGGCAAGTCTAAAGACAAAAACAAAGGTACCATTACAATCCTGTATAGGTTTGCTACAGAGCCATGTAAGCACTGTATATGGCCATATGGAGGTGACAGACTCCCTTTAACAGGGAGGGAGCTCCCTCACTCTTCCATAAGGGGGCTGCTGTGCCTTATTCTTGACGGGATCACAGAAGGAGGGGCCCTCCTCCCCATCACCCGCTGCTCTGTTGTGGCAGTGGGTGATGGTTACCATGGCAACCGGATGCCTTCACAGGCTTCCGGCTTTCCATGGTGCTGATCAGACTTCCGATAAAGGCAGAAGTCTGATCAGACTAAGTGTAAAGTGAAAATACAGTACAGTACACTATACAGTGTACTGTATTGTATTATACAGACATCAGACCCACTGGATCTTCAAGAACCAAGTAGGTCTGCGTCAAAAAAATAAAAAAAAAATAATTAAAGTTAAAAAAAAAAACATTTATCACTGATTAAAAAAAAATAAAAAAATTCACTGCACATGTTTGATATCACCGCGTCCGTAACGTCCTGATCTATGAAACGGTCATGTAACTTTCCCCGCACAGTGAACGCCATAAACAAATATAAATAAAAACTATGATGAAATTGAAATTTTGCCCACCTTACTTCCCAAAAAAGGTAATAAAAGTGATCCAAAAAGTCATATGTACGCCAAAATAGTACCAATCAAACCGTCACCTCACCCCGCAAAAAATTAGACAATGGCCCAAAAAATAAAAATAAACTATGGCTCTCAGACTAAAACATGATTTTTTTGTTTCAAAAATGCTTTTTTATGTGAAACGTAAAAAATAAATAAAAAAGTAGACATATTAGTTATCGCCGCGTCCGAAAGAACCTGCTCTATAAAAATACCACGTACCGAACTTTAGGACCCCGAACATTTCAGTAAAAGTTTGGGTTCGAGTTCGATGTTCGGCGCTTCTTGGTGCTCTTTGAAAGGCTGCAGAGCAGCTAATTAACAAGCGTTTAACTGTGTGCCCTTAGAAGCCATCAAAGCCATGCCTACTAATGGCGTGGTTGTGATTGGCCAGTGTAGCATGTGACCCAGCCTCTATATAAGCTGGAGTCATGTAGCGCTGCACGTCACTCTGCTGTGCTTAGTGTAGGGAGAGGATGCTGCTGGTGATTTCAGGGAGAGAATAGAACAGAATCTTTGTTCAAAATCTGGCCCTCACATCATCAAGACGTTTAAAATTACCTTTAAATATAGGGGTTTTATTCAGGTTTTTGAAATACAGCCATTTTTGGCAAACAAATTTAATTGAGGCCTAGTCTGGTTCAGGGCGTGTGAGATACACCCTTTAAATACAGGGCTTCTATTCAGGTATTTGAAATACAGCCATTTTGGGTAAACAAATTTAATTGAGGCCTAGTCTGGTTCAGGGCATGTAAGATACACCCTGTACATACTGTCTTTCTATTCTACTATTAATTAAACACCCATTTAGGGCAAGATCCTAAATTCGAGAAATATGAGGAGAGCGTGATTTAAGGGACGTGTCCCAATTCGTGGTGCTGCTGGTTGGAGCAGGGAGAGGACAGGGTCGATCTGTGCCAGCTACATGCAGAAGTGAAACCCCTTCCTCAGGTGCGAGTAGGAGACAGAACCTGCAGTAGTACTTGGTCGGGCCTAATTCTGCTCTACGAATGGTGAAGCCTGAACAAGTACAGGCGATAGTAGATTGGGTTTCTGACAGTGGCTCCAGTTCATTCACATTTTCTCCTACCCAGTCTCCTGCTGAAAGATCACAGTTGGCACCTGCAGCCAATGTCCATCAGTCTTTCACCTCACCCCCTTGCAAATCAGCCAAGCAGTCTGAGCCACAAGTCATACAGCAGTCTCTTCTTCTTTTTAATCACTCTGTTGGCAGGGTTTCCCAGGGCCATTCACCTAGCCGTGCCCCAGAAGTGGAAGAGATTGAGTGCACCGATGCCCAACCACTTATCTTTCAAGATGAGTACATGGGAGGACCATCGCAGCACGTCTCAGATGATGACAAAACACAGATGCCAACTGCTGGGGCTTTCGAAAGTGTGCAGACCGACAAGGAGGGCAGGGGTGAAGACTGGGTGGAAGATGGAATCAAGGTCATGCGAGTGACCTATTTGGTTCGGAGGAAGAGGCGGTGGTCACACAGAGCCACCAGCACAGCAGAAGAGGGAGCAGGGTTCAAAAGAGTAGTGGCCGTCCTCTAGACAGTACACCTGCTACTGCCCACTGCAGCATGGGACAGAGCACACCAAAGCCAGCTCCAAGGAGTTCCCTGGCATGGCAGTTCTTCAGACAATGTGCTGACGACAAGACACGAGTGGTTTGCACGCTGTGGAATAAGAGCCTGAAGTGAGGCATAAACGTTCTTAGGCCTCTTTCACACTTGCGTTGTCCGGATCCGGCGTGTACTCCACTTGCCGGAGGTACATGCCGGATCCGGAAAAACGCAAGTGTACTGAAAGCATTTGAAGACGGATCCGTCTTCAAAATGCTTTCAGTGTTACTATGGCAGCCAGGATGCTATTAAAGTCCTTGTTGCCATAGTAGGAGCGGGGAGCGAGGGAGCTGCATACTTACAGTCCGCGCGGCTCCCGGGGCGCTCCAGAATTACGTCAGAGCGCCCCATGCGCATGGATGACGTGCCATGCGATCACGTCATCCATGCGCCTGGGGCGCTCTGATGTCACTCTGGAGCGCCCCGGGAGCCGCACGGACGGTAAGTATGCTGCTCCCCCGCTCCCCACTACACTTTACCATGGCTGTCAGGACTCTAGCATCCCGGCAGCCATGGTAACCATTGAGAAAAAGCTAAACGTCATATCCGGCAATGCGCCGAAACGACGTTTAGCTTAAGGCCTGATCCGGATCAATGCCTTTCAATGGGCATTAATTCCGGATCCGGCCTTGCGGCAAGTGTTCAGGATTTTTGGCCGGAGCAAAAAGCGCAGCATGCTGCAGTATTTTCTCCGGCCAAAAAACGTTCCGTTCCGGAACTGAACACATCCTCATGCATCCTGAACGGATTTCACCCCATTCAGAATGCATTAGGATAATCCTGATCAGGATTCTTCCGGCATAGAGCCCCGACGACGGAACTCTATGCCGGAAGACAAGAACGCAAGTGTGAAAGAGCCCTTAACCTGAGCACAACCTGCATAACCAGGCATTTAAGTGCAAAGCACGAGCTGCAGTGGAGTAGACACCTCAAAAACCAAGAAAGGTCTCTGGCTCCTCCTGCTTCCTCTTCTGCTGCAGTCTCGGCCTCTTCATCCACCTCTGGAGTGACAGTGCCACCTGCCACCCCGCAAACAGAGGATCTACCAGCAACACCACCACCTGGGTCACCAAGCATCTCCACAATGTCCCACGGAAGCGTTCAGCTCTCCATCTGGAGAGGAAGAGGAAGTACCCCCCTACCCACCCACGATCACTAGCCCTGAATGCCAGCATTTCTAAATTACTGGCTTTTGAAATGCTGTCATTCCGTCTGGTGGAGACAGATAGTTTTAAAGGCCTTATGGCAGTGGCTGTCCCACAGTACGTTGTGCCTAACCGCTACTACTTTTCCAGGCGAGCCAACCTTTCCCTGCACAACCAAGTAGGGGACAAAATCAGGTGTGCACTGCGCAACGCCATCTGTGGCAAGGTGCACCTCACTACGGATACGTAGACCAGTAAGCATGGTCAGGGACGTTATATCTCCATAACAGCACACTGGGTAAATGCAGTGGCGGCTGGGCCTGAGGTGGATAGCAGTTTGGCACATGTCCTTCCACCACCGAGGATTGCAGGGCGCTTCAGTTTGCCTCCTGTTGCTTCCTCCTCCTACTCTGCTTCCTCATCCTCTATCAGCTCCTTATCCGGTCAGCGTAACACCTTCACCACCAACTTCAGCGCAGCCAGGGGTAAACAACAGCGGGCAGTTTCAAAACTTTGGGGGACAAACCCCACACCGCGCAGGAGCTGTTGACGGGCCTTGACAACGGACCTATGAGTGGTTGGTGCCAGTGAGCCTCAAGCCCGGCCTGGTAGTGTGCGATAATGGGCGAAATCTCGTAGCAGCTCTGGGACTAGCCGGTTTGACGCACATCCCTTGCCTGGCGCATGTGCTGAATTTGGTGGTGCAGAGATTCCTTAAAAATTACCCTGATATGTCAGAGCTGCTGTATAAAGTGCCGCCGTCTGTATGCGCTTTCGGCATTCTCACTCTGCTGCTGCTCGCCTGTCAGCGCTGCAGCGTAACTTTGGCCTTCCCGCTCACTGCCTCATACGCGACGTGCCCACAAGGTGGAACTCCACCTTGCACATGCTGGCCAGACTGTGACCCAGGCGATAGTGGAGTTTCAGCTGCAGCACGCACTGGTGAGTCGCTCGGCGGAACAGCACCACTTCCCAACCAATGACTGGGCATCCATGCGAGACCTGTGTTCCTTGTTGCGCTGTTTTGAGTACTCCACCAACATGGCCAGTGCTGATAACACTGTTCTCAGTGTAACTATCCCACTTCTATGCCTCCTAGTAAAAATGCTGCTGGCGATGAGGATGTGGCACAGGATGAGGAGGAGGAAGAGGGATCATTCCGTAGGGTTTCCGGCCAGTCATTCCCAAGTGGCTCCGAGGGTGGGTTCCTGCACCCACAAATGCCAGGTACACAATTGTCCAGCCAGGGCACAGTTCTGGAGGATGACGAGGTGGAGGATGAGGAGGAGCAGATGGAGGAGGAACCATGTTCACAGCAGAGTAGCACCCAGACCAGCTCATGGCCATCAATGGTACGTGGCTGGGGGGATACAGAGGACACAAATGATACACCTCCCACAGAGGACAGCTTTTCGTTGCCTCTAGACAGCCTGGCACACATGAGCGATTACATGCTGCAGTGTCTCTGCAATGACCGCTGAGTTGCCCACATTCTAACTTGTGCTGATTACTGGGTGGCCGCGCTACTGGATCCCCTGTTACAAGGACAACGTACCGTCCTAAATTCTATCACTGGAGTGTGATGGTAAGATGCGCGAGTACCAGCGCACGCTCGTAGACGCTGCTGGTGGCATTCCCACCTGACAGCGGGGGCACAGTGGAAGCACAAGGCGAAGGCAAAGGATGAGGAAGAGGTCACTAACGCAGCTGGGGCACATGGCCTGAACTTGCCTTTAACGCCTTAGAGGTGCTGGCCTACCCTGCGGCCAGTGTATTATCTGAATGTGTGTTTAGCATGGCAGGGGGCGTCATCACAGACAAGTGTAGCCAATGTGGACAAGCTCACGTTCATTAAAGTGAACCAGGCATGGATCCCACAGGACTTGTCCGTACCTTGCGCAGAATAGACATGTATACCAGCACTAACCAGCCATTGTTATACTGCAGTGCAATTGCTCATTCTTGTATTTTGGATATTTCACATTCTTTTTCAGTGTACCCTAATTTTAAAAAACAAAATTAAAACCAAAAACCTATGTTGGCTACCTCGTCCTCCACCACCGCTTCCACCTACACTGCTACGTCCACCACCTCCTTAAACTCCTACTCCATATGGAATTCCACCTCACAAATCAAAATATTTTTATTTATTTGTACGTATTTTATTTTATGTAATTTCACTTCTTTGTCAGTTAAATTTTCTGGTGAAATTCATAAATTTTTTGGTGTGAAGTACCACTGCTATACTTAGTAGACAGGTTTAAAAAATATATAAATTTGTTAGTTACATTTTTAGTTGAATATCAACAATTTTTGGACGAGAAGTACCACTGCTATACCTAGTAGACCGGTAAAAAATAAAATAAAAAATTGTCAGTTACATTTTCTGTTGAAATTCTCCAATTTTTGGGTGTGATATACCACTGATATACAGTGTAGACAAGTAAAAAAATAAAAAAAATTGTCTGTTTCATTTTCGGTTGAAATTCACCAATTTGAAGTGCCACTGCTATATCTAGTAGACAGGTTTAACAATAAAAAAAATGGTCTGTTACATTTTTGGGTGAAATTCACAAATTTTTGGGTGTAATATACCCCTCCTCTACCTAGTTGACAGCTTAATAAATTTGAATAATTTTTCTTTAACATTTTCGGGTGACAATAAACAATTTTTTTCTGTCATAGACCCCTGCTCTACCAAGTAGACAGGTTAATAAATTTCACAAATTTTTCTGTTACATTCTTGGGTTGACATAATACAATTTTAGACGTGAATAAACCCCTGCTCTGCATAAGTGACAGGGAATAAAATGTAAGAAATTATTCTTTAATTGATGCGCACCACCTCCTTTGATTCAATGCTTAAACTTTAACAAGTTGTACCACATTTTGCGCTTCAATAATTTTTCCCACAATTCCGCTTTACTCTTTTGTCCAACATTTGCGCTTCAATACTTTGTCCCACATTCATTTCCGCTTTACTCTGTTGGCCCACATTTGGGCTTCTGCAATTTGTACCACATTTGCACCTCAATAACTTTTCCCATAATTTTGCTTTACTCTTTTGGCCCACATTTCGGCTCCTGTAATTTGTCCCAATTTTTTGCCTCAATAACTTTTCCCATAATTCCGCTTAACTCTTCTGGCCCACATTTAGGCTTCTGCAATTTGTCTCACATTTGCGATTTAACAGCTTTTCCCACATTTTCGCTCGATCCAAAAAAGAAAATGATAAATTTATCTACCTTAAATTTGGTCTATTTTTCTCACGCTCCCTCTCCGACGTGGAACCCTGATTCGCCAATAACCGTGATCAACAAGGTAGGCTCAGAAAAGAACATCGAAAGTTGATAGAGTAGATAACGAAATGGATGGTGGCTATCACTGAGGCACCTCTACATAGGTGACAGGAACATACATTTAAAAAAATCAATTACATTGTCAGGTGACATTTTTCAAATTTTGCCGGATAGAAACCCCTGCTCTGCATAGTTGACAGGGAATAAAATTTAATAAATTCTTCATTAATTAATGTGCGGCACATCCATTCATTCAAACTTTAAAAAGTTGTCCCACTTTTACGCTTTAATACTTTGTCCCATAATTCCATTCTATAGTTTTAAATTTGAAAAAATGTGTCCTCCCTTGAGTGTGGTCTCTCTTTCTCACGCTCCCTCTCCGGTGTGGAACCTTTATTCCCCGCCACCCGTGATCACAATGGTAGGCGCAGAAAAGAACATCAAAAGTTGATAGAGAAGATATTAAATTGGATTGTGAACATCACGGGGACGCGCAACATGGTGAGGCAATAAGTGTGCACACGCCTACACGAACTGACTGACAGACGTCAGCCCCTGCAACCTCTGGGTCTCCAAATTAGACACATGTCCTGAGCTTGCCCTTTACCCCTTGGAGGTGCTGGCCTGCCCTGCAGCCAGTGTATTGTCTGAACGTGTGTTTAGGACAACTGCAGGGGGTTATCACAGGTTATATTTCCCAATGTTTTGGGCTGTACCCTAATTTAAAAAAATAAAAATATATTTAAAACCAAAAAGCAGTGTAGGCTACCTCCTCCTCCTCCACCGCCGCTTCCACCTACACCGCCACATCCACTGCCTCCTCAAACTCCTACTCCATATGGACCTCGTCCTCCTAGATCAATATTTTTATTTTTTATTTTTACGTATTTTATGTTATTTAAATTAATTTCCCTATCCACATTTGTTTGCAGAACGCTTGCCATGCTCTTAACCACATTTTGATGCCATTGTATGCAGCCCTGTAGCCCTTTCCATGACATTTTTACAGCCATTTTACAGCCATTTACAGCCATTTAGTGCTCTAAAACTTTTTTTTCGAAGTTCAGCCGAACCCGTAGAACCCGAACATCCAGGTGTCCGCTCAACTCTACACATGACCTAAAGCCTGAGGTGAACACCGTAAAAAAATAAAACGGTGTAAAAAAAAGCCATTTTTTGTCACCTTACATCACAAAAAGTGTAATAGCAAGCGATCAAAAAGTCGTGTGCCCCCCAAAATAGTGCCAATCTAACCGTCATCTCATCACACAAAAATGATACCCTACCTAAGACAATCGCCAAAAACTGAAAAAACTATTACTCTCAGACATCGAAGAAACATAAAACATGTTTTTATTTATGTTTCAAAAATTATAGTGTGTAAAACTTTTAAAAAATTAAAGAAAGTATACATATTAGGTATCGCCATGTCCATAACGACTGGCTCTATGAAAATATCATATAACATAACCCCTCAGATGAACACTGTCAAAAAAATAAAATAAGAACTGTGCTAAAAAAACATTTTTTGTCACCTTAAGTCATTAAAAGCGCAACATCAAGCGATCAAAAAGGTGCATGCCCCCTACAATGGTGCCAATCTAACCGTCACCTCATCCCGCAAAAAATGATACCCTACATAAGACAATCGCCCAAAAAATAAAAAAAACTATGGTTCTCAGACTATGGAGACACTAAAGCACGTATTTTTTGTTTCAAAAATTATATTATTGTGTAAAACCTAAATAAATAAATAAAAGGTATACATATTAGGCATTTCCACGTCTGTAAAAACCTGTTCTATAAAAATATCACCTGAGCTAACCCCTCAGGTGAACACTGTAAAAAAAAAGTGTCAAAAAAGCTATTTTTTGGCTACTTTACATCACAAAAAGTGTAATAGCTAGCGATCAAAAAGTCATATGCACCTCAAAATAGTGCCAATCTAACCGTAATCTCATCCCGCAAAAATGATACCCACCCTGAGATAATCGCCTAAAAACTGAAAAAACCATGGCTCTCAGACTATGGAGACACTAAAACATAATTTTTTTTGTTTTAAAAATAATATTATTGTGTAAAACCTAAATAAATAAAAAAAGGTATGCATATTAGGTATCGCCACGTCTGTCCACCTGCTCTATAAAAATATCACATGACCTAACCCCTCAGGTGAAAGGTGAACACCGTAAAAATAAAAAATAAAAACGGTGTAAAAAATGCCCTTTTTTTTCACCTTACATCACAAAGAGTGCAATAGCAAGCGATCAAAAAGGTATACACACCCCAAAATGATACGAATCAAACGGACATCTCATCCTGCAAAAAATGAGATCCTAACTAAGAAAATTGACCCAAAAATAAAAAAAAATATGTCTCTCAGACTATGGAGACACTAAAATGTTTTTTTTTTTTTTTTATTAAATGACATTATTGTGTAAAACTTAAATATTATAAAAAAAAAAATGAAACATATAAGGTATCCCTGCATCCATAACAACCTGCTCTATAAAAATAGCACATGATCTAACCTGTCAGATGAACGTTGTAAATAATAAATCATAAAAACGGTGCTAAAACTGATATTTTTTGGCAAATTTTCCATTTTAATAAATTTTTTCCCGTAACAAAGCAATGGTTAACAGCCAAACAAAATTAAATATTTATTGCCCTGATTCTTTAGTTTACAGAAATGCCACATACAGTATGTGGTTGTAAACTGCTGTATGGCCACACAGCTGGGCGCAGAAGGAAAGTAATGCCATATGGTTTTTGGAAGGCAGTTTTTGCTGGACTGTTTTTTTTACACCATGTCCCATTTGAAGCCCCCCCCACCCGATGCACCCCTAGAGTATAAATTTCCAAAAGTGACCCCATTTAAAAAACTACACCCCTCAAGGTATTCAAACTTCGTTAACCCTTTAAGTGTTCCACAAGAGTTAATGGCAAATGAAGATGACATTTTAGAATTTCTATTATTTGTTACTTTGCCTCACAAAAAGTGTAATATAGAGCAACAAAAATCATATGTACCCTAAAATAGTACCAAAAAAACTGCCACCTTATCCTGTAGTTTCCAGAATGGTGTCACTTTTTGGAGTTTCTACTCTAGGGGTGCATCAGGTGGCTTCAAATGGGACATGGTGTCTAAAAACCAATCCAGCAAAATCTGGCTTCCAAAAACCAAATGGCATTCCTTTCCTTCTGTGCCCTGCTGTGTGCCGGTACAGCAGTTTACGACAACAGATGGGATGTTTCTGTAAACTTCAAAATCAGAGTAATAAATGTTGAGTTTTGTTTGGCTGTTAACCATTTCTTTGTTACTGGAAAAAAATTATTTAAATGGAAAATATTCAAAAAAATTGAAATTCTGTAATTTTATCTCCATTTTTCATTAAATCTTATGGAACTCCTAAAGGGTTAACAGAGTTAGTAAAATCAGTTTTGAATACCTTAAGGGGTGTAGTTTCCAAAATGGGGTCATTTTTGGGTGGTTTGCATTATGTAAGCCTCACAAAGTGACTTCAGACCTGAACTGGTCCTTAAAAAAAGGGTTTGGAAAAAATCTGAAAGATTTCAAGATTTGCTTCTAAAGTTCTAAGCCTTGTAACGTCCCCAAAAAATAAAATGGCATTCCCAAAATGATCCAAACATGAAGTAGACATATGGGGAATGTAAAGTAATAACTACTTTTGGAGTCATTACTATGTATTATAGAAGTAGAGAAATTGAAACTTGGAAATTTGCTAATTTTTCAAAATTTTGGGTAAATTTGGTATTTTTTTTATAAATAAAATTATTCTTTTTTTACTCCATTTTACCAGTGTCATGAAGTACAATATGTGATAAAAAAATATCTCAGAATGGCCTGGATAAGTAAAAGCGTTTCAAAGTTATTCACACATAAAGTGTCACTGGTCAGATTTGCAAAAAATGGCCTGGTCCTTAAGGTGAAAATGAGCCCGGTCCATAAGGGGTTAAGAAGGCACCTGGCCTCCCATCACCGAGCCCAGTTGGTGCAACGACGTCAGAACCCACAAAGCCACACTCCCAGCGCTCCACGTCCTGCCTTTTCTCCTTCTCCTCTCTCCTCCCATTTGTCCTCCACTGCACCTTCCACCGTTCCGTTTTTCGCGTTCATCTAGCGCAAGGCAGGCTTCCGTGGCCCAAATGTTCGAGAGTAAAAAAATGATGACGCTGTATAATCCTCTTGCCCAACGGCTGTCGGAACTTCTAGCCCGCCAACTATTGCCATATGAATTGAAGGACTCAGAGGCCTTTAGAAAATTAGTGGCCATTGGCACACCTAAATGTAAGGTCCCCGTAATGAAATATTTCTCCCAGAAGGGCATCCCTGAACTATATGGCCACTTTCAGCGGCAAGTTAATATATCTCTGCCGCACAGAGTCGGTGCCAGGATACATCTGACCACAGACACGTAATCTTGTAAACATGGGCAGGGAAGGTACAGAACTTTTACTGCCCACTGGGTGAACCTTCTGATGGCCATTAAGCATGTAACCGCCATGGATTGCATGCAGGTCTGCCTCTTCTTCTCTGCCTCCTACTCCATCCTCTGTCTCCTCCTCGGCTGACTCCTCCTTTTCCACTGTGACCGCCTCGTCGCTGTACCCCTCAAGCTCCCCAGAACCTATTCGATGTGCCAGGTGAGACGTTGCCATGTTGTGCTGTGGCTGTTGTGCCTGGAAGCCAAGAGCCACAACGGTCTTGCACTCCTTTCAGCTCTGCGGTCACAGGCCAATCAGTGGCTAACCCCGCTCAATTTGACAGTTGGTAAAGTGATGTGCGTCAACGGTGCCAATCTTTTGAGCATGCTGAAACAGGGCAAAATAACACACGTGCCGTGCATGGTACACGTCCTGAACTTAGTTGTGCAGTGATTCGTTGCAAAATACCAGGACGTCTTGCGGCAGGCCATTTTAGAAGATCTTACATGGCCATGTCTCGCCTTGTTGACGTTCAGCGGCGACACCACTTGCCCGTCAGACGTCTGATTTGTGACAGCCCGATGCACTGAAACCCCACCTTGTATATGCTTGATAGGCTGCTCCAGCAGCAACGTGCCGTTAATGACTACTTGTACGAACTCTGCAGCAGGACAGGTTCTGGGGAGCTTGGTTTCTTTTCACCGTGCCAGTTGATGCTCATTTGCGATGCATGCAGACTTCTGCGGCCATTTGATGAGATCACCAAACTGGTCAGTTGCAGCCAGGGCGCCATCAGTGACATCGTACCTTATGCCTTCTTTCTGGAGCATGCATTGCGTTGTGTCATTGATCAAGCAATCGAGGAGCAGGAAGCTGAGGAAGTCGCAATGCTGAATGAATTCCCAGGGGGGGCTACTCCATCTGAGACAAGTCAGATGGAGTAGGAGAAGGAGCAAGAAGAGTAAGCTTTGAGGGGGACTTTAAACTTTTCTGGGATCCCTGTGTTGTCCATGGATGGGGGGAGGAGACCGAGGACGACATTCTCCTGGGCGATGAGCAGGAGCCAGGGTGCTCCACCGCTTCCAATTTAGTGCAAATTGGGGCCTTTATGCTCCAGTGCTTGAAGAGGGACCCCCGTATAAAAAGCATAAAGGTCATGAACCTGTACTGGGTGGCAACCTACTTAGACCCCCAGCACACACACAAAATGGCGGACATGTTATCAGCATCACAGAGGGCTGTCAGAATGCAGCATTTCCAGGCCTTTCTGTGAGAGATGCTGCATTCTGTTGTTGTGGGCACTGGCAGAGGAATTTCCAACCACAGCAAAACAGTTGTGGGTACCAATCGTACCTTGCCTGGAAAAAGAGGGCGGTTTGAAGATGTGTTGGTCACTTCAGATATGAGATCATTCTTGCAGCCAACTCATCGACAGCCGCCCTCCAGATCCAGCCTCAGGGAACGCCTAGACTGACTACATTGGGTTAACGGCCAATGTGGACTTTCTGAGAAGCAAGGAACCCCTTAACTACTGGGTGTGCGGGCTTGACGTGTGGCCAGAGATGGCACAATTTGCCATGGAACTCTTGGCTTGCCCCTCGTCGAGTGTCCTGTCCGAAAGGATGTTCAGTGCAGCAGGGGGAATCATGACCGATAAGCGCACTCGCCTAACTAATGACAGTGTGGATTACCTCACATTTTTTTTAAAAGATTGAGGCATGGATCTCGGAGGAATTCAACACCTTGTGATGACCATGTGCAGGGCCGGCGTCAGAACCCGGCATACCCGGGCAAGTGCCGGGGCCCACTGTAAGTTAGGGGGCCCACTCGTCTCCGCGGCGGCGGCCCCTTTCACATTTTTACATACAGCCATACAGGTTCATTCATGCTGCACAGCGCCCGCCGCCCGGCCCCTCTCTCACATGATCTTCTGACTCCAGGCACTGCAGGCAGTTTCCATAGCAGCGCACGCCGCACAGATCATCATCGGAGTCTGACTGCTGTAAGCCCGCCCTCAGCCAGCAGCAGAAGATTCAGAACTTGAAGACAGGACTCATAGCCGAGCCCAGAGCGGGAAACCTGGCTCCCAGGCAGGCCAGCCCAGAGGAAAGCTGAATGCTGCTGCTGCTGGACTCGGTTTAAATTTAGGAAGAATTCAGGTGAACTAGTAAGTTAGAAACTGTCACTAAACACTCACAGACACAGACTAAGATCAGTTCTTGTAGTATGACATGAGGGGCCTGCCGTCTGGGGGCTGGGCTATCTACAGTGTCACTAGACTAGTCTACACCAAAACACCTAAATAAAGGCTCAAAGGAGCCAAAATTTATATAAAGAACAATTACCATGTGTTGCACTTGCTTTGCTCTTGCTCAGCATCAGCAGCACACATGCCTGTAAGGCCGAATGCACACTGCCGTGAGCGGTCCGTGGTATCCCGGCCTGGCATCCTTCTGAGAGCAGGAGCACAAGGCGTCATAGCAGCAACGAATGACGCCGTGCGCTCCTGGCTCTCAGCAGGATACCAGGCCGGGATACCACGGACCGCTCACGGCAGTGTGCATTCGGCCTAAAACACAATGTAAACTATAAGAAAATACCAGAACGCATGAAATCAATTATACAGTTTATTGCCAAAAATTCATAAGAGGAAATTTTCCTCTTATGAATTTTTGCCAATAAAGTGTATTATTGATTATTATTTTCTTATAGGAGTTTATGTTTTAGGCCTCATGCACACAGGTGTTGTGTGCCCATGGCTGTATTGCGGCCCGCATACGGCAGGTCCGCAACGCAATACACGGGCACCGGCCCATGTGCACTCCGCATCACAGATGCAGACCCATTCACTTGAATGGGTCCGCAATCACAGAGATGCAGAACGAACGCATGGATCGGAACCCCACGGAAGCACTATGGAGTGCTTCCATGGTGTTTCTGGCCGTGCCTCTGCACCCCAATAAAATAGAACTTATTAAAAAAAATTGCGGGGGCGGACGGTTAACGGACCCATTCAAGTTGAATGGGTCCGGATCCGTCCCGGCCGCTGCACGGACGTTGCCCGTGCATTGGGGACCGCAACGGATGCACAGTGGCCGTGTGCATGAGGCCTAAGGGCTCTTTCATACGAGCGGATGCCGTGCGGGTAATCCACTGCATGAAAGACAGCCAAGCCCCACTCCGGACAGCAGAGACACGGAGCAGTAACATGATTGATAATGCTCTGTTTCTCTGTGACATTTTTACTTTATAATCACGGTGAGATACAGCTGTCACTGTGATTTTGTAGTAAAATGATCACAGAGAGGCAAAGAGCATTATCAATCATGTTAATGCTCCGTGTCTCTGCTGTCCGGGACGGGGCTTGGCTCTCTTTCACGCAGCTGATTACCCGCACGGCATCTGCTCGTATGAAAGAGCCCTTAGGCCCCTTGCAGACTAGCGTTCCTCCTGCAGCAAGTCCACATCGCAGCACCCGGCCTGACCTCCCAGCGCTGCCAGAGGTCACATAGCATTATAATGATTTATGATTTAACCCTTAAAGTTCTGGAATGTATTGGATAACACTGGCATAATGCTGTTAGCATCATCTAATACATTCCAGGACTCTAGGGGTTACATAGCATCATAAATCAATATAATGCTATGTGAATCCCATCAGTGCTAGGAGGTCAGGCTGGGTTCTGCGATGTGAACTCGCTGCGGGAGGAACGCTCGTCTGCAGGGGGTCTTAGCACAGGGGGGGGCCACTGAGGCTTTTTCGCCCAAGGGCCCACATGAACCTGGAGCCGGCCCTGACCATGTGTAATTTAATTTCCTCATGCCAACCCACACATATCCACCACCACTCAGAACAAAGAATGGTCCTTGCCTTATGTACAAACCGGATTCCCAAAAAGTTGGGACACTAAACAAATTGTGAATAAAAACTGAATGCAATGATGTGGAGATGGCAAATGTCAATATTTTATTTGTAGCAGAACGTAGATGACAGATCAAACGTTTAATCCGAGTAAATGTATCATTTTAAAGGAAAATTACGTTGATTCAAATTTTCACGGTGTCAACAAATCCCCAAAAAGTTGCGACAAGTAGCAATAAGAAGCTGAAAAAAGTAAATTTGAGCATAACGAAGAGCTGGAAGACCAATTAACACTAATTAGGTCAATTGGCAACATGATTGGGTATAAAAAGAGCTTCTCAGAGTGGCAGTGACTCTCAGAAGCCAAGATGGGTAGAGGATCACCAATTCCCACAATGTTGCGCAGAAAGATAGTGGAGCAATATCAGAAAGGTGTTACCCAGCGAAAAATTGCAAAAAACTTTGCATCTATCATCATCAACTGTGCATAACATCATTCGAAGATTCAGAGAATCTGGAACAATCTCTGTGCGTAAGGGTCAAGGCCGTAAAACCATACTGGATGCCCGTGATCTCCGGGCCCTTAAATGACACTGCACCACAAACAGGAATGCTACTGTAAAGGAAATCACAGACTGGGCTCAGGAATACTTCCAGAAACCATTGTCAGTGAACACAATCCACCGTGCTATCCACCGTTGCCAGCTGAAACTCTACAGTGCAAAGAAGAAGCCATTTCTAAGCAAGATCCACAAGCTCAGGCGTTTTCACTGGGCCAGGGATCATTTAAAATGGAGTTTGGCAAAATGGAAGACTGTTCTGTGGTCAGAGTCATGATTCGAAGTTCTTTTTGAAAATCTGGGATGCCATGTCATCCGGACCAAAGAGGACAAGGACAACCCAAGTTGCTATCAATGCTCAGTTCAGAAGCCTGCATCTCTGATGGTATGGGGTTGCATGAGTGAGTGTGGCATGGGCAGCTTGCATGTCTGGAAAGGCACCATCAATGCAGAAAAATATATTCAGATTCTAGAACAACATATGCTCCCATCCAAACGTCATCTCTTTCAGGGAAGACCCTGCATTTTTTAACAAGATAATGCCAGACCACATTCTGCATCAATCACAACATCATGGCTGCGTAGGAGAAGGATCCGGGTACTGAAATGGCCAGTCTGCAGTCCAGATCTTTCACCTATAGAGAACATTTGGCCCATCATAAAGAGGAAGGTGCAACAAAGAAGGCCCAAGACGATTGAACAGTTAGAGGCCTGTATTAGACAAGAATGGGAGAGCATTCCTATTTCTAAACTTGAGAAACTGGTCTCCTCGGTCCCCAGACGTCTGTTGAGTGTTGTAAGAAGAAGGAGAGATGCCACACAGTGGTGAAACTGGCCTTGTCCCAACTTTTTGGGGATTTGTTGACACCATGAAATTCTGATTCAACATATTTTTCCCTTAAAATTGTACATTTTCTCAGTTTAAACTTTTGTTCCATGATTTATGTTCTATTCTGAATAAAATATTAGAAGTTGGCACCTCCACATCATTGCATTCAGTTTTTATTCACGATTTATATAGTATCCCAACTTTTTTTGGAATCCGGTTTGTACAGGGAGTGCAGAATTATTAGGCAAGTTGTATTTTTGAGGATTAATTTTATTATTGAACAACAACCATGTTCTCAATGAACCCAAAAAACTCATTAATATCAAGCTGAATATTTTTGGAAGTAGTTTTTAGTTTGTTTTTAGTTTTAGCTATTTTAGGGGGATATCTGTGTGTGCAGGTGACTATTACTGTACATAATTATTAGGCAACTTAACAAAAAACAAATATATACCCATTTCAATTATTTATTTTTACTAGTGAAACCAATATAACATCTCAACATTCACAAATATACATTTCTGACATTCAAAAACAAAACAAAAACAAATCAGTGACCAATATAGACACCTTTCTTTGCAAGGACACTCAAAAGCCTGCCATCCATGGATTCTGTCAGTGTTTTGATCTGTTCACCATCAACATTGCGTGCAGCAGCAACCACAGCCTCCCAGACACTGTTCAGAGAGGTGTACTGTTTTCCCTCCTTGTAAATCTCACATTTGATGATGGACCACAGGTTCTCAATGGGGTTCAGATCAGGTGAACAAGGAGGCCATGTCATTAGATTTTCTTCTTTTATACCCTTTCTTGCCAGCCACGTTGTGGAGTACTTGGACGCGTGTGATGGAGCATTGTCCTGCATGAAAATCATGTTTTTCTTACCTTGCAGACTTCTTCCTGTACCACTGCTTGAAGAAGGTGTTTTCCAGAAACTGGCAGTAGGACTGGGAGTTGAGCTTGACTCTATCCTCAACCCAAAAAGGCCCCACAAGCTCATCTTTGATGATACCAGCCCAAACCAGTACTCCACCTCCACCTTGCTGGCGTCTGAGTCGGACTGGAGCTCTCTGCCCTTTACCAATCCAGCCATCTGGCCCATCAAGACTCACTCTCATTTCATCAGTCCATAAAACCTTAGAAAAATCAGTCTTGAGATATTTCTTGGCCCAGTCTTGACGTTTCAGCTTGTGTGTCTTGTTCAGTGGTGGTTGTCTTTCAGCCTTTCTTACCTTGGCCATGTCTCTGAGTAGTGCACACCTTGTGCTTTTGGGCACTCCAGTGATGTTGCAGCTCTGAAATATGGCCAAACTGGTGGCAAGTGGCATCTTGGCATCTGCACGCTTGACTTTTCTCAGTTCATGGGCAGTTATTTTGCGCCTTGGTTTTTCCACACGCTTCTTGCGACCCTGTTGACTATTTTGAATGAAACGCTTGATTGTTCGATGATCACGCTTCAGAAGCTTTGCAATTTTAAGAGTGCTGCATCCCTCTGCAAGATATCTCACTATTTTTGACTTTTCTGAGCCTGTCAAGTCCTTCTTTTGACCCATTTTGCCAAAGGAAAGGAAGTTGCCTAATAATTATGCACACCTGATATAGGGTGTTGATGTCATTAGACCACACTCCTTCTCGTTACAGAGATGCACATCACCTAATATGCTTAATTGGTAGTAGGCTTTCAAGCCTATACAGCTTGGAGTAAGACAACATGCATAAAGAGGATGATGTGGTCAAAATACTCATTTGCCTAATAATTCTGCACGTAGTGTATATACAGCGGCATAAAAGACCTTTTATGTCAGGTGAATGACTTATTTTGAGGGCCTATACTGGCCGACAGTTTCATATTTATCCTGTAACCGCCTAATGTACCTCTAGCCACAGAATCCAAAGTTCTTTGCTGTCAGGTGAATGACTATTGCCTAATTTTTGGGGCCTGTACTGGCCAACAATTACATTTTTTATCTTTAGCCCCATAATTACACCCTTGTCTCACTCCTCTGCCTCTCATTATGGTGGAGTATTAACCGCATTCACCATAAGGACCTTCTAATGTCACAGGGTCATGTGACTGTGCCCCCCTCCCCATACTGTGCCCCTAACCCTGTACTGTGCCCACATATATACCCTGCATTGTGCCCTCTTACCACACCCTGTGCAACCCCACTAGTCGTTCCCTGTACTGTGCCCTCTTATATCCTTTTATCCGGTCACGGTATGGCAGTGTTTTCCGGTCACTGTACGGAGGTGTTATCCGGTTAATGTATGGAGGTGGTGTCCAATAACTGGATAGCCATAACTGTGTCCTCATCCCTGACCACCAGGGTCAGATAGCGCTCTATCAGTACAGGCAGCCTCCCCTCTCCGCCGTGCTGCTTCACTGTGTACTGGTGCTTATTCTGACACTAGGGCTGGGTTCACATCCTATTTTTGCCATCCATTTAATGCATACCAAAAATGAGTTAACAGATGCCTCAGTGGAGTCTGTTCACCATACAGTTCCATGATAGAAAAACAAATTACGTTAATGTCTGCATTTTTTTAATGGACTCTGCAGGATACAAAAGCGTGGAGTGCTGCACATTTATATACATCAAACCGATAGGAAATATAATTTTTCTAGGCTCCAGCAGGGCACATTTTTGAGAGTTCCCTTTAACCCCTTAGGCCCCTTTCACACGAGCGAGTTTTCCGCGTGGGTGCAATGCGTGATGTGAACGCATAGCACCCGCACTGAATCCTGACCCATTCATTTCAATGGGGCTGTGCACATGAGCGTTGATTTTCACGCATCAGTTCTGCGTTGCGTGAAAATCGCAGCATGTTCTATATTCAGCATGTTCTATATTCTGCGTTTTTCACGCAGCCCTGGCTCCATAGAAGTTAATGGGGCTGCGTGAAAAACGCATTGCATCCGCAAGCAAGTGTGGGTGCGATGCGTTTTTCACTGATGGTTGCTAAGAGATGTTGTTTGTAAACCTTCCGTTTCCGTTGAGTAAAAATCGCAGCATGCTCTATATTGTGCGTTTTTCACGCGACGCAGGCCCCATAGAAGTGAATGGGGCTGGCAGAAAAACGCAGTAAATCCGGATACCATGCATTGCATCACGATTTTCACGCTTGTAACTAAGCAACACTTCAGAATTTAAAGACAGGAAGTAGGCGTTTTTTAGCGTCTGTCTGCGTCTATCTGCGTCAGTTTGGTGTCTGAGAAGAGGGAGAAAGTTTGCTGCCAAACTTTTCCAGCCCTTGCGGAGTGAAAAAATGCCCAAATCACCACACGTCATTGACGTTGAAAAACTGATTGTCCTGGTGCAGGAGAGGCCCTGCATCTGGAATCTTCAGGCTGCCGAGTACCAGGACCGCTACAAAAAGGATGCTGCCTGGACGGAAATTACCCAGGAACTTTTTGCCCCAATCTGTGAGAAGACATAAGGCCCAAGTAGAAGGAATTTAAGTAAGTACACAATGTATACCATGTTTGAGCCTTTCAGTACTCCCTATTATATAGACGTAGTTATACGTTATTGTTCCTAGTATATAGACGTAGTTATACGTTATTGTTCCTAGTATATAGATGTAGTTATACGTTATTGTTCCTAGTATATAGACGTTAATTGACAAATTTTTATGAATAGATGTAGATATTGATACCTGTTCCTTTCATGTCTTTGTATTACCAGTTGAGGAGGTCAAGAATAGTTGGCGGAGCTGCAGGGACCAGTTCCGCAAAGAGATGAAACATCGTGGGCGGAGCGGGTCTGGTCCCCCCAAGAAAAGGCCCTATCTTTTCAGGGTGCCTTCCAAAAACCCTATGGCATTCCTTTCCTTCTGCGCCCTGCCGTGTGCCCGTACAGTAGTTTATGACCACATATGGGGTGTTTCTGTAAACTACAGAATCATGGGCATAATTATTGAGTTTGTTTTGGCTGTTAACCCTTGCTTTGTAACTGGAAAAAAATTATTAAAATGGAAAATCTGCCAAAGAAGTAAAATTTTGAAATTGTATCTCTATTTTCCATTAATTCTTGTGGAACACCTAAAGGGTTAACAAAGTTTGTAAAATCAGTTTTGAACCTTGAGGGGTGTAGTTTCTAAAATGAGGCAATTTTTGGGTGGTTTCTATTATGTAAGCCTCGCAAAGTGACTTCAGACCTGAACTGGTCTTTAAAAAGTGTTTTTTTTGAAAATTTCTGAAAAAGTTCAAGATTTGCTTCTAAACTTCTAAGCCTTGTACCATCCCCAAAAAATAAAATATCATTCCCAAAATGATCCAAATATGAAGTAGACATATGTGGAATGTAAAGTAATAACTATTTTTGGAGGTATTACTATGTATTATAGAAGTAGAGAAATTAAAAATTGGAAATTTGCAATTTTTTACAAATTTTGGGTAAATTTTGTATTTTTTTATACTCCCCCCCCCTACTTTTTACCAATTTTTTTTAACTTTATTTGGGGAAAATGATGTTTTTGTTTATTTTTACTTGAAGATTAAATTTTGGGGGGGGGGGAACTTTATTTTTTCAACTTTTTTTCACTTTATTTTTTGTCCCACTTTGGGACTTTAACTTTTGGGGGTCTAATCCTTTACAATGCATTCCAATACTTCTGTATTGGAATGCATTGGCTGTATGAGTAATACTGTGTGTATTACTTATACAGCTTCCGGCCTGTGAGATCCAGGGGGCTGGATCTGACAGGCTCGTCACCGGAAAGGCAGCGCAATGCATTCCTTAGACATCATGCTGCCTTCCATGCCATCAGGTCCTCCCTACAGTTGCATGCGGACCCGATGACACGCCCGACCGCCGCCGCAAACTGCAGGTCTGAATTGACCCCCCCAGCGTTGTGACAGGATGCCCGCTGAATGATTTCAGCAGGCATCCTGTCACAATTAACCCCCGCTGCGCCGCAATCTTTTTTTAAACTTAGGATGTACCGATACGTCCTGAGTCCTTAAGTACTCGGGAAACAGGGCATACCGGTACGCCCTAAGTCCCTAAGGGGTTAAGATGCATAAAAATGGGAATTTTTGCCAATGATCCTCCTGTGGTATATCACTGTCCATGTTGTGTGACTATTTGTGTACTTCTAGTAAGTGTTTGCTAGCTGCAAATATGACCAGGTTCAGGTTCACCTGCCATTAAAGTGAATAGGGCCCACCGCGAACACACGGTTCGCGAACATTCGATAGCGAGCATGCATTTTGCGAATTGTCCTGGCCGATGTTTGTCCATCACTAATGTGGACCCATATACTTTAATGGGGCAGCAAATGATGCGGACAGCACTCTGTGTACTGTCCGCATCTGTTGCTCTATTCTGCAAAATGCAGAACACACATGGCTGGTATCTGTGTTTTGTGGAGCGCAAAACACGATACGATTGTATGTATGAGGTCTTACTAGCGGGGAAAGCACTTATTGGTTATTCACTTTTTGAGATTTAGCGGTTAAACCCCTTCCTGACCAGGGCCGTAATAGTACGGTGCAGCGGGACGTGACTTGCCGCCCAGCACCGTACTGTTATGGCCCGCTGATCGGGCAGGGGAAGGAGCTGCGCCCGCCCGGTCAGCTGCAGGGGACCGGCTTTTCCCTTTAGCCAGACCCCTGCTGTATGCCCTGGAATCAGTGAAAACACAGCTGACCGCGACATAGACAGGGTTTGATGCGGGTGAGGGAGCCCATCGGGTCCCCGCACTGCTGTAGCGGGGACCCGATGGATGAGAAGGCAGCCCGATGCCATGCAGAGGCTGCCTAATGTCTTGCACTGCATCAGGACCTGCCTTCTACAGGTGTCCAGGAGATTCAGATTCAGTCTGGGTCTCCTAGGCAACCTGTTAGTGTATTACTCTGTGTAATACACTAACAAGCAATGCATTACAATACATGTGTATTGTAATGCTTTGCAGAGGGGATCAGACACCCAAAAGTTGAAGTCAGAAATAAATTAAAAACAAAAAGTAAAAAATGTGTTTTTAATAAAAAAATAGTTTCAAGTAAAATACCTCCTCTTTTCCCCTGATTTTAAAAGAAAAATTAGAAAAAAAATGAAAAAATATACATATTAGGTATCGCTGCATCCGTAACAACCGGTTCTATAAATATGATCCACTCCGTCTGATAAACGTGCAACACCAAGCGATCAAAAAGAGGTATGTCCCACAAAATGATACCAATAAAACTTTTACCTCATCCTACAAAAAGTAAGTCCCTACATAAGAAAATTGCTCCAAAAACTTTAAAACTATAGCTCTCAGAACATGAGACACTAAAACAAACAAAGTAAAATAAAAAAAAGTGTACATATTAGAAATTGCCGCGTTCGTAACAACCAGCTCTATAAAAATATCACATGACCTAATCCCTCAGGTGAACATAAAAAATAAAATCTGTATCCAAAAAGGGCATTAAGCCATTTTTGTCACCTTAAATCACAAAAATTGCAACACCAAGCAATCAAAAAGGTGTATGCACCCCAAAATAGTACCAATCAAACTGTAACCTCATCCCACAAAAAATTAGATCCTAGCTAAGACAATCGGTAAAAAAATAATAAAGCTATGGCACTTGCTTCAAAACTTTAAAACTAGTATTTTTGTGTAAAACTTAAAAAATAAATTAAGAAAAAGTATACACATTAGATATTCCCACGTCCGTAATGATCTGCTCTATAAAAATATCACATGACCTAACCACCCGGGGAGAACCCCTCAGGAAAATAAATAAATAAAAACTGTGCCAAAATTACAAATTTTTTGGCCACCTTGCCCCATAAAATATAATAATGTATGATCAAAAAATCATATGTGCCCAAAAATGGTACCAATAAAAACTTCAAATCTTCCTGCAAAATACAATCCCCTGAACAAGACGACCGGCAGAAAAATAAGGCGTTCAGAAAATGGAGACACAAAAACATATTTTAAAAAAAAATGCTTTATTATGTAAAACTGAAACAAAGAAAGTAGACATATTTGATATCATTGTATCTATAACAACCTTCTCTATAAAAAATAGCACATGATCTACCCCGTCAGATGAATGTTGTAAAAAATAAAAACGGTGCCAAAACTGCCATTTTTTTGTTACCTTGCCTCACAAAAAAGTAATATAGAGCAAATTTAAAATCATATGTACCCCAAGATAGTACCAATAAAACTGGCACCTTATCCCCTAGTTTCCAAAATGGGGTAACTTTTGGGGAGTTTCTTCTGTAAGGGTACATCAGGGGGGGCTTAAAATGGGACATCTAATAACCAGTCCAGCAAAATCTGCCTTCCAAAAACCATATGGCGTTCTTTCATTCTGATCACTGCCGTGTGTGTTAAAGAAAAAATGGATTAAAATGGAAAATCTGACAACATTTTGAAATTTCATCTCCATTTTCCTTTAATTCTTGTGGCATACCTAAAGGGTTAACAAAGTTTGTAAAATCATTTATGAGTAGCTTGAGGGGTGTAGTTTCCACAAAGGGGTCATTTATGGGGGTTTCCACTATGTAAGCCCCACAAAGTGACTTCAGACCTAAACTGGTCCTTAAAAAGTGGGTTTTGGAAATTTTCTTAAAAATGTCAAGAATTACTTCTGAAATTCTAAGCCTTCTGACGTCCTAAAAATGTAAATGACATTAACAAAATTATTCCAACATAAAGTAGACATATGGGGAATGTTAAGTAATAAATATTTTATGAGGTATCACTTTTTGTTTTAAAAGCAGAGAAATTGAAATTTAGAAAATTGAAAATTTTTCAACATTTTGGGTAAATATGAGATTTTTACATAAATAAAGGTGAAATATATTGACTCAAATTTATGACTATCATGAAGTACAATGTGTAAAACAATCTCAGAATGGAAAAATAAAAGTGTTCCAAAGTTATTACCACATAAAGTGACAGATGTCGGATTAGCAAAAAAATGGCCTGGGCAGGAAGGTGAAAACTGGCCCAGGGTAGAAAGGGTTAAACATTTTTTTATTTGTTGGACTACCAAAATAACTTTTGCAGCTTTTTATTACACGACACAGGGCTTTTCAATATATTTTTTTGTTTTATTAGAGGGAAACTGTACAAAATTATTTTTTAAAAGTCATTTTTATTCAAACTATAGCTAATTCCTTTAAATATGCAAATTATTATAATTAATTCCCTATTTTGTGTTGAATCGTTTTATTATATAATATGTATAGTTTCACATGAATGGAGTGATAATGGAAATGGTTGTGGTTGGTGTGGGCTTTTCTTTCTTTTATGTATTTTATTATTTTATCTTTTTTAGCGTATTTTTTTTATATATTTCTGCTACAAAAAGACCTTTGGGCGGTAATGAATCTTTAATTTTGTACATTTTCATTTTTTCAATATATTTTTGCCACATAATACTATGTCCCCCAAGAGGCCATAAAAAGACCGTTGGGGGACAGTGAACAATTTTATTTAGCATTTTTTTCCTTTTTATTTTTTCTCTTACTTGTATTTTATTTTTACATTTAAGGAGCAGCCACTGTCACCCATTGCAGTGCGGCGCTCCAGGCATAAACACAGCTGATCGCAGGATCAGCTATGTTTCTACCCAGCAGGATGGAGGGCAGGCAGCAAACCATGGCTCTGGGGGCCACATGCAGCCCGCGGGTTGTGCACCATGGTCTAGACCAAAGATAAATGGGCATAAGTCAGGGGGTGCTGTTATGGCAGCGGTGCATGCCCACTGCTGCTCCATTCCTTTTGGTGGACATGACAGCCACTTTTCTCACCACATCCATAGCTACAGTACTGTAATGGTCTGGTTAGGCTAGACTGCCAGTTAAATTTACCAACTTCTACCAGATTTTTTTTATTTGAGCCTTCTCTGCCTGATCTGACAGCAACCTGCCCTCTGTAGTGATCCTGATCATCCCATACAGACTTCTGGCTGTAAGTTTTGTGCCTGGGATTGCACATATGTGGCGACCGGACTGCAGGGGCAATGTGAGTGTAGCGTATGGTGAGCCAATGGGGGTAGTAGTATTACTCACTGTTCTGTAGCTCTGTGGGCAGGCTTGCAGTGAAGGGAAGGCTGGCGCAAAATCCCTCGGGGCAATCTCTATTTGTCCAGGGATCCTCCAGCCAGATGGAAGTTGAGGTGCCCTTGATGGTGTAGATGCTTTGGGTGCCTGGGTGGCAGTGTCCCTGGTGTTCGTGATGCCAGCATCGCAAGGTGCGCTGAGAGGTTTGCCTTGAAATAAGTGATATCCATACAGATAATTCCTTGGTACAAAAAGGTATGTAAGCTGCGACTTCATACAACAGGCATGGTGTGACAGTGGTAGATAGCAGGTTCCAGCTCAAACGGACGACACTTTCTTTCAACTTATCTCACTTGCTTTAGGAATTTAGCCTTTCGGGTACTTGGATCTTACTCTAATCTTGAACTTAGCACTTGGCAACCAACAGGGCAGTCACCCTAGCTGCAGGCATCAGTCTTCTGCTCCATTATTTGCACAGATTGCTTGCATACACTTAACCCCTTAAGGACCCATGAATTACATGTACGTAATTTCTTTCCGATACTTAAAGACCCGTCATTTACATGTACTTCATGGGGATCTGGCGGGTGCAGGAGCTGCATCCTCCAGATCCGCAGCAGGGGTCCGGCAGTCACTGATAGCTGGACCTCTGCTGCATGCGCCGGCATCGGTGAAATCACCGATGCCAGCGCATTAACCCTTCATATGCCGCGGTTAGCGCTGACTGCGGCATGTGCGATGTCGGTCAGGGATCGGAGCTGCCATCACGTCTCCGTGCTGCTGTGACAGGGACCTGATGGCATGGAAGACAGTGCGATGCCTTCCTTTGGCATCGGGGCTGCCTTCCGGTGGAGAGCCTGTGAGATCCAGCCCCATGGATCTCACAGGCAGGAAGCTGTATGAGTAATGCCTCATGCACACGACCGTAGTTATGGTCCGCATCCGAGCTGCAGTTTTTGCGGCTCGGGTGCGGACTCATTCACTTCAATGGGGCCGCATAAGATGTGGACAGCACTCCGTGTGCTGTCCGCATCCGTTGCTCCGTTCAGAGGCCCCGCAAGTGTAATAGCAAGCGATCAAATAGTCATACGCACCCCAAAATAGTGCCAATCAAACTGTCATCTCAACCTGCAAAAATCATACCCTACCTAAGATATTCACCCAAAAACAGAAAAAACTATGGCTCTCAGACTATGGAGACACTAATTGAAGAAATGTGTACTCCGCACACCTTGAATTCAATGTGGGTGCTGGATGTGCGTCACACCTACTGCCCTGCCACTAAGACCTCGCTGAGGAAGGTCACGACAGACCGAAAGATCTGGGAATTATGATTTATGTGGCTATATACTAACTATTCACTCTGGATGTATATAATAATAATCTGTAAACAGAACAAAATGTTTAAAAAAAATTGAGTGCCGTGGATTAACCTTATACTATGGAGACACTAAAAAGTGTTTTTTTTTGTATCAAAAATGAAATCATTGTGTAGACATATTAGGTATCGCCGCGTCCGTAATAACCTGCTCTATAAAAATATCACATGACCTAACCCCTCAGGTGAATACCGTAAAAAAATTAAAATAAAAACGGTGTAAAAAAAAAGCTATTTTTTGTCACCTTACATCACAAAAAGTGTAATAGCAAGCGATCAAAAAGTCATATGCACCCTATCATAGTACCAATCAAACCATCATCTCATCACGAAAAAAATTAGCCCCTACACAAGACAGTCGCCCAAAAAATAAATAAAACTACGGCTTTCAGAATGTGGGGACACAAAAAAATTATTTTGTTTTAAAAATACTTTGTTATGTAAAACTGAAACAAACAACCAAAAAAAGAAGTCATATTTGGAATTGTCGTATCCGTAACAACCTGCTCTATAATAATACCACATGATCTAACCTGTCAGATGAATGTTGTAAATAACAAAAAATTTAAACGGTGCCAAACCAGCTGTTTCTTGTTATCTTGCTTCACAGAAAATTTTATATAGAGCAACCAAAACTCATATGTACCCTAAAATAGTACTAAGAAAACTGCCACCTTATACTGTAATTTCCAAAATGGGGTAACTTTTTTGGAGTTTCTACTCTAGGGGTGCATCAGGGGGGCTTCAAATGGGACATGGTGTCAAAAACCAGTCCAGCAAAATCTGCCTTCCAAAAACCGTATGGCGTTCCTTTCTTACTAAGCAATGCCGTGTCCCCCTACAGCAGCTTATGACCATAAATGGGGTGTTTCTGTAAACTACAGAATCAGGGCCATAAATATTGAGTTTTGTTTGGTTGTTAACCCTTGCTTTGTAACTGGAAAAAACCTTGCTTTGTAACTGGAAAAAAATTATTAAAATGGAAAATCTGCCAAAAAAGTGAAAATTCTGAAATTTCATCTTTATTTTCCTTTAATTCTTGTGGAACACCTAAAGGGTTAACAAAGTTTGTAAAATCAGTTTTGTATACCATGAGGGGTGTAGTTTCCAAAATTGGGTCACTTTTTTGGAGTTTCTACTCTAGGGGTACATCAGGGGGTCTTCAAATGTGACATGGCAGCTTAAAATTATCCAGTGAAATCAGCTTTCCAAAAACCATATGGCGCCCCTTTCCTTCTGAGCAATGCCGTGTGCCCGTACAGCAGTTTACAACCACATATGGGGTGTTTATGTAAACTACAGAATTAGGGCCATGAATATTGAGTTTTGTTTGGCTGTTAATCTTTGCTTTGTAACTGGAAAAAAATTAATTAAAATGGAAAATCTGCCAAAAAAGTGAAATTCTGAAATTTCATCTCTATTTTCCATTAATTCTTGTGAAACACCTAAAGGGTTAACAAAGTTTGTAAAATCAGTTTTGTATACCTTGAGGGGTGCAGTTTCTAAAATGGGGTCACTTTTTTGGAGTTTCTACTCTAGGGGTGCATCAGGGGGGCTTCAAATGGGACATGGTGTAAAAAAAAAAACAGTCCAGCAACATCTGCCTTCCAAAAACCGCATGGCATTCCTTTCCTTCTGCGCCCTTCCGTGTGCCCGTACAGCAGTTTACGACCATATATGGGATGTTTCTGTAAACTACATAATCCGGGCCATAAATTTAGAGTTTTGTTTGGCTTTTAACCTTTGCTTTGTAACTGGAAAAAAATGAATTAAAATGGAAAATCTGCCCAAAAAGTAAAATGTGAAAATGTGCAAATTTTTGGTAAATTTGGAATTTTTTTATAAATAAAAGTAATTTTTTTAACTCAATTTTACCACTGTCATGAAGTACAATACGTGATGAGAAAACAATCTCAGAAGCGTTTTAAAGTTATCACCACATAAATTGACATATGTCAGATTTGCAAAAAATGCACTGGTCCTTAAGGTGAAAAATGGCAGGGTCCTGAAAGGGTTAAACCACTTAGTCTCTGACTCCAGGACACTGGCAAAAAACAAAGGTGATCCAGTAATCCTTGAGCTTAGTTCCATTTTCTTCCTTTAACCCTCTGGAGAGTACCCAGGTGCACACAGCTAAAGTTATACACTCTCCTCCTTGCTCCCAACTCACTCTCAACTCACCTCCTATCACTGAGCTGCCATATTTAAATGATGGGACATCACCATCTAGTGGCGAATGTTTGTAAACGCAGACATCAGTTTGTAAGGAATCAGCAGCTTAATACATAGCAATAGAGAATGGAAAATGATGACATAAATACAAGTTTGAGGTTTATTTTTTTACACATAGTGGTACACTGCACATATTTTACCTGCTGTCACCTTCACTTGTCCCTGATTATGGTTTTGCCTGATTCCTTTGTCCTCCACACCAATGTCTCTTGACTAGGGATGAATGAACCTAGACAGCCACGTTCGGGACTATACCGGACATTGGGTGTCTGCGATTAAGCTGTTGGCACTTGGAAGTCTTCACAGTCATGCCTAGTATTGGCATGGCTGTCATTGGCTGGCGCACCATGTGACCATGCATGAATAAATGCTGGATCACATGGTGCACTGCCATTCTGCTCTGAATAGTGTAGGGACAGGACTCTGCTGCAGTTTTATAAGTTTCAGGGTGACCTGCTTTCATTATTGAGGAGTGCAATACAGCTTCTTTGCACCAGTGAGACAGAAACACCATACTGAGGGTGACGTGTTGTCATTTTGTTTTGGTGCAATCCTACTCCTTTGCACCAGTGACAAGAAGATGTAATAGTTAATCAGTCTGGTAAATGTGTGGGTGAGACATACTTATTTTTTGGTGAAAAAAACCTTTACCACTCTCAAAGGGATATATAATAGTTATTCAGCTGTTTAATAGGGTCGGTGTGTCCTACCTTTTTTTTTATTTTAAAATACATCGGGAACAGGGAATGTATATGTTCTTTTGCTTAAAATAACAGTTATTCAGATGGTAAATTGGGTCGGTGTAACCTACCTATATATATATATATATATATATGTTTTTGTTCAAAATACACTGTACTTGCTAACGTCAAAGGAGATATATAATAGTTATTCAGCCGGTTAATTGGGTAGGTGTGACCTATCTACATTTTTTTTGTTTAAAATACACTGTACTTGCCAACATTAAAATAAATATATTATAGTTATTAAGCCGGTTAATTAGGTCGTGTGACCTACATATATTTTTTTGTATAATATTTACAGTATTTTTCGCCCTATAAGACGCACCAGCCCATAAGACGCACCTAGGTTTTAGAGGACAATAAGAAAAAAATATTTTCCATTACACCTCAGGTCAAACCAGCAATCAAACCCCTAATGTTAATCAGGGGGGCCATCCACCTAGCGCTGCCCCAGATGGGAGAGTGATTGAGTGAACTGATACCCAATCACTTATGTTTGAGGATGAGAAGATCTGAGGCTCCTCCTGCTCCCTCTTCTGCTGCATTCTAGGCCTCCTCCTCCCCCTCTGGAGCGACAGGGCCACCTGCACCCCACAAAGAGATGATGTGAAATAAACACCACCACCAGTGTCACCTCAACACTGTCCCATGGAAGAGTTCAGTTCAGTCCATCCCACAAACACTGGAGAGAAAGAGGAAGTACCGCCCTACCGACCTGTTAGCCCTGGCCCTGAATGCCAGCATTTCAAAACTGCTGGCCTTTGAAATGCTGCCATTCCGTCTGGTGGAGACGGACAGTTTTAAAAATGCAGTGATGGCAGCTGTCCCACGGTACGTGGTCCCCAGCCGCCAGTAATTTTTAAGGCGGGCTATCCCTGTCCTGCACGAAGAAGTGGCGGAAAAAATCATGTGTGCGCTGTGCAACTCCATCAGTGGCAAGGTCCACATAACCACTGACACGTGAGCCAGTAAGTACGGGCAGGGACGTTATATCTCCCTAACTGCCCACTGGGTAAATGTAGTGGCGTCTGGGCCTGAGGCAGACAGCAGTTTGGCACATGTCCTACAACCACCGAGGATTGTTGGATGTTATTTAGTGCCTCCTGTTGCCTCCTACTTGGCATCCTCCTCTGGTTCCTCGTCTACCTCATCTACCAGGCCTGGTGGTGTGCAACATTGGGCAAAATCTTGTAGTAGCTCTGGGGCTAGCTGATATGATGCACATCCCTTGCCTGGCTAATGTGCTGAACTTGGTGGTGCAGAGGTTCCCCAAGAATTACCCTGATATGTCAGAGCTGCTGCAAAAAGTGCAAAAAGTGAGGGCTGTCTGTACGCTCTTTTAGCGTTCTCACCCTGCTGCTGCTCCTCGCCTGTCTGCGCCGTAGCATACCTTCAGCCTTCCCGCTCACCGCCTCATATGCGACGTAGCCACAAGGCTGAATTCCACCTTGCACATGCTGGAGAGACTGCATGAGCAGCAGCAGGTGATAGTGGAGTTTCAGCTGCAGCACGCATGGGTGAGTCACTCTGTGGAACAGCAGCATTTGACCACCAACGAGTGGGCCTCCATGCGGGACTTGTGTCCCGTGTTGCGCTGCTTTGAGTACACCACTAACATAGCCAGCAGTGATGATGCCGTCATCAGCCTTACTATCCCACTTCTATGTCACCCTGAAAAAATACTTCAGGCGCTGATGGATGAGGATGTGGCACAGGGGGAAGAGGAGGTGGAACTTGGACCATTCCAATGGTTATCAGTAGAGATGTCGCGAACATAAAATTTTCCGTTCGCGAACAGCGAACGCGAATTTCTCCAAATGTTCGCGAACGTGCGAACTGGGCGAACCGCCATTGACTTCTATAGGCAGGCAAATTTTAAAACCCACAGGGACTCTTTCTGGCCACAATAGCGATGGAAAAGTTGTTTCAAGGGGACTAACACCTAGACGGAGGGGGATCCATGGCAAAACTCCCATGGAAAATTACATAGTTGACGCAGAGTTGGATTTTAATCCATAAAGGGCATAAACGTGGTTTAAAACATCCAGTGTGTGTATAAGATCAGGTATGATGTTGTATCGATCAGGTAGTGTAAAGGTTAGGCCCACTTCACTGACATTGACAGACCAAACTCCCCTTTTAATGCACCGCAAACCACCGCAAACAGTCCATTTGCCCAACCGCAAACTTCCCATTTGCACAAGGTTGGATACCAAGCTAGCCATGTCCCGTTGATGTCATTGAAGGTTTCTTCCTCCACCCAGCCACGTACAACACCAAGGATCCCGGAAAGGTGAATTGAACCTCTTCAGACAAGCCTACAACCAGTGACCCTGCTGCCTCTATACCGCCATGACCAACTTAACCCGCACCTACTGTGTCCTTCTCCCATACCATGTAGATTGTAAGCCCTCACGGGCAGGGCCCTCTCTCCTTCTGTACCAGTTTGTAACTCATCTTGTTTATGATTAGTGCAATTGTCTGTGTTATGTATGTGCACCGCTTATCATATGTACAGCGCTATGGAATGAATGGCGCTTAAATAATAAATAATAATAATAATAGATTTTTCGAATGGGGAGATGGTTAAAAAAACGCTGGCTCCCTCCCCTTTGTTTGAATCCACGGTCACTGCGTCTGCGCCGTGCAATTTACTGTCCCACCCGATAAAAGTGGTATTTCCTGTAGTTCTATCTTCTCATCAGTTTAATCCCTGTTACGTCCCCAATCTGGGGTCCATTTATTAAATAGATTTTTTGAATGGGAAAATGGCTAAAAAACTGCTGGCTCCCTCCCCTTTGTTTGAATCCACGCCACGGACACTGCGTCTGCGCCGTGCAATTTACTGTCCCACCCGATATGAGTAGTATTTCCTGTAGTTCTCTCTTCTCATCAGTTTAATCCCTGTTACGTCCCCAATATGGGGTCCATTTATTAAATAGATTTTTTGAACGGGGAGATGGCTAAAAAACTGCTGGCTCCCTCCCCTTTGTTTGAATCCACGCCACTGTCACTGTGTCTGCGTGGTGCAATTTACTGTCCCACCCGATATGAGTGGTATTTCCTGCAGTTCTCTCTTCTCATCAGTTTAATCCCTGTTACGTCCCCAATATGGGGTCCATTTATTAAATAGATTTTTCGAATGGGGAGATGGCTAAAAAACTGCTGGCTCCCTCCCCTTTGTTTGAATCCACGCCACGGTCACTGCGTCTGCGCCGTGCAATTTACTGTCCCACCCGATATGAGTAGTATTTCCTGTAGTTCTCTCTTCTCATCAGTTTAATCCCTGTTATGTCCCATATCAGGGTGGGATTGCCTTTTGTGAAAAAAAATTTAGGCCGGGTATCTTCGACTGCCTTCACAGTGACAGACCAAACTCTGATACACCAAAATGAATTGATTTTAGGAACCGGGAGATGGAAAAAGCAGCTTGGTCGCTCCTCTTACTCCCAAGTTGAGGCACTGCGCGTGCACGGAGCAATGTGCTGTGACACCGTATATGAGTGGTGTCTTAACTAGTCCTATTCCTATCAGTTTAATTCCTGTTACGTCCCCTATCCGGGGACGTGTGTCGAATTGATTAACCACTGTCGAATTAACGAACCATTACGACATCCTGGAATAATTTAGTTCTGAGCTTTGTACTTGATTTGTATTGGAATTGTTGGGGATTTTTTTAAATTGTCTGCATTATTTCTAATAAACTAAGAGACTTAATTATGATTTTTATTTTATTTTATGTATTAAAAACCCACCCATACAACTTAAAAAAAAGATAAATAAAAAATTTGAAGTTTTTTCTATGAAAAAACATCCAGCCGTCCCAATCGCTTTTGGTCTGATCATAATGAAGCAACGGCCTTATCAACTGGGGTGTGGCAACATTGCCAACACACTAATAGAGGTGATGATCGCTTCATTGTGATACGCAAGCCCCTTCACCACAACAAGGTAACGATCACGAAAGGGGAATTGACACTTGTATGTGCCTTTGTTTTGTTTTGTTTTTGCAGCCACAGTGCGGCAGTAGAGGCCAGAAAAATTAGGCATGTACACATGCCTGAAAAACAAGGTTATTGTAGCAATAGATGTTTTCAAGGCAGAAAGGTGACTAAAACATTGCGGCTTGAACCCTAGTTGGTGGCGGAGAATTCACGAAAGTCATTCGGTATGCAGACATTAAATACAGCAGCGTGGGGACCATTTTGAGGCCAAGGCATGTCAGGCCTTTTGTTAGTTAAACGTATCCCCTACTGTCAGTCCCTTCGGGATCCATGCCTCATTCATCTTAATGAATGTGAGGTAATCAACACTTTTTTGACCGAGGCGACTTCTTTTGTCAGTGACAATGCCTCCTGCTGCACTGAAGGTCCTTTCTGACAGGACACTTAAAGCGGGGCAGGCCAGAAGTTCTATCGCAAACTGGAATAGCTCAGGCCACAGGTCAAGCCTGCACACCCAGTAGTCAAGGGGTTCATCGCTCCTCAGAGTGTCGATATCTGCAATTAGTCTGCCACCTGTCGGTCGAGTCGTTCTCTAAGGCTGGATCCCGAAGGGCTGTGGCGATGTGTAGGACTGAAAAAGCTCTGCATGTCCTCCATCAACAACACATCTGTAAAGCGTCCTGTCCTTGCCGCCGTGGTCGTGGTAGGAGGAAGATTACTTTGACCTCTTCCCCAGTTAGATTCCCATTGTGCTGTGACATCCCCCTTATAAGCTGTGTAAAGCATATTTTTTAGTTTGGTTTTGAACTGCTGCATCCTTTCTGACTTACGGTAATTTGGTAACATTTCCGCCACTTTCTGCTTATACCGGGGGTCTAGTAGCGTGGCCACCCAGTACAGGTCGTTCTCCTTCATCCTTTTTATACGAGGGTCTCTCAACAGACATGACAGCATGAAAGACCCCATTTGCACAAGGTTGGATGCCGAGCTACTCATTTCCCGTTCCTCCCCCTCACTGATGTCATTGACGGTCTGTTCTTCCCCCCAGCCACGTACAAGACCACGGGTCCCAGATAGGTGACAACAATGAGCACCCTGGGATGCCTGCTGTGGTTGGTCTTCCTCCTCCTTAAAGCCACATTCCTCCTCTGACTCCTCTTCTTCATACTCCTCTTGCAGCGTTGCCGCAGGTCCGGCAAGCGATGATGACAAGGCTGTTTCTGGTGGTGATGGTGACCACAACTCTTCCTCTTCACGCTCATCTACAGCCTGATCCAGCACTCTTCGCAGGGCACGCTCCAGGAAGAAAACAAATGGGATGAGGTCGCTGATGGTGACTTCGGTGCAACTGACTAGGTTTGTCACCTCCTAAAAGGGACGCATGAGCCTACAGGCATTGCGAATGAGCGTCCAGTAACGTGGCAAAAAAATTCCCAGCTCCGCAGAGGCTGTCCTAGCACCCCTGTCATACAAATACTCATTGACGGATTTTTCTTGTTGGAGCAGGCAGTCGAACATTAGGAGTGTTGAATTCCAACGTGTCGGGCTGTCGCAAATCAAGCGCCTCACTGGCATGTTGTTTCGGCGCTGAATGTCTGCAAAGTGCGCCATGGCCGTGTAGGAACGCCTGAAATGGCCACACACCTTCCTGGCCTGCTTGAGGACGTTCTGTAAGCCTGGGTACTTAGACACAAAGCGTTGTACGATGAGATTAGACACATGTGCCATGCACGGCACATGTGACAACTTGCCCAAATTCAATGCCGCCAACAAATTGCTTCCATTGTCACACACCACTGTGCCGATCTCCAGTTGGTGCGGGGTCAGCCACTGATCCACCTGTGCGTTCAGGGCGGACAGGAGTGCTGGTCCTGTGTGGCTCTCTGCTTTCAGGCAAGTCAACCCCAAGACAGCGTGACACTGTCGTATCCGGGATGTGGAATAGCCCCTGGGGAGCTGGGGGGGTTCAGTTGATGTGCAGCCAGACGCCGCAGCAGAAGAGTACTCAGCCGAGGAGGTTATGGAAGACGATGGAGTAGGAGGAGTAGAGGAGGTGTCAGTAGGCCTGCCTGCAAGTCGTGGCGGTGTCACCAACTCTGCTGCAGAGCCACGCATTCCATGCTTGGCAGCCGTCAGCAGGTTGACCCAATGCGCAGTGTAGGTGATATACCTGCCATGACTTCCTTTTTAATCACCGAGTAGAGGTTTGGGAGTGCCTTATTAGAAATAATTTTTCATCCGGGTACCTTCCACTGTGGTGTCCCAATAGCGACAAATTTTTTGAAGGCCTCAGACTCCACCAGCTGTTATGGTAAAAGCTGGCGGGCTAAGAGTTCCATCAAGCCAGCTGTCAGACGCCGGGCAAGGGGGTGACTCTGTGACATTGGCTTCTTAAGCGCAAACATTTCCTTTAGAGACTCCTGACTGTGGGCAGATGAGATGGAACTGCTGAAGGTGAGAGGCGGAGTGGCAGGTGGTTGAGAGGGGGCAAGGAGGACAGCAGTGGTTGACGTGGCTGAAGATGCTGGACCAGGAAGAGGATGGTGGCTTTGAGCTTGTGTGCTGCTTCTACTCGTCATCATGTGTTGATCCCATAGGCGTTTGTGATGTGCGATCATGTGCCTTCGCAAAGCAGTTGTACCTAGGTGGATGTGGGATTTCCCACGACTCAGTTTCTTTTGGCACAGGTTGCAAATGGCATCGCTGTTGTCAGTGGCAGACACACACATAAAATGCCACACTGCTGAGCTTTGCAATGACGGCATTCTGGTGGTGGCAATAGCATTGATTGGCGTGCTGTCTGGCTGACCCCAGGTGCCGATACATGCTGTCTGACTGTGCCACTAGCTCCTTGTGACGACCTCCCCCTGCTTCCAACTCATCTCCTCCTTCTCTCTGTCTCCTCTTCTGAACTTTCCCCCTCTTCTTCTTCTCTTCGAGCAGGCGCCCAAGTGGCATCCACGGACACATTGTCATCATCAACCATTTCACTTGTATCTGACACCTCAGCAAAGGAAGCAGCAGTGGGTACAACATCATCATCATCATCACACTCTACATCCATGTGTGTAATGCTGCCTGACTGAGACATATCCCTGTTATCTACATCCCCTGGCAATAATGGTTGCGCATCACTAATTTCATCCAAATGATGTGTAAATAACTCCTCTGAGGGATCAAGTGAAGCGGCTGTGGTGGCTGTGGTGGTAGTGGTGGTGGTGGTGGCAGCGGGCCAGAGAGTGGTGAACAAATCTGAGCTTCAAGGTTCTTAGCAGAAGCTGTTGAAGATTGGGTGTCCTGTGTAAGCCAGTCAACTATTTTCTCAGAATTTTTTGGGTTCAGGGTACGTGGCCTCCAAACACTAGGCATTATTCCAGGGCCAGTGGAAATCACAGCACCACGAACACGATGGCCCCTGCGGCGTGGCCTGCCTCTGCCTGTCATTTTTCATTAGATAAGTGTTACTATACGTGCAAGGTACTGTGCCACTCTATATAAGTGGTGGGCAGTGGGCACAGTACAGTCTGTGTGGGCCTGACACACACGGGCTTGCAAATGTGATTAGATACAGTTAAATTTTCAATATAATTTTTTTTCCTGCAAGGTATTTGAGTGAATGACACCCTGTAACGGTATGAGTGCAGGCCTAGCCAGCCACTAGCCAGTGGCCACAATACAGTATGTGTGGGGGCCTGACACACACGGGCTTGCAACTGTGATTAGATCACAGTTACATTTAAAATATATATTATATCATATTATTATTTTTTTTTCCTGAAAGGTATTTGAGTGAATGACACCCTGTAACGGTATGAGTGCAGGCCTAGCCACTAGCCAGTGGCCACAATACAGTATGTGTGGGGGCATGACACACACAGGCTTGCAAATGTGATTAGATCACAGTTAAATTTAAAATAGTTTTTTTTTATCTGAAAGGTATTTGGGTGAATGGCACCCTGTAACCGTATGAGTGCAGGCCTAGCCAGTGGCCACAATACAGTATGTGTGGGGGCCTTACACACATGGGCTTGCAAATGTTATTAGATCACAGTTAAATTTAAAATATCTATTTTTTTTAATCTGAAAGGTATTTGGGTGAATGACACCCTGTAACGGTCTGAGTGCAGGCCTAGCCAGCCACTAGCCAGTGGCCACAATACAGTATGTGTGGGGGCCTGACACACACGGGCATGCAAATGTGATTAGATCACAGTTAAATTTTAAATAGATTTTTTTTTTCTGCAAGGTATTTGAGTGAATGACACCCTGTAATGGTATGAGTGCAGGCCTAGCCAGCCACTAGCCAGTGGCCACAATACAGTATGTGTGGGCGCCTGACACAAACGGTGTCACGGACGGTGTACAGGAAACAAGACAAAGCAACATGCATATATGACTCACTGGATCCAAAGCTAAGGAACCAAAAGGGGGACCCCTGCACAAGACCTAGCACTTTCCCTGGCTGCTCAGCCTATGCAAAGATCCCAAAGGTGGATATTTGCATATCCACGTACCTCGACTATATAACCCCTGAACACCCTACAATAGTGAGGGGACACGACCACCGGCTCCCTACACCAGACACGGAGGGAGTCAGGGTCACCTGGGATCCAGCAAACAGAAAATAACAGATAAATGTACAGCACTTAACTTTGTAGCAGACTGGGAAACAGGATCAGCATGCACACACACTCCAGGAAGAAGTATAAGCCGCCCAGTAAAGCATTATGGGGATGAATTTAAAGGGAAGCAATCAGTCCAACTACATGACAGCTGAGAGAGGCTAACGAGATGAGGAACTGAATAGCACAACAAAGAAAACTCAAGGAGGAGGTTCTGAAAGGCCTCTGTCAGAGCTTCTCAGCTGTCTGGTTGTGACACACGGGCTTGCAAATGTGATTAGATCACAGTTAAATTTTAAATATTTTTTTTTTCTGCAAGGCATTTGAGTGAATGACACCCTGTAACGGTATGAGTGCAGGCCTAGCCAGCCACTAGCCAGTGGCCACAATACAGTATGTGTGGGCGCCTGACATACACGGAGTTGTAAATGTGATTAGATCACAGAAATATATTAAATAGATTTTTTTTTATCTGCAAGGTATTTTCTGTCACACCCTGTATGAATGGTGTGCACTGTGCACACAGTGCTGTCTATGACTGAGCCTGCAGCCTCTCACACACGGGCAGCCAGGCAACTGCAATATATAGCGGCGAACGCAAACAAGCTATGTTCGCCGGGAACTATTCGCCGGCAAACTATTCGGGACATCACTAGTGCTATGTTGAAAAGCCTTTAGTGGATTTTATCTGTGGAAAAAGATAAATATATATGCAGGTCACTTTTGCTGTTAACTGCGCTGATATGATTTAGTGGCTTATGTGAAAGAGCATAGTGCGGTATTTCAGTAATACACAAAACATTTAAACGCACTGCACGGTTGCATTCATTTCTGGTGAAAGAGTATAGGGGCTTATTTCATTAAAAAAAATATAAAATACATTCGCGCTGCTGGTAAAAGCGTGAAGTGGCCTATTTCATTCCAAGAAGAAATACATATTTTCAGTTCACTTTTGCAGTTATTTCTGTTGAAAGTGTATAGTGACGTATTTCAGTAAACAAAGAAAAATATATTCTCACTTCACTTCTGCAGTTATTTCTGTTGAAAGCGTATAGGGACGTATTCAAGTAAACAAAGAAAAATAGATACGCACTGCACTTCTGCAGTTATTTCTGTTGAAAGCGTATAGTGGCCTATTTCAGTCCAACAAGAAAAATTTATTTTCAGATCACTTCTGCAGTTTTCTGTAGAAAGCCCAGTCCAACAAGAAGTGTATATTCTCATGTCACTAATGCAGTTATTTCTGGTGAAAGCGTATAGGGGCGTATTTCAGTGCTACAAGATAAATATATCCTCAGTTCACTGTTGCAGTTATATCTCGAAAAAACTTTATTCACGTACAGCAGTAGAAAAAGAAATATCATTCACCATTGGCTGGTGCATTTATATGCAGAAAAACCTTTATTCACATATAGCAGTAGAAAAAGAAATATACATACGCCATTTGCTGCTGCACTTATATCTTGAAAAACATTTATTGATGTATATCAGTAGAAAAAGAAAAATATATTCAGCGTTCACTGTTGCAGTTATATGAGGTGAAGCCTTTAGTGGCGTATTTCTGTACAAAAATCACGATATTTTCAGCGTTCAGGGCTGCAGTTATATGTGGGAAAGTCCTTATTGCGGTATAGACTGAATTACGTTGTGTTGAAATTTTGTATTTACATTTCAGACACTGCGCACTTACGTGACGACGTCCATAAGAGCGGCGCACCAATACAGGTGAATACACTATGCGCTAACCCTGCACAAAAATGCTAAATAATTCACACCATCCCGCATCTATCTACGGTATGCTTACTGGACAATATAGGGACGTTTTCGTCTGGCTACCTGCCTCAGCTACTATTCTGATGCTGTTATCCCTTTTGATGCAACCCATTATCTTATTGGCCTTGGCAGCATCTGCCTGATACCGGTTTTTGCAGCTTAGTTTGCTGTTTATCAAAATTCCTAGATCCTTTTCCATGACACTCGGTAACACTGACATGGAAAAGGATCTAGGAATTTTAATAAACAGCAAACTAAGCTGCAAAAAACAGTGTCAGGCAGCTGCTGCCAAGGCCAATAAGATAATGGGTTGCATCAAAAGGGGCATAGATGCCCGTGATGAGAACATAGTCCTACCACTTTACAAATCATTAGTCAGACCACACATGGAGTACTGTGTACAGTTCTGGGCTCCAGTGAACAAGGCTGACATAGCAGAGCTGGAGAGGGTCCAGAGAAGGCAACTAAAGTAATAACTGGAATGGGGCAACTACAGTACCCGGAAAGATTATCAAAATTAGGGTTATTCACTTTAGAAAAAAGATGACTGAGGGGAGATCTAATTACTATGTATAAATATATCAGGGGTCAGTACAGAGATCTATCCCATCATCTGTTTATCCCCAGGACTGTGACTGTGACGAGGGGACATCCTCTGCGTCTAGAGGAAAGAAGGTTTGTACACGAACATAGAAGAGGATTCTTGATGGTAAGAGCAGTGAGACTATGGAACTCTCTGCCTGAGGAGGTGGTGATAGTGAGTACAATAAAGGAATTCAAGAGGGGCCTGGATGTATTTCTGGAGTGTAATAATATTACAGGATATAGCTACAAGAGAGGGATCGTTGATCCAGGGAGTTATTCTGATTGCCTAATTGGAATCGGGAAGGAATTTTTTATTCCCCTAAAGTGAGGAAAATTGGCTTATACCTCACAGGTTTTTTTCTGCCTTCCTCTGGATCAACAGGATGACAGGCCGAACTGGATGGACAAATGTCTTTTTTCGGCCTTATGTACTATGTTACTATGTTACCAGCCTAATGCCAAACATCTGATGCCAAGTGCTCCTTCTTTCACCCACCATCTTCAGCGAGTACTAGTATTGCCACCCACCTCCACACTGTCACCTCTGTGGCCTACTGATGCTGCCATGTCCACACTATGACACCTTGCCTATCTGTGGCATACTGAAGCTGCCATGTCCACACTATGTCACCGTGCCACTCTGTTGTATCATGCTGCTGCTGCTGCCATGTCCACATTATGTCACCTTGTCACTCTGGCCTCCTGATGTTGCCATCTCCACACTATGTAACCTGGCCACTCGCTGCCCTCCACATACTGCTGCCAACTACATACTCTGTGATTGTGCCACTCAGTGGCCTTCTCATACTGCTGCCACCACCACACTGTCATTGTGCCACTCTGTGGCCTCCTGATGCTGCCTCCATCTCCAGACTTTGCAATTGGGCCACTGTGTGGTCTCCTCATGCTGCTTCCACCTCACCACTCTGTCATAGGGACACTCTGTGGACTTCTCGTGCTTTTCACACCCTCCTCACTTCATGACTGGGCCACTATTTTGGCTTTCGGCCTGGCTGACATAATTATTTATTTGACCTTTCTTCTGATCTGTCAGAAGGAAGGAAAAATTAGACGCATAACAGATCGTGTCTGTGTAGCAGCTGTAAGGCCTGTATGGTACAATCAGAATTGGCTTATGATTTGGTAGACAAAAGCAGTAGTGGGTACAAAACACAGAAGACAATGCAAATATTCCATTCACATGTCATCTCTGTTTTAGACCCACTCCTGTTTTTATTGGCCTTAGCAATACTGAGCAAATGCTAACTGAGTGAAGGCGTATGCTCCAAAGACAGGATCCGCTTTTGTGGGTTATTGTTCTGATGGATCAGAAGAAGGGCAAATGAATCAGTGACGTCAACACAAACTTACTGCTGACATCCTCACCACTCTATCAGGGTGGGGCTCTACTTGTGTACTAGAACAGGTTCTGTAGACATCTATGTGGAATCAGCTGGCATAGGTGTAAAAGGAGTGCACTTCTTCTTGATGTTAACATCGACCTATAAGGTAGAGTTCATACTTGAGTTATTAGGCCAGTTTTGACAAATTTAAGTATACTTTCTTATCATTTTAATCAAGTTTTGGTTGAATAAAATTAATGTTAAAATATTTAATAAATGTAATAATAATTAAATCTTGCGTAAGACAGGAGAGAATCCGCCAGTCTTCTGTTTATTCAACAACGTAGTGTTGCGATGGAGAAAGCATTAAAAAAAATGGAGCTGAATCCTGTCAAGATTGATGCAAGTGTGGTATTGGCTGCTCATCCAGCAAGATACTTCTGTGGGAACCTGTCTGGCATGCTTAGGCCTCTACTAGCGACAGACAATGAGAAGAAGACAAAGCTTCAAGATTGCTTGGAGCTCAGAAGAGTTGCAGATTTAATCACAATTCAAACCAACCAGGGCCCAGTCTCTTCGTCAGTGGTTCCCAGTCATCATGGAATGGAAAGGAGGGCATGCTTACTATATTTAATAAATTTAATAATACCATTTTTAATAAATTTTAAAATAAATATTACATTTTTCCTAACACAGGAGGAGGACATCCTGTGGTGCACAGAGATGGAGATGGTATTCGGATTCCCACACAGACGTCTCAGAAATTACCACGGCTCCCAAAAGCAGCTCCTGAGAAGATCATTGAGCATCCCGATCATCCGTCATCTATTCGCCCCACTTTATTTTGGAAGTGTGCAGAACCAGTGTGGGACCCCCACACTGCAGATTGATTATGGAGACACCAAATTTTATAATATTTATGAAATACATTTCACAATAAAATGTTTAATAAATTTTATGATAACATAAAAAAAAAATCTTAGGAGAGAATCGGCCAGTCTTCGGTTTATTCAACAACGTGGAGGGTGTTGCGATGGAGAAAGCATTCTAAAAAAACAATTCCTCTACACCTAGAGCTGAATCCTGTCAAGATTGATGCAAGTGCGGTATTGGCTGCTCATCCATCAATATACTTCTAGGGGAACCTGCCTGCCTTGCTTAGGCCTCTACTAGCGACAGACAATGAGAAGAAGACAGAGCTTGTTCTATTCTGTACATTGAATGAATAATTTCGCGTTTGCATGATCGCGTTCGCAAACTGTCCCGGCCGATGTTCGTCCATCACTATTTCTAACATTTTGTGGATAATCTTTACTTTATAAATTCATTAGACAGTTGTTTGGCTTCTTCAAATTGGGTTTCCAGAGTGCAATTCCTTTTTAGACTATGGAACTGATTGATGGGGATGTTAGTGAGCCATCTTGGTAGACAACTAGTGTATTTTTACAAACTAGTGTTTTTTGCTACCGGCTTATGATGAGTTTTACAAATTAGTCTGTTATCTTGAGACAGAATTACACGATCCAAAAATACAACCTGTACCCTACTAATATTTGACGTAAATTTCAATTTTTTTTAATAGTGATTCTATTAATAACTGACCCAGTTGATCTTCTCCTTTGTGCCAAAAGAATAAAATGTCATTGATGAAACGGCGCCAAAGTACCAGACCCTCCCCCAGCCGGGGTGGGATGGTCTCATATGCCCATGACGCCATGAATAAATTTGCATAGCTGGGGGCGAATCTGGTACACATGGCAGTCCCGTGTGTTTGGAGGTAAAAATTTGATTCATACCAAAATTAGCTATGTGTGAGGATGTATTGTATTCCCTCTATAGTAAATTGAATGTGTTCCTTATTAAGCGTTCCATCTCTAAGAAAAATGGTATTGAGTGATTCTGTACCCTGTTTATGGTCTATAACAGTATATAAGCAGCTAACATCAAGTGTAGATATGGCCTTGCGGTTCGCCCCCCAGTCGTTTCACGGTGAACTTTGCTCATTCGCGATTCGCCGAACGGGCAAACATATGGCGATGTCCTCTGGTGCCATATTCTTTTACATTGTGAAGAACTATGACCCATCCATCAGGTGCTACAGGACAGCCAATTGAGACATTTCAGCACGTGGACATGCCTACCTGATAAATAAACCTGATCTGGTCGCCATTTTACATTCAGTCTTTTGCCAGTGTAGGGAGAGGTTGCTGTGTAGAGCAGGGACAGACTATTAGGGACACCAAACGCTAGCTAAAAGGGCCACAAAAGTCCTTTTAAGGACTTGTATTGGTGTTCTATCGATAGGTGAGACTTAATGAGGGGTATAATATAATTATAATATACTTTCTAACATAGAAAGTATATTATCATGCATTTGTATTGTGCAGCAGTTGTGTGCGGTTCTGCTGCGATACTGCAGCTACACAGAGTGCCAAACGCTATTAGAACAAATAATTTCTACTGGTGTGATATATCAGTTGCCCCCCAAAAAAACGGATTGAAGCAGGGGTGTTATATACCAATAATATACTTTCTATATAGTGCATTTGGGTAGTGCAGCATTGGTTTGCGGTTTTGCTGCATTACCTCAGCTACAGATAGTAAACAACGACATTGTAACAGATCATTTCTACTGGTGTGATATACCAGTACCGAGCACTTCCTTAGAGATTGTCCTCTCCGTCCACCGTGTTCGGGAAACGCTCGCACCTAGTAAACGTGGGAGAGGCGTTGCTAGGTGTGGATTCTTCCTCTCCACGTCTCATCATACCCGTGCAGTTGATCATCTCTTCCAAGTCCTCTTTCTCCGCAGCCGCCTTCTTGGATTCCGGTTCAGCTGGCAACTTCATTCACGCCTCCTTGGTTGATAAGTACCGTATTCCAGTAATCCGTCTACCCAAGCCGTTTTTCATCTCTACTGTTAACGGTGAGAGACTCTCTGCCACCGTACAGTTCCGTACCCAGCCTCTGCAGATGGACATCGGAATATTTCATACCGAGACTATAGAGTTCTTTGTCCTTCCCTTCTGTTCCTCCGAACTCCTCCTGGGTCTGCCGTGGCTTCAACATCATAGTCCTGTCCTGAATTGGTCCACCGGTAAGATCCTGCGTTGGAGTTCCTCCTGTTCGGACCGCTGTCTCAAGCCTGCTCTGGTCAAACAGAACCCGCAAGTTTCTCCGCCTTCTGGGCTGCCCAACCCATACCATTCCTTCGCGGATGTCTTCTGCAAGAAACAAGCTGAGGTCCTTCCTCCTCACCGATCCTATGATTGCCCGATCGACCTGATACCCGGTTCTACTCCACCTCGGGGCAGAATTTATCCTCTCTCACCTCCTGAGACTCTTGCCATGTCCGACTATATACGTGAGAACCTACAGAGAGGATTCATAAGAAAATCTTCTTCTCCTGCTGGGGCCGGTTTTTTCTTCGTGACAAAAAAAGACGGCTCCCTCCGCCCCTGCATTGACTACAGAGGTCTTAATAAAATTACCATCAAGAACCGTTACCCTCTGCCTCTAATCTCTGAGCTATTTGATCGTCTCCGAGGGGCTAAGATCTTCACAAAATTGGACCTTCGAGGGGCCTATAATCTGATCCGTATCCGGGAAGGAGACGAATGGAAGACCGCCTTTAACACAAGGGATGGCCATTTTGAGTATTTGGTGATGCCCTTCGGCCTCTGCAACGCACCTGCTGTCTTCAAGGAATTCGTCAATGATATTTTCAGGGACTTACTTTACACCTGCGTGGTCGTATACCTGGATGATATCCTGATCTTTTCCTCCAATTTGGATCAACACAGGGTCCATGTGCAACAAGTTCTTACTCGTCTTAGGAGAAATCGCCTGTACGCTAAACTTGAAAAATGTCTTTTTGAACGGACCTCCCTGCCTTTCCTGGGATACATTATCTCAGCCCAAGGACTTCAAATGGACCCAGCCAAGCTCTCGGCGGTTCTGGATTGGCCACGCCCCTCTGGTCTCCGAGCCATACAAAGATTTCTGGGCTTTGCGAATTACTACAGGCAATTCATCCCTCACTATTCCACTCTTGTAGCTCCTATCGTGGCCCTCACAAGAAAAGGAGCTAACCCCAAATCCTGGCCTTCCCAAGCCGAGGAAGCCTTCCAGTCCCTGAAATGCGCCTTTGCCTCTGCACCCGTTCTCTCTAGACCAGATTCCACCAAGCCTTTCTCTCTTGAAGTGGATGCCTCCTCGGTGGGAGCCGGAGCTGTCCTCACCCAGAAGTCTTCCCGGGGCAAGACTTCTACTTGTGGCTTCTTTTCTAAAACATTCTCTTCCGCAGAGAGAAATTACTCCATTGGGGACAGGGAACTGCTGGCTATTAAATTGGCACTGGAGGAATGGAGACATTTACTCGAGGGCGCCACACATCCTGTGTACATCTTCACGGACCACAAGAACCTGGCTTATCTCCAGTCTGCTCAGAGATTAAATCCCCGTCAGGCTCGTTGGTCTCTGTTCTTCGCCCGCTTTAATTTTGAGATCCATTTCCGTCCAGCTTGTAAGAACATTAGGGCAGATGCTCTGTCTCGCTCCTCTGATGTGGTGGGCGACGAGTTAACACCTCGATATATTATCCCTCCAGAACGCCTTATAACAGTCGCTCCCGTGGACCTGCGCCTTCTTCCTCCTGGCAAATCCTACGTACCCCCACGTCAGCGGCTGCGAATTCTCAAGTGGGGCCACGCCTCCCCTTTTGCCGGTCATCCAGGGGTGCAAAAGTCTCTCCAACTAATCTCCCAAAGGTACTGGTGGTCTTCTCTAGAGAAAGATGTCTCGGACTTCGTCCAGGCCTGTATGATTTGCGCCCGGGATAAATCGCCTCGCCAGAAACCAGCGGGTCTCCTCTTGCCTCTACCCATTCCTGAAGTTCCCTGGTCTCACATCGCCATGGACTTTATTACAGATCTTCCCTCCTCCCATGGCAAGTCCGTTATTTGGGGCGTGGTGGATCGCTTTTCCAAGATGGCTCACTTTGTACCCCTGCCCGGTCTACCCTCTGCACCCATGTTGGCCAAACAATTTTTCCAACACATCTTCCGTCTCCATGGCCTTCCCAAACATATTGTCTCGGATCGTGGGGTACAATTCGTCTCCAAATTCTGGAGGGCTCTATGTGCTCAGCTCGGGATCAAATTGGACTTTTCTTCTTCGTACCATCCTCAGTCTAACGGCCAAGTAGAACGGGTGAACCAAATTTTGGGTGACTATCTGCGTCACTTTGTATCCTCACGCCATGACGACTGGGCTGATCTACTTCCCTGGGCGGAGTTCTCCTACAACTACAAACAATCCTCTGCCTCTAACAAGTCTCCTTTCTTTGTCGTTTTTGGCCGTCATCCTCTTCCACCTCTGCCGCAGTCTCCCACTCCTTCTTCTGTACCTGCCGTGGACAGTCTTGTACAGGATTTTTCCTCCATCTGGCGAGAAACCCACGCTGCTCTCCTCAAGGCTTCCGCCCGTATGAAGGTTCAAGCTGGCAAGAGACGCAGATCTCCTCCGGAATTTTGCCCGGGTGACAAGGTGTGGCTCTCCTCTAGGTACATCCGATTTAGGGTCCCAAGTTACAAGTTGGGCCCTCGTTTCTTGGGACCCTATAAAATCAAGAGTCGTATCAATCAAGTTTCTTATCAGCTCCATCTTCCTCCCTACCTCCGAATCCATAACTCCTTCCATGTCTCCCTTCTTAAACCTGCTGTCTTTAACCGTTTTTCTCCTAAGCTTGTTTCTCCCACCCCTGTTGCCGGTACCTCCGATATATTCTCTGTCAAGGAGATCTTGGCGACCAAGATCTCCCGGGGAAAAAGATTTTTTTTGGTCGACTGGGAGGGCTGCGGTCCTGAGGAGAGGTCATGGGAGCCGGAGGAGAACATCCTGGACCGCAGTCTCATCCGCAAGTTCTTCGGTACCAAAAAGAGAGGGAGACCAAAGGGGGGGGGTACTGTTACGCTGAGCGCTCCGGGTCCCCTGCTGGCCGCGGAGCGCTCACAGCGTATGCCCCCAGGCAGCACTCCAGTGTCTCGGCGTGTGCGTCCTCGCTCTCTAGGGCGCGCGTGCGCCGGGACTCTTAGATTCAAAGGGCCAGTGCACCAGTGATTGGTGCCTGGTCCAAAAGGGATATTAAGGGTTAAGGTTTGTGAGAGGCAGTGCTGACTTAATTAGGCTGCACCTGTGCACTGCCCATTTATACCTTCTCCTCCCACAGCTTCCTGCCGGATCTTTGTGCCTTGTGCCTCAGAGAAAGCGTTCCACAGTGTTTGTTTGCCTTGCCTGTTGCCGAACCCGTTGCTACTGTCTACTCGCCTTAGAACCTTTGCCGCCTGCCCTGACCTCTGCTACGTCTGACTACGCTCTTGCCTTCTCCCTGTGTACCACGCCTTATCAGCTGCCAGAGAGGTCGAGTTGTTACTAGGGGACACGACCTGGTAGTTACCGCCGCAGCAAATCCATCCCGCCTTGCGGCGGGCTCTGGTGAAGACCAGTAACTGCTTAGAACCGGTCCTTTAGTACAACCCGCGCCATCGCCTCTCTGGTCCAGAGGATCCACTACCTGTCCTGCCGGTACGTGACATATTCATCTGTTGTCTTTTGCAAGTTGGTATCCCTATCTTCCAGTTTTTTTCTGCATTCGTCATCATATTTGGATGTGTCTTGTATCACTATAGCTCCCCCCTTATCAGCTGGGCGTATAGTGATATTATTATTTTTCTGTAATTATTCTAAAGCTCCTATTTCTTGTTTCACTAAATTATTAAATTTCCTATATGGCTTTTTTATTTTTCTTATCTCGATTTCAAAAAATGTCCTAAAAGTCCTAATCTTATATCCAGTTTCCTGTCTATGATACATGGCAGATTTCTGTTTCAGCTGTGTATGATGGTATTCAGGTGATAAAAAAATCTCCTTTCACACAGGGATAAAAAAATAATAATAATAATTAAACATAGCTTTCTCACAAACTTCTCAATACCAATATACAGTTGTGTTCAAAATTATTCAACCCCCACTGAAATTGAGTGTTTTGGCCAGTTTGACATTGATTTTGATCATTTCAGTCATCTTGTTTACAATTAAATCAAAGAGGCACTTGTAAGTCAGACAAATATAACATAACATTTATAATGAAATAACCACAAATGTATTTTCTGTGCGCACATCATTATCAGTTTTATTCAACCCCAAGTGACATTCAATCTTAATACTTAGTACAACATCCTTTTCCAGTTATAACAGCTTTTAAACGTGAAGCATAGCGTGACACAAGTGTCTTGCAGCGATCTACGGGTATCTTCGCCCATTCTTCATGGGCAAAAGCCTCCAGTTCAGTCACATTCTTAAGCTTGCGCGCTGCAACTGCTTTCTTTAAGTACCTCCAGAGGTTCTCAATCAGATTTAAGCCTTTTGACTGCGAAGGCCACTTCAAAATGTTCAAGCCTTTAATCTGCAACCATGCTCTAGTGGACTTGGAGGTATGCTTGGGATCATTGTCCTGTTGAACGGTCCAACGTCTCCCAAGCCTCAGGTTTGTGATGGACTGCATCACATTTTCATCCAATATCTCCTGCTACTGAAGAGAATTCATGGTACCTTGCACACGCTGAAGCTTCCCTGTACCTGTAGAAGAAAAACAGCCCCAAAGCATGATTGACCCCCCGCCATGCTTAACAGTAGGCAAGGTGTTCTTTTCTTCATAGGCCTTGTTCTTCCTCCTCCAAACATAGCGTTCATCCATGGGCCCAAACAGTTTTAATTTTGTTTCATCAGTCCACAGAACACTATCCCAAAACTTTTGTGGTTTGTCCACATGACTTTTGGCATACTGCAGTCGACTCTTCTTATTCTTTGGAGACAGCAAGGGGGTGTGCCTGGGAGTTTTGGCATGGAGGCCTTCATTACGCAGTGTGCGCCTTATTGTCTGAGCTGAAACTTCAGTACCCACATCTGACAAATCTTTTTTTCAGTTCAGTTTCAGCAGTCACATGGGGACTTTTCTCCACTTTGCGCTTCAGGTAGCGCACAGCAGTTGAAGTCAGCATCTTCTTTCTGCCACGACCAGGTAGCGTTTTAACAGTGCCCCTTTGCCTTGCATTTGCGAATGATGCTTCCTATGGTGTCTCTTGGTATGTTTAACATATTTGCAATTTTCTTATAGCCATTGCCCTTTCCTGTGAAGAGAAATCACCTCTTCTCTTGTCTTCCTGGACCATTCTCTTGACTTCACCATGTTTGTAAACACACCAGTAAATATCTAGAAGGAGCTGAGTATCACAGTCCTTTTAAATCTGCCTAATTGGTGCGTATTATGCTTGATTGCTGCTCCTTGACATCCACAGGGGTTTTCAATACCTGATCGAAAACACTTGAATAAACCTCTGTTCTTAAGAGTGGTAGTCTTTAACCCCTTAAGGACACAGGGCGTACAGGTACGCCCTTGTGCCCTGGTACTTAAGGACACAGGGCGTACATGTACGCCCTGTGCATTTTCAATCACCGCCGCGCGGCCGGCGGCGATCGGAACCCCGTGCCTGCTCAAATCATTGAGCAGGCACTTGGGGCAAATGCGTCGGGGGGTCCGGTGACCCCCCCATGTATGCGATCGCAAAAAACCGCAGGTCAATTCAGACCTGCGGTTTTCTGCGTTTCCGGGTTATTCGGGTCTCTGAAGACCCGATAACCCGGAACAGGATGGTGATGGTGGTGTGATTTCACTCCACCAATCACCATCCAGCGATCCTGAGTGGTGATGGTGACATCACCACTCAGGATCGCTTTCTGATTGGTCAGGGGGCGGTGCGGCGGCAGATTCAAAAGAGGCAGGCGCCCCTCTCCTCCTCCTTTTGTGTTCCAGCGCCGGAGGAGAGAGGAGCTGCCTGCTTGTGTCCACCATCGCTGCCAGCACCCCTGATCTGTGCCCCCAGGACCCGATCTGTGCCCCAGCACCCCATCAGGTACATAGGGACAGCTAGGGAAAGTTTGGGATAGGCAGGGAAAAAAAAGGGAAAGTTAGTTTTTTTTTACTTTTTATTGCATCACCCTAGTTAGGGTGTCTGGGGTCCACAGCACAGCTGTGTGACCCTAGACCCCCCAGGGGTGCTGCCACTTGCCCCCCTCCCCCTGCCACTTGCCCCCCCCCCCACCTTTTTTGGGGTGCTTTTTTTTTTTTGTGCAGCACCCCTGGGGGTCTCCATATGCAGCCGAAATGAGGACATTTTGGGGCCTCGTGCTGCATATGGGCCTGGTCAAGAAACCCAGTGCCAGGCTGTACTGGAGTGGGGACGTCCTATATCAGACCCCACTTTACAGTACGGTTATGACACGCTCCCGGTTTGAGGCCATCAGGAAATGTCTGCATTATTCCGATAATGCAGCATGTCCACCCCGAGGTGATCCTGCCCATGACCGTCTGTACAAGATACGGCCGGTCATCGATCACTTTGGGGCCAAATTCATGGAGGCCTATGTACCTGGAAGGGAGGTCGTGGTTGATGAGTCTCTCATTGCGTTCAAGGGGAGACTCATTTTCCGCCAGTATGTGCCTTCCAAGCGGGCGAGGTATGGCGTGAAGCTATACAAAATTTGTGAGAGTACCTCAGGGTACACTTACAAATTTCGTGTGTACGAGGGGCGAGATTCCCGGATTCAACCACCAGAATGTCCCCCCACTCTGGGTGTTACCGGGAAACTCGTGTGGGACCTTATGTACCCACTGCTGGATAAGGGTTACCACTTGTACGTGGATAACTTTTATACCAGTATCCCCTTGTTCCAGTCCCTTGCCGCCAGATCCACGTCCGCTTGTGGGACCGTGCGGAAAAATCAACGCGGCCTCCCTGCCCACCCCCTCCAGGTACCCATCCCCAGGGGTGAGACCCGTGCCCTTACCACTGGAAACCTGTTGCTGGTCAGGTATAAGGACAAGAGGGATGTCCTTATGCTGTCCACAATTCATGGTAACGGCATCACCCCTGTCCCTGTGCGAGGTACCGCGGCAACGGTCCTCAAGCCCGATTGTATCGTCGCCTACAATCGGTATATGGGAGGAGTTGATCTCTCGGATCAAGTCCTCAAGCCATATAACGCCATGCGCAAAACCCGGGCATGGTACAAAAAAGTTGCGGTCTACTTGGTGCAGGTTGCCATGTACAACTCTTTTGTACTATCCCGAAGCGCTGGCAGCACAGGGACATTCCTCCAGTTCTATGAGGCAGTCCTCAAGGCCCTGATCTTTTCGGACCGGGAAAGAGCAGGCCGGAGTACCTCGGGAACTGTAGGCGCCCGGATCGTCCCTGGCCAACACTTTCCAGGTGTGGTCCCCCATACTGGAAAGAAGGGACGAACCCAAAAAAAGTGCAGAGTGTGTCGCAGGAGGGGGATACGGAAGGACACGACTACTCAGTGCGACACATGCCCCGATCATCCGGGCCTCTGCATTGACGGTTGCTTCAGGGAGTATCACACTTCCATGGAGTACTAAATTTATATCCCAATTTAGGACTGACATGGGATAAAAAAAAAAAATGGTTCTCAGACTTGAGACACCCAAAAAAACTAAAATAATTTATTAAAAGTAGACATAGGTATTGCCGCGTCTGTAATAATCTCCTCTATAAAAATGCCCCATGACCTAACCCCCCAGATTAACACGGTCCAGAAAAAAAAAAAAGGTGCAAAAAAAGTTTTTTTTTGTCACCTTACATAATAAAAAGTTTAATAGCAAGCGATCAAAAAGTCATATAGCCCCCAAATTAGTGCCAATACAACCGTCATCTCATCCCGCAAAAAATGAGCCCCCACATAAGATAATCAGATAAAAAAAAAAATTGAAAATGACCCTTAGACTTTAGAGATACAAATTTTTTTTTAGGGTATCAAAAAGGATAATATAGTCTAAAACCTAAATTATTGTAAAAAAAAAGTTGACTTATTAGGTATCGCCACGTCCGTAAGAATCTCCTCTATAAAAATACCCCATGACCCAACCCCCCAGATTAACACAGTAAAAAAAAAAAAAAAAAATAGGTGCAAAAAATTTTTTTTTTGTCACCTTACATAACAAAAAGTTTCATAGCAAGCGATCAAAAAGTCATATAGCCCCCAAAATAGTGCCAATAAAACCGTCCGCTCATCCCGCAAAAAATGAGCCCCCACATAAGATAATTGGCTAAAAGAAAATTAAAAAAATTACACTTAGACTTTAGAGATACCCAAAAAAAAAAGTTGTATCAAAAAAGATAATATAGTCAAAAACCTAAATAATTGTAAAAAAAAGTAGACTTATTAGATATTGCCGCGTCCGTAAGAATCTCCTCTATAACAATATCCCATGACCTAACTACCCAGATTAACACGGTTAAAAAAAAAACAAAAAAACGGTGCCAAAACCGCTATTTTTGGCACTTTTCCATTTCAGTCCGTTTTTTCCGGTAAGAAAACAAGGGTTAACAACCAAACAAAAGTTAAAATTTATTACCCTGATACTGCAGTTTACAGAAACGCCACATTTGTGGTCGTAAACTGCTGTATCCGTAAAAGGGAGGCTGCAAAAGGAAAGGACCGACATGGTTTCTGGAAGGCCGATTTTGATGGCCTTTTTTATTGACACCATATCCCTTTTGAAGCCCCCCTGATGCCCCCCTAGAGTAAAAACTCCCTAAAATTGACCCCATCTAAGAAACTACACCCCTCAAGGTATTCAAAAATGATTATACAAACTTTATTAACCCTTTAGGTGTTCCTCAACAGTTAATGGCAAATGGAGATGAAATATCAGAATTTCAATTTTTGGTAACCTTACCTCACAAAAATGTAATATAGAGCAACCAAAAATTATATTTACCCTAAAAATACTCCCCCAAAAAATGCCACCTTATCCCGTAGTTTCCAAAATGGGGTCACTTTTAGGGAGTTTCGACTCCAGGGGTGCATCAGGGGGGTTGAAACAGGACACGGTGTAAATAAACCGGTCCATAAAAATCAGCCCTCCAAAAACCAAACGGCGCACCTTTCACTCTACGCCCCGCTGTGTGGCCGTACAGTAGTGTACGGCCACATATTGGGTATTTCTGTAAACGGCAGAGTCAGGGTAATAAAGATACAGTCTTGTTTGGCTGTTAACCCTTGCTTTGTTAGTAGAAAACATGGGTTAAAATGGAAAATAAGGCAAAAAAATGAAATTTTCCAATTTCATCCCCATTTGCCAATAACTCTTGCGCAACACCTAAAGGGTTAACGACGAATGTAAAATCAGTTTTGAATACCTTGAGGGGTGTAGTTTCTTAGATGGGGTCACTTTTAGGGAGTTTCTACTCTAGGGGTGCATCAGGGGTCTTCAAATGGGACATGGTGTAAATAAACCAGTCCATAAAAATCAGCCCTCCAAAAACCAAACGGCGCACCTTTCACTCTATGCCCCGCTGTGTGGCCGTACAGTAGTTTACGGCCACATATTGGGTGTTTCTGTAAACGGCAGAGTCAGGGTAATAAAGATACAGTCTTGTTTGGCTGTTAACCCTTGATTTGTTAGTGGAAAAAATGGGTTAAAATGGAAAATTAGACAAAAAAATGAAATTTGCAAATTTCATCCCCATTTGCCAATAACTCTTGCGCAACACCTAAAGGGTTAACGACGAATGTAAAATCAGTTTTGAATACCTTGAGGGGTGTAGTTTCTTAGATGGGGTCACTTTTAGGGAGTTTCTACTCTAGGGGTGCATCAGGGGTCTTCAAATGGGACATGGTGTAAATAAACCAGTCCATAAAAATCAGCCCTCCAAAAACCAAACGGCGCACCTTTCACTCTACGCCCCGCTGTGTGGCCGTACAGTAGTGTACGGCCACATATTGGGTATTTCTGTAAACGGCAGAGTCAGGGTAATAAAGATACAGTCTTGTTTGGCTGTTAACCCTTGCTTTGTTAGTAGAAAACATGGGTTAAAATGGAAAATAAGGCAAAAAAATGAAGTTTCCAATTTCATCCCCATTTGCCAATAACTCTTGCGCAACACCTAAAGGGTTAACGACGAATGTAAAATCAGTTTTGAATACCTTGAGGGGTGTAGTTTCTTAGATGGGGTCACTTTTAGGGAGTTTCTACTCTAGGGGTGCATCAGGGGTCTTCAAATGGGACATGGTGTAAATAAACCAGTCCATAAAAATCAGCCCTCCAAAAACCAAACGGCGCACCTTTCACTCTATGCCCCGCTGTGTGGCCGTACAGTAGTTTACGGCCACATATTGGGTGTTTCTGTAAACGGCAGAGTCAGGGTAATAAAGATACAGTCTTGTTTGGCTGTTAACCCTTGATTTGTTAGTGGAAAAAATGGGTTAAAATGGAAAATTAGACAAAAAAATGAAATTTTCCAATTTCATCCCCATTTGCCAATAACTCTTGCGCAACACCTAAAGGGTTAACGACAAATGTAAAATCAGTTTTGAATACCTTGAGGGGTGTAGTTTCTTAGATGGGGTCACTTTTAGGGAGTTTCTACTCTAGGGGTGCATCAGGGGTCTTCAAATGGGACATGGTGTAAATAAACCAGTCCATAAAAATCAGCCCTCCAAAAACCAAACGGCGCACCTTTCACTCTATGCCCCGCTGTGTGGCCGTACAGTAGTTTACGGCCACATATTGGGTGTTTCTGTAAACGGCAGAGTCAGGGTAATAAAGATACAGTCTTGTTTGGCTGTTAACCCTTGCTTTGTTAGTGGAAAAAATGGGTTAAAATAAAAAATTTGACAAAAAAAAGAAATTCTCAAATTTCATCCCCATTTGCCAATAACTCTTGTGCAACACCTAAAGGGTTAACAACGTATGTAAAATCAGTTTTGAATACCTTGAGGGGTGTAGTTTCTTAGATGGGGTCATTTTTGGGTGGTTTCTATTATGTAAGCCTCGCAAAGTGACTTCAGACCTGAACTGGTCCCTAAAAATGTCGTTTTTGTAAATTGCTGAAAAATTTCAAGATTTGCTTCTAAACTTCTAAGCCTTATAACATCCCCAAAAAATAAAATATCATTCCCAAAACAATTCAAACATAAAGTAGACATATGGGGAATGTAAAGTCATCACAATTTTTGGGGGTATTACTATGTATTACAGAAGTAGAGAAACTGAAACTTTGAAATTTGCAAATTTTTCCAAAAATTTGTTAAATTAGGTATTTTTTGGTGCAAAAAAAAATATTTTTTTGACTTCATTTCACCAGTGTCATGAAGTACAATATGTGACGAAAAAACAATCTCAGAACGGCCTGGATAAGTCAAAGCGTTTTAAAGTTATGAGCACTTAAAGTGACACTGGTCAGATTTGCAAAAAATGGCCTGGTCCTAAGGTGTAAAAAGGCTGTGTCCCTAAGGGGTTAAGGGGTTGAATAATTGTGTCAATGAAGAAATCACAAAAAAAACATTTAATACCGTATTACAAAAACAATTGATGTCATTTTAGTTGCATTTGGTTCTTTAAAAAGTCCTTGTAAGGCTACTTTCACACTAGCGTTCGATCGGATCCGTTCTGAACGGATCCGATCATATTAATGCAGACGGAGGCTCCGTTCAGTACGGATCCGTCTGCATTAATAACTTAGAAAAAATTCTAAGTGTGAAAGTAGCCTGAGCGGATCCGTTCAGACTTTCAATGTAAAGTCAATGGGGGACAGATCCGCTTGAAGATTGAGCCATATGGTGACATCTTCAAGCGGATCCGTTCCCATTGACTTACATTGTAAGTCTGAACGGATCCGCTCGCCTCCGCACGGCCAGGCGGACAGCTGAACGCTGCAAGCAGCGTTCAGCTGTCCGCCTGTCCGTGCGGAGGCGAGCGGAGCGGAGGCTGAACGCCGCCAGACTGATGCAGTCTGAGCGGATCCGCTCCATTCAGACTGCATCAGGGCTGGACAGAGGCGTTCGGGTCCGCTCATGAGCTCCTTCAAACGGAGCTCACGAACGGACCTATGAACGCTAGTGTGAAAGTAGCCTAAGATTTCATTCTGAACACAATTACACATGTACACTAAATTCCCTAAAATCCTTTACAGCTTTGGGGGTTGAATAATTTTGAACACAACTGTAGGTGTCAAATTTGTTTAATGGGGTTGTTGGAGCAAATTTGAATTCTTTGTTCAATAATGCAGTCTGAGGTTCCATAAGTACACAATGACTCAAATTTATAATGTCATTTTCCTCCCTTATTTGCTTATCTTCTGTCTGTTCTTTATACTGAATTCATTTTCTCTGTAGCCTTCATACAGTCTTTTTGGGTTATGGGTGTTGTGAGTATTGTTCTAGAAACGTTTGTGGATTATGTCATGGAGATCTCTGTGGTATATATCTCTCCCTCCCTGTTGACTTGAGCCTCCCCCTGTATTACTTGGGACTTATTTCCCTGTGTCTTAAATTGCAATTGTGCCTCCCTGTAGGTGATTGCTGGTGATCCCCTTTTGTTGATTGGTGTCTTATCTGGTGTTGCGATCGTATTTTGCAATGAGGAGGTATCCTGTCTAAAAAATGGACTTCCGATAATGATTCAAATCTATTGGAAGTAGGAATATTAAATGTGCTTCTCATGTCTTCTCTATTATCTTCTTGTGCTATATTTCTTTTGTTAATATCTTGTGAAAATTTTCCCTTTTGTGTTGGATCATTCTCCAGTTTGTGTTGACTAAATGTATTTTACTTTTTTATTCATAATCTCTTGTTCTAAATAATTAAGACCCTTACCTATACGTGTCTGCTATTTATTGAATTCCTCATCTTGTGCAAAACTTTGAATATTGTTTTTCACAGTATTTATTTGTTCCATTAATTGTGTTAAAATTTGTGATCTCCGCTTAATAATCAATTGAGTCAATGCCATTTATTACATTTTTAAAAAGGTGTTCTACTCTTCATTAAATCCATCATCACATAGATCTTGTGCTGGGTGTTTAATAAGGGTGAGACGTTTAGGGACTAGATCATTTGCTCTGTATCGATTCAAAGTCTTAATTTCCCATAGTTGTTTTTGTTGCTTTTGCAACAAAGTTTCAAGATTCCTAAATGTTTCTGTTATAGATCTAATTTCTAGTTGTGCATCTTTCCCATTCTCAAATATGTATTGTGACAAACTGCGACCGCTGCGGCCACAATACGTCACAAAACCGTCACAGCGCCCCTAGTGGTCAATCCGCAAACAGGCCTCCCAGCCACTTTCAGCACACCGACAGTCTAACTTGAGTCCGTACAGTCGATAGGCTGAAAGCGCAGGGAGTGGACCTCCGATTGACCGCAAGTACGCGTGCGACGAACTGCGACCAGAACTACACACAGGGTAGTTTAACTGCCACCACCTCACAATTTATGGGAGCGAGGAACCCACTATCTAGATAACACAACCGAGTAGCTTTCTCTTCGGAGAGGCTAGGGTAAGTTTTTGCAGTGTTTGAAAACAGGCATATGGCTAGAGAAATGACTTGGAGGTCATTTATTATATATCTATATACAATACAAATTATCACGATGCACAGTAATTATTAACACAATAATCAAGGAAAGTATAGTCCAATAAACAAAAGGGAGAAAAGAAAGAAAATACTTAGTTTCCGCAGAAAAGATGTCTGTTGGTGAAATAGTCTGTTGCAGGGGTAAAGTCCAAGAAGCCTTTGTCCAGTGTAATATGCCTTCAGCCCACAGGTTCTCTGGCTGAGGCCCTCTTTAGGTGTTGTTAAAAGTGGAGAACTCCTTTAGCAGATTCTAGGTCTTGTTATAAAGGGTCTCAGAAACAAGGCGGGGAATTGAGAGTCCGTCTGCTGGGCAGGCTGTATTCCTGAGGTGAATGTCAGTTCTGAAATATGGCATGTGCCATATCGTGGGGTGTCTCCGCTGTACACAAGTAACAAGCACATATTCACATTCCCCACAAAATATGGAGTTCAGGGATACCAAATATTACTATTATAACTGGTTCTATGATGGGGTAACACCATAACTTTATCTGGGTACATCTTAGAGTTATGTTTGTCCTATGTAAACGTCCAGTGAATTCTGAGTGACACGATGATGTAATTTTTACGTCCGTAAGATGCATGGGCTCTCTTAAAAAGGTAAAAATCATATCTCAGATTCATGTTGCAATCTGGGAAACCTTGGTGCCGGACTGTCTGCAGCAAGCCAGCTTACAGACCCCTTATGGCAGCGACACCAAATGTCTCCCCCCCCAGGTGCAGTCTTCACACCTAGCTGTGATATCTCTTCAGGAAGAGAAGTTCTTTTGTCAACCATAGGAAGCCAGCTGTAATTGCGTTATCTGCTGGGCATCTATTGACTGACTTGAACAAAAGGACTATGTTGTTCTCTGGGTACAACAGAAGGAGACGCTCTGAATAATCAAATTGTAGGTTCTGGGGCCTAGGGAAATAATTACTGTTTAATAAGGCAGAGTAATATTGATAATATTGGGAGGACAGTTCAATATTCTCGCGGATCATCCGTGACACCTCCCCCCCGCGTCTGTGGCTAGACATCCGTCCGCAAGACGGGTGGCGTCGCCGCTAACCTGCGCTGATCGGTCTGGATCGCCGTTGCACCGGGATAAGCCATCCGCATTTTGATGTCTGCTGCCTGCCCTGTGCTGGATGGTAAAATCGTACTGCTGCAGCGACAAGCTCCAACGTAGGAGCTTTCCATTGGACCCCGCAGTACGGTTCAGCCAACTGAGAGGATTATGGTCCGTAATGATTGTGAAGGAGCGGCCGTACAGATAGGATTGAAGCTTCTGCAGGGCCCACACAATCGCCAGACACTCCTTTTCTGTAGTTGAGTAGGAGACCTCTCGGGGAAGAAGTTTCCGGCTCAGGTACAGAAGAGGATGCTCGTCCCCTTTTCCATCCACCTGGCTTAAGACAGCGCCGAGACCGTAATCTGATGCGTCGGTTTGCACTATGAACCGACGGCTGAAATCTGGGGCTTGAAGCACAGGGGCGCTAGCTAACGCCTGCTTCAAGGCCCGGAAGGCGTTCTCACACTCAGGGGTCCACATAACCACTTTCGGGTGCTTCTTACCAGTGGCATCCGTCAGGGGCTTCGCGATGGCACTATAGGCCGGTACAAACTTCCTATAGTAGCCCGTGGTCCCCAGGAATGCCTGAACCTATCGCTTGGTGATAGGCCGAGGCCACACTAAGATGGCGTCAACCTTTCCCGTGTCCGGTTTCAGGGTGTTCCCTCCCACTCGGTGCCCTAAATACTGGACTTCCGTCATGCCGATCTGACACTTACTTGGCTTAACTGTCAAATTGGCTGCAGCCAGCCGTTGCAGTACCTGGGACAGATGTTTGAGGTGTTCTTCCCAGGTGGGGCTAAACACCGCAATATCGTCCAAATATGCTGCAGCGAACGGTTGCATTTCCTCCAGCAGGTCGTTCATAGCCCGCTGGAACGTGGCAGGCGCATTTTTCATTCCAAAGGGCATCGTCGTAAATTCGAAGAGCCCGAAGGGAGTGATAAAGGCCGACTTCTGCCGCGCGTCCGGGGCAAGAGGGATCTGCCAGTACCCCCGGCTCAGATCCATGATTGATAGATAGCTGGCAGCCGCCAGCTTATCTAGCATCTCATCGATGCGAGGCATGGGGTAGGCGTCCATAGTGGTTACAGCGTTCAACTTCCGGTAGTCCACGCAGAACCGCGTTGTCCTGTCTTTCTTGGGTACCAAGACGACGGGTGCCGCCCATGGACTACAGGACCGCTGAACGACCCCCAGTTCTAGCATTTCCCCCACCTCACGCTGCATGTCCGCCTGCACCTCCGGAGAGACGCGATAGGCGGATTGCTTGATGGGGGGATGTGCTCCGGTATCTAACCGGTGAGCGACCAGATTGGTCCGTCCTGGGATACCTGAGAAGGTCCGGTGGTACCGACCTAACACCTCCTGTAACTGCTCTCTCTGGGACGGGGAGAGCTGCGGGTTGACATTTATGTCCCCGTCCGTCTCCCGGGTGTCAGCCAGCAGATCTACCAGAGGGTCTGTCTCGCCCTGTTCTAACCGGCTGCATACTGGGAGTACATACTGGGTTCTATCATGGTGAGCCTTCAGCATGTTAATGTGAAAGGCCTTCTGTTTTCTACCCCCCATGTTCACCAAGTATGTCAGGGGGTTTAAATGCTTCTCTATGGTGTATGGCCCCTCCCATGCCGCCTGTAACTTATTGTGCCGTATGGGAAGAAGGGCATAGACCTTGTCTCCAGTTTCAAATGCCTAGTCTCCCGTGGTGCGGTCGTACCATAGTTTCTGTTTGGCCTGGGCCTGGGCCAGATTCTCCGTTACCATGGCAGAGAGTGACTCCATTTTGTCTCTCAACTTCAGGACGTAATCCACTACAGAGACATCCGTGGGATCACCTTTGCCTTCCCACGTCTCTCGCATCAGCTGTAGTGGCCCTCGGACGTTCCTGCCATACAGGAGTTCAAACGGGGAGAACCCGGTGGACTCTTGCGGTACTTCCCTGTAGGCAAACAGCAGATGAGGCAGGTACCGTTCCCAGTCCCCACCCTGCGACTCAACGAATGTGGCCAGCATCTGCTTTAATGACGCGTTAAAGCGCTCGCAGAGGCCGTTGGTTTGCGGGTGGTATGGACTGGAGACTAGGTGCGTCATCTGGATCTTTGCCGCCAGGGCGTCCATCAGTTCAGACATAAACTGGGGTCCCTGATCTGTGAGCATTTCCGCAGGGAACCCTACAAGTGAAAATATGGAAATTAGCGCGTCTGCTACCTTGTCTGCCCTCAGGGAGGAGAGGGCGACCGCATCTGGGTAGCGAGTCGCGTAATCCACCAGCGTCAAGATGTACCTCTTGCCGCTGCGGCTGGGAATGGGCAGAGGTCCAATTATGTTGACTGCCACTCGGTGAAATGGCTCACTTATGATTGGCAGTGGACACAGGGGAGCCTTGCGCGGATTCCCAGCTCGTTTAACCTTCTGACAAACCGTACAGGAGCGACAATAATTGATGACATCTATCCTCATTCTAGGCCAGTAGAAATGCCCCTGAATACGGTCAAGTGTCCTGCGAATTCCTAGGTGCCCTGCCAAGGGGATGTCATGTGCGGATTTCAGCACATGCCCCCGGAAGGCACTAGGTACCACAAGCGACTTGGTACTCACGGTCATTTCGCCTTCGGTGGGTTGTATCGCCTCACTATACAACTTCCCACCTTCCCAGTACACTTTGAACCCAGCCCCATCCGCGAGGGGCTCAGCAGCCTGTCTTCTGAGACCCTTGAGGCTAGGATCGGTTTGAAGTGCGTGCTCGAAGGCCGCCTGATCCGTTTCAGCCAGCTGGCCCGTGGCGTACGAGGCCTGTGGCTGACAGTCAACCTCCCTGGGGTCAGAGGAGTGGGAGGAGACCGGAGCCTCTTCCCCCTGTTCTGAGTTCAAGTTTTGGGTGGCCCGACTCCGAGTCACAGCTAGGACAGGTATGACTTCGGAGCAAGGCAGATTAGCATTTTCAATATCACATGTAGAAATCACATTAGCAGGTACGTCATGCATATCATCAACATTAATATTGGATACATTCAACCCCCCTCCCCCAGACTTTTGCCCCCGGGTGCCAAGCACCTGGGTGGGGGCAGAGGGCGGACCCCCTTCCTGGGATCCCGAGGGGTTCGTGGCGGGTTCATAATAGGATACCAGCTTGCCTAGATCGGACCCCAACAAAACAGGAACTGGTAGCTGGTCTAGGATACCAACTACCTTTTCTTGAACACCCACCCCCCAGTCGATGGAAACCCAGGCTTGGGGAATGTAAGAAAGAGTGCCCCCCACCCCAGTGAGGGTGAGATACTTGTCTGGGATGATGTCCTTTGTGGGCACAAGGTGCGGACGCACCAGGGTGACATCGGCTCCCGTGTCCCGGAAACCGGTGACTAGCTGGTCATTCACTGTAACAAGCTGGTGATTGCTGGTGATGGGGTGAATCTCCTCCCCACTGGTGAACAAAACAGTTGAAGATGATGGTTCACGCTGGGATGCGCTGGCTGGCTGTGTCTGTCGTGGGCGAGGTACAGGTGGTTCAGATGCTGGCTGTGGCTGTCTCTGCTCAGGACAGTTGAATTTCATATGTCCAGGCTTGCGGCAGTAGTGACAGGTGATTCCATTAGGTGCCCCAGGTCTGGAAGCAGTAGCTGCACTTGGTGGTCTCTGTGGTGGACGGCCCACAGAGGCAGGGGGGTCTGCCCTGACATTGGGCAGACCTCCTCTCCAGTGAGATGGTGCAGATTTACGCAGATCGGGCACTCGGGTTGTGACAAAAGTCTCAGCTAAGTCTGCAGCAGAGGTTGCTGACTAGTGTTGAGCGGCATGTCCCATATTCGAATTCGCGAAATTTCGCATATATTCGAAAGAATATTCGTAAAATATTCGCGAATATTCAAATTCGTTATTATTTCGCATATGCGATAATTCGAATTTTCGCATCGCATAATACATACGAGATGCAAAATTCGCATGTGCGCTAATGAAATCGCCTTACGAAGATTCGCAACTCAATTCAATCACTAATGTAAGAATGCAAAGCCCTTTGCCTCTGTTCTGGGACAAGTGCTGATATTCGCCTGTGCGCTAATAAAATCGCCTTACAAAGATTCGCGCCTCAATCACTTTCTAGGCAATGTGAGTAAGATCTGAGCTTTTGGACTTTTGTGAATCAATCAAGATACAGTGGGGGGTGATGACAGTAGTTGACAGAGTACAGATCAATGTAATCTGTAAGGTGGAAACAAAAATAAAAAATACGAATATTCGTAAATCAAATTTTACGAAGTTCGAAGTATTCGCGAATATGGTGCTATACTATATGAATGCACAGGCCTTTGCCTCTCTGTTCTGGGGACAAGTGTAGATATTCGCATGTGCGCTAATAAAATCGCCTTACGAAGATTCGCAACTCAATTCAATCACTAATGTATGAATCATACATTAGTGATTGAATTGAGTTGCGAATCTTCGTAAGGCGATTTTATTAGTGCACATGCGAATATCTACACTTGTCCCCAGAACAGAGAGGCAAAGGCCTGTGCATGTGCATTCATATAGTATAGCACCATATTCGCGAATACTTCGAACTTCGTAAAATTCGATTTACGAATATTCGTATTTTTTATTTTAGTTTCCACCTTACAGATTACATTGATCTGTACTCTGTCAACTACTGTCATCACCCCCCACTGTTTCTCGATTGATTCCCAAAAGTCCAAAAGCTCAGATCTTACTCACATTGCCTAGAAAGTGATTGAGGCGCGAATCTTTGTAAGGCGATTTTATTAGCGCACAGGCGAATATCGGCACTTGTCCCAGAACAGAGGCAAAGGGCTTTGCATTCATACTGTATGAATGCAAAGCCCTTTGCCTCTGTTCTGGGACAAGTGCCGATATTCGCCTGTGCGCTAATAAAATCGCCTTACAAAGATTCGCGCCTCTATCACTTTCTAGGCAATGTGAGTAAGATCTGAGCTTTTGGACTTTTGGGAATCAATCGAGATACAGTGGGGGGTGATGACTGTAGTTGACAGAGTACAGATTAATGTCATCTGTAAGGTGGAAAGTAAAATAAAAAATACGAATATTCGTAAATCGAATTTTACGAAGTTCTACGTATTCGCGAATATGGTGCTATACTATATGAATGCACAGGCCTTTGCCTCTCTGTTCTGGGGACAAGTGTAGATATTCGCATTTGCGTTAATAAAATCGCCTCACGAAGATTCGCAGCTCAATTCAATCACTAATGTAAGAATGCAAAGCCCTGTGCCTCTGTTCTGGGACAAGTGTAGATATTCGCATGTGCGCTAATAAAATCGCCTTACGAAGATTCGCAACTCAATTCACTAATGTATGAATGCAAAGCCCTTTGCCTCTGTTCTGGGACGTGCCGATATTCGCATGTGCGCTAATAAAATCGCCTTACGAAGATTCGCGCCTCAATCACTTTCTAGGCAATGTGAGTAAGATCTGAGCTGTTGGACCTTTGGGAAACAATCAATTATATGTGTACTGTAATTTTGTGGGAAAAAAAAAACAAAAAAAAACGAATATTCGTTTTTACGAATATATAGCACTATATTCGAAATATTCGCGAAATCGCGAAGTTGCGATATTCGCGAAAAAAATTTGCTTTTCGAATATTCGCGCTCAACACTATTGCTGACGCAGGCTTCCGTTCTAGCACGAATTGTCTCACATCCGCAGGGCAAATACAAAGAAGCTGGTCTAGCACCATCAAGTCCTCTAGGATGTCATAAGACCCTTTTGTTAGGCCTAAAGTCCACTGGCGGAATGTAGTGCGTAAGCTGCTGACCACATCCGGATAAGAGTCCGTACGATCCTTTTGTAAGGACCTAAACCTTTTCCGATAGACTTCAGGGGTCAGCTGGTATTTAGCAATGATAGCCTCTTTTATGGCGGAATAATCTTCATCCTGCTCCATGGATAACTCCGTAAACGCGTCCAGCGCTTTGTAGCGCAACAGGGGGGTCAGGTGTCTGGCCCACTGCTCTTGGGGCAGACGATACTGACGGCAGGCTTTCTCAAAGGATCGCAGAAACAAGTCTATGTCAGTGTCCTTTTCAATGGGAGCAAATTTAAATTTTGCACTCACGTGTGATGCTGCTCCGTCCGCAGGAAAGTTGGGTGATGAGCTTCGGCTGGGTTGATGTATTCTGGCCATGCTCAGTTCATGCCGACGTTGGCTTTCTTCGCTCTCAGCCATGTACTGTAGGTACTTTACTGGGTCAGTGTCCATTAGTTTTTGGAGGGCCTGCTGCATCATAGGGTCCGTACAAATAGATAGTCCGGTACTGGCCGCTTCCGGGCGAGTACTTAAAGAAAAATTAGGATCTGTACTGAAATACTGCGCTGGGGGGCCAACAGGGCCCGCAGGATGTTCCCCCTCCGAGTAGTCAGGATTCTCAGTCTCCGGTTCCTCAGGACTTGAGTCAGATGGGCCGGTGTCTCCCGCAGTAGACACATCCAACAGCCGCAGTTGTTGGTTATCCCATCGGAACAAGTCTTTTATCAGGTCGGTCTTCGTCTTGCGACCGACTTCAATGCCCCGTTCTTGGCACAGATTTTCCAGATCTGCCAAAGCCATTTTCTTGTATTCCCCGGACATTTTCACGCCAAATAAAAGATAGATAAAGAAAACAAGATTTCGGGGAGGGTACTGGACTACACAGTCTCTCTGTACACACAGATAAATGTATTGCACTCAGCCACACCACCACCAAATTGGTTTGGTTCTGACAGAGGTAAATTAGTTAATCTCTGTTCAGATGTTCTAAACACATGCAAAAAAGAATTCCAGTAGCTGCCTACCAATATGTGACGAACTGCGACCGCCGCGGCCACAATACGTCACAAAACCGTCACAGCGCCCCTAGTGGTCAATCCGCAAACAGGCCTCCCAGCCACTTTCAGCACACCGACAGTCTAACTTGAGTCCGTACAGTCGATAGGCTGAAAGCGCAGGGAGTGGACCTCCGATTGACCGCAAGTAAGCGTGCGACGAACTGCGACCGGAACTACACACAGGGTATTTTAACTGCCACCACCTCACAATTTATGGGAGCGAGGAACCCACTATCTAGATAACACAACCGAGTAGCTTTCTCTTCGGAGAGGCTAGGGTAAGTTTTTGCAGTGTTTGAAAACAGGCATATGGCTAGAGAAATGACTTGGAGGTAATTTATTATATATCTATATACAATACAAATTATCACGATGCACAGTAATTATTAACACAATAATCAAGGAAAGTATAGTCCAATAAACAAAAGGGAGAAAAGAAAGAAAATACTTAGTTTCCGCAGAAAAGTTGTCCAATGTAATATGCCTTCAGCCCACAGGTTCTCTGGCTGAGGCCCTCTTTAGGTGTTGTTAAAAGTGGAGAACTCCTTTAGCAGATTCTAGGTCTTGTTATAAAGGGTCTCAGAAACAAGGCAGGGAATTGAGAGTCCACCTGCTGGGCAGGCTGTATTCCTGAGGTGAATGTCAGTTCTGAAATATGGCATGTGCCATATCGTGGGGTGTCTCCGCTGTACACAAGTAACAAGCACATATTCACATTCCCCACAAAATATGGAGTTCAGGGATACCAAATATTACTATTATAACTGGTTCTATGATGGGGTAACACCATAACTTTATCTGGGTACATCTTAGAGTTATGTTTGTCCTATGTAAACGTCCAGTGAATTCTGAGTGACACGATGATGTAATTTTTACGTCCGTAAGATGCATGGGCTCTCTTAAAAAGGTAAAAATCATATCTCAGATTCATGTTGCAATCTAGGAAACCTTGGTGCCTGACTGTCTGCAGCAAGCCAGCTTACAGACCCCTTATGGCAGCGACACCAAATGTCTCCCCCCCCAGGTGCAGTCTTCACACCTAGCTGTGATATCTCTTCAGGAAGAGAAGTTCTTTTGTCAACCATAGGAAGCCAGCTGTAATTGCGTTATCTGCTGGGCATCTATTGACTGACTTGAACAAAAGGACTATGTTGTTCTCTGGGTACAACAGAAGGAGACGCTCTGAATAATCAAATTGTAGGTTCTGGGGCCTAGGGAAATAATTACTGTTTAATAAGGCAGAGTAATATTGATAATATTGGGAGGACAGTTCAATATTCTCGCAGATCATCCGTGACATGTATCTTTCCACATTTTTGCATTTATCTTTTATACAATTCCAGATTTCTATTGTGGTAATAGGGTTCACCGCCAAGGGTTATAATATTGAGAATAAATGTAAATGGAGAGGCAGGGCTCACACTGCACACAATAGGAATCAATGGGTGCAATATTAGGTTGGGAACCCTTCCTTTTATAGGGGAGGGATCATTAAGGTGTCTGAGTTAAATCAAAACCATGGAGTGGAATTCAAGCATATTTAACCAATTATAGGGTTTCAATCTATATAAATACTCTTAAAACAATTAATAAAATATATATTATATAAAAGAACAATCATAGGTTTATAATAGGGGTACATTCACCATCATAAATATTAAAAATATAACAATATAAATATCAATATAAAAATCATAAAATTCATAACATTTGACAGAAATTTGATAAATCGTGGTTGTTTGGAGGTAGTCTTCTTCTTACTGGCCTAGACTTAATCATATGTATATATTGATTTTGAATGTAGATATATCTGTGGATGGGGAGAGGGGCCTGACGGGGAGAGGCCGTCGAGATGCTGGTAAACAGCCTGAACTCGACAGACTGTCCCCGAGGGGCACATCTCCCTATAGAAATCCAAATAGTTCTAAATCTGCGTTCAAACCAGTGGGGGCAATAGTCTCAAACTCAAAGATCTTGCGAGATTCTGCTCTGGACATACTTCATATATGGTTGCCCCCTCTCCAAGATTTAAGGACTTTTTCAAATGCTATATATGTTAATCCAGAGGGATCTTTGTTATGGTGTGTTTTAAAGTGCTGGGACAATATATGATTTTCATAGCCCTTTTTGATATTGTCAATGTGTTCGGCTATCCTCTTTTTGAACAGTCTTTTAGTCCGCCCCACATACTGTTTGTGGCACGGACATTCCAAGATGTAAATAACATCTGAGGAATTACATGACAGACTGTCTTTAATTGTATAACTGAAAGAGTTCTGTCTTGATTGGACCTGTGTGTTTTTTGGGGGGAAATGTGTTAATTTACAATTATTACAGACCCCACACCTATAGAATCCCTTTAGATTGAGCCAGTTAGGTTTAGTATTCTTACTTGGATTTTTTTTTAGTGGGGCAACTAGCAAACCTAAATCGGGTGCCTTAGTGTAAGAAATTAGGGGATTATTTGGGAGAGAAGGACCTATAATCTTGTCCCTTTGTAAGTGGTGCCAGTGTTTACGTACCAGAGTATTGATTTTCTTATATTGTCCATGGAATGGAAGAATTAATCTTATTTTCTCCCCTACCTCTTCCTGTTTCTTTTTGTTTTCGAAGAAAGATTTCCTCTCCATATTTTTTACTTTAGTTAAAGCCAAGTCTATAGTTTCTGCTGGGTACTGTTTCGTTAGGAACTGTTCTTTTAATGTTATAGCTTCCTTCTCGAAATCTTCGTTCAGTGTACAATTTCTTTTTAACTGTCTGAACTGACTCGTTGGGATATTGAGTAGCCAACGGTGAAGATGACAACTGGTATAGAGTATGTATCCATTTTTCATAACTGGCTTGTTGTATGTGTTACATACTAATTTATTCCCCTTAATTTCTATTTTCAAGTCGAGAAATTTTATTCCAGAATTACTAATTTTAGTAATAAATTTTAAATTTCTATCATTAATATTAATTTGAGTTAAAAATTCATCTAAAATTATTTTTGTATCTTGCCAGATAAAAATGATATCGTCAATGTAACGACGCCAGAGCACCAGGCCCGCCCCCAGATGGGGTGTAACAATTTCATGCTCCCAGTGTGCCATAAACAAATTAGCATAACTGGGGGCGAACCTGGTGCCCATGGCTGTGCCCCTTTCCTGGATATAAAAATCGGAACTATAATAAAAATAATTGAGTGTTAAAATATATTGTACACCTTCTAATATATATTCTATTTGTTCTAAGTTCAATATATTGTCTATTATCAATTGTTGTTTGAGAGCTTCTAGACCTTGCTCATGATCTATAATGGTATATAATGAGCTTACGTCCATTGTGCCCAAATACCAATGTTCCTGGGCTTCCAATTGTTCTAGTGTTTTAATTATGTCCGTTGTATCCTTTATGTATGAAGGAACCTTTTTTACTGCAGGTTGGAGTAGTTTATCTAAGTATTGTGAAAGGTTTGATGTTATAGAACCTATACCTGATATTATAGGCCTGCCTGGTGGTGATATGGGATCCTTATGGATTTTCGGTAAGCAGTAGAAAACTGGTAGGCGTTTTGGAGTGTTAATAATAAATTTATATTCCTGTTCCAATAGTATACCATTGGTATGGCCTTTGTTACAATATTTCATTAGATCATTATAGAAGGTGTTTGTTGGATCAGACTTCAATTTTCTTTATGTGGTGGGGTCTAATAATTGTCTCTGACATTCTGGATTATATGAAATTGTGTCTAATACAACTATTGCTCCACCCTTGTCGGCTGGTCTAATTGTAATATTAGGGTCCATTCACACGTCCGTTGTTTCTTTCCTGATCTGTTCTGTTTTTTGCTGAACAGATCTGGACCAGATCTGGACCCATTCATTTTCAATGGGTCCTGAAAAAAAATCTGACATTGTGCTGTCCGTTTTTTTTCAGGACCCATTGAAAATGAATGGGTCCAGATCTGGTCCAGATCTGTTCAGCAAAAAACGGAACAGATCAGGAAACAAACAACGGACGTGTGAATGGACCCTTATTGGTAGCTTATAATTCTTTAATAGCATTTATCTCTGCTCTTGTTAAATTGTTATATGCTTGTTTATTACTTAGTTTCCTTATATCCGATTCCATTTTTTTCCTGAATGCCGCAATCTCATGACTTATTTCTTGCCTTGGGAATTTTTTTGATTTTAATTCTGTATGCTCATATTTAGACACTGTAGTTGTTTGCATTATAGGGTTCTTAATGTAATATCTTTTTAGGCATAGCTTCCTAATACATTTTTTTCTATGCCAATATATGTAGAGAATTTGTCTAAGTTTGTAGTCGGTGAAAATTTAATTCCTTTATTTAATAATTTTATTTGTGCATTGGAAAGATTTGTCTAAGATTGACAATTGAAGTTTGTTCTATCTGTGTGTCCTGTATTCCCTGTCTCTTTTGTGTACGTCCTCTTCATGTTTTCTTGTGTCTTTTTGGGATCGTGTTCTCGGTGGTGACCATTGTCTGTGGTGGTCCTTCATGTGCCTCTGTTCGTGATTGTGTCGCGATTGAGGATAATTGTTCATGTCGCGTTGGTGATTGTAGTGTCTCTGTCGTAAATTGTAATCGTGCACCTGATATTGGTAATTTTGATGATTTTCTTGTCTTCTGTGTTGAGGCTATGAGGGTGATTGTCGTGTTCTTATTCTGTGGTGAGGTGTGGTTTGGTCTAAAAAATTAGGAGTGGATAAGGCTTCATATCGATTTGTTGTCGGTATACTATATTGATTGTGCATTCTATTTTCCTGTGTATTTTTTTCTTCTCTACTATCTATTTGTATCACTGGTGTTTCTTCTCTGTTGTATGTATTCCTTATTGTTGTTCTATCATATTTTGTAGATTTGAATTTCTTAGATTTTCTCTTTATTATTTCCCTTTCTAAGTCATCTAAATTCCTGCAGATCGTCTCTTGCCACTTAATGTACTCATGATCTCGGGGCAATTTAATAATTGTTTCTTTGAGCTGCATAATATTTTTGACAATATCCTCAAGTATTTTTGTCCTCCTTTGTATAATCATTTGTATCAATTTCTTAGATTGATTTTTAAAGAAGGACTGCCATTCCATATGGAAATCCTCATCATATAAATCGCTGGCCAATTCCTTTGTTATTTGAAGGCCTTTTGGGACAATGTCTCTCCCAAGGTAATCAGTTAGGGATTTAATTTCCCATTTCTGTTTTAATTGACGATGCAGTAACTTTTCAAGTTTTTTAAATAGATCTGATGTTGATCTAGTTTGTGGCATCGTATTTTGAATGTTAGATGATAAGTCAAAATTATATTCATCTATATTTTTGCATTTATTATCAATATGATCCCAGACATCCCAGACAGCATGTTTTGCTATGTCAGGAGCACTACTGTTAGGTACAATATAAACAAAAATGAGAAAGAGGTTACAGAGGCTCTACTGACAGCACTACACGGATTGGTGCTCTCTCCAATATGGCAGTACCAATTGCCAAAATGTTAGATATAGTATACCTAGATATCTACATTCAAAATCAATATATACATATGATTAGGTCTAGGCCAGTAAGAAGAAGACTACCTCCAATCAACCACGATTTATCAAATTTCTGTCAAATTTTATGACTCTTAGCAAATTTTATGAATTTTATGATTTTTATATTGATATTTATATTGTTATATTTTTAATATTTATGATGGTGAATGTACCCCTATTATAAACCTATGATTGTTCTTTTATATATTATATATTTTATTAATTGTTTTAAGAGTATTTATATAGATTGAAACCCTATAATTGGTTAAATATGCTTGAATTCCACTCCATGGTTTTGATTTAACTCAGACACCTTAATGATCCCTCCCCTATAAAAGGAAGGAGATAAGTAGTACTATTCACCACTGATGAAGGTGCAAGAGCGCACCGAAACGCATTTGGTCTCACCCAGAATAGTACTTGGACTTTGAACTTAAAAAGTATTTTCTTATAAAAGAAAAATCAAAGGCGAACATCTACCATACAGTCCGCTAATAATATCTGTCAGCTGATCGGAGTAACGGACCGTCACTTCCGGTTAAAGAAACGTCACTTCCTGTATCACGGAGAACATCGCAGCGATCAAGGAAGCCGGAACAGAAGAAGACGCCGAAGACGCCGAGGACCACGTGCGCACAAACGCCATACGCCACATGGGACCGGACTATCCCAACAAAGATACCTTTTTACAGCAGCTCCCTGGAACTCAACTGTATGGGGTAAGACTGTTCCTTTTTCTTTCCTGAGGTGACTGTACTTTAAGATACAAGCGGACCCACACCAGCAGAAGATTATATTATTATTATTTTTATTCTTACAGTGCACATTTACACAAAACCTATATGCAGACTGATCACCTCCATAAGTAGGTCTCCTTCTTTTTCTTTAGGATGCCTTCAGTTATACAAGGCCCTTCATTTTGATATAACTTGATATACCATCCTTGATATATTATACCACTGTATGTTGCAATTTCATTGATTTACTATATCATAATAACCATTGACATATTGAATGGTGGAATTTTATTGAATTTTATTGATTTAATGACACAATAAAGAAATAGGTTATACCTTATATTCTATATACCCAGTCATTTGAGTGCCCTCCATTCCGTGAAATTTATACTATATCTAACATTTTGGCAATTGGTACTGCCATATTGGAGAGAGCACCAATCCGTGTAGTGCTGTCAGTAGAGCCTCTGTAACCTCTTTCTCATTTTTGTTTATATTGTACCTAACAGTAGTGCTCCTGACATGGATGTCTGGGATCATATAGATAATAAATGCAAAAATATAGATGAATATAATTTTGACTTATCATCTAACATTCAAAATATGATGCCACAAACTAGATCAACATCAGATCTATTTAAAGAACTTGAAAAGTTACTGCATCGTCAATTAAAACAGAAATGGGAAATTAAATCCCTAACTGATTACCTTGGGAGAGACATTGTCCCAAAAGGCCTTCAAATAACAAAGGAATTGGCCAGCGATTTATATGATGAGGATTTCCATATGGAATGGCAGTCCTTCTTTAAAAATCAATCTAAGAAATTGATACAAATGATTATACAAAGGAGGACAAAAATACTTGAGGATATTGTCAAAGATATTATACAGCTCAAAAAACAATCATTAAATTGCCCCGAGATGATGAGTACATTAAGTGGCAAGAGACGATCTGCAGGAATTTAGATGACTTAGAAAGGGAAATAATAAAGAGAAAATCTAAGAAATTCAAATCTACAAAATATGATAGAACAACAATAAGGAATACATACAACAGAGAAGAAACACCAGTGATACAAATAGATAGTAGAGAAGAAAAAAATACACAGGAAAATAAAATGCACACCCAATATAGTATACCGACAACAAATCGATATGAAGCCTTATCCACTCCTAATTTTTTAGACCACACCCCACCTCACCACAGAATAAGAACACGACAATCACCCTCACAGCCTCAACACAGGAGACAAGAAAATCATCAAAATTACCAATATCAGGTGCACGATTACAATTTACGACAGAGACACTACAATCACCAACGCGACATGAACAATTATCCTCAATCGCGACACAATCACAAACAGAGGCACATGAAGGACCACCACAGACAATGGTCACCACCGAGAACACGATCCCAAAAAGACACAAGAAAACACAAAGAGGACGTACACAAAAGAGACAGGGAATACAGGACACACAGATAGAACAAACTTCAATTGTCAATCTTAGTCAAACAAATCTTTCCAATGCACAAATAAAATTATTAAATAAAGGAATTAAATTTTCACCGAAAACAAAAAACTGTTTTGGTATACTTAGTATACGCCTATTGATACACTTGAACAAATATTATGAAGATAGGCGCTAAAACAAAATATCAATCATTTTATTAGCTATTCTGCATTAAAATAAAGGGTGTCCACCTATCAGTGCCACGATCAACACTGACTAATATTTAATAGCTGAGAACAACCTACATCTATGTCCAGGGTATTGACCCGGAAAATGTGTAGGTCTCACAAACTAAACCCACCAACACATAAGGGGGGCTCAATTCACCACAGGGTCCAAAACAAGTAACCCAGGTGAAAAAACTATCTGGGAGGATCCCTGGTGCTGTAAAACCACCAAGTGACACTCCTAACAGTGACTGTAGGTGCGCATACACTCACTGCACCAAGATAGTAACGGTGCAGGACTGCGGCAGAGCATTAGCCCTTACTCCAAATTGGTATATGGAGAAGGGATTGCACTGACACACTCCTATATGTTATCAGCTCAACGCGTTTCCATGCATAAATGCTGCACTTCATCAGGAGCTGTATGCACCATGCTATATAAAAGCCCACAGCCTCTGCAGTGGTGTTAAGCAGAGGCGGTAGATGACATGGAACAGTAAGGTACCCTGCCTAACACCGAGTCCCTCTAGTGTGAGGTACGGTGTTTTCAACAACAGACCACTGTCCTGCCACTATATCAAAGCCCACAGCCTCTGCAATGGTGTTAAGCAGAGGCGGTAGATGACATGGAACAGTAAGGTACCCTGCCTGACACCGAGTCCCTCTAGTGTGAGGTACGGTGTATTAAACAACAGACCACTGTCCTGCCTAAAGCTGCACACCTCTAGTTTGAGGCGTAGCGTGCTAGTGTGTAATCACATCGGCGCTGTAATGGCCGCGAAGCGGCCCACAGAACGCCGAGATTTACAGGAGAAACCCCGCCCTGCCAGACACGCCCCCATCTGCCAGCCATTCAGGTTAGGGAGGCTCGCTCCATACCAACCAATCGCTGAGCAGAGGAGGAACTACATGGGTCTCAGGGAAGGCGCAAAGCGCCGCTTTAGATAAGGGAATTAAAAGGCGGCTTGACATAATGTCGCCGCAACATCACACCATATTAATCCATATACAGTGGGGAAGATTCACAATGGAGGGATATAGTAACGAGCGATCACATAACCTAGTAGATATCCAGAAATGGACAAACGGCTCATGTTAACGCACTCATTGCTGGAAAGAATTGACAATAGAACAGTATATGGATGAGCGATCGCATAACATGCATAAGGAAATAACCATCCAGCTCATAATAACTCTCTCATTCCGATTTTGTCAAGCAGAGACATGGTGCAAGATGCACCCAAAAAGTTATCCTATAAAAGGAACAAATGAGATGGCGTCATTGAGACCTGCTGGTTTGATGGTATTTAGTGAAAAAATCCATCTTGCCTCTTTTTGCAACAAGATGCGATCATAATCTCCACCCCTAGAGGATAATTTCACAGAGTCGATCACTTGAAATTTGACCGATGAAGTGTTCCCTCTGTGATGATCAAGCACATGGCGCGCAATTGGGGTGTCTTTGAGATTAGAAATGTCCAAAACGTGTTCCCCAATCCGTCTTCTTAACTCTCTAATGGTTTTGCCTACGTATTTGATGTTACATACACATGTCATTAAGTAGACAACCCCCACCGATTTACAATTGTAAAATGATCTAGTAAAAAAGGTTTTGTCTGAGGTGCTATTTGCAAAACTCCTTGACTTGTTGATAAAGCCACAAAATTTACAAGATCCACAGGGAAATGTCCCTGTAAGTGGGTTCCGTAACCATGATTGTGATTGGGGACTGGCATATAGGCTATTCACCGACTGCAAACTTAGACAAATTCTCTAAATATATTGGCATAGAAAAATTTATTAGGAAGCTATGCCTAAAAAGATATTACATTAAGAACCCTATAATGCAAACAACTACAGTGTCTAAATATGAGCATACAGAATTAAAATCAAAATCAAAAAAATTCCCAAGGCAAGAAATAAGTCATGAGATTGCGGCATTCAGGAAAAACATGGAATCGGATATAAGGAAACTAAGTAATAAACAAGCATATAACAATTTAACAAGAGCAGAGATAAATGCTATTAAAGAATTACAAGCTACCAATAATATTACAATTAGATCAGCCGACAAGGGTGGAGCAATAGTTGTATTAGACACAATTTCATATAATTCAGAATGTCAGAGACAATTATTAGAACCCACCACATATAGAAAATTGAAGTCTGATCCAACAAACACCTTCTATAATGATCTAATGAAATATTGTAACAAAGGCCATTCCAATGGTATACTATTGGAACAGGAATATAAATTTATTATTAACACTCCAAAACGCCTACCAGTTTTCTACTGCTTACCGAAAATCCATAAGGTCCCATATCACCACCAGGCAGGCCTATAATATCAGGTATAGGTTCTATAACATCAAACCTTTCACAATACTTAGATAAACTACTCCAACCTGCAGTAAAAAAGGTTCCTTCATACATAAAGGATACAACGGACATAATTAAAACACTAGAACAATTGGAAGCCCAGGAACATTGGTATTTGGGCACAATGGACGTAAGCTCATTATATACCATTATAGATCATGAGCAAGGTCTAGAAGCTCTCAAACAACAATTGATAATAGCCAATGTATTGAACTTAGAACAAATAGAATATATATTAGAAGGTGTACAATATTGTGTGGCGAAACCAACCTCGCCACGGTGTTTTGGAGGGGGCTGTTTAAAAGCCTCTTGCCTCAGGATTATGGCCCATGCTAACTTTTGAACCCCTGAACCTATTCAAGTGAATTTTGGATAGGTTTGTCCCCCAAGTTGTACTGTTTAAATTGATGTAAGTTATATGTATGGACAATGTAACCTCACAAAGTTGTAACAATTTATAATAAGTGTAACTTGTCAGCTTGGGAGGAATATGCTGGGTGTGGTTCTATTGTCCCATTTCTCCCATTGTGTGTTTATATGGTGATGTCTGTCCTGTTGTCTCCACATGTGTATTGGCGATCTCCCCTTTGTCCTGAGAGATAATTGGATTGCCCTCGGTTGTCTCTGGGACAGAGAGGAGGAAACCATGATACATTGTGGGGATGTGTTGTATCTGTTCTGTGTCGCAGTCTCCCTTCTGGTCCTCTAGGGGGCGGGAACGATTGGTTGCTGTACTTGCATTGTGTGTGTTGTAAGATACTGATTGGTTGGATTTCAAAACCCTGTGGGCAGTACTATGTTTGTTTTTTATGAATGAAAGAGGCTGTATCTGAAGTACAGTCAGACCACTGCTGACCCTCAACACGGAACCTTGTCTCGTCATTGGGGGGATTCCCTGTATGCTGTTGGAGACTGATTGCCAGGAGTGTAAGCTGACTGTACACTTTTCCTGTTCGTCTGCTAGCAGCTATTCGCGAGGTTCCAGTTTGGAGTGCTATTTTGTATCCAGTTCAGGAGTTTGGTGTTCTGCAGTAGCTGTGCCTGTCTCTCAGAAAGGGGCATATCGCCTAAACGGATCTTAACCCCTTGTCTGCTGAAACGGTCAGTTACAAATATATTTTAACACACAATTATTTTTATTATAGTTCCGATTTTTATATCCAGGAAAGGGGCACAGCCATGGGGACCAGGTTCGCCCCCAGTTATGCTAATTTGTTTATGGCACACTGGGAGCATGAAATTGTTACACACCATCTGGGGGCGGGCCTGGTGCTCTGGCGTCGTTACATTGATGACATCATTTTTATCTGGCAAGATACAAAAATACTTTTAGATTAATTTTTAACTCAAATTAATATTAATGATAGAAATTTAAAATGTATTACTAAAATTAGTAATTCTGGAATAGAATTTCTCGACTTGAAAATAGAAATTAAGGGGAATAAATTAGTATGTAGCACATACAACAAGCCAGTTATGAAAAATGGATACATACTCTATACCAGTTGTCATCTTCCCCGTTGGCTACTCAATATCCCAACGAGTGAGTTCAGACGGTTGAAAAGAAATTGTACACTGAACGAAGATTTCGAGAAGGAAGCTATAACATTAAAAGATTAGTTCCTAACGAAACAGTACCCAGCAGAAACTATAGACTTGGCTTTAACTAAAGTAAAAAATATGGAGAGGAAATCTTTCTTCGAAAACAAAAAGAAACAGGAAGAGGTAGGGGAGAAAATAAGATTAATTCTTCCGTTCCATGGACAATATAAGAAAATCAATACTCTGGTACGTAAACACTGGCACCACTTACAGAGGGACAAGATTATAGGTCCTTCTCTCCCAAATAATCCCCTAATTTCTTACACTAAGGCACCCAATTTAGGTTTGCTAATTGCCCCCACTATAAAAAAATCCAAGTAAGAATACTAAACCTAACTGGCTCAATCTAAAGGGATTCTATAGGTGTGGGGTCCGTAATAATTGTAAATTAACACATTTCCCCAAAAAAAACACACAGGTCCAATCAAGACAGAACTCTTTCAGTTATACAATTAAAGACAGTCTGTCGTGTAATTCCTCAGATGTTATTTACATCTTGGAATGTCCGTGCCACAAACAGTATGTGGGGCGGACTGAAAGACTGTTCAAAAAGAGGATAGCCAAACACATTGGCAATATCAAAAAGGGCTATGAAAATCATATATTGTCCCAGCACTTTAAAACACACCATAACAAAGATCCCTCTGGATTAACATATATAGCATTTGAAAAAGTCCATAAATCTTGGAGAGGGGGCAACCATATATCAAGTATGTCCAGAGCAGAATCTCGCAAGATCTTTGAGTTTGAGACTATTGCCCCCGCTGGTTTGAACACAGAATTAGAACTATTTGGATTTCTATAGGGAGATGTGCCCCTCGGGAACAGTCTGTCGAGTTCAGGCTGTTTACCAGCATCTCGACGGCCTCTCCCCGTCGGGCCCCTCTCCCCATCCACACATATATCTACATTCAAAATCAATATATACATATGATTAGGTCTAGGCCAGTAAGAAGAAGACTACCTCCAATCAACCACGATTTATCAAATTTCTGTCAAATTTTATGACTCTTAGCAAATTTTATGAATTTTATGATTTTATATTGATATTTATATTGTTATATTTTTAATATTTATGATGGTGAATGTACCCCTATTATAAACCTATGATTGTTCTTTTATATATTATATATTTTATTAATTGTTTTAAGAGTATTTATATAGATTGAAACCCTATAATTGGTTAAATATGCTTGAATTCCACTCCATGGTTTTGATTTAACTCAGACACCTTAATGATCCCTCCCCTATAAAAGGAAGGAGATAAGTAGTACTATTCACCACTGATGAAGGTGCAAGAGCGCACCGAAACGCGTTTGGTCTCACCCAGAATAGTACTTGGACTTTGAACTTAAAAAGTATTTTCTTACAAAAGAAAAATCAAAGGCGAACATCTACCATACAGTCCGCTGATAATATCTGTCAGCTGATCGGAGTAACGGACCGTCACTTCCGGTTAAAGAAACGTCACTTCCTGTATCACGGAGAACATCGCAGCAAGGAAGCCGGAACAGAAGAAGACGCCGAAGACGCCGAGGACCACGTGCGCACCAACGCCATACGCCACATAGGACCGGACTATCCAACAAAGATACCTTTTTACAGCAGCTCCCTGGAACTCAACTGTATGGGGTAAGACTGTTCCTTTTTCTTTCCTGAGGTGACTGTACTTTAAGATACAAGCGGACCTATACCAGCAGAAGATTTTATTATTATTATTTTCATTCTTACAGTGTACATTTACATAAAACCTATATGCAGACTGATCACCTGCATAAGTAGGTCTCCTTCTTTTTCTTTAGGATGCCTTCAGTTATACAAGGCCCTTCATTTTGATATAACTTGATATACCATCCTTGATATATTATACCACTGTATGTTGCAATTTCATTGATTTACTATATCTTAATAACCATTGACATATTGAATGGTGGAATTTTATTGAATTTTATTGATTTAATGACACAATAAAGAAATAGGTTATACCTTATATTCTATATACCCAGTCATTTACGTGCCCTCCATTCCGTGAAATTTATACTATATCTAACATTTTGGCAATTGGTACTGCCATATTGGAGAGAGCACCAATCCGTGTAGTGCTGTCAGTAGAGCCTCTGTAACCTCTTTCTCATTTTTGATTACTTATAGTGGTTTGGGATGAGAGTGAATGCTGGGATGTCCCCTGGGCATCCTCATTGCGATGTCTGCTGCCCCCAGGCTACGGGAAAACGAGGGGTATTATTCTGGGACTGTGGCAGTGGTGGGGGAAGATCTCTGACTTGAGCTTGTGGATATGGTTGGGTGCCTTGAGCTTAGGTATCATTTAGGGCAGGTTGCCTAAGTGGGCAAGGGCATCGACTGATCCAGTGGTCAGTCTTACCACAATTAAAGCAACCTGCTGAACGATTTCTATTATTCCCCCCTCTCCCAGAGCATAGCCCTCTACCCCTTCTTCTGCGAATTCCCCTATTGGGCTGATTTGAGGGACAATTCCTATCCTGAGTTTGGTAATGGGCCTCTTTAGGTCCTACCATTTCAAAACAACCTATTGCATCTTTCTCCATTAACTTATTTTGGAATTGATCTTTATTAAGACCAGGCCATTCGGAGATCATTTGTTTAACAGTAAGTTGGAGATGTGGCTGCAGATTGGTAAGGAAAGTCTGAATGAGCATAGAATGCATATTATCCTGAATACTCATTCCTGCTTCCAGAGTCCAAACTTCATTAAACCTTATCCAAAAGTCTATAACAGACTCTCCTGATTTTTGTTTACAGGCTACAGCAGTCGGCAATGAGGACCTAGTCTGAAAACACCTCTCCATTTCACACTTCATTTTTCCCCACATTGTGTCTATGCCTGCCTCAGTATTTAATTTATAATTTCCAGCTGGCGTATTCAGGGTTTCTATAGTGCTTATAGAGGGGACCTTACTCCAATCCTAGGGGGAATTTTGCCCAATTATCCCATCTATAATGAGGCGCATATTCTCCTGAGTCAGACATTTCCCTTTACAAGCTCTCTTTAAATAATGAAATGTCCCAGATGAAGATGAGGAGGGTTTAGGGCAGTGTTTAACAATCTTATTAATATCATCTACTTCAATAGGTTTCTTTAACCACCTCAGCTCCCCTAGCTTAAAGGGAACCTATCACCAGTTTTATGGTGTCCTAACTAAGGGCAACATAAATAAGTGACAAATTATTTTAGCAAAATGCTGGGTCACTTTCTTTAATTGACCTAGTCAATCTGCCAACATCTTGTATTGAAAAGCTCCAGCTCATAATGATGAGTCCTAAATATTCATGAGCTCCTGACTATCCCCGCCCACCTGCTGCTGAATGACAGTTTGTTTCCATATGAATCAGCAGCAGGTGGGCAGGGGACTGGCTATAGCTCTGAATTAAATATACGCTGGACTCAATGACATCACGCCGGACTCGAATCAGCTCATTAGCATGCGGCATGTGGCATCTTTGTGTGTATATTATGATGTAACCATCTGTCACACCAGTAAATTAATACATCTAAGGTACTTTTTAGTAGTTAATGATTATATATAATTAGTTAGATTATAATCAAATATCCACATGACAGGATCCCTTTAAACACCCTTAATGACCAGACCACTTTTTACAATTCTGCACTACACTACTTTCACCGTTTATTGCTCGGTCATGCAACTTTACCACCCAAATGAATTTTACGTCCTTTTCTTATCACTAATAGAGCTTTCATTTGGTAGTATTTCATTGCTGCTGACATTTTTACTTTTTATGTTATTAATCAAAATGTAAAAAAAAATTTGCAAAAATTGATATTTTTCACTTTCAGTTGTAATTTTTTTTTAAAAAACAACATCTATACATACATTTTTCTGTAAATTTATTGTTCTACATGTCTTTGATAAAAAAAAAATATATTTGGGTAAAAAAAAAAATTGTTTGGGTAAAAGTTATAGCGTTTACAAACTACAAAATGTGAATTTCCGCTTTTTGAAGCAGCTCTGACTTTCTGAGCACCTGTCATGTTTCCTGAGGTTCTACAATGCCCAGACAGTAAAAAAAAAAAACACAAATGACCCCATTTCGGAAAGTAGACACCCTAAGGTATTCGCTGATGGGCATAGTGAGTTCATAGAACTTTTTATTTTTTGTCACAAGTTAGCGGAAAATGATGATTTTTTTTCTTACATATTCCACTAACTTGTAACAAAAAATAAAAACTTCCATTAACTCACTATGCCCATCCTGAAATACCTTGGGGTGTCTTCTTTCCAAAATGGTGTCACTTGTGGGGTAGTTATACTGCTCTGGCATTTTAGGGGCCCAGATGCGTTAGAAGTAGTTTGAAATCAAAATCTGTAAAAAATGGCCTGTGAAATCCAAAAGGTGCTCTTTGGAATGTGGGCCCCTTTGCCCACCTAGGCTGCAAAAAAGTGTCACACATGTGGTATCGCCGTACTCAGGAGAAGTTGGGCAATGTGTTTTGGGGTGTCATTTTACATATACCCATGCTGGGTGAGAAAAATATATCTTGGCAAAAGACAACTTTTCCCATTTTTTATACAAAGTTGCCATTTGACCAAGATATTTATCTCACCCAGCATGGGTATATGTAAAATGACACCCCGAAACACATTCCCCAACTTCTCCTGAGTACGGCGATACCACATGTGAGAAATTTTTTTTGCAGCCTAGATGCGCAAATGGGCCCAAATTCCTTTTAGGGGGGCATTTTTAGACATTTGGATCCTAGACTTCTTCTCACGCTTTAGGGACCCTAAAAAGCCAGGGCAGTATAAACATCCCACATGTGATCCCATTTTGGAAAGAAGACACCCCAAGGTATTCAATGAGGGGCACAAGTTAGCGGAATTTTTTTTATTTTTTTTTATCACAGAGTCTCCCTTTCCGCTAACTTGGGACAAAAATTTCAATCTTTCATGGACTCAATATGCCCCTCAGCGAATACCTTGGGGCGTCTTCTATCCAAAATGGGGTCATTTGTGGGGTGTTTGTACTGCCCTGGCATTTGAGGCTCTCCGCAATCATTACATGTATGGCCAGCATTATATTGAGCATACGGGTAATGAGATTTTTTTTTCCGTTCAGCCTCTGGGCTGAAAGAAAAAATGAACGGGATTAGGACATAGGAGCTCCGCCCAACATCCATACCCACTTAGCTCGTAAGCCCTGGCAAACCCGATTTCTCCATTCACATCAATCGATGTGGATGAATAAATCATTGCCGGGATTTTTTATTTATTTTTGTATATACAAAATGTTTGCCAAAGCATATGAACACCGCCGCCTCCTCAGCTCATAAGCCTCGGCAAACGTATCTTTTACTGCAGAGGAGAAATCTCGTCTTGCAGCGCCGCATGCACCGACTTTTGTGTAATCTGACAGCCGCGCAATGCTTATGTCAGAATGCGCATCAGTGCTGCAGCTAGTCGAGCGGTTGGTCCACCTGAAAGGTAAAAAAAACAAAAGAAAAATGAAAAAAAAAAACAGGCCGCAACGCAATAAATTTATTAACGTTATAATAACACTTGAACGGAACATATGAACTTTATTTAACTTTTTGAACAGAACGTTAACTTTTTTGCTTACTGGTGGGTATTTTTATTTATTTTTTACCTTTATAGGACAAACCTCTTCTTCCCAATGGGACAATGTGGAAAGCGCAAATCGCCCAAAGATGTGGTGAAGTACATTATGCACTTTGTCCCAGGTGAAAGGAGAGGTTTGCAGCAGCTCTGTGTGAAAGTGCCCTAATAGCCCTGTGTGCCTGTCCTGTGAGATGCAATCCCTATGCTAAGTGTACCTGTGTGTGGTACTTCCGGAAACACTCCCCTAAGCATAGGGCAGGGTGGTCAGGACAGTCAGGACAGAAATAGCGGGTGTCACGCCTTATTCCACTCCTGCTACAGACACAACATCTTTTTCGGGGTGACGCTTGGGTTGAGGTACCAGCAACGACATTGGGGAAATGTCGCTCATGTAGACGGCTCACTACACTGGTGGATGGGGGCACGGAACCTCCTGGATACAGGAGGTTCTGGATGATCTCTTCCTGAAATTTGAGGAAGGATCCTGTTCTCCCAGCCTTACTGTAGAGAACAAAACTATTATATGCAGCCAATTGAATTAAATATACAGACACCTTCTTATACCAGCGTCTGGTGCATCGGGAAACTAAATAGGGAGCCAACATCTGGTCATTGAAGTTCACCCCTCCCATGAGCGAATTATAGTCGTGGACACAGAGGGGCTTTTCAATGACACTGGTTGCTTGTTCAATTTGTATTGTCGTGTCTGCGTGAATGGAGGAGAGCATGTAAACGTCACGCTTGTCTCTCCATTTCACCCCGAGCAGTTCTTCATTACACAAGGCAGCCCTCTCCCCCCTTGCAAGACGGGTGGTAACGAGCCGTTGGGGGAAGCCCCGGCGACTAGGTCGCGTGGTGCCACAGCAGCCAATCTGTTCTAGGAACAAATGCCTGAAGAGGGGCACACTTGTGTAAAAATTGTCCACATAAAGATGGTACCCCCTGCCAAATAAGGGTGACACCAAGTCCCAGACTGTCTTTCCACTGCTCCCCAAGTAGTCAGGTCAACCGACCGGTTCCAGGGTCTGATCTTTACCCTCATAGATCTGAAATTTGTGGGTATAGCCTGTGGCCCTTTCACAGAGCTTATACAATTTGACCCCATACCGGGCGCGCTTGCTTGGGATGTATTGTTTGAAGCTAAGGCGCCCGGTAAAATGTATAAGGGACTCGTCTACACAGATGTTTTGCTCAGTGGTCTATGAGAGACCGAATTTTGTGGAGCCAGTCAAAAGCTGGGTGGCCTCTGGGACGGGAGGTGGTGTTATCGCTAAAGTGCAGGAAACGCAGGATGCCCTCAAATCGTGCCGTGGACATGGCAGCAGAGAACATGAGCATGTGATGAATTGGGTTCATGGACCAATATGACCGCAATTCATGCTTTTTGGTTAGACCCATGTTGAGGAGAAGGCCCAGAATTTTTTTTAATTTGGAAACTTGGACGGGTTTCCATCGGAAAGGCTGGGCATAATTGCTTTCCGGGTTGGCGGCTATAAATTGAGTGGCATACCAATTTGTTTCTGCCACGACTATGTCCAAGAGCTCCGCAGTCAAGAACAGCTCAAAAAATCTCAGGGCCGAACCGATCTGAGCTGTCTCAACCCGAACTCCAGACTGGGCGGTGAAAGGGGGAACTAATGGTGCGGCTGAAGTTGGGGACTGCCAATCAGGGTTTGCCAGCACCTCAGGAACTCTAGGGGGTCTATGGGCCTGTCTGCACGGTGGCTGCGTCGGGGTAACTATTGCATGTGCCACCGTACCAGCTTCAAATGCCCTTCTGGTGCTCGCCACTTCACCATGTTGTACGGCAGTGCTGGTACTAGGTCCAGGGTGGGCTGCGCTGTTGGTGTATGCCTCACCACGTAATCCGACAGTGCCAGCCCCACTCTGCTGCCCTTGAAGCGGATCCTGCGCAACCTGTGGTGTAGCAACACGGGGCCGGGTACGCCTGTTGGTATCAGGGACCTCAACCTCCTTGTCCGAACTTTGGGTCAGACTGCAACTGCTTTCTACAGGTTCATATTCTGACCCGCTGGATTCGTCAGATGAGGGTTCCCATTCCTCATCCGACTGGGTCAGAATCCTGTAGGCCTCTTCAGAAGAATACCCCTTGTTTGACATTTGGACTACTACATTTAGGGAGTATTCCCTGAGATTACCCAAGAAAAAAAGCAAGCCTGTCTTACAAATGGGAGGCTAGCAAAGTACTGGAGGGCGCTGCGATTGATAAAAAATATCAAAACTGATTTTTTTTTTATCGCCGCAGCGCTTGGAAAGTGAAATATTTTTTTGTCACTGCGGCGGGGCGGGCGTGGGTGAACGCACATGTGGGCGACTGATCAGGCCTGATCAGGCAAACACTGTGTTTTGGGTTCGAGGGCGAGCTAAGGTGACACTAATACTATTATAGATCTGACTGTGATCAGTTTTAATCACTTACAGATACTATAAAAGTACAAATGCTGATTAGCGATACGCTAATCAGCTAATCAGTGACTGCGGTGCGGTGGGCTGGGCGCTAACCAATTGCTAACTACCTAACCGAGGGGCCTAAACTATCCTAAAACCTATCAGTCAATACCAGTGAAAATAAAAAGTGACAGTTTACACTGATCACTTTTTTTCCTTTCACTAGGTGATTGACAGGGGCGATCAAGGGGTTAATTGGGGTGATGGGGGGTGTTCTGGGGGCTAAGTGTTGTGTCTTGTGTACTCACTGTGAACTGTGCTCCTCTGCTGAGACCAACCAACAAAAAGAATCAGCAGAGGAGCACAGTAGCCATTTAACACTTTATATTTATAAATATAAAGTGTTAAATGGCCTGTGATTCATTTTTTTAAAAATCATCAGCCTGCCAGCAATGATCATTGGCTGGCAGGCTGATGATGCAACTCCCCTCGAACTTTTGCCGACCCGCGATGCGCATGCACGGGCCGGCTGTGAGCGTCATCTCGCGTCTGATCCTGCGTTAGGCGGTCCGGAGGCGGTTAACAAGGTGTCCCCTACAGTCATAAAAGGGAACTGTTCCTCAAGGTCACTATCCTCATCATGATGAGGTATATGTTCAGGTTTGGGTAAAGAATTTTGTGATCTAAGGCACCTGGGAGATATGGCATCCCAATCACCAACAGCACCAGCCGCTGGATCCTGACCACTCTGATCAGGCATAGGTTGTGGCAACTGCGGAGGTGGCTGTGGGAGCTGGGGAGCTGTAGGTGGTTGGATATGGGTAGCAGTATATGCAGCCAGTAAATCTAACTCATCATTTGAAAGGGATGGATATATCTGTGGGATATTTCCTAAATAGGGAGGACCCTATTTAGGGGTGAACCCCGTGTCAATTCTTTTTCTAACTCATGTTTTTTTTTTATACCCCTCCTGGTTCTCAGCCTTCTGTTTCTTAACCTTTTATTTGGTCTGTCATACCAATATGGTGCATAAGTAAGCCAATTTTCCCCTCCCAACTTCATATACTGCAGGTCCCACTGGGGGTCTGGACCATAATATGAGTAAGCTTCAGTGTCACCCAAAAATAACCCTTTTATCATATCCATATGGAAGGTATCATTAGCCCCTTTCTGAGGGAACAAATTTATACTCTTCATCCCCTCTGTCCATCCTGCCATATTATCCACCCAGGGAGTAACTAAATAATAATCAGTACCACAGACCCGGGCTACATAATCCTTACATGTTTCTCCTACATACGGAGGGGGTGGAGAGACCTTTCCTTGATTTGCACCCATTTCTTATAACTGAATTGAGACGGAAGCAGAGCTGAACTCTCCCCAGGACTGGCTGTACTGAACCGTGAAGGCTCTGACAATCCTGTCAACTGGGTCAGAGGACTTATGTCTATGCTCAACTTCCTCCTCAACGGACTGTTAGTATTATCCCTTCAAACCGTCACTTGCGTTCACTAATTTCTGGGTCAGCGGGTTTAACCTCGCCAGAAAAGTGGGGCGTCTTACGGTTATCCAGGACACACACAATAAAGTTACTACAGTTTTCACAGTATCATTTGCTGCTTACCTTCAGCATAAAAATTACTTAATGCTTCATAACATCATAAAATACAAGAGAGCATAAAGAGTGACAGATAAGAAGTGATAGAAATTGGCTGAAAAGAGAAAAAAAAAAACAGGGTGCAGACAATATTTGAATTCTTCCCAAAAGAATTCCTCTTTTAAATCCTTCCATAAAGAATTTATCTGTTAGACTTGGCTAGTAGTCTATTTATAGTCTATCTTGCCTAAAGATAGGTACTATTCCTTTCAGTGTGTCTGAAGTGGATTCAAAATAGAAGTAACAGTATGTTTTTGTTCAGAAAACATCGGAATGTCCCCAGTCGTTAAAGACAGGAATGTTCCGTACTTACCGAGAAGCTGTATTGTTCTATCTCGGACAGAGCTCCCAGCTGAAAGAAATCTGCTTCTTAACCCCTTAAGGACGCAGGGCGTACCGGTACGCCCTATTTCCCGAGTCCTTAACTTTAAATCGGGATTCCGGCACCGCGGGAGTTAATCGCAACGGGATGCTGGCTGAAATCATTCAGCCGGCATCCAGTAACAATGCAGCAGGGGGTCATTTGACCCCCCCCCGTATCGGCGATCGCAGAAAACCACAGGTCAATTAAGACCTGCGGTTTTCTGCGTTTCCGGACCATTCGAGTGTCCTGTGACCCGAGTGTCGAGTGTCCTGTGACCCGATGAACCGAAAAAGACTGCGATCGGTGGCGTGATTACACACCACCAATCGCAGTGCGAAGATTTGGAGAGGCGGTGCTGGCCCTGGTGCTGAACACTGCTGTCCAGGGTGCTGATTGGTGCAGGGGAGAGAGGCGCGAGATTCAAACTTCCTGCGCTCCTCTCTCCCCTCCTCTTCCTGTTCTGCACGAGCACAAGACAGCATCGTCCAGCACCAGCTCCTGAGTCCCCGTAATCGCCATCCATCACCCTCCTGCACCCATCGCCACCCAGGTAGATTAGGGTCAGTGAGGGAGAGGCACCGTTAGGCAGGGAAAGAAGGGAAAAGTTAGTTAGGAAAAAAAATAAAAATTAGCACATTTATTCAAAACTTTCTTTGATCCATCTATCAGACCCCAGACCAACCCCCCCGCCACTTGAGATTCCGGATTTTGCTGGCAATCCTGGAATCCAGATTCCCACAGTGGGGTTTACTGAAATTTAGAGTTGAGCGAACACCTGGATGTTCGGGTTCGAGAAGTTCGGCCGAACTTCCCAGAAATGTTCGGGTTCGGGATCTGAACCCGACCCGAACTTCGTCCCGAACCCGAACCCCATTGAAGTCAATGGGGACCCAAACTTTTCGGCACAAAAAAGGCTGCAAAACAGCCCAGGAAAGGGCTAGAGGGCTGCAAAAGGCAGCAACATGTAGGTAAATCCCCTGCAAACAAATGTGGATAGGGAAATGAATAAAAATAAAATAAATAAAAATTAACCAATATCAATTGGAGAGAGGTCCCATAGCAGAGAATCTGGCTTCACGTTGCCCACCACTGTAACAGTCCATTGTCATATATTTAGGCCCCGGCACCCAGGCAGAGGAGAGTGTCATGGTCTTACCTTCTTGCTGTTCTCCTTCGTTTGACATGTGCTGGCGGCCATCTTGGTTTCTGGGTTTCTTGTAGCCTCCCACCCTGCGGCTTCTCCTTCCCACTGGGAGGAGCTGGATGCCTAGCTCATATATATAGGAGGTCTGTGGCTTCAGTTCCTTGCTTGGTCCTCCTGTGTTCACATGCTTCTAAGACTGCTGCTGCTTCTGGTTCCTGATCCTGGCTTCGTCTGACTACCCTGCTGGTTCCTGATCCAGGCTTCGTCTGACTACCCTGCTGGTTCCTGATCCAGGCTTCGTCTGACTACCCTTCTGGTTCCTGACCTCTGGCTTCGCAAGACCCTGCTTCGGTTTAGCCATCCGTTTGGACTTTTGCCTTACAGCTTGATTTTCAATAAAGCCTTCTTATTTCCACTTATCTCTTGTTGTACGTCTGGTTCATAGTTCCATGACATTAGGACCAAGCCATGAATTCTGACGGTACAGGGCCATCCTCGCTACCTACGCTGGTTGCCAGACTTGATCAGCAGGATCACCTGTTGGGTCGGTTCGCTGTGGCGTTGCAAACCCTGCTTGAACGCACGGCTCATTTAGCTTCCGTTGCCGATGGGTCGGTTGTCGCTCCTGGGCCCGCTCCTACTGCCGCTCCGGTTGTTGCGCAGGAGTCTACCCCGACACCTGTTGCTGCGCCTGCGGTGTTTCGGGGTATGACCGGTTCTGCCCCCCTTCCACAGCGCTTTGGGGGAGAGCCAACTCAGTGCCGAGGTTTCCTTAACCAGGTGGGCATTTATTTCGAGTTGCTGCCACATGCCTTTCCTACTGAGAGATCAAAGGTGGGCTTCTTGATCTCGCTGCTCTCGGACAAGGCCTTGGCCTGGGCCAGCCCTTTATGGGAGAACAACAATCCGGTGGTTGCCGAGTTTTCCGGTTTTGTTGCTTCTCTTCGGAAGGTATTCGATGTGCCGGCTCGTGCTGCCTCTGCTGCGAAGCTCCTTATGTCCATCAGACAGGGTTCACGATCCGTAGCTGAATACGCCATTGAGTTTCGTACCCTGGCAGCAGAGGTGGGCTGGAATAATGAGGCTCTGGTCGCTGCTTTCTCTCATGGTCTCTCGGATGCCTTGAAGGATGAGGTTGCAGCTAAGGACCTACCAGTGGAGCTCGAGTCTCTTATTTCTTTCCTGATTTTGATTGACACCAGACTCAGGGAGAGACCTTCCTTTAAGGAGAGCCTGCGGAGGCCTTCTATCAGATTGGCGCCTACGTTTGCTGTCCCACCCGTGCCTCCCTCTCCTCCCACGCCTCCTGGGGATGACTTGTCTGGGGGTGAACCCATGCAGCTGGGGTTTGCTCGCCTGTCCGAGGGGGAGAGGGCACTCCGGAGACGCGAGGGCCGATGCATGTACTGTGGTCTCGGTGGGCATTTTCGGTTGGCATGCCCGAACCGTCCGGGAAACGCTCGCACCTGAGATCCTGTCGGGGGCAGATCTTGGGTGGAGTCTCCTCGTCCCCGGTTTCCCGTGTTGACAAACCACTGATTACTGTTGTCCTCTCCTGGGTCGGGGGCTCGGTGACGACCCAGGCGTTGGTGGACTCTGGTGCTGGTGGTTTGTTCATTGATAGTGTGTTCGCTGCCGCCAATTCCATTCCTCTGCAGCCTCGAGGTTCCCCACTGGCTCTTGAGGCGATAGACGGCAGACCCCTTCTGCCGCCACACGTGACTCATGAGACCCTTCCAGTGGGGATGGCCATTGGTGCCGTTCACAGAGAGTCGGTCTGTTTCCAGGTTATTTCGTCTCCACACTACTCGGTGGTCTTGGGGTACCATTGGAGATCGGCCGAGATCCTCTCGTGGTCACCGCAGTGTGGGGCTAGTTGCATCCATGGGTCTGTCAAGTTGCTGTGTACTTCCTCGGACTCTCTGTTGCCTCCTGAATACGAGGAGTACCGGGATGTATTTGATAAGGTGCGTGCGGTTGCCCTACCTCCGCACCGCCCATACGATTGTGCCATAGAGTTACAATCTGGTGCCGTTCCTCCTCGTGGCAAAGTCTATCCACTGTCGGTAGCGGAGAATGAGGCCATGGAGGAGTACGTGAGGGAGGCGCTTTCACGCGGACACATTCGCAAATCCTCGTCCCCGGCAGGGGCTGGATTTTTCTTTGTGAAAAAGAAGGGCGGTGAGTTGAGGCCTTGCATCGATTACAGGGGTCTCAATCGCATCACGATCAAGAACGCTTACCCGATACCCTTGATTTCCGAGCTGTTCGATCGCCTCAAAGGGGCCATGGTCTTTACCAAACTCGACCTGAGGGCGGCATATAACCTGGTAAGGATCAAGGCGGGCGATGAGTGGAAGACCGCGTTTAACACCAGGACCGGTCATTATGAATCCTTGGTTATGCCCTTTGGGTTGTGCAATGCGCCCGCAGTCTTCCAGGAATTCATCAACGATGTTTTCCGTGACCTGTTACAGCAGTGTGTGGTGGTCTATTTGGATGACATCTTGGTATATTCTGAATCCATGGAGGCCCACATTCTGGATGTCAGACGAGTGTTGCAACAGTTACGAGAGAACAAGCTGTTCGGTAAGCTTGAGAAATGCGAATTTCACCGATCCCAGGTAACCTTCTTAGGTTACATCATTTCCGCTGAGGGGTTCTCCATGGATCCTGAGAAGGTTTTGGCTGTCTTACAGTGGCCCCAGCCCAGTGGTCTTCGTGCCCTGCAGCGCTTTTTGGGCTTCGCCAATTATTATCGGAAGTTCATCAGGGACTTTTCCATGCTAGCCAAGCCTCTCACGGATCTGACCAGGAAGGGCAGTAATCCCCAGGTCTGGCCGCTCGAGGCCATCCGAGCTTTTGAGGCTCTAAAGTCCGCCTTTGTGTCGGCTCCGATTCTGTCGCATCCCAACCCTGGGTTGCCTTTTGTCCTCGAGGTGGACGCGTCTGAGACGGGAGTAGGCGCCCTTCTGTCTCAGCGTAGAACACCAGAGGGTCCTCTGCTTCCTTGTGGGTTTTACTCCCGGAAACTGTCTTCCGCGGAGTGCAACTATCAGATTGGTGACAGGGAGTTATTGGCCATCGTGCAGGCCCTTAAAGAATGGAGGCACTTGCTCGAGGGCTCGGTGGTTCCGGTTCTCATCCTGACGGAACACAAGAATCTGACCTACCTCTCTGAGGCCAAGAGATTGACACCACGTCAGGCCAGATGGGCTCTGTTCTTGTCACGTTTTAATTACGTGGTCTCCTACCTACCCGGTTCCAAGAACATCAGAGCGGATGCCTTATCACGGCAGTACTCCGAGCTGTCCGGGGAGGAGTCGATTCCGACTTCGGTCATACCTCCGAATCAGATCCTGGCCGCCATTCGCACCAGCCTGACCTCTCCCCTGGGTGAGCAGATTTTGGCGGCTCAATCTGGTGCTCCCTCTGGGAGACCCAACGGCAGATGTTTTGTGCCTGAGGAGTTGCGCACTCGGTTGTTGCGAACCTACCATAACTCCAAGGCCGCGGGGCATCCTGGAAAGAATCAGCTGTCCTGGGCTGTTTCACGTCTGTTCTGGTGGCCTTCTCTACGTTCCGACATCACCGCATATGTAGCGGCATGCTCCGTTTGTGCCCAGAGTAAGTCCCCTCGGCACCGTCCGTTGGGCCTTTTGCAACCCATAGCCACCGGGGAGCGTCCATGGTCACACCTGGGGATGGATTTCATTGTGGACCTCCCTGCATCCCGAGGCCATACGGTCATTCTCATGATTGTGGATCGGTTTTCCAAAATGTGCCACTGTGTTCCTCTCAAGAAGTTACCCTCTGCACAAGAGTTGGCCACGATTTTTGCCAGGGAGGTCTTCCGGTTGCACGGTTTGCCCAAGGAGATTGTGTCGGATCGGGGGAGTCAGTTTGTGTCCAGGTTCTGGCGCTCCTTTTGCTCCCAGTTGGGGATTCATCTCTCTTTCTCCTCGGCCTACCACCCTCAGTCCAATGGGGCCGCAGAACGATCCAATCAGGCCTTGGAGCAATTCCTTCGTTGCTATGTCTCCGATCACCAAGACAATTGGGTTGACCTCCTGCCTTGGGCTGAGTTTGCCAGGAACACGGCGGTGAACTCTTCCTCTGGGACGTCTCCCTTCATGGCCAATTATGGGTTCCAACCTGCCGTGTTACCGGAGGTATTCTCTCCCCAGGATATTCCGGCTGTGGAGGATCACCTTTCCGTCCTACGTGCTTCTTGGGTACAGATCCAGAGGTCCCTTGAGGTCTCTGCGCAGCGCCAGAGACTCCAGGCTGATCGCAGACGAGCGCCCGCTCCTTCCTACCAGGTCGGAGACCGTGTATGGTTGTCCACCCGCAACCTCAACCTTCGAGTGCCCACTCCCAAGCTGGCGCCTCGCTTTGTTGGTCCCTTCCGAGTGCTTCGCAGGGTAAACCCGGTAGCCTATGCCCTTGCGCTTCCTCCTGGCATGCGGATCTCCAACGTGTTTCATGTCTCCCTGTTGAAGCCACTGGTGTGTAATCGTTTCACTTCCTCGGTTCCTCGGCCTCGTCCGGTCCAAGTGGGTAATCGTGAGGAGTATGAGGTGAGCAATATCCTGGACTCACGCCTGGTCCGCGGTCGGGTGCAGTTTTTGGTCCATTGGCATGGTTATGGTCCAGAGGAGCGTTCCTGGGTTCCCTCCGCAGATGTCCATGCTCCTGCCTTGCTCCGAGCCTTCCACGCACGCTTCCCTCAGAAACCGTTCTTTACTCCGCGGAGGAGGGTCCCTTGAGGGGGAGGTACTGTCATGGTCTTACCTTCTTGCTGTTCTCCTTCGTTTGACATGTGCTGGCGGCCATCTTGGTTTCTGGGTTTCTTGTAGCCTCCCACCCTGCGGCTTCTCCTTCCCACTGGGAGGAGCTGGATGCCTAGCTCATATATATAGGAGGTCTGTGGCTTCAGTTCCTTGCTTGGTCCTCCTGTGTTCACATGCTTCTAAGACTGCTGCTGCTTCTGGTTCCTGATCCTGGCTTCGTCTGACTACCCTGCTGGTTCCTGATCCAGGCTTCGTCTGACTACCCTGCTGGTTCCTGATCCAGGCTTCGTCTGACTACCCTTCTGGTTCCTGACCTCTGGCTTCGCAAGACCCTGCTTCGGTTTAGCCATCCGTTTGGACTTTTGCCTTACAGCTTGATTTTCAATAAAGCCTTCTTATTTCCACTTATCTCTTGTACGTCTGGTTCATGGTTCCATGACAGAGAGAGGTCCCATAACAGAGAATCTGGCTTCATGTCAGCAGAGAATCAGTCTTCATGTCATAGCAGAGAATCATGCTTCACGTCACCCAACATTGGAACAGTCCATTGTCATATATTTAGGCCTCGTCACCCAGACAGAGGAGAGGTTCATTCAACTTTGGGTTGCCCCGCAATATAATGGTAAAATGAAAATAAAAATAGGATTGAATGAGGAAGTCCCCTGGAGTACAATAATATATGGTTAAGGGGAGGTAGTTAATGTCTAATCTGCACAAGGGATGGACAGGTCCTGTGGGAACCATGCCTGGTTCATTTTTAAGAACGTCAGCTTGTCCACATTGGCTGTAGACAGGTGTGAATACACGTTCAGACAAAACACTGGCCGCCGGGCAGGCCAGCACCTCCAAGGCATAAAAGGCTAGCTCTGGCCACGTGGACCATTTAGAGACCCAGAAGTTGAATGGGGCCGAACCATCAGTCAGTATGTGGAGGGGTGTGCACACGTACTGTTCCACCATGTTAGTGAAATGTTGCCTCCTGCTAACACGTTGCGTATCAGGTGGTGGTGCAGTTAGCTGTGGCGTGTTGACAAAACTTTTCCACATCTCTGCCATGCTAACCCTGCCCTCAGAGGAGCTGGCCGTCACACAGCTGCCTTGGCGACCTCTTGCTCCTCTTCTGCCTTGGCCTTACACTTGTTCCCCTGTGACATTTGGGAATGCTCTCAGTAGCGCGTCTACCAACGTGCGCTTGTACTCGCGCATCTTCCTATCATGCTCCAGTGCAGGAAGTAAGGTGGGCACATTGTATTTGTACCGTGGATCCAGCAGGGTGGCAACCCAGTAGTCTGCACACGTTAAAATGTGGGCAACTCTGCTGTCGTTGCGCAGGCACTGCAGCATGTAGTCGCTCATGTGTGCCAGGCTGCCCAGCGGTAAGGACAAGCTGTCCTCTGTGGGAGACATATCGTCATCGTCCTGCGTTTCCCCCCAGCTACGCACCAGTGATGGGCCCGAGCTGCGTTGGGTGCCACCCCGCTGTGACCATGCTTCATCCTCATCCTCCTCCACCTCCTCCTCATCCTCGTCCTCCTCGTCCTCCAGTAGTGGGCCCTGGCTGGTCACATTTGTACCTGGCCTCTGCTGTTGCAAAAAACCTCCCTCTGAGTCACTTCGAAGAGACTGGCCTGAAAGTGCCAAAAATGACCCCTCTTCCTCCTCCTCCTCCTCCTCCTCCTGGGCCACCTCCTCTTCCATCATCGCCCTAAGTGTTTTCTCAAGGAGACATAGAAGTGGTATTGTAACGCTAATAACGGCGCCATCGCCACTGGCCATGTTGGTGGAGTACTCGAAACAGCGCAACAGGGCACACAGGTCTCGCATGTCATTGGTGGTGAAGTGGTGCTGTTCCACAGTGCGACTGACCCGTGTGTGCTGCAGCTGAAACTCCACTATGGCCTGCTGCTGCTCGCACAGTCTGTCCAGCATGTGCAAGGTGGAGTTCCACCTGGTGGGCACGTAGCATATGAGGCGGTGAGCGGGAAGGCCGAAGTTACGCTGTAGCGCAGACAGGCGAGCAGCGGCAGGATGTGAATGCCGGAAGCGCAAACGGACGGCCCGCACTTTATGCAGCAGCTCTGACATGTCGGGGTAGTTGTGAATGAACTTCTGCACCACCAAATTCAGCACATGCGCCAGGCAAGGGATGTGCGTCAAACCGGCTATTCCCAGAGCTGCAACGAGATTTTTGCCCATTATCGCACACCACCAGGCCGGGCTTGAGGCTCACCGGCAGCAACCACTCATCGGTCTGTTGTTTTATATCCCGCCACAACTCCTGTGCGGTGTGGGGCCTGTCCCCCCAAACATATGAGTTTCAGAATGGCCTGCTGACGTTTACCCCGGGCTGTGCTGAAGTTGGTGGTGAAGGTGTGTGGCTGACTGGATGAGCAGGTGGAAGAAGAGGAGGAGGAAGCTGAGTAGGGGGAGGTGGCAACAGGAGGCAAAGAATGTTGCCATGCGATCCTTGGAGGCGGAAGGACGTGCGCCAAACAGATCTCAGCCTGGGGCCCAGCCGCCACTACATTTACCCAGTGTGCAGTTAGGGAGATATAGCGTCCCTGGCTGTGCTTACTGGTCCACGTATATCTGTGGTTAGGTGGACCTTGCCACAGATGGCGTTGCGCAGAGCACACTTGATTTTATCGGATACTTGGTTGTGCAGGGAAGGCACGGCTCTCTTGGAGAAGAAGTGCTGGCTGGGAACAACATACTGTGGGACAGCAAGCGACATGAGCTGTTTGAAGCTGTCTGTGTCCACCAGCCTAAATGACAGCATTTCATAGACCAGTAGTTTAGACATGCTGGCATTCAGGGCCAGGGATCGAGGGTGGCTAGGTGGGAATTTACGCTTTCTCTCAAATGTCCAGAGGCGGAGGAAGAGGCCAAGGCGGCGGCAGCAGCAGAAGAGGCCGAGGCGGCAGCAGCAGAAGAGGTAGCAGGGGGAGCCTGAGTGACTTCCTTGTTTTTAAGGTGTTTACTCCACTGCAGTTCATGCTTTGCATGCAGGTGCCTGGTCATGCAGGTTGTGCTAAGGTTCAGAACGTTAATGCCTCGCTTCAGGCTCTGATGGCACAGCGTGCAAACCACTCGGGTCTTGTCGTCAGCACATTGTTTGAAGAAGTGCCATGCCAGGAAACTCCTTGAAGCTGCCTTTGGGGTGCTCGGTCCCAGATGACGGCGGTCAGTAGCAGGCGGAGTGTTCTGCTTTTGCCCACTGCTCCCTCTTTTGCTACGCTGTTGGCTCGGTCTCACCACTGCCTCTTCCTCCGAACTGTGAAAGTCAGTGGCACGACCTTCATTCCATGTGGGGTCTAGGACCTCATCGTCCCCTGCATCGTCTTCCACCCAGTCTTGATCCCTGACCTCCTGTTCAGTCTGCACACTGCAGAAAGACGCAGCAGTTGGCACCTGTGTTTCGTCATCATCAGAGACGTGCTGAGGTGGTATTCCCATGTCCTCATCATCAGGAAACATAAGTGGTTGTGCGTCAGTGCATTCTATGTCTTCCACCACTGGGGAAGGGCTAGGCGGATGCCCTTGGGAAACCCTGCCAGCGGAGTCTTCAAACAGCATAAGAGACTGCTGCATAACTTGAGGCTCAGACAGTTTCCCTGGTATGCATGGGGGTGATGTGACAGACTGATGGGCTTGGTTTTCAGGCGCCATCTGTGCGCTTTCTGCAGATGACTGGGTGGGAGATAATGTGAACGTGCTGGATCCACTGTCGGCCACCCAATTGACTAATGACTGTACCTGCTCAGGCCTTACCATCCTTAGAACGGCATTGGGCCCCACCAAATATCGCTGTAAATTATGGCGGCTACTGGGACTTGAGGTAGTTGGTACACTAGGACGTGTGGCTGTGGCAGAACGGCCACGTCCTCTCCCAGCACCAGAGGGTCCACTAACACCACCACAACCATGTCCACGTCCGCGTCCCTTTCTAGATGTTTTCCTCATTGTTACCGTTCACCACAATAACAAAAATATTATTTGGCACAATGTATTGAATTCAAATTCAGGCCTTTTTTTACAGACACCTAACACTATCTGGCTATCTATTCAGGTACCGTATTACACTAATAAAGGTACAGCAGTAACGACAGATTTAGCTGAATATATATTTGAGGCCTAGTATTTAGGCGCTGGGTGACAGGTATACGTTTACACACAGAATTAGACTTGGAATTGCACAGTAGCATGTGTGTGAAGTTATTGAGAATGACCCTATCTGCACCTTGAATCTTATATACCCTTTTAGGGATAGATTTAAAGTAGGCCTGATACAGCAGAAACCACTAATTTAGAGAATTGCAAAATTGGGAATTGTATTTCAACCCAGAACAAAAACTGCTTTGACGGACACTAAATAACTTGACCAGCCACAGCAATAATAACAGATTCAGATGAATATAAATTTGAGGCCTCAGGCCGAGTATTTAGGCGCTGGGTGACAGGTATACGTTTACACACAGAATTAGACTTGGAATTGCACAGTAACGTGTGTGTGAAGTTATTGAGAATGACCCTATTTGCACCTTGAAACTAATATACCCTTTTTAGGGATAGATTTAAAGTAGGCCTGATACAGCAGAAACCACTAATTTAGAAAATTGCTAAGTTGGGAATTGTATTTCAACCTTGAACAAAAATATATCCTTTGCCAGACAGCAGACAGTATTACAATTGGCTGGCCACAGCTGAAACACCAGATTTAGGGTACTGCTATTTTGGCAATTGTATTTCACCCCTCAATAAAATAGCAAGCACAGCCAAGCCCCTGATGTATGATATAGCCAAAAAATAACCACACTATTGAGGGTTAAATGCACTTGGTGACAGCTTGACCCTGATGTAGGATATAGCCAAAAAATAACCACACTATTGATGGTTAAATGCACTTGGTGACAGCTTGCCCCATATGTAGGATATAGCCAAAAAATAACCACACTATTGATGGTTAAATGCACTTGGTGACAGCTTGCCCTATATGTAGGATATAGCCAAAAAACAACCACACTATTGAGGGTTAAATGCACTTGGTGACAGCTTGCCCCATATGTAGGATATAGCCAAAAAATAACCACACTATTGATGGTTAAATGCACTTGGTGACAGCTTGACCCTGATGTAGGATATAGCCAAAAAATAACCACACTGTTGATAGTTAAATGTACTTGGTGGCAGCTTGTGCTGGCGCACCAGAAGACACAAAATGGCTGCCGATCACCCAGAAAAAAGTGAATGAAAAACGCTCTGGGCAGCCTAAAAACAGTGAGCAATTGAATAGCAGTAGTTCAATGATCCACAGCTGTAGATCAAGTACTGAATTAAGTCTTTTGGAGGAGTTAATCACTGCCTAATCTCGCCCTAACGTCGCAGCTGCAACCTCTCCCTACACTGATCAGAGCAGAGTGACGTGCGGCGCTACGTGACTCCAGCTTAAATAGAGGCTGGGTCACATGCTGCACTGGCCAATCACAGCCATGCCAATAGTAGGCATGGCTGTGACGGCCTCTTGGGTCAAGTAGTATGACGCTTGTAGTATGACGCAAGTAGTATGACGCTTGTTCAAAAAGCGCCAAGAAAGCGACGAACACCAAACCCGAACCCGGACTTTTACTAAAATGTTCGGGTTCGGGTCCGTGTCTATACAGTTCGGGTTCGCTCATCCCTACTGAAATTGACTATTTTAGTTTTTTTTTCAGTAACCCACTGGTGAATCTGATGGTGGAGCAGACAAATCTATACGCCCAACAGTTCGTTGCTCAAAACCCAGGCTCATTTATGGCTAGACCCGGTGGCTGGACGCCAGTCAGTGCAGCCGAGATGAGGACAGTTTGGGGCCTCGTGCTGCATATGGGTCTAGTCCAAAAACCCAGTCTCAGGCAATACTGGAGTGGGGATGTCCTATACCAGACCCCACTGTACAGTATGGTCATGACACGTCCCCGGTTTGAGGCCATCCGGAAATGTCTGCATTATTCTGATAATGCAGCATGTCCACCCCGAGGCTGTATAAGATACGGCCGGTCATCAATCACTTTGGGGCCAAATTCATGGAGGCCTACGTACCTGGAAGGGAGGTTGCGGTTGATGAGTCTCTCGTTGCGTTCAAGGGGAGACTCCGTTTCCGCCAATATATTCCCACAAAGCGGGCGAGGTATGGCGTGAAGCTATACAAAATTTGTGAGAGTACCTCAGGGTACACTTACAAATTTCGTGTGTACGAGGGGCGAGATTCCCGTATTCAACCCCCAGAATGTCCCTCCACTCTGGGTGTTAGCAGAAAACTCGTGTGGGACCTTATGTACCCACTGCTGGATAACGGTTACCACTTGTACGTGGATAAATTTTATACCAGCATTCCCTTGTTCAGGTCCTTTGCCGCCAGATCCAGGTTCACTTGTGGGACCGTGCGGAAAAATCAACGTGGCCTCCCTGCCTACCCCCTCCAGGTGCCTATCCCCAGGGTTGAGACCCGTGCACTTACCAGTGGAAACCTGTTGCTGGTCAGGTATAAGGACAAGAGGGCTGTCGACAATCCACAGTAACAGCACCACCCCCGTCTCTGTGCGAGGTACCACGGCAATGGTCCTCAAGCCCGATTGTATCGTCGAATACAATCGGTATATGGGATTAGTTGATCTCTCTGATCAAGTCCTGAAGCCATATAACGCCATGCGCAAAACCCAGGCATGGTACAAAAAAGTTGCGGTCTACTTGGTGCAGGTTGCCATGTACAACTCTTTTTGTACTATCCCGAAGCGCTGGCAGCACAGGGACATTCCCCCAGTTCTATGAGGCAGTCCTCAAGGCCCTGATCTTTTCGGACCGGGTAAGAGCAGGCCGGAGTACCTCGGGAACTGGAGGCGCCCGGATCGTCCCTGGCCAACACTTTCCAAGTGTGGTCCCCCATACTGGAAAGAAGGCACAAACCCAAAAAAAAGTGCAGAGTGTGTCGCAGGAGGGGGATACGAAAGGACACCACCACTCAGTGCAACACGTGCCCCGATCATCCGGGCCTCTGCGTTATCGATTGCTTCAGGGAGTATCACACTTCCATGGAGTACAACATTTTTATAATCCCCAACAGTCCACTAGAGAACATAAAAAACTATGGCTCTCAGACTTTAGGTGTTCCACAAAACTAAATAGCGAATGTAGAAATAATTTTAGAATTAAATTTTTTTGTTACATTGCCTCAAAAAAGAGTAATATAGAGCAACCAAAAATCATATTTACCCCTAAAATAGTCCCAAAACAACAACCTTATCCTGTAGTTTCCTAGATGGGGTCACTTTTTTGGAGTTTCTACTCTAGGGGTGCATCAGGGGGCTTGAAAGGGTACATGGTGTAAATAAACCAGTTCAGCAAAATCTGCCTTCCAAAAACCATATGACGTTCCCCTTCTTCTATGTCCTGCCGTTTAGCCAAATAGTAGTTTACGACCACATATGTGGTGTTTCTGCAAACTACAGAATCAGGGCAACCCATTTTGAGTTTTGTTTGGCTGTTTACCCATTTTTTTTCCAGTAATAAAGTAAAGGATAAAATGGAAAATTTTCAAAAAAATAGAAATTTCTAAATTGTTTCTCCATCTGCCATTAACTCTTGTGGAACACCTAAAGGGTTAACAAAGTTTGCAAACCCAGTTTTGAATACCTTGAGGGGTGTACTTTCTTAGATGGAGTCACTTTTTTGAAATTTCTATTCTAGGGGTACAACAGGGGGCTTCAAATAGGACATGGTATAAACAAAACCAGTCCTGCAAAATCTGCTTTCCAAAACCCATATGGTGTTCCCCTCCTTCTATGTGCTCCCGTTTGGCCAAAAGGTAGTTTACGACCACATATGGGGTGTTTTTGCAAACTACAGAATCAGGGCAACCCATATTGAGTTTTGTTTGGCAGTTAACCCTTGTTTTACTCCTGGAAAAAATTGATTCTATTGAAAAATTTTCCAAAAAATAAAAATTTCTAAATTGTTTCTCCATCTGCCATTAACTCTTGTGGAACACCTAAAGGGTTAACAAAGTTTGTAAGCCCAGTTTTGAATACCTTGAGGGGTGTACTTTCTTAGATGGAGTCACTTTTTTGAAATTTCTATTCTAGGGGTACAACAGGGGGCTTCAAATGGGACATGGTATAAGCAAAACCAGTCCTGCAAAATCTGCCTTCCAAAACCCATATGGTATTCCCTTCCTTCTATGTGCTCCCGTTTGGCCAAACAGTAGTTTACGACCACATATGGGGTGTTTCTGCAAACTACAGAATCAGGGCAACCCATTTTGAGTTTTGTTTGGCAGTTAACATTTGTTTTACTCCTGGAAACAATTTATTATATTGGAAAATTTTCCAAAAAATAGAAATTTCGAAATTGTTTCTCAATCTGCCATTAACTCTTGTGGAAGACCTAAAGGGTTAATAAAGTTTGAAAAAAAAAACAGTTTTGAATACCTTGAGGGGTGTAGTTTCTAGAATGGGTCATTTTTGGGAGGTTTCTATTATCTAAGCTTCACAATATGACTTTAAACCTGAACTGGTCCATAAAAAGTGGGATTTTGAAGATTTCTGAAAAATTTCTAAATTTGCTTCTAAACTTCTAAGCCTTGTAACATCCCCAAAAAATAAAACATCATTCCCAAAATGCTACAAACATGAAGTAGACATATGGGAAATGTAAAGTCCTCACAATTTTTGTGGGTATTACTATGTATTACAGAAGTACAGAAACTGAAACTTAGAAATTTCGGAGAACTGGTCTCAATGATACACACAGATGTGTTTCTGAAACCGTTCTGCTTTAATTCTAGGAATTCAGCATCTTTATAGACATTCTTCCACACATATTGGAAACAGATGTGATTCACGTATTCACTTGTTGCTGGGCAGACTTCATTCCCTATATGGACATAAGGCTAATGTAAACATATTCTCCCTCTAGTATGATGTCACCCAGCATCCTGTCTCGCATACAGATTATATGGCTTATTCTATTTAACCCTTCATAGCACATCAACAAAAATGAAGCACTTCATAGAAAAATATGTCAAAGTTCATAATAAAAGAATGTATTAATAAAAAAATTAAAAGAGAAAAATATAAAAAATGTCTTTTACTTTTTTTTCACTTCCAATATGTGTATTTTATATATTATGTCCCACAAGTGACTGTTACCTTTCCTCTATGCAAGTTGTGTCACAAGGACGATGGTAAGTCTTTACTTGTAGCACTTATGTTAGTGATAATTGGCCAGTGGCATTGTAGCGCTTGTGGCAATGAGTGTTTTTATTTTTTATTAAAGCACCCATATTTATTTATTTATTTTTAGTTTTTATATCTCTTTATTTCCATCATCTCAACAAAAATAGAAAAAATTTCAACATGATAAAAGATTACATTTTTAGTTTATCCAAAAACATACCAATTTTTCCTATACATAAACAAATATCTTCATTCCCCATTCACCCACCCTCCCACCACCCTTATGGTGGGGGGGAGAGGGAGACGCGCAAAAAAAAACCTCAATCTATCTATCTAGCCCTAAAGCAACCAGTTCTTCCATAGTTCATCAACACTTTTTACTTTTCTACCTTGGCCCTCCATCGCTCGTTCTTCTTTAATCAGGTTATCCACTGCTTATTTCCACTGTCCCACTGTTGGAGGGTCCACCCCTACCCATTTCTTGAGTATAAGGAGTCTGGCTTGAAATAACACCTTACTGAAGACCATTCGTGTGTCACTATTTAGCCTCAGATGTTCGGTTGCCCCCAAAATACAAATCATAGGATCTTCTGATATTTGAACCTTCAAGGTCAGGTATACAGTGTCCGTTATTTCTGTCCAATACCTGAACAGTCTTGGGCATCTCCAAAAACAATGTATTAAATCAGCATTCTCTCCCCCACATTTTGTACAATTATCCGAAATTCTAACACCCATTCTTTTCAATATCTGTGGGGATCGGTGCAGCCTATGAACTACAAAGAATTGTGAAATCTTATGTGAGCCCCTATTAGAAACTACCGCATAACTTTTTAAAGCATCGTTCCATTTTTCTTCCGTAAAAGATTGAAGTTTGTTTTCCCATTTTTTCCTGGAGGGAATTGTAACCCGTTTCTTTTTTCCCTTCATCAATATCCTATATCTTTTAGCCGTTGCTCCTCCTCTTTCACCCGCGTTAGTGAAGTTGTACAGTGTATCAGATCTTTCCATCTTATATTTATCCTCTTGCATAACTGTATGCAATGCGTTCCTAAGCTGGAAATATTTATATATATCTTTTTGCGGTATACCAAACTCTCTAACCATTGCATTGAAGTCTTTCAATTTACCCTGCTCAAATATCTGGTTTATATATTTCACCCCGTTTTTTTCCCAGTCTATATACACCTTAATCCCTTGCAGTTCCTTAAAATGCATATTTTTCCAAATAGGTGTATAGTGCAAAAACCCTTTAATCTCTAATATTTTTTTAATTTCCACCCATATATATTCTAATAGATTTAAAATTCTATTTCCAGTATTATTTCTACCAAGTATACCTGATTCCAACACCTCTAAGTGATTCCATTCTTCTTTCCACCCCAATCTATTTAATACCTGCCTACCCACTAAACCATTTAAACTAACTTTTATATGACCAGATTGTGTAATTAAGTTATACAAAAACCAATTCGGAACAGCTAGTCCACCTTCGCTCACTGGGAGCTGAAGTATCTCTCTCTTTATTCTGGGGGTCATACCTTTCCAGAGAAAGTCTCCCATTAAGCTATCAAATAATCTAAAAGTACCCTGCGGCAACCTAACTGGGGCATTTTGAAGGACATAGAGTAATTTAGGGAGGAAAACCATTTTTATTAAATTTACGCGGCCCTGTATTGACATCGGTAGTCTTCGCCAGATATGTATTTTGGCCCTAAGTTCTTTTATAAGGGGGAATACATTTAATTTTTCATATTCTCCAACATTTCCAGAGATTTGTATCCCTAAATATTTAAAGTTTTCCTGTTTATCAAGCACCTGCACCTTTAGACCCCCCTGTGGTTGTGCATCTTCCAACATCATCATGTGTGATTTCCCCCAATTAATATTTAGTCCTGAAAAAAAAAAAAACTGTCTATTATATCTATAACTCTATTAAACTGATCCCCAGTATTGTGCATAAATAACAGAATGTCATCTGCATACATTAGCAGTTTTTCCTCCCCACCTTCATAGTGAAAACCTTTAATCTCCCTATCACTTCTTATTATGCATGCCAAAGGTTCAATCGCAATAGCAAATAATAGTGGAGAGAGAGGGCATCCCTGCCTAGTGCCCCGATATAGGGCAAGGGGCAGGGACAAGCTCCCGTCCACCATCACTCTGGCCCTAGGATTGTGATATATTAACTGTACCCACCTTATAAATCCGTCCCCTATACCAAATCTTTTTAGTACTATCCATAAATATTCCAATTCAATACAGTCGAATGCCTTTTGGGCATCCAGTGAAAGTACAGCTTTTTCGCCCGCTTCTAATCTATTGGCTTCAATATTTAAAAACAACCTTCTTATATTTGAATGTATCTGTTACACTGAGCTCTCCGGGTCCCCTGCTGGCCTCGGAGCGCTCACAGCGTATGCCCCAAAGCAGCACTCCAGCGTCTCGGCGTGTGCGTCTTCGCTCTCTAGGGCGCGTGCGCGCCGGGACTCTTAGATTCAAAGGGCCAGTGCACCAGTGATTGGTGCCTGGTCCAAAGGGGTTATTAAGGGTTAAGGTTTGTGAGAGGCAGTGCTGACTTAATTAGGCTGCACCTGTGCACTGCCCATATGTACCTTCTCCTCCCACAGCTTTCTGCTGGATCTTTGTGCCTTGTGCCTCAGAGAAAGCGTTCCCTCCTGTGTTAGTTTGCCTTGCCTGTTGCCGAACCCGTTGCTACCGTCTACTCGCCTTTGAACCTTAGCCACCTGCCCTGACCTCTGCTACGTCCGACTACGCTCTTGCCTTCTCCCTGTGTACCACGCCTTATCAGCTGCCAGAGAGGTCGAGTTGTTACTAGGGGACACAACCTGGTAGTTCCCGCCGCAGCAAATCCTTCCCGCTTTGCGGCGGGCTCTGGTGAAGACCAGTAACTGCTTAGAACCGGTCCTTTAGTACAACCTGCGCCATCGCCTCTCTGGTCTAGAGGATCCACTACCTGTCCTGCCGGTACGTGACAGCAAGATCCGGCCATGGATCCCTCTGATGTTCCCCTGCCAAGCCTAGCAGACCTCACCACCATTGTGGCCCAGCAGGGTCAACAGCTGGCCCAGTTGACCGCTATGTTGCAGCAGCTCCTGCCTTCTCAGCAACAGCCAGCTCCTCCGCCTGCAGTTGCCACCGTTTCCAGAATCCGTTTGTCCCTACCAGACAAATATGACGGAGATCCTAAGCAGTGCCGTGGGTTCTTGTCGCAGTGCTCTCTCCACCTCGAGCTACTGACCGACCAGTTTCCTTCTGAGCAAGCCTTTATTCTCAGTTTACTGTCCAGGAAGGCCCTGGCCTGGGCTACACCACTATGGGACCGCGCAGATCCTGCCACCGCTTTCGTCCAGAGCTTCTGCCTAGAGTTCCGGAATGTTTTTGAGGAGCCTGCCCGGGTTACCTCCGCAGAGACTGCCTTACTAAATTTGACCCAAGGAGGTTCTTCCGTGGGTGACTATGCCATTCAGTTCCGCACCCTGGCCTCTGAGCTGAACTGGAACAATGAAGCCCTTTGCGCCACCTTCAAGAAGGAACTTAACAGTAAAGTAAAGGACGTTCTGGCTGCACGTGAGCTTCCTTCCACTCTTAGTGACCTCATCTTGCTAGCCACTAGGATAGACAAACGTTTCGCCGAAAGACAAGAGGAACTCCTCCTTGAAAAGGAAAAAGCTCGTCCTAGACGCTTTCCTTGTCTGGCTCCCGTTTTTCTGCGTCCACCTCAACCCGCTACTGGGTTTTCCGCCGTGGAAGCCATGCAGGTGGATCGGTCACGCCTGACTCCGCAAGAATGAAGCCACCGCAGAAACGAGAACCTGTGTCTGTACTGTGCCAGTACGAGCACTTCCTTAGAGATTGTCCTCTCCGTCCACCGCGTTCGGGAAACGCTCGCACCTAGTAAACGTGGGAGAGGCGTTGCTAGGTGTGGATTCTTCCTCTCCACGTCTCATCATACCCGTGCAGTTGATCATTTCTTCCAAGTCCTCTTTCTCCGCAGCTGCCTTCTTGGATTCTGGTTCAGCTGGCAACTTCATTCACACCACCTTGGTTGACAAGTACCGTATTCCAGTATTCCGTCTACCCAAGCCGTTTTTCATCTCTACGGTTAACGGTGAGAGACTCTCTGCCACCGTGCAGTTCCGTACCCAGCCTCTGCAGATGGACATCGGATTATTTCATACCGAGACTTTAGAGTTCTTTGTCCTTCCCTTCTGTTCCTCCGAACTCCTCCTGGGTCTGCCGTGGCTTCAACGTCATAGTCCTGTCCTGAATTGGTCCACCGGTGAGATCCTGCGTTGGGGTTCCTCCTGTTCGGACCGCTGTCTCAAGCCTGCTCTGGTCAAACAGAACCCGCAAGTTTCTCTGGCTTCTGGGCTGCCCAAGCCATACCATTCCTTCGCGGATGTCTTCTGCAAGAAACAAGCTGAGGTCCTTCCTCCTCACCGATCCTATGATTGCCCGATCAACCTGATACCCGGTTCTACTCCACCTCGGAGCAGAATTTATCCTCTCTCACCTCCTGAGACTCTTGCCATGTCCGACTATATATGTGAGAACCTACAGAGAGGATTCATAAGAAAATCTTCTTCTCCTGCTGGGGCCGGTTTTTTCTTCGTGACAAAAAAAGATGGCTCCCTCCGCCCCTGCATTGACTACAGAGGTCTTAATAAAATTACCATCAAGAACCGTTACCCTCTGCCTCTAATCTCTGAGCTATTTTATCGTCTCCGAGGGGCTAAGATCTTCACTAAATTGGACCTTCGAGGGGCCTATAATCTGATCCGAATCCGTGAGGGAGACGAATGGAAGACCGCCTTTAACACAAGGGACGGCCATTTTGAGTATTTGGTGATGCCCTTCGGCCTCTGCAACGCACCTGCTGTCTTCCAGGAATTCGTCAATGATATTTTCAGGGACTTACTTTACACCTGCGTGGTCGTATACCTGGATGATATCCTCATCTTTTCCTCCAATTTGGATCAACACCGGGTCCATGTGCAACAAGTTCTTACTCGTCTTAGGAGAAATCGCCTGCACGCTAAACTTGAAAAATGTCTTTTTGAACGGACCTCCCTGCCTTTCCTGGGATACATTATCTCAGCCCAAGGACTTCAAATGGACCCAGCCAAGCTCTCGGCGGTTCTGGATTGGCCACGCCCCTCTGGTTTCCGAGCCATACAAAGATTTCTGGGCTTTGCGAATTACTACAGGCAATTTATCCCTCACTATTCCACTCTGGTAGCTCCTATCGTGGCCCTCACAAGAAAAGGAGCTAACCCCAAATTCTGGCCTTCCCAAGCCGAGGAAGCCTTCCAGTCTCTGAAAATCCGCCTTTGCCTCTGCACCCGTTCTCTCTAGACCAGATTCCACCAAGCCTTTCTCTCTTGAAGTGGATGCCGGTGGGAGCCGGAGCTGTCCTCACCCAGAAGTCTTCCCGGGGCAAGACTTCAACTTGTGGCTTCTTTTCAAAAACATTCTCTTCCGCAGAGAGAAATTACTCCATTGGGGACAGGGAACTGCTGGCTATTAAATTGGCACTGGAGGAATGGAGACATTTACTTGAGGGCGCCACACATCCTGTGTACATCTTCACGGACCACAAGAACCTGGCTTATCTCCAGTCTGCTCAGAGATTAAATCCCCGTCAGGCTCGTTGGTCTCTGTTCTTCGCCCGCTTTAATTTTGAGATCCATTTCCGTCCGGCTTGTAAGAACATTAGGGCAGATGCTCTGTCTCGCTCCTCTGATGTGGTGGGCGACAAGTTAACACCTCGATATATTATCCCTCCAGAACGCCTTATTACAGTCGCTCCCGTGGACCTGCGCCTTCTTCCTCCTGGCAAACCCTACGTACCTCCACGTCAATGGCTGCGAATTCTCAAGTGGGGCCACGCCTCCCCTTTTGCCGGTCATCCAGGGGTGCTAAAGTCTCTCCAACTAATCTCCCAAAGGTACTGGTGGTCTTCTCTGGAGAAAGATGTCTCGGACTTCGTCCAGGCCTGTATGATTTGCTCCCAGGATAAATCGCCTCGCCAGAAACCAGCGGGTCTCCTCTTGCCTCTACCTGTTCCTGAAGTTCCCTGGTCTCACATCGCCATGGACTTTATTACAGATCTTCCCTCCTCCCATGCCAAGTCCGTTATTTGGGTCGTGGTGGATCGCTTCTCCAAGATGGCTCACTTTGTACCCCTGCCCGGTCTACCCTCTGCACCCATGTTGGCCAAACAATTTTTCCAACACATCTTTCGTCTCCATGGCCTTCCCAAACATATTGTCTCGGATAGTGGGGTGCAATTCGTCTCCAAATTCTGGAGGGCTCTATGTGCTCAGCTCGGGATCAAATTGGACTTTTCTTCTTCGTACCATCCTCAGTCTAAAGACCAAGTAGAACGGGTGAACCAGCGTATGCCCCCAAGCAGCACTCCAGCGTCTCGGCGTGTGCGTCCTCGCTCTCTAGGGCGCGCGCCGGGACTCTTAGATTCAAAGGGCCAGTGCACCAGTGATTGGTGCCTGGTCCAAAGGGGTTATTAAGGGTTAAGGTTTGTGAGAGGCAGTGCTGACTTAATTAGGCTGCACCTGTGCACTGCCCATATGTACCTTCTCCTCCCACAGCTTTCTGCTGGATCTTTGTGCCTTGTGCCTCAGAGAAAGCGTTCCCTCCTGTGTTAGTTTGCCTTGCCTGTTGCCGAACCCGTTGCTACCGTCTACTCGCCTTTGAACCTTAGCCACCTGCCCTGACCTCTGCTACGTCCGACTACACTCTTGCCTTCTCCCTGTGTACCACGCCTTATCAGCTGCCAGAGAGGTCGAGTTGTTACTAGGGGACACGACCTGGTAGTTCCCGCCGCAGCAAATCCATCCCGCTTTGCGGCAGGCTCTGGTGAAGACCAGTAACTGCTTAGAACCGGTCCTTTAGTACAACCCGCGCCATCGCCTCTCTGGTCCAGAGGATCCACTACCTGTCCTGCCGGTACGTGACAGTATCGTTCTTCCAGGTATAAAACCGGTTTGATCTTCGTTAATTACACCTTTAATCACCTTTGATAACCTATCAGCCAAAATTTTTGCCAAAATTTTTACATCCGATATTGGCCTATATGATCCAGGGTCTAATTGCCTCTTTCATAGAATCTGGTAGATCCCCAATTTTTTGGGCCTCGTAAAGCACCCATATTGATAGATATTTGCAGGTATCATTTGCATTAGCAGTCTATATAACTCAGCGCTTACCTGCCAGTTGTTTGCAAGAGTTCTGGTAGCTGAGAGGCTGGTGGTGGAGTGCTTACCTTATAATTAAGGATTTATATTTACGTTGAAGCGGGATAGATTGTTGGGATGTGCACTTACCCCTGTGTTATCAGCATATTGTACCAACTCTTACAGGTCCCCACTTTCGCTGGTTATATTGTTCAGACTTCCAGCATGCCTTTCTGTATGCATGTGTTCATTCTGCTGCATTCATTTTTGTTGATGTATTATAATCATGAACAGCAATTAATATTAGTATTTATATGGATTGCGGACCTGCCTAGTATGCGATTTATTCACTAGGATATAGATTTTTTTATCCTCTACCCTTCAGGATCAATTAGGATGAATGATCAATATAACATGTCAATGAATAAATTTTTAATTTTTATTCTCTAGTTTATATTATTTGAATATATTTTATTATACATTTGTACGCAAATAAATCTGTGAAGCTGTTATATAACAAAGGTGTGACTACATATTTTTACAGAAGGTGATGTGCCTATTCACATATATATATATATATATATATATAAATATATATATATATATATATATATATATATATATATCTATAATGTCCAAAGAATGAGGCAGCACTCCAGATAAAGTGAAAAAAGTGGATCCTTTATTCCCCTCTGTGCAACGTTTCAACCGTCTCAATGTGGTCTTTCTCAAGCATATCTCATGGTGTCATACACGGGTATATATACCCACAATCCATAGCAAACAATAAATGTGACAATTATTCAATACTGAGTGTAATAACATAAAAAATGCAATATATAATAAATCAAAACTGACGTGATTTGTATGACCTGATAGTATATATAACATAATGTTCTATACTGTACAATACAGTGTACATGCACACATTGATTATAATAACAACATAACTGTGGGTTAATTGACCATAATCAAGTTCATCAACATAATGTCATATCACCTGTGTGCAAAAAGAAGTGAATAATTCCGTGAGATTAAAAACAACTCACACTGCGGCACATGGACCAGAGCGCCAAAGTCCGCGTCCTCACTGCTGTACCACGCATGCCCAGAGACCTCGTCACGTGGCAGAAGACACCACAGATGGCGGAAATCCCAAATCTCCAAAACCGATCAAACCTGCGTTGCGCAGAAAGGGGAATCAGACCCAATGATGAATAGTAATATTTCTACTGTGGTAAATATTTCCTCTGTACCCTTGTCTGATATACAAATCAATGTACTGTCTAAAGGCCTTTCATTTTGTCCTTCTACTAAGGTTGACTGGTTCCATTTGGAGGTCGACCTGCAGCGCCTCTATAGGAACATCGAACTCAAGGTTTGGTTTGCAGGTCGCCCTCCAATGGATCAGTGATCTGTTGTAACTGTTGATACTGAGTTGAGACTAAAATCTTTTGGGCTTTTCAACAAGAGTGATTTTTCACCACACAGTAATTCACCTGCATTGGACACATTTAGGAAGGCTGTCTCGATTGATATAGCCTCCCTACGTGAGAAGGTTACCAATGCGTCTCTTAGATATCCCAACATGACCTCTTCTGAGGTTGTCATTTTGGAGGGTTTGTGCCGTGACAGCAGCCTCACCATCAAACCGGCTGATAAGGGTGGTGCGGTTGTTGTCATGGACACCCCCAAATATATTTAAGAGATCAGGAGACAATTGGGTGATCAGGGTGTCTACAGGGTATTGACTGGTGATCCGAAGTTTGATATTGTAAGACGCATCAAGAAGGTCCTTGATACAGCACTGGATCAGGACATTATTGATGGTGAACTCCATTCTTTTTTAATAGCGTCACAGTCATATACGTGCTTCCAAAAATTCACAAATCTTTGATGGACCCACCAGGTCGCCCCATTGTTGCGGGCACGGGATCCATTTTTTCCAACATTTCCATTTTTTTAGATCGATTACTCCGACACTACGCGATCAGCGCCAGGTCCTACATCAGGGACACTGGTGATTTTTTGGACAAGATCTCTGACATTGTGCTGCCAGATGGTTGTCTCCTGGCATCTTTTGATGTCACGAGCCTGTACACCTCCATTGATCATGATAGGGGGGTGGCTGCAGTTCGGAGACAGCTTGCTGGCAGCAATTATTCTCTACCTTGTCAAGATTTTATCATTCATCTTCTGGATTTGGTTTTGAGAAATAATTATTTTCTGTTTATAGATAGCTTCTATCTTCAGTTACGAGGGACCGCCATGGGGTCTAATGTGGCACCCACTTATGCCAATGTCTTCATGGCAGCCCTCGAGGAGGACCTTTTCTATGTATCCCACCACTTCAGCCAAGTTCTGGGGTGGTGGCGATGCATAGATGACGTCTTCCTCATTTGGCAGGGCGACATTATTTCTCTTGAGAGTTTCCATGATTTTTTGAACCACATGGACCCGGACATCAGTTTTACTCTTGTGCACTCGACCACCCATGTCCAATTTCTCGATACCACTGTCACCATAGTGGGTGATTCATTATCTACTGACATCTATACCAAGCCCACTGACTGCAATACGTTGCTGCATTATAGCAGCTGTCATCAGAGGTCTATCATCAACTCTGTACCATACAGTCAACTACTCAGGGTTAAGAGGGTGGTACAGGATACTGATTTACTCCCGACTCGCCTGTCACAGATGGTACATAAGTTTAGGGAACGGGGCTATCCTGCCCAGGTGATTAATAAACACCTTACCAGGGTGAAAAACCTACAACAGGTACCACCAGAGGGAAAACGCAACATAGTGGAGAGGATACTTTTTATATCCACATATTCAGAACAAAGTGTCCAAATTGCCCGTATTGTCCGTAAACATTGGTCAATACTTAAGAGCAATTTTTCTGATATCACGGCTCTGACTGTGCCGCCTTTGCTTTCTTACAGGCGGTCTGCCAATTTTCGGGATAAGCTAGTCCGGGCTGACATTCCTGCTAGGACCTTGGTACAGTCCCATATTGGCTCTCGAAGGAGGGGTTCCTATCCCTGCCTTGGTTGCGTTAATTGCGCTTACGTGACCAAGGGGGATAGGTTCACTCATCCAGTTATGGGGACCCAATATGAGATTGGTCATTTTTTGACATGCAACAGTTCCTATGTGATTTACGTGCTCTCCTGTCCTTGTGGCCTCCTATATGTTGGGGAGACCACTTGTGACATGAAGGCACGTTTAAACAATCACTGGTTCTCTATTCGACAAAAAAGAAAAGATTTGCCTGTTCCTAAACACTTTGTTGAGGCCAACCACAAGGAGAAGGATCTAAAATTTATGTTAGTGGACCATATCACTCTGTCTAGAAGGGGAGGAGACAGGACATTGGCTCTCAAACAACGGGAGCTGAGATGGATCCATCGTCTCAACACACTAAGACCTTATGGTCTCAATATCGATTTCAAGTGGAGTGTGGTATAGGATAGGGCTGCTTATTATCCTCTTTTGTTCCTCTCCCTGTTATGCCCTGGTGTATGTGAATTTTCCATTGGTGTCATCAATTATGTAACTATTGTTTCATATAGATGTACAGTTTTTACTGGTTTTATACAATCTTTTTTCTTTCTCTAGATTATTGGTGCTCCACTGGTGATGTCCATGGACGGTTTGCCTTCCTTTCTGCGTCTTAATGTTGGGATTATGCTGATGGGGCAGATCCTTGGGGCGCATGTACATTGTTTATGCTATACAATATGTGGGTCAACTGTAGTTATATTGTTGGTTTGGAGTGGTGATTTTTCTCCTTTTAAATTTAAATTTACAGACTGAAGGGTCGGTTGTTGGGCTTGGGTTCGGTGGCATGGACGTGTCTCATACCCTCATTGGACCTGGGGTCTCTGCCGTGAGAGCGACGTGACCCTTTGGCCCCTGTCCTGTTGTCTTATAATATGAGTATGGCACAGATCATGAAGGTGTCTTCCTAGTGCTGACATACTCTTACAAACCACGTTAACTCCTATTCTGAATTATATATACAGTGACCCAATGGGGAGCTTATTGGTTTCCCTTGACTAATTTTTTACTTCTATGTTTCTGTGCCCATTGTGTTTTTCTCCCTCTGTCAGTATCTCTCCCCCTGCTGATCTTTGTTGCCAATTGTCCGAGTCTGTCCGCTGGGCTTGCGGTTGCCGTGATAGCAATGTTGGTATTGTTGCCTGGCGACGCACGTCCGGCTCCGTGGGCGGGGTTCCACCCGATACATCCTCTTGAGGAGTCACGTGCCGATCACGATGGTCATGTGGTCACACGTCTCCATGGTGACGACGCTTGGCTCTGCTCTCGAGGATGTTACCTTTGTGACGTGACGAGGTCTCTGGACATGCGTGGTACAGCAGTGAGGACGCGGACTTTGGCGCTCCGGTCCATGTGCCGCAGTGTGAGTTGTTTTTAATCTCACTGAATTATTCACTTCTTTTTGCACACAGGTGATATGACATTATGTTGATGAACTTGATTATGGTCAATTAACCCACAGTTATGTTGTTATTATAATCAATGTGTGCATGTACACTGTATTGTACAGTATAGAACATTATGTTATGTATACTATCAGGTCCTACAAATCACGTCAGTTTTGATTTATTATATATTGCATTTTTTATGTTATTACACTCAGTATTGAATAATTGTCACATTTATTGTTTACTATGGATTGTGGGTATATATACCCGTGTATGACACCATGAGATATGCTTGAGAAAGACTGCATTGAGACGGTTGAAACGTTGCACAGAGGGGAATAAAGGATCCACTTTTTTTCACTTTATCTGGAGTGCTGCCTCATTCTTTGGACATTATACTCATCTATAGCCGTCTGAGCCTACGGCTGAGAGGACTTGCACCCGCAGTTTTTTGGTCTTGTGCTGCTGTGATTCTTTTTTGGTTTCTATATATATATATATATATATATATATATATATAAATATATTTATTTATATATATATATATATATATATATATATACACACACAGTACAGACCAAAAGTTTGGACACAGCTTCTCATTCAAAGAGTTTTCTTTATTTTCATGACTATGAAAATTGTAGATTCATACTGAAGGCATCAAAACTATGAATTAGCACATGTGGAATTATATACATAACAAAAAAGTGTGAAACAACTGAAAATCTGTCATATTCTAGGTTCTGCAAAGTAGCCACCTTTTGCTTTGATTACTGCTTTGCACACTCTTGGCATTCTCTTGATGAGCTTCAAAAGGTAGTCACCTGAAATGGTCTTCCAACAGTCTTGAAGGAGTTCCCAGAGATGCTTAGCACTTGTTGGCCCTTTTGCCTTCACTCTGTGGTCCAGCTCACCCCAAACAATCTCGATTGGGTTCAGGTCCGGTGACTGTGGAGGCCAGGTCATCTGGCGCAGCACTCCATCACTCTCCTTCATGGTCAAATAGCCCTTACACAGCCTGGAGGTGTGTTTGGGGTCATTGTCCTGTTGAAAAATAAATGATGGTCCAACTAAACGCAAACCGGATGGAATAGCATGCCGCTGCAAGATGCTGCGGTAGCCATGCTGGTTCAGTATGCCTTCAATTTTGAATAAATGCCCAACAGTGTCACCAGCAAAGCACCCCCACACCATCACACCTCCTCCTCCATGCTTCACGGTGGGAACCAGGCATGTAGAGTCCATCCGTTCACCTTTTCTGCGTCGCACAAAGACACGGTGGTTGGAACCAAAGATCTCAAATTTGGACTCATCAGACCAAAGCACAGATTTCCACTGGTCTAATGTCCATTCCTTGTGTTCTTTAGCCCAAACAAGTCTCTTCTGCTTGTTGCCTGTCCTTAGCATCGGTTTCCTAGCAGATATTCTACCATGAAGGCCTGATTCACACAGTCTCCTCTTAACAGTTGTTCTAGAGATGTGTCTGCTGCTAGAACTCTGTGTGGCATTCACCTGGTCTCTAATCTGAGCTGCTGTTAACCTGCGATTTCTGAGGCTGGTGACTCGGATGAACTTATCCTCCGCAGCAGAGGTGACTCTTGGTCTTCCTTTCCTTGGGCGGTCTGCATGTGAGCCAGTTTCTTTGTAGCGCTTGATGGTTTTTGTGACTGCACTTGGGGACACTTTCAAAGTTTTCCCAATTTTTCGGACTGACTGACCTTCATTTCTTAAAGTAATGATGGCCACTTGTTTTTCTTTACTTAGCTGCTTTTTTCTTGCCATAATACAAAGTCTAACAGTCTATTCAGTAGGACTATCAGCTGTGTATCCACCTGACTTTACCACAACGCAACTGATGGTCCCAACCCCATTTATAAGGCAAGAAATCCCACTTATTAAACCTGACAGGGCACACCTGTGAAGTGAAAACCATTTCAGGTGACTACCTCTTGAAGCTCATCAAGAGAATGCCAAGAGTGTGCAAATCAGTAATCAAAGCAAAAGGTGGCTACTTTGAAGAACCTAGAATATGACATATTTTCAGTTGTTTCACACTTTTTTGTTATGTATATAATTCCACATGTGTTAATTCATAGTTTTGATGCCTTCAGTGTGAATCTACAATTTTCATAGTCATGAAAATAAAGAAAACACTTTGAATGAGAAGGTGTGTCCAAACCTTTGGTCTGTACTGTATATCACACTCTTGCCTCAATGAGTTTTTTTGGGGGGCAACTGGTATATATCACACCAGTTGCAATTAGTTGTTCCAATAGCTTTTGTTCCTGTGTATAGCTAATGTATCGCTGCAGAACCACACACAACTTATGCACAATACAAATGCACTACATAGAAATTATATTATAGGTATTTCACACCCCTGCCTCAATCATTTTTTTTTTCTGGGGGGGGGGGGGGGGGCAACTGGTATATAACACCAGTTGCAATTAGTTGTTCCAATAGCGTTTGTCCCTCGGTATAGCTGCAGTATCTCAGCAGAACTGCACACAACTGACACACAATACAAATGCATTATATAGAAATTATATTAAAGATATATCACACTCTTGCCTCAATCCGTTTTTTGGGGGGGCAACTGGTATATCACTTCAGTTGCAATTAGTTGTTCCAATAGCTTTTGTCCCTATGTATAGCTTCTGTATCGCTGCAGAACTGCACACAACTGCTGCACAGTACAAATACACTATATAGAAATTATATAATAGTTATATCACACCCCTGCCTTAATCACTTTTTTGGAGTGCAACTGGTATATCACTTAAGTTGCAATTAGTTGTTCATTAACGTTTATCCCTTTGTGCACAATACAAATGCACAATATAGAAATTATATAATAGGTATTTCACACCGATGCCTCAATCACTTTTTTGGGGTGCAACTGGTATATCACTTAAGTTGCAAATAATTGTTCAATAGCGTTTATCTCTTTGTATTGCTGCAGTATCTCAGCAGAAACGCACTAAACTGCTGCACAATACAAATGCACTATATCGAAATTATATTATAGGTATTTCACACCCCTGCCTCAATCAGTTTTTTTTTTTGGGGGGGGGCAATTGGTATATCATTTCAGTTGCAATTAGTTGTTCCAATAGCTTTTGTCCCTATGTATAGCTGCTGTATCGTTGCAGAACCGTACACAACTGGTACACAATACAAATGCACTATATAGAAATTATATTATAAGTATATCACACCTGTGCCTTAATCAGTTTTTTGGGGGGGCAACTGGTACATCACACTACTTGCAATTAGTTGTTCCAATAGCGTTTGTCCCTCTGTAAAGCTGCAGTACCGCAAACAACTACTGCACAATACAAATGCATTATATAGAAATTGTATTATAGGTATATCACACCCCTGCCTCAATTAGTTTTTTTGTGGGGGTAACTGGTATATCACACCAGTTGTAATTAGTTGTTTCAATAACGTTTGTCTCTCTGTATAGCTGTGGTATGTCGGCAGAACTGCACACAACTGCTGCACAATACAAATGCACTATATTTAAAAATTATATTATAGGTTTATCACATTCCGACCTCAATCAGTTTTTTGGTGGGGCAACTGCTATATCACACCAGTTGCAATTAGTTGTTCAATATTATTTATCCCTCTGTATAGCTGCTGTATGTCAGCAGAACTGCACCCAACTGCTGCACAATATAAATGCACTATGTAGAAATTATATTATAGGTAGATCACACCCCCTGCCTCAATCAGTTATTTTTTGGGGGGTAACTGGTATATCACACCAGTTGCAATTAGTTGTTCCAATAGCGTTTTTCCCTTTGTATAACTACGGTATCTCAGCAGAACCGCACACAATTGCTGCACAATACAAATGCACTATATAGAAATTATATTATAAATATATCACTCCCCTGCCTCAATCAGATTTTTTTGGAGTGCAACTGGTATATCACACCAGTTGCAATGAGTTGTTAAATAGAGTTTGTCCCTCTGTATATTTACTGTATCGCTGCAGAACCGTACACAACTTCTGCCCAATACAAACGCACTATATAGAAATGATATACCGAACTTTAGGATTTTTGGACCCCAAACCCGAACATTTCATTAAAAGTTCGGGTTCGGCGCTTTCTTGGCACTTTTTGAAAGGCTGCAGAGCAGCCAATCAACAAGCGGTTAACTATCTGACCTTAGAAGCCATCACAGCCATGCCTACTAATGGCATGGCTGTGATTGGCCAGTGCAGCATGCGACCCAGCCTCTATATAAGCTAGAGTCACGTAGCGCTGCACATCACTGTGCTGTGCTTAGTGTAGGGAGAGGATGCTGCTGGTGATTTCAGGGCAAGAATAGGACTGAATCTTTGCTCAAAATCTGAATCTAACTCAGCGATCTACATACATTGTGTTTTGTGGGTGCAGGGCATCATTTTTTCATCCTGCCCTGAGCCCAGTGACCAAAAAAAAAATAACTTTAATAACTCAGTTAGGTGGGCGGCGGCAGACATTTTATGCAAGTTCAGTGCACTAGCACGGCATCTGAGCTTTTGGGACATTGAAAATCCCAATTTTTTGGGCAATTTACAACATCTGGTGCATTTGCAGGCTGAGTCAGTGTGCAATTTAAGCTAGAAATACAGCCATCATTTTCAGTTTTTTTAAAAACACACTTTTTGTGCCAAAAAACACTATTTTTCAGATCTGCAAGTGTTAAATCCAAGTTTAATATATATACAGCTTTCATATTCTGTTACAAAAAAAAAAACACTTTTGGGGCAATATACAACATCTGGATTAGTCAGTGTGCATTTAAGCTAGAAATACAGCCATCATTTTCTGGGGGTTTTAAAAACACACTTTTTTTTTTTTTTTTTTTTGGCCAAAAAACACTATTCTCCAGATCTGCAAGTGTTAAATTCAAGTTTAATATATACAGCTTTCATATTCTGTTAGCAAAAGAACCCACCTTTTTGGCAATATACAACATCTGGATTAGTCAGTGTGCAATTTAAGCTAGAACATCATTTTCTGGGTTTTAAAAAAACACTGTTTTTTGTTAAAAAACAATAGTAGATTGGGTTGCTAACAGTGGATCAAGTTCCTTCACATTGTCTCCCACCCAGTCTCCTGCTTAAAGATCAGAGTTGGCACCTGCAGCCGATGTCCATCAGTCTTTCACCTCACCCCCTTGCAAATCAGCCAAGCAGTCTGATCCCCTAGTCATGCAGCAATCTCTTCTTCTTTTTGATGACACTGTTAACAGGGTTTCCCAGGGCCATCCACCTATCCCTACCCCAGAAGTGGAAGAGATTAAATGCACCGATGCCCAACCACTTATGTTTCAAAGATGAGTACACGGGAGGACCATCGCAGCGCGTCTCGGATGATGACGAAACACAGGTGCCAACTGCTGAGGCATTTGAAAGTGTGCAGACCGAAAAGGAGGGCAGGGGTGAAGCCTGGGTGGAAGATGATGTTGAGGACGATGAGGTCCTCGACCCCACATGTAATCAAGGTCATGCGTGAGACGTTATATCTCCATAACAGCACACTGGGTAAATGCAGTGGCGGCTGGCCCTGAAGTGGATAGCGGTTTGGAGCATGTCTTTCCACCACCGAGGATTGCAGGGCGCTTCAGTTTGCCTCCTGTTGCTTCCTCTTCCTACTCTGCTTCCTCATCCTCTATCGGCTCCTCATTCGGTCAGCATAACACTTGGACCACCAAGTTCAGCATAGTCAGGGGTAAATGACAGCAGGCAGTTTTCAAACGTATCTGTTTGGGGGACAAACCCCTCACCGCGCCAGAGCTGTGGACGGGCCTTGAACAACAGACCGATGAGTGGTTTGTGCCAGTCAGCCTCAAGCCTGGCCTGATGGTGTGCGATAATGGGTGAAATCTCATAGCAGTATGTGGGCACACGCAGTGGCGTAGCGTGGGTTGCCAGCACCCGGGGCAAGCCAAAAATTGCGCCCCCCCCCCCTCAGCCTGTGGGACACCCCTTTTAAGAGATAATGTAGTAGATCACTTGCAGTCCTATGTAACACCGCAGATAACAGTGATAACTCTCCGTGTACAGATAATGTAGTAGATTCAACTGCAGTCCTATGTAACACCGCAGATAACAGTGATAACTCTCTGAGTACAGATAATGTAGTAGATGGGTGTGAGGCCCCAGAATTCAGACCACACACAGTGTGACCTGAAGTCTGGGTACAGAATGTGGCAGGGTAGGCCATATTCTCAATCTGCTCCCCCAACCCTACTGTAAAACAGATATGTGGATGGACATTATTATTATAGTAGAATACCGCCCCATACCTGTTACATCCAGTGACCTCTCCTGTGATGTAGACTTTCCTCAACGTCTTCATTCAGAGATAAGACCTCCATGATACCTTCTTTCAGCCGCTTCTCGTCTCTGCAGAGTTTCACAGAATTATTTTAGGTTCCTGACTTTACTATCATCTACTCCTTCCTGGTGTCTCAACAACTCCTCCTGCTGCCCCCCAATACTGGGCTAGAGCCAGACAGATAGTCCCCCATTCCCCATAATATTATTCCCCCTGTATATAATGGCCCCCTCTTTTTTTATTAATATAATGGCCCCCTCTTTATTATTAATGTATTATTAATGTATTAGCCCCCTCTTTGTTGTTAATGTATTATTAAAGTAAATTGCCCTCTGAGATTCTCAGTGAGGCCTGGCTGGGGCATGGGGCCTAATGAGGACTAACAATAGATTAATACAAAGGATTATTACTGTGGGGGCCTAAGTGGAATCTGCTGCACAATAGGCCTATGGGAAAGAATATTACTAGTACTACTCACTGTGCATATTCCACCTAGGCCCCCACAGTAATAATCCTCCATTATTAATACTGGTCCAGTATGACTCCTCCTGAGCCTGGGCTGAGACACATTTTCCCCACAAAAATGACCTCTCTGGGCAGCAAGCAATCGTTAAACTGAAGAAATACAACTACTGCTGCCCTCACTCCCTGACTGGTCTGAGTGGTGCAGCAGGCCAGGCACTGTTTAGTTTATAAAATTGTGCCTCAGCTCAGTGTCTAAGGCTACTTTCACACTAGTGGCAGGACGGATCCGACAGGCTGTTCACCCTGTCAGATCCATCCTGCCGCTATTTCGCAGTGCCGCCGCTCCGTCCCCATTGACTATAATGGGGACGGGGCGGAGCGCCGGCACAGCACTAAAAGGTCAGACATGCAGTACTTTCAGTCTGGCGGCCTTTCGCCGTGCTGTGCCAGAGCTTAATGGGGACGGAGCGGCGGTCCGGCGAAATAGCGGCAGGACAGATCCGACAGGGTGAACAGCCTGTCGGATCTGTCCTGCCACTAGTGTGAAAGTAGCCTTAGGGTCCATTCACACGTCCGCAATTTCGTTCCGCATTTTGCAGGAACGGAATTGCGGACCCATTAATTTCTATGGGGCAGCACAATGTGCTGCCCAGATACGGAATTGCAGACCCATACTTCCGGATCCGCAATTCCGTTAAGAACATGTCCTATTCTTGTCCGCAATTGCGGACAAGAACAGGCATATTCTATTAGTGCCGGCAATGTGCGGTCCGCAAAATGTGGAACGCACATTGCCGCTGTCCATGTTTTGCGGATCCGTGGATCCGCAAAACACGTTGCGGACGTGTGAATGGACCCTTAGGCTGAGCCTCAGAGGGACTTAAACTTGGTCAGTGACTGTCTGGACTCTGCAGAGATACTTGTCTGGACCTGAGACTGAGAGGAGGGCAGACCTGGCTGCAGCCCTGAAGCTTACAGGGACCCAGCTCAAAACCTGATTCCAAAGCAGGATATAAAAGACCAAGAGGAAGCTGAAGTGCCATGAGAGCCAGTCCAAGCAGGACCATGGCAGTCAGGCGGTGCTGGTGAAGGATGACCAGAGACAGTACTGTCTCTGGGATGCCATCTGCCCATCTCTGCTGTCCACTCCAGGGTAGGCCTGGTATATGGGCAGCAGAGATGGGCAGAAACTGCAGATGGCATCCCAGAGAGGCATACTGTCTCTCAGTCAGTGTCCCTGGGCTGGTCATCCTTCACCTGCACCCTGACTGCCATGATGCCATCTACTTGGCAGCCTTGGCCCGGCTCTCATGGCACTGGCACAGTGGCACTTCACTAGTTCACTCATATATTACCCCTAATGCCTACCCTCAGCCCATGCCAACATACACACTGTGACTGACCTAATTCACTCAGGGTGGGACTGGGAATGACACTGACTGCAGTGTCATGTACTCTGTCAGGGTCGCTTTCAGGTTGCCTGCCTGGACTCTGGATAGACTCTCTGACCTGACCGCTAGAAGTACTGAAGCAGGGACAGTGCGGCAGCCATCTTCTGCTTCTATCTTCTTGCTCTGGCTCCTGGCTCCGCACTGTCTTTCCTGCCTGGAAGGTGGGCGGAGCCTATCAGTGTGATCGTACTGCGCCCCGCCTCCTCACTCTGCTCTGCTGTGCTGTGTGAAGAAAAAAACACAGCATCAGCCATTTAAGATTTTGTTGTTGCAGCGGACAGCGCCCCCTGCAGTGTGTCGCCCGGGGCAACGCCCCCCCCCGGCCCTCCCCCACGCTCTGCCCCTGGGCACACGCCTACACAAACTGAATAATGGGTCTGCCCCCTTGAACTTCTAGGTCTCCAAATTGGACACATGGCCTGAGCTTGCCCTTTACGCCTTGTAGTAGACAGTTTGCCCTTTACGCCTAGATGGTAGTAGACAGGTTAAAAAAAAAATTTAAAGTTACATTTTCGGGTGAAATTCACCAATTTTTGGGTGTGAAGTTCCACTGCTATACCTAGTAGACCAGCAATAAATAAATAAATGTCAGTTACATGTTCTGGTGAAATGCAACAATTTTTGGGTGTGAAGTACCACTTCTATACCTAGCAGACCGGTGAAAAAAATAAATAAATTGTCAGTTACATTTTCGGGTGAAATTCACCAATTTTTGGGTGTAAAAAATAAATTGTCTGTTACATTTTTGGGTGAAATTTACCAATGTTTGGGTGTATAGGTACTATACACCCAAAAATGGGTGAATTTCACCCGAAAATGTAACTGACAATTTATTTTTATTTTTCACCGGTCTGCTAGGTATAGAAGTGGTACTTTACATCCAAAAATTGTTGAATTTCACCAGAACATGCAACTGACTTTTATTTATTTATTTATTACCGGTCTATTAGGTATAGCAGTGGAATTTCACCACAAAATGTAACTATATCTAGTAGACCGGTAAAAAATGAAAAAAGTTTAAATTGGCAATTACATTTTCTGGTGAAATTCAGCAATTTTTTGGTGTGATGTACCACTGCTATACCTGTTAGACCGGTAAAAAAAAAAAAAAAAAAAAAAAATCAGTTACTTTTTCAGGTGAAATTCACCAATTTTGGGGTGTATAATACCACTGCTATACCTAGTAGACAGGTTTAAAAAAAATAATTGACATTTACATTTTCGGGTGAAATTCACCAATTTTTGGGTGTAAAGTACCACTGTTATATCTAGTTGACAGGTTAAACAATAAAAAAAGTGTCTGTTACATTTTCTGGTGTGATGTACCACTGCTATACCTAGTAGACAGGTTAAAAAAATAAAATAATTGTCAGTTACATTTTCGGGTGAAATTCACCAATTTTTGGGTGTGATATACCACTGCTATACCTAGTAGACCGGTAAAAAAAAATAATATTATTGTCAGTTACATGTTCTGGTGAAAGTCAACAAATTTTGGGTGTGAAGTACCACTGCTATACCTAGCAGACCGGTAAAAAATAAAAATAAATTGTCAGTTAGATTTTCTGTTCAAATTCACCAACTTTTGGGTGTATAGTACCACTGCTATACCTAGTAGACAGGTTAAAAAAATAAAAAAATTGTCATTTACATTTTTGGGTGAAATTCACCAATATTTGGGTGTATAGGTACTATACACCCAAAAGTGGGGAATTTCACCCGACAATGTAACTGACAATTTATTTTTCACCAGTCTGCTAGATATAGAAGTGGTACTTCACATCCAAAAAATGTTGAATTTCACCAGAACATGCAACTGACATTTATTTATTGATTTATTACCGGACTACTAGGTATAGCAGTGGAATTTCACCACAACATGTAACTATATCTAGTAGACCGGTAAAAAAAAATGTTTTAACTGTTTTAAGTCCGCCCATAGGATATAAACGTCCTATGGGTGGACCTCTATTTCTGAAAGCACGTTTTAAAACGTCCTTTCAGAAATAGCAGCTGCACGCTAATCGTGCAGCTGCTGATCGGGTTGCCCGCTGTCAGTGACAGCAGGGCAACCCAGAGATAAGGCAGGGACAGTTCCCAGGTGTCCCTGCCTTCTAGATCGCTGCAGACACAGCGCTCACCGAGCGCTGTGTCTGCAGAGTAGGAAGCGCTGTGTGCTTCCTGTTCCGGCCCGGCGGTCATGTGACCGCCGGGACCGGAGCGTGCAGGAGCTGTGTGAGGTCTCTCACAGACCTCAATCAGCCCTGCTCTGAGGCTATACAGCGCCGAATCACGCTGTACAGCCTCTCTGGGGGGTGCATTTCCACTGTAACTGGGGCTACTATGTCAGCCCCAGTTACAGGAGAAATCAACAGTGAAAAAAAAAAAGAAAAAGTGAAGCAAATGTCCCCCAGAGGTCTTGTATGACCTTATGGGGGACGAAAAGTGTAAAGAAAAAAAAAAAATAAAGGGTTGAAAAAAATAAAAAAATAAAAAGTTTCACATGTAAAAAAAAAAGGTCCCCAAGTAAGGAATAAAAAAAAAAAAATAGAAAAAAAAAAAAAAATAGACATATTTGGTATTGCCACGTCCGTAAAAACCAGCTCTATAAAAATATCACATGAGCTAACCCCTCGGGTGAACACCGTAAAAAAAACAACACAAAAAGAAGCAAGCAATTTTTGTCACCTTGCATCACAAAAGGTGCAACACCAAGTGATCAAAAATGCGTATGTCCCACAAAATGGGACCAATAAAACCGTCACCTCATCCCGCAAAAAATGAGCCCCTACATAAGAAAATCTCTCAAAAAATAAAAAAACTATAGCTCTTAGAACATGGAGACACTAAAACATCATTTTTTGGTTTCAAAAATGCTATTATTGTGTTAAAGTGAAACAAATAAAAAAAAGTATACATATTAGGTATTGCCGCGTCCGTAAAAGCCAGCTCTATAAAAATATCACATGAGTTAACCCCTCAGATGAACACCGTAAAAAAAATAAAATAACGGTGTCAAAACAAGCAATTTTTGTCACCTTGCATCACAAAAGGTGCAACACCAAGTGATCAAAAATGCGTATGTCCCACAAAATGGTACCAATAAAACCGTCACCTCATCCCGCAAAAAATGAGCCCCTACATAAGAAAATCTCTCAAAAAATAAAAAAACTATAGCTATCAGAACATGGACACATTAAAACATAATTTTTTTGTTTCAAAAATGCTATTATTGTGTAAAACTTTAATAAATGAGAAAAAGTATAAATATTAGGTATCGCCACGTCCGTAACAATCTGCTCTATAAAAATGTCACTTGACTGAACCCCTCAGGTGAACTCTGTAAAAATAAATAAATAGAAACTGTGCTAAAACAACCAATTTTTTGGTCACCTTGCCCCATAAAGTGTTATAATGAATGATCAAAAAATCATATGTACCCAAAAATAGTACTAATAAAACTGGCACCTTATCCCCTAATTTCCAAAATGGGGTCACTTCTTGGGAGTTTCTACTGTAAGGGTGCATCAGGGGGCTTCAAATGGGACATGGCATCTAAAAACCATGTTGAGTTCCTTTTCTTCTGCGCCCTGCCGTGTGCCCATACAGCAGTTTACGACCACATGTGGGGTGTTTCTGTAAACCGCAGAATCTGGGTAATAAATATTGAGTTTTGTTTGGCTGTTTTGTTTGATCTCCATTTTCCTTTAATTCTTGTGGAACGCATAAAGGGTTAACAAAGTTTGTAAAATCAGTTTTGAGTAACTTGAGGGGTGTAGTTTCTACAATGGGGTCATTTATGGGGGTATCCACTATGTAGGCCCCACAAAGTGACTTCAGACCTGAACTGGTCCTTATAAAGTGGGTTTATAAGTGGATTTCTTCTAAACTTCTAAGCCTTCTAACGTCCTAAAAAAATAAAATGACATTTCCAAAATGATGCCAACATAAAGTAGACATATGGGGAATGTTAAATAATAAATATTTTATGAGGTATCACTTTCTGTTTTAAAAGCAGAGAAATAGAAATTTAGAAAATTGCGAATTTTTTAAATTTTTGGGTAAATTTGGGATGTTTTCATAAATAAAGGTGAAATATTTTGACTCAAATTTATGACGATCATGAAGTACAATGTGTCACGAGAAAACAATCTCTGAATGACTTGGATAAATAAAGGCGTTCCAAAGTTATTACCACATGAAGTGAGATATGTCAGTTTTGCAAAATTAGGCCTGGTCAGGAAGGGGGCAAATGGCCCAGATGGGAAGTAGATAATTGGCAATTACATTTTCTGGTGAAATTCAGCAATTTTTTGGTGTGATGTACCACTGCTATACCTATTAGACCGGTAAAAAAAAATTACATTTGTCAGTTACATTTTCTGGTGAAATTCACCAACTTTTGGGTGTATAGTACCACTGCTATACCTAGCAGACCGGTAAAAAATAAAAATAAATTGCCAGTTACTTTTTCTGGTGAAATTCACCAATTTTGGGGTGTATAGTACCACTGCTATACTTAGTAGACAGGTTTAAAAATAATAATTGACATTTACACTTTCGGGTGAAATTCACCAATTTTTGGGTGTAAAGTACCACTGTTATATCTAGTTGACAGGTTAAACAATAAAAAAAAGTGTCTGTTACATTTTCTGGTGTGATGTACCACTGCTGTACCTAGTAGACAGGTTAAAAAAATAAAATAATTGTCAGTTACATGTTCTGGTGAAATTCAACACATTTTGGGTGTGAAGTACCACTGCTATACCTAGTTGACCGGTAAAAAAAATAAAAATTTTGTCAGTTACATTTTCAGTTAAAATTCAACAATTTTTGGGTGTGAAGTACCACTGCTATACCTAGTAGAACGGTAAAAAAAATTGACAGCTTATTAAATTTAAATAATTTTTATTTTACATTTTCGGGTGACAATAAACAATTTTTTTCTGTCATAGACCCCTGCTCTACCAAGTTGACAGGTTAATACATTTCTGTATTTTTTCTGTTATATTCTTGTGTTGACATGCAATTTTAGACGTGAATAAACCCCTACACTGCATAGGTGACAGGGAATAAAATTTCTGAAATGCTTCTTTAATTGATGCGCGCCACCTCCTTTGATTCAATGCTTAAACTTAAACAAGTTGTACCACATTTGCACTTCAATAATTTGTCCCACATTTCTGCTATACTCTTTTGGCCAACATTTGCGCCTCAATAGCTTTTCCCACATTTCCACTTGACTCTTTTGGCCCACATTTGGGCTTCTGTAATTTGTCCCACATTTGCGCCTCCATAGCTTTTCCCACATTTCTGCTCGATCCCAATTTTTTAAAATAAATGTATCTCCCTTAAATTTGGTCTCTTTTTCTCATGCTTCCTCTCCAGCATGGAACCCTGATTCGCTGATAACCGTGATCAACATGGTAGGCTCAGAAAAGAACATCGAAAGTTGATAGAGAAGATATCCAAATGGATGGTGGATGTCACTGGGGCACCTCCACCTCTAAATTTTAAAAAAATCGTCAATTACATTGTCAGGTGGCATTTTTCAAATTTTGCCGGATAGAAACCCCCTGCTCTGCATAGTTGACAGGAAATAAAATTTAAGAAATTCATTAATTGATGAGCGACACATCCTTTCATTCAATGCTTAAACTTTAAAAAGTTGTCCCATATTTCCGCTCTATAATTTTAAATTCGAAAAAATTAATCCTCCCTTGGAAGTGGTCTCTCTTTCTAACACTCCCTCTCCGACCTGGAACCCTGATTCCCTGCCACCCATAATCAACATGGTAGGTGCATAAAATAACATCGAAAGTTGATAGATCAGATATCAAATTGGATTGTGAACATCACAGGGACATGCGACATGGTGGGGCAGTAAGTATGCACACGCCTACACGAACTGACTGACAGGGGTCAGCCCCTGAAACTTCTTGGTCTCCAAATTGGGCACATCATTTGAGCTTGCCCTTTATCCCTTGGAGGTGCTGGCCTGCCCTGCAGCCAGTATATTGTCTAAACGTGTGTTTAGCACAATTGCAGGGGGTTATATTTCCCAATGTTTTGGGGTGTACCCTAATTTAAAAAAATTAAAAATAAAATGTAACCCAAAAAGCAGTGTAGGCTACCTCCACCGCCACTTCCACCTACACCGCCACATCCACCGCCTCCTCAACCTCCTACTCCATATGGACCTCGTCCTCCTAGATCAAGATTATAATTTATTATTTTTACGTATTTGATGTTATTTAAAGACATTTCCCTATCCACATTTGTTTGCAGAGCACTTGCCATGCTCTTAACCACATTTTTATGATATTTGCAGCTCGCTAGCCCTTTCCATGACCTTTTTACAGCCATTTTAGTGCTCAAAAGTTTGGGTCCCTATTGACTTCAATTGAACCCGTCAAACCCAAACAAACATCCAGGTGTCCACTCAACTCTAATTATAGGTATTTCACACCCCTGCCTCAATCAGATTTTTTTTGGGGGGAAACTGGTATATCATTTCAGTTGCAATTAGTTGTTCCAATACCGTTTGTCCCTATGTATAGCTGCTGTATCGCTGCAGAACTGAACACAACTGCTGCACAATACAAATGCCCTATATAGACTTTATATTATAGGTATATCACACCCCTGCCTCAATCAGTTTTTTGGTGTTGGGGTAACTGGTATATCACACCAGTTGTAATTAGTTGTTCAAATAGCATTTTTCCCTCTATATAGCTGAGGTATCTCAGCAGAACTGCACACAACTGCTGCACAATACAAATGCACTATATAGAAATTATATTATAGGTAGGGTTGAGCCAATCAACAAGCGTTTAACTGTCTGACCTTAGAAGCCATCACAGCCATGCCTACTAATGGCATGGCTGTGATTGGCCAGTGCAGCATGTGACCCAGCCTCTATATAAGCTTGAATCACGTAGCGCTGCACGTCACTCTGCTGTTACTAGTGTAGGGAGAGGATGCTGCTGGTGATTTCAGGGATAGAATAGGAGAGAATCTGTGATCAGAACTCGAATCTAACTCAGCGATCTACATACATTTAGTTGTGTGGGTGCAGTGCACAATCTTTTTACCCTGCCAGTGACAGAAAAAAATAACTTTTATCCGTCTGTTATTTAGGTGGGCGGTGGCGGCGGCCATTTTATGCAAGTTCAGTGCACCAGTACTGCATCTGAGCTTTTGAGCCATTCAAATCCAAGCTTGAAATACTGCACTAATAATTGTTTTAAAAAAAACACCCTTTTTTGGCAATATACAACATCTGGTGCATTTGCAGGATTAGTCAGTGTGCAATTCAAGCTAGAAATAGAGTCATAATTTCCACTAATAAAATCCACTATTTTACAGATCTACACGTGTGAAATTCAAGCGCAATATATAGCTTTCATATTCTGTTACTAAAAACATACTTTTTTGGCAATTTACAACATCTGGATTAGTCAGTGTAAAGTTTAAGCTAAGACATACAGCCATAATGTTCTGGGTTTTTTAAAACACCCTTTTTGTGCAAAATACACTATTTTACAGCCTTAGCTGCATCTGCACGTGAGAAATTCAATCGCTTTATACAGCTTTCATATTCTGTAATAAAAAGAAAAAATATTTAATTTTTTTAAATTCTTAATATCGCAGCCCTTGCTGCATCTGTGATTGCTAAAAACAAGTTTTAAAAATGTACATAATTTTCTGGCTTGGAAAAAACACCAATTTTTGGCATTATCCAAAATCTGGATTATTCAGTGTGCAATTTTAGCTAGAAATACAGCCATCATTTTCTGGGGTTTGAAAAAAAAAAACACTCTTTTTTTGCCAAAATGCACAATTTTACAGCCCTTGCAGCATCAGCACGTGTGAAATTCAAGGGCTATATACTGCTGTCATATTCAGTTATTAAACAAACACCCGTTTTGGTCAAAAAAGTTTATTTTGCAGCCTTTGCTGCATATGTCATTGTAAGATACACCCTTTAGATACTGTGGTTATATTTATTTATTTGAAAAAGAGGCATTTTGTGCACAAAGCTTTAATTGCGGCCTAGTCTGTATCAGTATGTGTGAGATACACCCTTTAGATAATGTGGTTCTATTTAGTTATTTGGAAAACAGTCATTTTGGGCAAACAAATTTAATTGCGGCCTAGTCTGGATCAATCGGTGGGAAATACACCCTTTAGATACTGTGCTTATATTCTTCTATTAATAAAACCCCCTTTTTGTGCAAAATACAAAATTTTTCAGCCCTTGCAGCATCAGCACGTGTGAAATTCAAGGGTTATATACTGCTGTCATATTCATTTATTAAACAAACACCCGTTTTGGTCCAAAAAGTTTATTTTGCAGCCTTTGCTGCATATGTCATTGTGAGATACACACTTTAGATACTATGGTTCTATTCAATAATTTGTAAAACAGCCATTTTTGGCCAAAAACTTTAATTGCGGCCTAGTCTGGATCAGGGCGTCTGAGATATACCCTTTAGACACTGTGGTTCTATTCAGTTATTTAAAAACAGCCATTTTTGGCAAAGAACTTTAATTGCGGCCTAGTCTGGATCAGGGTGTGTGAGATACACCCTTTAGATACTGTGGTTCTATTCAATAATTTTAAAAACAGCCATTTTGGGCACAAATCTTTAATTGCGGCCTAGTCTGCATCTGAACGTGTGAGATACACCCTTTGGATACTATAGTTATATTCTTCTATTAATAAAACACCCTTTTTGGGCAAATTTTACAGCCCTTGCAGCATCAACACGTGTGAAATTCAAGGTTTATATACTGCTGTCATATTCAGTTATTAAACAAAAAACAGTTTTGGCAAAAAAGTTTATTTTGCAGCCTTTGCTGCATATGTCATTGTGAGATACACAATTTAGATACTGTGGTTCTATTCAGTTATTTGAAATACAGCCATTTTGGTCAACAAACTTTAATTGCGGCCTAGTCTGTATCAGGACGTGTGAGATACACCCTTTACATACTGTGGTTCTATTCAGTTATTAAACAAACACCCATTTTGGGCAAAAAACTTTAATTGCGGACTAGTCTGCATCTGTACGTGTGATAGCCAACTTTTATATACTGTCGTTCTATTCTGGCATTAATTAAACACCCATTTAGGGCAAGATCCTAAATTTGGGAAACATGAGGAGAGTGTCAAATAAGGGACGTGGCCCAGGTCGTGGTGCTGCTGGTAAAGCTCCTGTTGCAGGGAGAGGACCTGGTTGATCTGTGCCACTACACGCCAAGTGAAACCCCATCCTCAGGTGCGAGTAGGAAACAGAACCTGCAGCGGCATTTGGTCGGGCCTAATGCGGCTCTACGAATGGTGAGGTCTGAATAAGTACAGGCGATAGTAGATTGGGTTGCTGACAGTGCCTTCACATTGTCTCCCACCCAGTCTCCTGCTGAAAGATCAGAGTTGGCACCTGCAGCTGATGTCCATCAGTCTTTCACCTCACCCCCTTGCAGCCAAGCAGTCTGAGCCCCAAGTCATGCAGAAGTCTCTCCTTTTTAATGACTCTGTTAACAGGGTTTCCCAGGGCCATTCACCTAGCTGTGCCCCAGAAGTGGAAGAGATTGAGTGCACCGATGCCCAACGACTTATCTTTCAAGATGAGTACATGGGAGGACCATCGCAGCACGTCTCGGATGATGACAAAAGACAGATGCCAACTGCTGGGGTTTTCGAAAGTGTGCAGACCGACAAGGAGGACAGGGGTGAAGACTGGGTGCAAGATGATGTTGAGGACGATGAGGTCCTCGACCCAACATGGAATCAAGGTCATGCGAGTGACCTATGTAGTTCGGAGGAAGAGGCGGTGGCACAGAGCCACCAGCACAGCAGAAGAAGGAGCAGGGTGCAAAAGCGGATCGGCCATCCCCTAGACAGTACACCTACTACTGCCCACCGCAGCAAGGGACAGAGCACACCAAAGCCAGCTCCAAGGAGTGCCCTGGTGTGGCAGTTCTTCAGACAATGTGCTGATGACAAGACACGAGTGGTTTGCACGCTGTGCAATCAGAGCCAGAAGAGAGGCATAAACGTTCTCAACCTGAGCACAACCTGCATGACCAGGCATTTAAGTCCTAATCACGAGCTGCAGTGGAGTAGACACCTCAAAAACCAAGAAAGGTCTCTGGCTCCTCCTGCTTCCTCTTCTGCTGCAGTCTCGCCTCTTCATCCACCTCTGCAATGACAGTGCCATCTGCCACCCCGCAAACAGAGGATCTGCCAGCAACACCACCACCTGGGTCACCAAGCATCTCCACAATGTCCCACGGAGGCATTCAGCTTTCCATCTACCAAACACTGGAGAGGAAGAAGTAGTCCCCTCTTACCCACCCGCGATCCCTAGCCCTGAATGCCAGCATTTCTAAATGACTGGCCTTTGAAATGCTGTCATTCCGTCTGGTGAAGATGGATAGTTTTAAAGGCCTTATGGCGGTGGCTGTTCCACAGTACGTCGTGCCCAGCTGCCACTACATTTCCAGGCGAGCCATGCCTTCCCTGCACAACCAAGTGTGGGGCAAAATCAGGTGTGCACTGCGCAACACCATCTGTGGCAAGGTATACCTCACTACGGATACGTGGACCAGTAAGCACCGTCAGGGACGTTATATCTCCATAATAGCACACTGGGTAAATGCAGTGGAGGCTGGGCCTGAGGTGGATAGCGGTTTGGAGCATGTCCTTCCACCACCGAGGATTGCAGGGCTCTTCAGTTTGCCTCCTGTTGCTTCCTCCTCCTACTCCGCTTCCTCATCCTCTATCGGCTCCTCATCCGGTCAGCGTACTACCTTCACCACCAACTTTAGCACAGCCAATGGTAAAAAAAAAAACAGCAGGCAGTTTGAAAACTTATCTGTTTGGGGGGGGGAACACACTGCGCAGGAGCTGTGGACGGGCCTTGAACAACAGACCGGTGAGTAGTTGGTGCCAGTCAGCCTCAAGCCCAGCCTGGTGGTGTGCGATAATGGGCGAAATCTCGTAGCAGCTCTGGGACTAGTCTGTTTGACGCACGTCTCTTGCCTGGCGCATGTGCTGAATTTGGTGGTGCAGAGATTCCTTAAAAATTACCCCGATATGTCAGAGCTGCTGCACAAAGTGCGGGCCGTCTGTGTGCACTTTCGCCATTCTCACCCTGCGCCTGTCAGCGCTGCAGCTTAACTTTGGCCTTCCAGCTCACCGCCTCATAAGCGATGTGCCCACAAGGTGGAACTCCACTGTGCAAGCAGCAGCAGGCGATAGTGGAGTTTCAGCTGCAGCACACACGGGTGAGTCGCTCTGTGGAACAGCACCACTTTACCACCAATGACTGGACCTCCATGCGAGACCTGTGTTCCTTGTTGCACTGTTTTGAGTACGCCACCAACATAGCCAGTCCCAATAACGCCGTTCTCAGCGTTACTATCTCAATTCTATGCCTCCTTGAAAATATGCTGCTGGCGTTGATGGAAGAGTATGTGGTGCAGGAGGAGGAGGTGGAAGAGGGATCATTTCATAGGGTTTCCGACCAGTCATTCACAAGTGGCTCCGAGGTTGGGTTCCTGCACCCACAATCACCAGGCACACAATTGTACAGCCAGGGCACAGTACTGGAGGATGAAGAGGTGGAGGAGGAGATGGAGGAGGAGGAGGAGGAGGAGGAGATGGAGGAACCATGTTCACAGCAGGATGGCACCCAGACCAGCTCATGGCCATCACTGGTGCGTGGCTGGGGGAATACAGAGGACACAGACGATACACCTCCCACAGAGGACAGCTTTTCGTTGCCTCTGGGCAGCCTGGCAAACTTGAGCGATTACATGCTGTAGTGTCTCCGCAACGACCGACGAGTTGCACACATTCTAACTTGTGCTGATTACTGGGAGGCCACACTGCTGGATCCCCGTTACAAGGATAACGTACCGTCCTTAATTCCATCACTGGAGCGTGATCGTAAGATGCGCGAGTACAAGCTCACGCTGATAGACGCGCTGCTGGTGGCATTCCCACCTGACAGCGGGGGCACAGTGGAAGCACAAGGCGAAGGCAGAGGAAGATGATGAGGTCGCCAACGCAGCTGGGGCACTGCCAGCACCTCAGAAAGCAGGGTTAGCATGGCCAAAATGTGGAAAGGCTTTGTCAGCATGCCACAACAACCAGCACCACCAGCTGATATGGAATGTCTTAGCAGGAGGCAGCATTTCACCAAAATGGTGGAGCAGCAGTGGCGTACCGCCCATAGAGGCAGACCACGCCACTGCTATGGGGCCCGCGGCACTGGGGGGCCCGTAGCGCAGATAAGGCCCCGCCCACTCATGACCTGCAGCCGGCTATGCGGCTGCTTTTCTCCCCAGGGCCCCCCCCATGTTTAGCTGAATCGCCTCCCAGAGGCGCGGCTAAGGCCCTAGACACCCGCCCCCCTCCTCAGCGCCGCGCTCTGACTGCAAATACCCGATCTTCCTCTCGTCGGCGTCCCAAATCCCGCGCAGGCGCAGTGCCGGCGATTGCCTGCGCCTGCGCTCTGATAATACGGCTGAGGGCAACAGCTTCAACATCGTCACTGGGCATGCGCCGAGCCCAGTGACGATGTTGAAGCTGTTGCCCTCAGCCGTATTATCAGAGCGCAGGCGCAGGCAATCGCCGGCACTGCGCCTGCGCGGGATTTGGGACGCCGACGAGAGGAGGATCGGGTGTTTGCAGAGCGCAGCGCTGAGGAGGGGGGCGGGTGTTGAGGACTTAGCCGCGCCTCTGGGAGGCGATTCAGCTAAACATGGAGATGTTAGAGTTTTCATATTTAGGCGGGCACGGCACTTCAGAGGGGCACCGTTCCTGTATTTGCATATCCTAAGAATCGATTTTTAGAAGAAAGGACAAGACTGACATGGAAAAGAAGAACACAGATGGAAAAAAGGTACTTTATTAAACATGGATCCATGAGTACCTTTTTTCCATCTGTCTTGTTCTTTTGATTGTGAGTCTTGTCATTTCTTCAAAAAATCGATTGTTATGATATGTAAATGACGCTGTAAGGAGCCCAGAGGGGCGTTATTCTTTCTCCACGGTGCCCAGGAACGCCCCTCTGAAGTGCCGTGCCCGGCTAAATTTGAAAACTAATAACGCCTCCAAGTTCATCTAAATCGCCTCCCAAATCCGATCCTCCTCTCGCTGGCATCCCAAATCCCGCGCAGGCGCAGTGCCGGCGATTGCCTGCGCTATGATAAGATGACTGACGGCACTGCGCCTGCGTGGGATTTGGGATGCCGGCGAGAGGAGGATCGGATTTGGGAGGCGATTTAGATGAACTTGGAGGCGTTATTAGTTTTCAAATTTAGCCGGGCACGGCACTTCAGAGGGGCGTTCCTGGGCACCGTGGAGAAAGAATAACGCCCCTCTGGGCTCCTTACAGCTTCATTTACATATCATAAGAATCGATTTTTTGAAGAAATGACAAGACTCACAATCAAAAGAACAAGACAGATGGAAAACAGGTTCTCTGTTAAACATGGATTCATGAAAAAAAAATTGGGGGTAAATTGCTAGTGACAGATTCCCTTTAAGGCAACTTTCACACTTGCGTTCAGAACGGATCCGTTTGCATTAACATGAACAAAAAAAACTAACATTTTTTTTTTTTGTTCATGATAGTGCAAACGGATCCGTTTTGACTTTACATTGAAAGTCAATGGGGGACGGATCCGTTTGAAAATTGAGCCTTACTGTGTCAACTTCAAACTGATCCGCCCCCATTGACGTCCATTGTAACTCTGGACGGATCCGTTTGCCTCCGCACGGCCAGGCGGACACCCGAACGCTGCAAGCAGCGTTCAAGTGTCCGCCTGCTGAGCGGAGGACAGACGGAGCCATACTGATGCATTCTGAGCGGATCCGCATCCACTCAGAATGCATTAGGGCTGGACGGATCCGTTCGGTGCCGCTTGTGAGAGCCTTCAAACGGAACTCACAAGCGGAGACCCGAACGCAAGTGTGAAGGTAGCCTAACATGGCACCCCAAATAAGGAGACCTGCAGGCTGCAGCAGATATCCCATGTGACAGGTCACCCCCAGGAAACCCCTAACAGTTTCTGTAGGTCATGTATAAATTTATTTAATGGGGGTGTGGCATGGGAGGAGCAAAGTCAGGAAGTGGGAGGGGCCATGGTGGGTAGTGGGCGGGGTTAAGGGGCCCAATTCAGATTTTTGCTATGGGGCCCAGTGATTCCTATGTACGCCTCTGTGGAGCAGTATGTGTGCACAGTATGTGTACTGAATGACGAGTTTGCCCCCTTTAACTTCTGGGTCTCCAAATCAGGCACATTGCCTAAGCTTGCCCTTTATGCCTTGGAGGTGCTGGCCTGCCCTGCAGCCAGTGTATTATCTGAACGTGTATTTAGCACGGCAGGGGGCGTCATCACAGACAAGCGCAGCCCCCTGTCCACAGCCAATGTCGACAAGCTCACATTTATTAAAATGAACCAGGCATGGATCCCACAGGACTTGTCCGTACCTTGGGCATAATAGACATGTATACCGGCCTTAACCAGCCATTGTTATACTACAGCGCAATTCCTCATTCTTATATTTTGGATATCTCCCATTCTTTTGGAGTGTACAGAAATTTTTGGGTGTGATGTACCACTGCTCTACCTAGTAGACAATGAAAAAAAAAATAATAATTGTCAGTTACATTTTCAGGGAAAATTCTAAAATTTTTGGGTGTAATATACCCCTCCTCTACATAGTTGACAGCTTAATAAATTTCAATAATTTTTCTTTTACATTTTCGGGTGACAATAAGCAAGTTTTTTCTGTCATAGACCCCTGCTCTACCAAGTAGACAGGTTAATAAATTTCAGTAATTTTTCTGTTGCATTCTTGGATTGACATTATACAATTTTGGACGTCAATAAACCCCTGCTCTGCATAGGTGACAGGGAATAAAATTTTAGAAATTCTTCTTAAATTGATGCACGCCATCTCTTTTCATTCAATGCTTAAACTTTAACAAGTTGTACCCCATTTGTGTCACGGATGGTGTTGCAGAAAACTAGAAGACACAAATGAAGATCCGACTGACTTGATCCAAAACTAAGGAACAAGAGGGTAAGCCCTGTAACAGCCCTAGAACTCTCCCTTACTGCTCAGCCTATGCAAAAATCTCAATCGTAGATAATTGCATACCCTCGTTCCTCGACTGTATGACACCTGAACACCATATAATAGTGAGGGGACACGACCACCGACTCCCTACACTAAATACGGAGGGAGTCCAGGTCACCTAGGATCAAGACCACAGGAAAACAGAAATAAAGGAACAGACTTATCTTGTGGATGCAGCAGTAGCAGCTTCTAGCATTAGCACAGTCCAGGAAGTTGAATAAACCACAAGGTGAGGCAGTATGGGGAGGAGATATATAGGGAGGCAATCACTGCTAATAGATGACAGCTGGGAGAGGGAGGAGAGATGTCAAAACGAAAGCAAAACAAAAGAAGATCATGCAGGAAGTACTGAAGAACGTCTATCAGAACTTCTCAAAGATCTGATGGTGACAATTTGCGCTTTACAAATTTGTCCCACAATTGCGCTTTACAAATTTGCCCCACATTTGTGCTTCAATAATTTGTCCCACATTTGCTCTTTACTAATTTGTCCCACATTTACGCTTCAGTAATTTGTCCCACATTTGCGCCTCGATAACTTTTCCCATATTTCCGCTCGATCCCCCCAAAAATGAATACTTGCACCGCCCTTGGATGTGGGCTCTCTTTCTCACGCTCCCTCTCCGGCATGGAACCCTGATTCGCTGATAACGGTGATCAACATGGTAGGCTCAGAAAAGAAGATCGAAAGTTCATAGAGAAGATATCCAAATGGATGGTGAATGTCACTGGGGCACCTCTGCATAGGTGACAGGAACATAAATTTTAAAAAAATCGTCTGTTACATTGTCAGGTGACATTTTTGAAATTTTGCAGGATAGAAACCTCTGTTCTGCATAGTTGACAGGGAATAAAAGAAATAAAGAAATTCTTTATTAATTGATGCGTGCCACCTTCTTTCATTCCATGATTAAACTTTAACAAGTTGTCCCACATATGGGCTTTAATACTTTGTCCCATATTTCCACTCTTTCTCACGCTCCCTCTCCGGTGTGGAACCCTTATTCGCCGATAACCATGATCAACATGATAGGCTCAGAAAAAAACATTGAAAGTTGATAGAAAACATATCCAAATGGATGGTGGACGTCACAGGGACGTGCGATCAGGCAGAAGTTATCTAGAGTCAACAAAACGGCAGCAGGGCCTTTCCTGGCTAACGTTTCCAAATCCAAAATACCACAGTGACATTCCCTATAATTTTTTATTAATCATTACAATACCAGGGCATCTTAAGAGTCCTGTATTGTTATTTATCGTCACTACCTCCCCAAATCGGGAGTGGGTAATTGCCGCGCGTCCCCTAATTTCCTCAGAGCAGATATCCAATTGGATTGTGAACATCACAGGGACGTGCAACATGGTGGGGCAGTATGTATGCACACTCCTACATGTACTGAATGATGGTTCTGCACCCTGCAACTTCTGGGTCACCAAATTGGGCACATGGCCTGAGCTTGCCCTTTGTGCCTTGGATGTGCTGGCCTGCCCTGCAGCCAGTGTATTGTCTGAACGTGTGTTTAGCACGACTAGATGGGGTTATCACAGGTTATATTTTCCAATGTTTTTGGGCACCTACACCGCCACATCCACCGCCTCCTCAACCTCCTACTCCATATGGACTTCATCCTCCTAGATCATGATTATTTTTTATTTTTATGTATTTTATGTTATTTAAAGTCATTTCCCTATCCACTTTTGTTTACAGAGCACTTGCCATGCTCCTAACCACATTTTGCTGGCATTTGCAGCCCTCTAGCCCTTTCCATGACATTTTTACAGCCATTTTAGTGCTCAAAAGTTCGGGTCCCCATTGACTTCAATAGGGTTCGGGTTCAGGGTCAAGTTCAGGTCCCGAACTCTAAATTTTTTGTGAAGTTCGGCCAAACCCATCGAACCCGAACATCCAGGTGTCCGCTCATCTCTAATTATAGGTATATCACACCCCTGCCTCAATCATTTTTTTTTGGGGGGGGGGGGGCAACTGTTATATCACACCAGTTGCATTTAGTTGTTCCAAAAGCATTATTTCCTCTGTATAGCTGCGGTATCTCAGCAGAATCGCACACAATTGCTGCACAATATAAATGCACTAAATAGAAATTATATTATAGGTATATCACGCCCCTGCCTCAATCCGTTTTTTTGGGGTGCAACTGGTATATATTACACCAGTTGCAATTAGTTGTTTCAATAGCGTTTATCCCACTGTATAGCTGCGGTATCAAAGCAGAACCGCACACAACTGCTACACAAACAAATGCAATATACAGAAAGCATATTATAGGTAAATCACATCCCTGCCTCAATTTTTTTTTTTTGTGGAGCAACTTGTATATTACACCAGTTGCAATTAGTTGTTCCAATAGCGTTTGTCCTGTATAGCTGCGGTATCTCAGCAGAACAGCACACAACTGCTGCACTATACAAATGCACTATATTTTAATATGTTGTCCTTCTGTATTGCTGCTGTATATCAGGAGAATCACACACAACTGCTGCACAATACAAATGTACTATATAGAAATTATATTATAGGTATATCACACCCCTGCCTCAATCAGATTTTCTGGGGTGCAACTGGTATATCACACCAGTTGCAATTAGTTGTTGATTAGCGTCTGTCCCTCTGTATAGTTGCGGTATCGCTGCAGAACCGCACACAACTGCTGCACAATACAAATGCACTATATAGAAAGTATATTATAGTTGTATCACACCTCTGACTCAATCAGTTTTTATGGGGGGGGGGGCAACTGGTATATCACACCAGTTGCAATTAGTTGTCCCAATTGCGTTTGTCCCTTTGTATAGCTGCAGTATCTCAGCAGAACCGCACACAACTGCTGCACAATACAAATGCACTATACAGAAATTATATTATAGGTATATCACACCCCTGCCTCAATCAGTTTTTTTGGGGTGCATCTGGTATATCCCATCAGTTTCAATTGGTTGTTTAATAGCGTTTATCCCTCTGTATAGCTGCTTTATCTGATCAGAAACCCACACAACTGCTGCACAATACAAATACACTATATAGAAATTATATTATAGGTATAGTACACCCCTGCCTCAATCAAGTCTCCACAGTAGAGTCATCTAGTCATAAGGGATTATCTCTGAGTCAATTTGGGTTAAGACTCAAAAGTAGTTACCAACCTCCCAAAACGTATCCTCCTGTGGAGACCTTCATATCCTTGGTACAGAGAGATTTTGAAGTCATTTTGTCTGGTATACAACATGAGGGGTTGACCATTACGCATAATTTGTCCATGGCAGAAAAACAGGCTTTGCGTTCTTTACTTGATGATAAATCGGTCATATTCAAGCCAGCTGATAAGGGGGGCTCACTCGTTTTGCTTGATAGGGAATATTATATCTCGGAAATACTGTCACAGCTCTCTGATAGAGACACATATTATCCTTTGAACAGTGATCCTGTTTTTGATATTAAACGTAAATTAATGCAAATGATACAAAAATATAAGGATATATGTGGTCTCGAGGAGAAGCTATGTCAGTTTTTGATTAATCAACATCCAGTTACCCCTATCTTGTACACTTTACCAAAGATTCACAAAAATTTGACAGCACCCCCTGGTCGACCAATTGTAGCCTCCAATGAATCTATATTGTCTGCACCAGCCATGCTGATTGAGAGGGTTTTAACCCCCCTGATAAAGAATTCTCACTCTTTTCTGTTGGACACTAATCATTTTTTGTCTAATATTAAGGAATTACATCTTGAGACAGGAGATCTTCTGGTCACTATGGATGTATGCAGTTTGTATACATCCATTGAACATACTAAGGGACTAACTGCGGTTGAATGTATCCTGGAATCATCTCAATATACGGTACAGGAACGAGAATTTTTTCTACAAGTACTTGAATTGGTGTTAGGAGAGAATTATTTTTTATTCCAGGATACCTTCTTCCAGCAGAAGCGGGGTACCGCGATGGGCTCGCATGCTGCACCGCCATATGCAAATAGCTACATGATTTGGTTTGAAGAAAATTTTGTATACACAAATTTATTATATATACAGCATTGCATATTTTGGCGTCGTTTTATTGACGATATTTTTTGCATATGGCGGGGCGGCATCGAGTCTCTTCATAATTTTGCTCAGGAATTGAACAACATATGGCCAGAGTTGTCCTTTACGATTCAAAGTGATCTGTTACAGATTAATTTTCTTGATACATTGGTGATTAAAGGTCAGGACAATCAGATACATACCGATTTGTATACAAAGAAGACTGATAAGAACAGTTTGTTACATTTTTCCAGCAACCATTCACCTTTTGTCAAGAAATCTTTGCCATATTCGCAATTTCAGCGGGTAAAGAGAATCGTATCAGATGAACCAGTCAGACAGATTAGATTAAGTGAGATGGCTGATAAATTTTCTTCAAGAGGCTACCCTAGGCCGCTTTTGGAGTGTAAATTACAGAAATGTACTAGCCCAAATATTCAAAAGTCCGGCAGGGCCGGCAAACGCCTACCTTTCATTGTGAAATACCATCCCTTCATTAATAAATTCCGTCATGTGATTAACAAGCATTGGGGGATTATGCGTACGGCCTATCCCGACATTTTTGAATTTGGTGATGTCCCTATGATCTGCTATAAGAGAACGAAAAATATTTGTGACACAATTGTAAAGGCAGACATAGGAGGCACCACAATGCCACGCCAACTTTTTTTAACCGCTCCTAAAAAGGAAACTTTTCCCTGTTTACATTGTGTTCACTGCTCAGCCGTTATTAGAGGTGAAACTTTTTCTCATCCACACACTGGGAAGCAGTTTCCTATAAAAGGTTTTTTTACTTGCGACAGCAATTTTGTTGTGTATCTGTTAAAGTGCCCATGTGGCCTTATATACATTGGGGAAACGTCTGTCAGTATGAAGGACAGATTTAGCAATCACAAATCTACCATACGTAAACAAATTTTTACTATTGCCGGTTCCCCTTCATTTTGACAGATGTTCCCATAATGTATCTCAATTGAGATTTCAAATTATTGAGCAAGTGTTGCCAGCACGTAGAGGTGGCAATAGAGTACTCATGCTTAAAAAACGTGAGAGTTTTTGGATACATACTTTGCAGACTGTTGAGCCTTAAGGTCTCAATCGAGAATATGATTTGAATGCATTTTTGTGAATAATACTATTTTCTCCTTTGAAATATATACTATTTTCTCCTTTGAAATATATATATATATATATATATATATATATATATATGGGGGAAAAAAATGTTATATATATTTTTTCCTTTATAGTCTAAAAATAATAGAAGAAAAAATAGAAGATAATAAAGATTACAGCCAGCCTTCATTTATTTATGTAATTTCATTTAACATGAATTTCTATGTATGCTATTTTAGTTTCTTGCAGCAGTCCCATACTGACAGCCTGCTTGGTTTTCTTTTTGTTCCCTTTTTTTCAATGGATCTGTATATCTGATTTTGTCATTAATATATAATGCCCAATCTAATTATGTGGTAATTCTTTGCAACTATGTTATGACAATGTAATTAATCTTTTATCTGATCCTTGTGCAGCAATGACAAGAATTCCTGCACATAATGATTTGTTGATGATGGTAGTCATGGTAATGTGACCTCACCACGTTTTTTGCGTCAGGTGCGGCGCACTATTTAAATCTCTAGTTTACATACATGTATTATGCTTGACAAAGGCTCATACCGGAGCCGAAACACGTGTCGCTTATTTGTTCTCTGCTTTGACCCTTTGATGCTTGAATAAAGCAGTTTCTTCAACTACACCCGAGTGCCGGTCTTTTCTATGCCTCAATCAGTAATTTTGGGGGGCAACTGGTATATTACACCAGTTGCAATTAGTTGTTCAAATTGCGTTTGTCCTTCTTTATAGCTACGGTATCTCAGCAGAACAGCACACAACTGCTGCACTATACAAATGCACTATATTTAAAAATGATATTATAGGTACCTGGCCTCAATTATTATTTTTTGGGGGGGCAACTGCTATATCACACCAGTTGCATTTAATTGTTCCAATAGCGTTTGTCCTTCTGCATAGCTGCGCTATCTCAGCAGAACCGCACATAACTGCTGCACAATACAAATGCACTGTATAGAAATTATATTATAGGTATATCACACCCCTGCCTCAATCATTTTTTTTTTTTGGGGGGGCAACTGGTATATCACACCAGTTGCAATTAGTTATTCCAATAGCGTTTGTCCCTCTGTATAGCTGTAGTATTGCAGCAGAACCGAACACACCTGCTTCACAATACAAATGCACTATATAGAAGTTATAGGTATATAACACCCCTGCCTCAATCATTTTTTTTTTGGGGGGGGGGGCAACTGGTATATCACACCAGTTGCAATTAGTTGTTCTAATAGCAAATTTCCCTTTGTATAGCTGCGGTATCGCTGCTAAACCGCACACAATTGCTGTACAATACAAATGCAGTATATAGAAATTATATTATATTTATTATATTTTAATTATATTATATTATATCATTTTTTTTTGGGGGGGGGGGGCAACTGGTATATCACACCAGTAGCAATTAGTTATTTCAATAGCATTTGTCTCCTTGTATAGCTGCAGTATTGCAGCAGAACCGCACACACCTGATGCACAATACAAATGCACTATAATATACTTTCTATGTTAGAAAGTATATTATAAGTATATCACACCCCTCAGTATGTCACACCTATCGATAGCACACCTATACCAGTCCTTAAAAGGACTTTTGTGGCCCTATTAGCTAGCGTTTAGTGTTCCTAACAGTCTGTTCCTGCTCCACACAACAACCTCTCCCTACACTGGCAAAATACTGAATGTAAAATGGCGGCAAGATCGGGTTTATTTATAGGGTAGGGGATTTGTCCATGTGCTGAAACGTCTCAATTGGCTGTCCTGTCCCACCTAATGGATGTGTTATAAGTCAAAGTTTGGGGCAATGCAAAATAAAATGGCGCCAGCGGACATTGCCATATGTGCGCCTGTTCGGCGAATCGCGAATGAGCAAAGATTGCAGCGAATCTTTCACTGGGCGATCCGCAAGGCCATCTCTATTCAAGAACTGCTGAATTATCAAAACACGATGGCTAGCTGACACTGGGAGCTCAGGTCTCTCGAAGTAACCCCTGCTACCTATGCCCCTTACTCTGCTGTGACCTCTGCCTGCGCCAGAAACATTTAGGACTCTGACACTCTCCTGTGCAGAGCCTGGCACTTCTCTGTCTGACATACTGTTAGATCAAATAAATAAATCGAAAGGACCACACAACGGCTAATAATCCCTTTTTTCCCCCACTAATACACGCCACAAAAGGCTTTAGAACATATAACTGCACTGCTGAACGGCAAATTTATTTTTATTTTGCCACTAATACATGACAAAAAGGGCTTTAGAATATAAAAATGCACCGCTGAAGGGCAAATATATTTTACTTTTACCATTAATAGATGACAAAAAGGGCTTTCGAACATATAATTCCACCGCTAAACGGCAAATATATTTTTATTTTGACATTAATACACGCCACAAAGGCTTTAGAACATATAACTGCACTGCTGAACGGCAAATGTATTTTTCTTTTGTCACTAATACAGGCCACAAAAGGCTTTAGACTATATAAGTGCACCAATGAATGGCAAATATATTTTTATTTTGCCACTATTAAGAAACAAAAAGGGCTTTATAACATATAACTGTACCGCTGAGCAACAAATATATTTTACTTTTGCCACTAATACACGATAAAAAAGGCTTTAGAATATATAACTGCACCGCTGAATGGCAAATTTATTTTTATTTTGTCACTATTACACGACATAAAGGTATTTAGAAAATATAACTGCACCGCTGAACGGCAAATATATTTTGTTTTTGCCACTAATACATGACTAAAGGGGCTTTAGAGCATAAAACTGCAACACTGAACGACAAATATATTTTTCTTTTGCCACTAATACATGACAAAAAGGGCTGTAATTTTCACACTTCCCCACACAACGGCAAATAACCCCTTTTTTCCCCACTAATACAAGCCCAAAAAATGCTTTAGAACATATAACTGCACCTCACAAGGGCAAATAAGACATATAGATATTTCCTTGTAATAAACCTTGTTAATCGCTGTATCAAACAGCACTTGCACCCCAATAACAAGAACGGTTTGCTGGAATTACAGAGCTGTATAATGGAAATTTGGGTCCCCATTTAGTGCAGCAAGGTGCAATAGGATTGTTCCTATTACCCAGGCTGTAACCTCCCCTACTGAACCCTGTTCAACATAAATGCTGTGGAATGATTCCTCACTATCCTTTCCCTACACCTTGAATAATCTTTCTCTGCACTTGTAAATCTTTTTTTTTTTTTTGCGCAATTAAGTATTTCCTAGCACTGTCCCTAGCACCTGCTGACGTCTCTCCCTGCACTAAGTGCACTGGAAAATGGCAGAATCCAAGAAGGCTGAGGCTATTTATAGGGCTGAGATTCCACCTTTAATTTTCCAACTGAGCTGTTCAAATAGAAAAGTGTTAACTGATTGGTTGCTATAGGCAACTAAGCCAGTTCTTCTTTATACCAGTTTGATAAATCTCCCCCTGTATGCCTATACAGTGGCATATGTCAGAGACTTCCCACAGAGCTACTGTAAGAATTGGAGCATATTTATACCTCCAAAGTGGCAAATAGTGAGATGTGAACATGATAATAAAACAGTTCTAAAAATCTTATTAGCTGTTTTTTTTTAAGGGTACAAAAAGAGACATGTGATGTCTAGAACTTACTGTGGAGGTGACAAGGTGAATATGATAGATAAAACAAAAGAATAAATAACTATGTAAGAGGGAATGGTGATCAAAGATCTGCCTGAAGCAGTTTAATTATTGCAATCTGCATGACACTACCCATTTGAGGGAAAGAGGAGGACCAGCTCTCAATGGGAGCTCCTAGCAACAAAATGAAGTTATAATTTAGCAGAAGGCTGTATTTTTCTCACTTTGAATCATGTTTGTGCTACAAGGGTACAAATGTAAAAAGAGGAAATTAGGGGATAGTTAATAAAAATAAGTAATACTTTAACTCCTCAAGTTCTTTATCAGCATTGGTTTCCCTATCTTGCACAGATTTTTTTACATTAAAGTTTATGGGTGATGGATAATAACGGATTGTATCCCAAAGTAATCTGTTATTTATTCTGTTCCAGTCATCCATTTTTTTTCAGATCATGTGCAGAATTGAAGTTTTCTGCAAAAGTACCCTAGTGATGAAAAGGAAGTAAGGTGACTGCTGTCAGCGGCAATTTTCAGTCTGAATACCACACCAGAAGTGACAGGATGTACATGAACTGTCAGAAAAAAGTGGCACAAGGTAAATATACTATGTGTTAAGCCTCACTATATACAGTCAGGTCCATAAATATTGGGACATCAACAAAATTCTAACATTTTTGGCTCTATACACCACCACAATGTATTTGAAATCAAATTAACAAGATGTGCTTTAACTGCAGACTGTCAGCTTTAATTTGAGGGTATTTACATCCAAATCAGGTGAACGGTGTAGGAATTACAACAGTTTGCATATGTGTCTCCCACTTGTTAAGGGACCAAAAGTAATGGGACATAATGATAATCATAAATCAAACTTTCACTTTTTAATACTTGGTTGCAAATCCTTTGCAGTCAATTACAGACTAAAGTCTGGAACGCATAGACATCACCAGATGCTGGGTTTCATTCTTGGTGATGGTCTGCCAGGCCTCTACTGCAACTGTCTTCAGTTCCTGCTTGTTCTTGGGGCATTTTCCCTTTTTTTTTGTCTTCAGCAAGTGAAATGCATGCTCAATCGGATTCAGGTCAGGTGATTGACTTGGTCATTGCATAACATTCCACTTCTTTCCCCTTCTTTTCTTTGGTTGCTTTTGCAGTATGCTTTGGGTCATTGTCCATCTGCACTGTGAAGTGCCGTCCAATGAGTTCTGAAGCATTTGGATTAATATGAGCAGATAATATTGCCGAAACACTTCAGAATTCATCCTGCTACTTTTGTCAGCAGTCACATCATCAATAAATACAAGAGAACCAGTTCCATTGGCAGCCATACATGCCCCGCCATGACACTACCACCACCATGCTTCACTGATGAGGTGGTATGCTTAGGATCATGATCCTTTTCTTCTCCATACTCTTCTCTTTCCATCACTCTGGTACAAGTTGATCTTGGTCTCATCTGTCCATAGGATGTTGTTCCAGAACTGTGAAGGCTTTTTAAGATGTTGTTTGGCAAACTCTGGCCTTCCTGTTTTAGAGGCTCATTAACGGTTTATATCTTGTGGTGAACTCTCTGTATTCACTCTGGTGAAATCTTCTCTTGATTGTTGACTTTGTCACACATACACCTACCTCCTGGCGAGTGTTCTTGATCTGGCCAACTGTTGTGAAGGGTGTTTTCTTCACCAGGGAAAGAATTCTTCGGTCATCCACCACAATTGTTTTCTGTGGTCTTCCAGGTATTTTGGTGTTGCTGAGCTCACCGGTGTGTTCCTTTTTAAAAATGTTCCAATGTTTTGGCCACGGCTAATGTTTTTGCTATCTCTCTGATGTATTTTTATTTTTTTAGCCTAATGATGGCTTGCTTTACTGATAGTGACAGCTCTGTCAATGTCCCTATATTTATGGACCTGACTGTACATTATTTATGTTATATGCATTGTATGTAAGATTGTTAGCACAGAAACACTGCTGTTGTGAACTCTGCAGACAATCCCAACAGTACACTTTAAAAAAAAAAAAAAAACAGGTTCCCCACACACACACACACACACACACCATATGACACATATTTCCTACCCCCCATTGCTGCATTACAGTCTCTGCCTGTCAACACTGTGTTTTATTTTGGTCATATGGCGGCTGCAGCCAAAGACTGCTCACTATAGTGACTTGTCTTTCATGCATCACATTTCCCAGTGATATGATGCATTGGAGACAAGACACCACTGCGACCAGACCTTGGCAGCAGTGGTTACGTGACCCACCTCAAACTGAGTTGCGACTACAGTGACTGGAATGCAGCAGCAGGGGTGGCTCCCCAGAGTGAACAATCTTTTAAACTTATGAAACTGAAAAAAAAAGTATTTTAATTACAACTGTCATTTATACATTTATCTGAAACTTTAAAAATGACATAAACAATTAACATTAAAATATATATTTTTTTTTTGCAGATCAAAGGACACTGAAAATAAAAATCTGATGGTAAAATAAAAATTTTGAAGGGCGGACCACACTCATGCAGTGGTCGAAAAAATGGAGGGCAAGGTTGCTGTGATGGTTGCCAGACTGTAAGTGAAAATTGCTTTGATATTTTGCCACTTCTAAAGTGTTTAACCATTTGCAAAATGCAAATACATCCAGTCGTTCTGCATTTACTACTGTTGAATTCCTTTACATCAAATGAGAGTTCCCCGGTACACTGTATTCAGGTGGTTGATCAGGCATGCAGCTGTCAATAACTGATGATATCCCCACAGAAAAGGCAGGGAATGGTATCTTAACTACACTCCATCGAATAGTGATGTACACATATATGCAATCCTCAATGAGTGGTATGTACACAGATGATGCAATGCTTCAATAATAGTCTGGTGTATGCTGTAGCTGCAGAGTCATTGAACACACAACTCTGTTCCCGTTTTAAAGTTCTCATCTATTGTCTTTCTAGGGTTCTAAGGGCAATGTTGGTGAAGAGGAGGACCTGTTTGCACTGAATATAAACATGGAACACCTCATACAGTAGAAATATGAGCACTGCTGTGGGACCAGTCCGAGCGTTGAGAGCTCTTTCACATGAGCATGTCCCTTACGGGGACATAAAGCTGTCAGTATGATTCCGTTACAGAGAGGTCACACAGAGGCACACAACATTATCGAACCTAAGTATTTCCTAGCACTGTCCCTAGTGCCTGCTGACATCTCTCCCTGCAATAAGTGCACTGGAAAATGGCACTGAGTTCACATAACTGGCCCTGGATATGTTGGGTGGCGTCCCCTACATATGCTAGGCCACATGGGTATTTAACCAGGTATACGACATATGAGTAGTCGCAGGTGTAATAATCTTTTATTGGAAATTTTGTTTCGGGTATATATAGCTGCTGCCCATGGGTCCACACCTTGTTCTTAAGCATTAAATGCACATCATCAGGTGGTCGAGACAGCAAGGAGTCGGTGTCATAGGCCTTTTTTTATCTCTTCAAGCAAGTCCTTAGTATGGATTACTCGCAGAAAATTAGACTCAGGAACAATAGTCTTGAGCGTAATCGTAGAAGTGGAATCATTGGAAAAGATTCTAAAAGCATCTGCCTTGCCGTTATGGGAACCAGGCCTGTACAAGATTACAAAGTTGAATTGATTGAGGAAGAGACTCCAATGAGCTTGGCGAGGAGCTAAACATTTCTCAGATCTAACAAATTCCAAATTACAGTGATCAGTTAGAACTATTATTTGCTGTGAGGTTCCTTGAAGATGATGTCTCCATTCCTTAAAAGCTGCAATGATAGCTAACAGTTCTTTATTCCCCACATCCTAATTCTTCTCAGCAGGGGATAAACGGAGAATTAAGCACACGGATGCAATAAACCCTTGTCTCCTGTTCTCTAAAACAGAATAGCCCCTATAGCACAGTCTGAAGCATCTACTTCCACAATGAAGGCGAGTTATGGGTCGGGATGAACTAATACAGGGGCTGTAGTGAACTTGGACTTTAGAAGACAAAAGGATTCCTGTGCTTGGGGAGACCAGGCAAATAAAAAATAATAATCTTAGTCAACTGTGTAATAGTATTATTTCTCAGAAATTCTTAATGAAGCATCTCTAAAAATTGGCAAATCCTATGAAACATTTAACATATTTTATGCTCCTGGGGTAGTCCAGTCTACTATTGCTTTAATCTTGCTAGAGTCCATGTGTAGACCATGAGGTGAAATTATATAGCCAAGGAATTGGATCTCAGTCTGGTGAAATTCACATTTTTCAATGTAAAGTTGATTCTTTCTTAGACGTTCCAAAATGAGTCTCACATGTCTCTGATGTTCTTGCATAGAGTTGGAGAAGATCAAGATATCGTCCAAATAGATGACTACGAACTGGTCCAGAAGATCTCTGAAGACCAAAAGGCATAACAAGATATTCAAAATGTCCGTAACGTGACCTAAAAGCTGTCTTCCATTCGTTTCCACATCTGATACGGACCAGGTTATAGGTACCTTGCAGGTCTAATTTGTTAAAAATTCCAAAAGCTCGGGGATCAATGGTAGAGGATAACGGTTTTTGATAATTGTTAAGTTCTCATTAATCAATGCAAGGTCTTAGAGAACCGTCCTTCTTCTTAACATAGAATATGGGAGCCCCCGCCGGGGAGGAAGATGAGCGGATCATCCCCTTTTTCCCGATTTTCTTCTATGTAGTCCTTGAGGGCTTTTAGTTCAGGACCTGCCAAAATGTAGATGTTTCCAAAAGGTATAGATGCACCAGGAAGAAATTCTATAGGACAATTGTAGGGTTGGTGTGGGGGGAGCTTGTTCACATTTTGTTTATCACAAACGTCCGCAAATTCCTTATATACAGAGGGTAACTCTATTACCTTATTATCTTGAGCTGGATTTTCTGAACCTTGTTCAGACTAAGCTGTTGAAACAACATCCTCCGCTGGGAAACGTATTTCTTTTATTTCCCAGTTGTGCTTGCAACCAGGGTAGGCCTAGAATAACAGGGAAATGTGGATAAGAGATTTAATAGAAACAATAGGACTTCACGGTGATGGGGTGTTATGATGATTTCAAGTGGTTCCGTCTCTTGATCCATTGGCCCTGAGCTCAGTGGAGATCCAGCTACTGTCTCCATTACCACGGGTGAGAGTTTTTTCTAAAATTTAACCCCATTTGCCTTTGAGCAAAAGAAAGGTCCATGAAATTGCCACTAGCCCCGGAGTCCACCATAGCAAAGGTGGATATCCACTGAGAGTTAATCAAAAACTTAATGGGAAGGAAGCAATAGTAGTTTTTTTCTCTATCTTAATATGAAATAATAATTCTATCTTAATAATTCTGTTTTCGAAGCAATTGATTCTCCATCTGAAAAGTCAGGATCAGTAATAGCTGCCACCAACCTCTGCAGACGGCTAGGGCAGTTGATAAGGAAGTGGTCAGACTTTCCACAGTAAAAGCATAGACTTTCCCAGAGCCTGTGCTCTCTTTGATCAACGCTTTCATGTCTTAGTATGGAATCTACTTGCATAGGCTTACTTCCTGATTCTCGGTAAATCTTTCCTTGGAGTTTCTTGGAAATGGAGACAGGAAAGGGGGACTGCTTAGTATCATAATTCAAGGTAGCCCATTTCTCTTGTCAACGTTCAGACAGTCAGGTATCGAGTCGAATGCAATGGTTAATAAAAGCATCCAAACCTAAAGGGGCCTCCGCATGGGCAAGTTTATCTTTTAATTCCACTGCATAGTCCTTTCCTAAAAAAGACATTTTCGCTGCGTCGTTCCAATCGGTGTCCACAGCCCACCTCTTGAACTCCATTGCATACTCTGTAACAGGGCGTTTGCCCTGGCGCAATGCTAGTAATGCTGCTTCAGCTGTAGAACCTCGATTGGGATCTTCGAACATTTGACTCATGGCATTGATAAAGTCCTCTAAGTGATTTAGCCAGGCGTCTTGAGTCTCAATCAACGGAATAGCCCAGGCAATGGCTTTATGTGTCAGCAGTAGGGTTGAGCGAACCCGAACTGTAAAGTTCAGGTTCGTACCGAACTTTAGGATTTTTGGACTCCGGACCCAAACCCAAACTTTTCAATAAAAGTTTGGGTTCGGGATCGGTTTTTCGCGAGTTAATGGCGCTTTTTGAAAGACTGCAGAGCAGCCAATCAACTAGCGTTTAACTCGTGTGCCCTTAGAAGCCATCACACCCATGCCTACTAATGGCATGTTTGTGATTGGCCAGTGCAGCATATGACCCAGCCTTTATATAAGCTGGAGTCACGTAGCGCTGCACGTCACTCTGCTCTGATTAGTGTAGGGATAGGATGCTGCTACTGTGAGGAAGAGAATAGGACAGAATTTTTAATCTGAAGTGCTTGTTAACTCAGCAATCTACCTAGATTTTGTTTTGTAGGTGCAGTGCACAATCTTTTTACCCTGACCTGAGTCCAGTGAACCAAAAAAATAATAATATTTTATCTGTCTGTTAGGTACGGTATTTTTCGCCCCATAAGACGCACTTTTTCTCCCCCCAAAATGGGGGTAAAATGCCCCTGCGTCTTATGGGGCAAATGCTGACCGTTTTACATCGCAGGCTGTGATGTACGAGAGAGCGGGGAGGGACTGGGAGGAGCTGGGGGCCGGCAATAGCGGCGGGGCGGTGTAGTCACTGTACTATAGCCCCGTCCCGCCGCTCAAGTGCTGCAATATTCAAATATGTCTTATTCAATTAAAAGTGTCTTATTCAATTAAAAGTGATTACACATGCCCCCTCACTCCTATTAGTACTGTACATCTTAACAGCTTCAATAGAATGCTAGGGCATTCACGTCACTCACTGACGTCACATGCCTGCGCCGCCTGCTTCATTCATAAAGTAGGCAGCGTAGGCACGTGACATCAGGGAGTTACGCTGCCACCCGCCTGGCCTGCCTGCTGACATTGTACAGAAGCTGGTAGGATGTACTGTACTATTAGGAGTGAGGGGGCATGTGTAATCACTTTTAATTGAATAAGACATTTTATATTTGTATACTGGAGCGGCAGGCGGGGGGGATCTGTGGATGGCACAGTTAAGGGGTGGTAGGTCTGTGGATGGCACTGTTATGGGCTGGGGGGTCTGTGGATGGCACTGTTATGGGGTGGAGGGTCTGTGGATGGCACATATATAACAGTCAATTCAATAATCCGCAGCACTCGCCGGTGAATAATGAAAATAGTGGTGATTTATTCACTCAAGCAGCCAGTATACAGCGACGTTTCGACCTCAGTTGGTCTTTATCAAGCAGTGAGTGACCATATCCCAGTGTGCCTTAAATAGTGTGTATGGGTGGATACAATAATGGATGTATATAGTTCTGCCCCCCAGTGGGAGTATACTTCCATTTACACAAAACATGATTCAATTAACTGAACATTCAACAAATACTTAATTATCATTAAAGTAATTAAACAGCATATAAAGTGATGAAGTGGACATATTCCCCTATATATTACCTGTGTATGAGGATCTCCACGCTATCCCTGCACTCCACGCTAGTCCCGGTAACATGCCAGACACTGGCGTCCCCTCCTTCACAATACGCATGCTCAAGGACCTGCCACAGCACCTAGGCAACGGAGGCGTTCCCCAGCATCGGCCAATAGGAAAAAAGGCTGTTGATGACGTCACTAGTTGCCGATTCCCAGAGCAAATAAGAATATTCCTCTGCTAGGTGACTGGAGCCAATAGGAAAAATGGGTTTATCGTGACCTCAGCTGTTGCTGTGTGGAGGGGAGATTGCTCCTCCCCTCAACACAGACTCAATGCAGGACAGCTAGCTCCGGTCGTCAGGGAGACAGGGACGCTCCATAATAAAAACGGAGCACTCCATGTCATCTGGCACACCAGGCCAGTCGGACCTGCAGCCATTTATTAGGAGGGGGAGTCAGTCAACCTGCCAGGAGGTTTTTAATGGACCATCCATCCATCTCCAGCCGTAAATACATCATATCGAGCACATTACCTCCAGGGTGACAATCGGCAACCGCCACTTGCACACCCCCTTGAGGCAACTGTATTCACATCCATTCCACCCCAGGAAACTGGTCACCGCTCCCGTCCCTACCACGGGACTGGGCGTGTGTCCAATTATTTTGGGGATGTGGATACACAAGCATGACCCCCGTGGTCCATAACAGCCACCCGCAGGGTCGAGAGTGCACCCACTCATGCATCAGCTAGAGACCACCCAGGAGACAACATGGTCCCCCCAGGGATACAACCAGCGACAGCCGGCTGAACACCCAGTCGGGGTTCCCATGTTCCCATGTATTCAGCCCCAAGAAACAGATCACACCTCCATATTCAAATTATATGGAGTGGCGTATGTCACGTTATTTAGGGGGATTGTGGACACAAAAAATGCCCCACAGCTGCTCATAACAACCAGCCGTAGGAACAGGATTGTGTCCACACATGCAGGCAGCGTGGAGTGCAGGGATAGCGTGGAGATCCTCATACACAGGTAATATATAGGGGAATATGTCCACTTCATCACGTTATATGCTGTTTAATTACTTTGACGATAATTAAGTATTTGTTGAATGTTCAGTTAATTGAATCATGTTTTGTGTAAATGGAAGTATACTCCCACTGGGGGGCGGAACTATATACATCCATTATTGTATCCACCCATACACACTATTTAAGGCACACTGGGATATGGTCACTCACTGCTTGATAAAGACCAACTGAGGTCGAAACGTCGCTGTATACTGGCTGCTTGAGTGAATAAATCACCACTATTTTCATTATTCACCGGCGAGTGCTGCGGATTATTGAATTGTCTGGATGAGTTGGGACCCCCAGCCAGGATTCCTATCTGCGCGCACCATTTGGCTTGTAAGCCATTTCCTGGTCAGTACCCAAATGAGTGGGATGAGTAGTGCTGCCAACCCCTGAATTTTCTACATATATAACAGTGCCACCCACAGATCCTTCCTCTAACAGTGCCAGCCACAGATCCCCCCCATAACAGTGTCCGTCATCCACAGATCCACCCATAACAGTGTCCGTCATCCACAGATACCCCCATAACAGTGTCCTTCACAGATCCCCATTAATAGCGCCATCAACAGACCACCATTAGTTCCAAACCCACCAAAAGCACACCTTTTGGTTAAAAATATTTTTTTTCTTATTTTCCTCCCCAAAAACCTAGGTGCGTCTTATTGGCCGGGGGGTCTTATAGGGCGGAAAATACAGTAGGTGTGCAACGGTGGCCATTTTATGCAAGTTCTGTGCACCAGCACAGCATATGTGCATTTGTCACAGTCAAATAGAAGCTTGAAATACTGCAATTATATTCTGGTTTTAAAAAAATCACCAATTTTTGGCCCTAGACAAGTGATGGTGAACCTTTTAGAGACCGAGTGCCCAAACTGCAACCAAATACCTACTTATTTATCGCAAAGTGCCAAACACGGCAATTTAACCTGAATACCAATATAGTATATCTTCCATGTGCTTTATCATTTAGCTATAATAGCCTACATTCAGTGAGCCGCTTGTGCTGTTCATAGTGCGTCCTGTGCTGATGAATGGCAGGAAAAGTCTAAGGCATATTGGTACGCCATAGACTTTTTCCAAGGCGCGGGTGCCCACAGAGAGGGCTCTGAGTGCCGCCTCTGCCACCCGTGCCATAGGTTCGCCATCACTGCCCTAGACCCTAGATGTGTGGCCTTTGCAGCATTTATCTATGTGGAATTTAAGCTTGAACTACTGCAATGATTTTCTGGGTTTTAAACAACACCCATTTTTGGTGATACCCTCCATCTGGGGCCTATGCCGCATTAATCAGTGTGCAATTTAAGATTGAAATACAAAAATAATTTTCTGGGTTTTAAAAAACACCCTTTGGGCAAAATACTAAATTTTACAGCCCTTGCTGCATCTGTCGGTGTGAAATTCAAGTGTTATATACTGCTGTCATATTCTGCAATAAAAAAAAATAAATTTAGGGAAATACAAATTGTGCGGTGTTTTCTGCATCTGTCATTGTTAAATACAAGCTTGAAATACTACAATAATTTTCTTGGTTTAAAAAAACACAAATTTTTGGCAATACCCTCCATCTGGGGCCTATGCAGCATTAGTCGGTGTGAAATTTAAAGGGAACCTGTCACCTGGATTTTGGGTATAGAGCTGAGGACATGGGTTGCTAGATGGCCGCTAGCACATCCGCAATACCCAATCCCCATAGCTCTGTGTGCTTTTATTGTGTAAAAAAAACGATTTGATACATATGCAAATTTACCTGAGATGAGTCCTGTCCCTGACTCATCTCACATACAGGACTCATCTCAGGTTAATTTGCATATATATCAAATCGGGTTTTTTTACACAATAAAAGCACACAATCGGGTTTTTTACACAATAAACTGCAATAATTTTCTGGGTTTTAAAAAACACCCTTTTGGGGCAAAAGAATACATTTTACAGCCCTTGTTGCATCTGTCAGTGTGAAATACAAGCGTTAAATACTACTGTCATATTCTGTTATAAAAAAACACCCATTGAGGGCAAAATACTAAATTTGCGGCCTTGGCTGCATCTGTCATTGTTAAATACAAGCTTAAATTACAGCAATGGGTGTTGCAGTTTTTGTTAGTGTGCAATATAAGCTTAAAATACTTCAATAATTTTCTGGGTTTAAAAAAGCACCCATTTTTGGTAATACCCTCCATCTGGGGCCTATGCCGCATTAGTCAGTGTGAAGTTTAAGCCTGAAATACTGCAATAATTGTCTGGGTTTTAAAAAACACTTTTTTGGGGCAAAATACTCAATTTTATAGCCCTTGTTGCACCCTTGAGTGTGAAATACAAGCGTTAGATACTGCTGTCATATTCTAGTAAATAATAATAATAATACTAAATATGAGAAATATGAGGAGAGCGTCAAATAAGCGACGTGGTGCTGCTGGTGGAGCTCCTGTTGAAGGGAGAGGACGTGGTCGATCTATGCCAGCTACACGCACAAGTGAAACACCTTCCTCAGGTGCGAGTAGGCGACAGAACCTTCAGCAGCATTTGGTCGGGCCTAATGCGGCTCTACGAATGGTGAGGCCAGAACAAGTACAGGCGATAGTAGATTGGGTTGCTAAGGCCCCATGCACACGGCCGTTGTTCACGGCCGTGTGCGGGCCGTGGAACCGCGGCCTGGATCCCTCCTGAGAGCAGGAGCGCACGGCGTCACTGGTTGCTATGACGCCGTGCGCTCCCTGCTGCCGCCGCAATACAGTACTACACTGGTATGATCTATACCAGTGTGTTACTGTACTGTGCCGGCAGCAGGGAGCGCACGGCGTCATAGCAACCAGTGACGCCGTGCGCTCCTGCTCTCAGGAGGGATCCAGGCCGCGGTTCCACGGCCCGCACACGGCCGTGAACAACGGCCGTGTGCATGGGGCCTAACAGTGCCTCCAGTTCCTTTACATTGTATCCCACCCAGTCTCCTGCTGAAAAATCTGAGTTGGCACCTGCAGCCAATGTCCATCAGTCTTTCACCTCACCCCCTTGCAAATCAGCCAAGCAGTCTGAGCCCCAAGTCATGTAGCAGTCTCTTCTGCTTTTTGATGACTCTGCTCGCAGGCTTTCCCAGGGCCATCCACCTAGCCCTGCCCCAGAAGCACCGATGCCCAACCACTTATGTCTCGAGATGAGTACATGGGAGGACCACCGCAGCACGTCTCGGATGATGAGTAAACACAGGTGCCAACTGCTGTGGCTTTCAAAAGTGTGCAGACCGACAAGGAGGGCAGGGGTAAAGACTGGGTGGAAGATGATGTCGAGGACGATGAGATCCTCGAACCCACATGGAATCAAGGTCATGCGAGTGACCTGGGTATTTCAGAGGAAGAGACGGTGGTCACACAGGGCCACCAGCCCAGCAGAAGAGGGAGCAGGGTGCAAGAGCGCATCGGCCGTCCCCTAGACAGTACGCCTGCTACTGCCCACCGCAGCAAAGGACTGAGCACACCAAAGCCAGCTCCAAGAAGTTTCCTGGTGTGGCAGTTCTTCAGACAATGTGCTGACGACAAGACACGAGTGGTTTGCATAAGAGTTCTCAACCTGAGCATAACCTGCATGACCAGGCATCTAAGTGCAAAGCACGAGCTGCAGTGGAGTAGACACCTCAAAAACCAAGAAAGATCTCTGGCTCCTCCTTCTTCCTCTTCTGCTGCAGTCTCGGCCTCTTCATCCACCTCCGGAGTGACAGTGCCACCTCTTACTCTGCTTCCTCATCCTCTACCAACTCATCATCTGGTCAGCGTAACACCTTCACCACCAACTTCAGCACAGCCAGGGGTAAATGACAGCAGGCAGTTTTAAAACATATCTGTTTGGGGGACAAACCCCACAAAGGGCAGGAGCTGTGGACGGGCCTTGAACAACAGACGAATGAGTGGTTGGTGCCAGTGAGCCTCAGGCCCGGCCTGGTGGTGTGGGATAATGGGCAAAATCTTGTAGCAGCTCTGGGACTAGCCGGTTTGACACACATCCCTTACCTGGTGCATGTGCTGAATTTGGTGGTGGAGAGGTTTCTTACCCCGATATGGCAGAGCTGCTGCATAAAGTGTGGGCTGTCTGTACAATCTTTCGGCATTGTCACCCTCCTGCTGCTTGCCTGTCAGTGCTGCAGCCTAACTTCGGCCATCACTGTTGCGTGGCTGGGGGGATACAGAGGACACAGACGATACATCTCCCACAGAGGACAGCTTTTCATTGCCTCTGGGCAGCCTGGCACACATGAGCGATTACATGCTGCAGTGTCTGACCGACGAGTTGCACACCTTATAACTTGTGTTGATTACTGGGTGGCCACGCTGCTGGATCCCCGTTACAAGGACAACGTACCGTCCTTAACCGCCTAACGCAGATGTGCGGTCCGAGGCGGCAGCGCTGCGAGACGCGAGATGACGCGCTTTGCCGGCCCGCGCATGCGCAGTTCTGGCCGGCATTTCGTCAAGGGGGGTCGCGTCATCAGCTTGCCAGCCAATGATCGCGGCTGGCAAGCTGATGATTTAAAAAAAAAACAATCAGAGTGCCAGATAACAGATCATATTAGTAAATATGATCTGTTATATGGCTGGCCTGCTCCTCTGCTGGTTCTTTTCGTCGGTTGGATCCAGCAGAGGAGCAGGCTACACAGTGAGTACACCAACACTACATACTAGCCCCAGATCACCCCCCTGAACCCCAATTAACCCTTTGATCACCCCTTTGATCGCCCCTGTCAATCACTAGTGAAAGGAAAAAAGTGATCAGTGCAAACTGTCACTTTTTTTTCCCACTGGTATTGACCGTTAGGTTTTAGGTATAGTTTAGGCCCCTTGGTTAGGTAGTTTAGGGATCGGTTAGCGCCCAGCCCACCGCACCGCAGTCACTGATTCGCTGATTAGCGTATCGCTAATCAGCATTTGTACTTTTATAGTATCTGGAAGTGATCAAAACTGATCACGGTCAGATCTATAATTGTATTAGTGTCACTTTAGTTCTCCCTCCACCCAAAACGCAGTGTTTGCCCGATCAGGCCTGATCGGTCGCCCACACGTGCGTTCGCCCACACCCGCCCCACCGCAGTGACAAAAAAATTGTTTTTTTTGATCACTGCACATTCACTTTACACGCGCTGCGGCGATAAAAAAAATCAGTTTTGATATTTTTTATCAACCGCAGCGGCCTCCGGTACTTCGCTAGCCTCCCCTTGCTTTTTTTTCTTGGGTAGTCTCAGGGAATACCCCTAAATTTAGTTGCCCAAATGTCAAACAGGGGGTATTCTTCTGAAGAGGCCTACAGGCTTCTGACCCAGTCGGATGAGGAATGGGAACCCTCATCTGATGAATCTAGCGGGTCAGAATACGAACCTGTAGAAAGCAGTGGCTCTCTGACCCAAAGTTCGGACGAGGAGGCTGAGGTCCCTGATAGCACCAGGCGTACCCGGCCCCGTGTCGCTAGACCACAGGTTGCGCAACCTTCCAGGTGGACCAACCGATCGACTAGCTGCAGCACTGATGTGCATTCTGACAGAAGCATTGCGCTGCTGTCAGATTACACGCAAGTCGGTGTATGCGGCGCTGCAAGACGAGATTTCTCCTCTGCAGTAACAGATACGTTTGCCAAGGCATACGAGCTGAGGAGGAGGCGGCGTTCCTATGCTTTGGCAAACACTTTGTATATAAAAAAAACTAAAAAATCCCGGCAATGATTTATTCATCCACATCGATTGATGTGAATGGAGAAATCTGGTTTGCCAGGGCATACGAGCTAAGTGGGTATGGATGTTGGGCGGAGCTCCTATGTCCTGGCAGATGCCTTTCCCCTCCTTTTTTTTTTTTTGGCAGAGATTTTTTCATCCACATTGATCGATGCGAATGAAGAAATCTGTGCCGTTCAATTTTTTCTTTCAGCCCAGAGGCTGAACGGAAAAAAAAATCTTATTACCTGTATGCTCAATATAAGGAGAATAGCAGAAACTCCTAATGCTGGCCATACATGTAATGATTGCGGAGACCCTCAAATGCCAGGGAAGTACAAACACCCCACAACTGACCCCATTTTGGAAAGAAGACACCCCAAGGTATTTGCTGAGGGGCATATTGAGTCCATGAAAGATTTAAATTTTTGTCCTAAGTTAGCGGAAAGTGAGACTTTGTGAGAAAAAACAAAAAAATAAAAATTTCCGCTAACTTATGCAAAAAAAAAATTCGATGAACTTGCCAGGCCCCTCATTGAATACCTTGGGGTGTCTTCTTTCCAAAGTGGGGCCACATGTGGGGTATTTATACTGCCCTGGCTTTTTAGGGGCCCTAAAGCGTGAGAAGAAGTCTGGGATCCAAATGTCTAAAAATGCCCTCCTAAAAGGAATTTGGGCACCTTTGCGCATCTAGGCTGCAAAAAAGTGTCACACATGTGGTATCGCTGTACTCAGGAGAAGTTGGGGAATGTGTTTTGGGGTGTCATTTTACATATACCCATGCTGGGTGAGATAAATATCTTGGTCAAATGCCAACTTTGTATAAAAAATTTGGAAAAGTTGTCTTTTGCCAAGATATTTCTCTCACCCAGCATGGGTATATGTAAAATGACACCCCAAAACACATTCCCCAACTTCTCCTGAGTACGGCGATACCAGATGTGTCACACTTTTTTGCAGCCTAGGTGGGCAAAGGGGCACACATTCCAAAGTGCACCTTTCGGATTTCACCGGTCATTTTTTGCAGATTTTGATTGCAAACTACTTCTCACACATATGGGCCCCTAAATTGCCAGGGCAGTATAACTACGCCACAAGTGACCCCATTTTGGAAAGAAGACACCCCAAGGTATTCCGTGAGGGGCATGGCGAGTTCCTAGAATTTTTTTTTTTTTGTCGCAAGTTAGTGGAATATGAGACTTTGTAAGGAAAAAATAAAAAAAATAAAAAATCATCATTTTCCACTAACTTGTGACAAAAAATAAAAAATTCGAGGAACTCGCCGTGCCCCTCACGGAATACCTTGGGGTGTCTTCTTTCCAAAATGGGGTCACTTGTGGCGTAGTTATACTGCCCTGGCAATTTAGGGGCCCAAATGTGTGAGAAGTACTTTGCAATCAAAATGTGTAAAAAATGGCCTGCGAAATCCGAAAGGTGCACTTTGGAATATGTGCCCCTTTGCCTACCTTGGCTGCAAAAAAGTGTGACACATCTGGTATCGCCGTACTCAGGAGAAGTTGGGGAATGTGCTTTGGGGTGTCATTTTACATATACCCATGCTGGGTGAGAAAAATATCTTGGTCAAATGCCAACTTTGTATAAAAAAATGGTAAAAGTTGTCTTTTGCCAAGATATTTCTCTCACCCAGCATGGGTATATGTAAAATGACACCCCAAAACACATTCCCCAACTTCTCCTGAGTACGGCGATACCAGATGTGTCACACTTTTTTGCAGCCTAGGTGGGCAAAGGGACCCACATTCCAAAGTGCACCTTTCGGATTTCACCGGTCATTTTTTACAGATTTTGATTGCAAACTACTTCTCACACATATGGGCCCCTAAATTGCCAGGGCAGTATAACTACGCCACAAGTGACCCCATTTTGGAAAGAAGACACCCCAAGGTATTCCGTGAGGGGCATGGCAAGTTCCTAGAATTTTTTTTTTTTTGTCGCAAGTTAGTGGAATATGAGACTTTGTAAGGAAAAAAGAGAAAAAAAAATCATCATTTTCTGCTAACTTGTGACAAAAAAAAATTTCGAGGAACTCGCCGTGCCCCTCACGGAATACCTTGGGCTGTCTTCTTTCCGAAATGGGGTCATTTGTGGGGTTTTTCTACTGTTTGGGCATTGTAGGACCTCAGGAAACATGATAGGTGCTCAGAAAGTCAAAGCTGCTTCAAAAAGCGGAAATTCACATTTTTGTACCATAGTTCGTAAACGCTATAACTTTTACCCAAACCATTTTTTTTTTTGCCCAAACATTTTTTTTTTTATCAAAGACATGTAGAACTATAAATTTAGCGAAAAATTTATATATGGATGTTGTTTTTTTTGCCAAATTTTACAGCTGAAAGTGAAAAATGTCATTTTTTTGCAAAAATAATCGTTACATTTTGATTAATAACAACAAAAGTAAAAGTGTCAGCAGCAATGAAATACCACCAAATGAAAGCTCTATTAGTGAGAAGAAAAGGAGGTAAAATTCATTTGGGTGGTAAGTAGCATGACCGAGCGATAAACGGTGAAAGTAGTGTAGTGCAGAAGTGTAAAAAGTGGCCTGGTCATGAAGGGGGTTTTAGCTAGCGGGGTTGAAGTGGTTAATTCCGTCACTGGAATACGCCTACACATACTGAATGACGGGTCTGCCCCGTTCAACTTCTGGGTCTCCAAATTGGGCACATGGCCTGTGCTTGCCCTTTACACCTTGGGGGTGCTGGCCTGCCCTGCTGCCAGTGTATTGTCTGAACGTGTGTTTAGCACGGCAGGGGGCGTTATCATAGACAAGTGCAGCCGCCTGTCCACAGCCAATGTGGACAAGCTCACGTTCATTAAAATGAAACAGGCATGGATCCCACAGGACTTGTCAGTACCTTGGGCGGAATAGATATGTATACCTTAACCAGCCATTGTTATACTACAGCGCAATTGCTCATTGTTATAGTTTGGATATTTCCCATTCTTTTGGAGTGTACCCTAATAAAAAAAAAATGTAAAAATGAAAACCAAAAACCAGTGTTGGCTACCTTGTCCTCCTCCACAGCCGCTTCCACCTACACCGCTACGTCCAATGCCTTCTCAAACTCCTTCTCCATATGGACCTCCACCTTATAAATCTTTTTTTATTTTTTTATTTGTACGTATTTTATTTTATGTCATTTCACTAATTCGTCTGTTAAGTTTTCGGGTGAAATTCACAAATTTTTGGGTGTGATATACCCCTGCTGTACCTAGTAGACAGGTGAAAACATTTCACTAATTTGTCTGTTACATTTTCGGGTGAAATTCACCAATTTTTGAGTGTGATATACCCCTGCTCTACCTAGTAGACAGGTAACATTTCACTAATTTGTCTGTTACATATTCAGGTGAAATTCACCAATTTTTGGCTGTGCTATACCCCAGCTGTACCTAGTAGACAGGTAAAAACATTTCACTCATTTGTCTGTTACATTTTCGTGTGAAATTCACCAATTTTTGGGTGTGATATACCACTGCTATACCTAGTAGACTGATAAAAAAAATCACTAATTTGTTTGTTACATATTCGGGTGAAATTAACCAATTTTGGGATGTGATATACCCCTGCTATACCTAGTAGACAGGTAAAAACATTTCACTATTTTGTCTGTTACATTCTTGGGTGATATTTGACCATTTTTGCCGTGATTAAACCCCTGCTCTGCATAGGTGATAGGGACATAAATTTAAAAAAATCGTCTGTTACATTGTCAGGTGACATTTTACCAATTTTGCCGTATACAAAGCCCTGCTCTGCATAGTTGACAGGGAATTAAATTCAAAAAATGATTCTTTAATTGATGCACGCCCCCTCCTTTCATTCAATGCTTAAACTTTAACAACTTGTCCCACATTTGCGCTTCAATAATTTTTCCCACTTTTCCACTCGATCATATTTAATTTCAAACAATTAACCTCCCTTGGATGTTGTCTCCTATTCTCATGCTCCCTCTCCTGCGTGGAACCCTGATTCGCCGCTAACCATGATCAACATGGTAGGCGCAGAAAAGAGCATCGAAAATTGATAGAGAAGATATCCAATTGTCAACATCACGATGACGTGCAACATGATGGGGCAGTATGTGTGCACACATCTACATGTACTGACTGATGGGTCTGCCCCCTTCAACTTCTGGGTCTCCAAATTGGGCACATGGTCTGAGCTTGCCCTATACGCCTTGGAGGTGCTGGCCTGCCCTGCAGCCAGTGTATTGTCTGAACGTTTGTTTATCACGGCTGGAGGGGGTTATCACAGGTTATATTTCCCAATGTTTTGGGGTGTACCCTAATAAAAAAAAAAAATTTATTAAAACAAAAAAACAGTGTAAGCTACCTCCTCCACCGCTGCTTCCACCTACACCGCCACATCCACTGCCTCCTCAATCTTCTACTCCATATGGTCCTCATCCTCCTAGATCAACATTAATATTTTTTTTTTTACGTATTTTATGTTATTTTAAGTCATTTCCCTATCCACATTTGTTTGCAGAGCACTTGCCATGCTCTTAACTACATTTTGCTGGTATTTGCAGCTCTCTAACCCTTTCCATTACATTTTTACAGCCATTTTAGTGCTCAAAAGTTTGGGTCCCCATTGGCTTCAATGTGGTTCGGGTTCAGGGTCAAGTTCAGGTCCCGAACTCAAACTTATTTGTGGGGTTCGGCCGAACCCGTCAAACCCGAACATCCAGGTGTCCGCTTAACTCTAGTCAGCAGCATAATAATACATAAGACTTTTGATCTATCAGTAGGAAACTGAGTTGAATTCACATCAAAGTATATCCTACATTGATTGAGGAATCCCCGGAATTTGTTGCAGTCTCTGCCAAATCTGAATGGTGGCAACTTAGGGGCCATTGCAGGCACTGTAGCGGGTGGTACAGAAAATCGACTATCCAAGTGGACTATCAGGTCAGATAATGTGTGCACGGTACCACGTATCTCTTGAATAGCTTGTCCATAAATTTGTATGTTGCGGGACGTCTGACACTATACTAGTGGAATACTGCTGTAATCTAATGGCAGGGACAAGGCCTAAACACAGGAGACACCGGAGTTTTGAACAGGAGGTAGCAGGAATGCAGATAAAGGCAGTGATCCAGACGAGAGGTCGGGGGAAACCCAGCGAGCGGTCGGCAGGTGTTCAGGAGTAGCAGGATAAACCACAAGGAGAAGGAACAAACCAGAGAGCAAATTCCAGGCGAGAGGGTTTGTTATATAGATCAAATTGCAAATGACCAATACCAATGCGTCAAGAAAATGAATTAAATTAGTATGTACATGTATGGTGAATTCTAGTTCAGGGTATACCTTATTCAGATCTCTATAAAATGTGTTTAAACTGAATTCAGGGCCCTCCCATAGACAAAAGATGTTGTCTATGAATCTCAGCCAAATGTTGAAGTGATGTGTATAATGGATGGGTATAAACATAGTTTTCTTCAAAATGAATCATGTAGGAATTTGCGTAAGGTGGTGCCACATGAGCCCCCATCGCGGTCCCGCATTTTTGGCCATAGTATTTGTCCCCAAATAAAAAGTAGTTCTTGTGCAGGATGAGTGAAAGTAATTGTATGCAAAATTCCTGTTGCAGTGTGGATAAAGTGGACTGGGATGAGAGTAACATGGTAGCAGCCTCTAAGCCTTTGTTATGCGAAATTAAAGTATGGGATGTTTTGTAATTTTTTTATGAAATCATTAGTATCTAAGAGAAATGAGCGTGAGGTTTTAATCAAGGGTGTTAATACTCGGTCGAGAAATATGGTGATAATATATAATATAGTGTCCGTGGGGCGTCCTGGTGGATTATGTAGATTCTGTAGATTCTTGTGAATTTTCGGGAGTATGTAAAATACGGGGATGATTGGATGTTGTTTAGTGAGGAATGTTTTAGTTTCATCATCAATCACATTTAGTGATCTGTAGTGTTCAAGTGTTCATGAAATTTTATTGGCAATAGTGGGTGTGGGATCTGTTTGGAGTGGTTCATATGTATGATAGTCTGACAATTGTGACATGACCTCGTTCAGGTGCATTGATTTGTCCATGACTATGATGGCTCCTCCCTTGTCAGCCTGTTTTGAAAATTAGATCTTTTTGTTTCTGTAAAGATTTAATGGCTGTAAGTTCTTCTGGGGAAAGATTTGAATGTCGGAAATTTCCCTGTTTATGTTGCTTAAGAATATGTTGGATTGAGTTCTTAGTGAAGGAGATATAGGTCTTCACGGGATGATATGTTTTAGGCGGCATATAAGTGCTTTTTACCCTGAGTCCTAATGACTGTAGTGTCAGGGGACCAGTGGTAATTGGGTTTACAATGTTAGTATGTTCTGTGGAGGTGGCAAAGTGTGCTTTCAATCTGATGGTTTTATAGAAACGCTGCATTTCTTGTTCTAAGAAAGAAATGTGTCCAGAAGACTTGAAGGGCAAAATGAGAGTCCTTTCTGAAGTACAGAAATTTGGTCTGGGCACAGTGTAGCTGAAAAAATATTGATCACTAAGTTCTCAACTTGTGTCTTGCAGTAACATGCATAGGAAGTCTGCTATGGTAGTGAAATTATACTGTGAATCAGTATGACATGCAGATGACAGGCATCGTTCTAAGAATCACTGCACACTTTACTTATTAGGGCAGTCACGGGGCCAAAACTGACCAAATAACTCAAGTATGAACACAACCTTACAGGTCAATGTTAGTGCCAAGAAGAAGCGTACTCATTTTACACCAACACCAGCTGATGCCACATAGATGTCTACAGAACCTGTTCTAGTAAACGCGTATACAAGTAGAGCCCCCCGGACAGAGTGGAGAGGCTTTCAGCAGTAGGCTTGTGTTGACGTCACTTATTAATTTGCCCTTCCTCTGATCTATCAAAACAATAACCCTAAAAAAACAGGTCCTGTCTGTGGTGCATACGCCTTCACTTGGTCAGAATTTTCTAAATAATCCATCAGTATTGCTAATACCCCAAAAAAACTGGAGTGGATCTAAAACAGAGATGACATGTGAATGGAATATTGGCATGTATTCTGTTTTTTGTACCCACTCCTGCTTTTGGTGAATGGAATATTGGCATGTCTTCTGTTTTTTGTACCCACTCCTGCTTTTGGCTTCCAAATCATAAGCCAATTCTAATGGGACCATACGGGCCTTACAGCTGCTAGACAGACAGGATCCGTTGTGTCTCATTTATGATGTTAGCCAGGCCGAAAGGTAAAATAGTGGCCTAGTCATGAAGTGGGAAGAGTGGGAACAGCATGAGAAGTCCACAGAGTGGACCTATGACATAGTGGTGAGGTGGAAGCAGCATGAGGAGACCGCAGAGTGGCCCAATGACAGAGTGTGGAGGTGTCGGTAGCAGCAGCATCAGGAGGAGGCCACAGAGTGGTACAATGACAGAGTCTGGAGGTGGTGACAACAGCATCAGCAGGATACCACAGAGTGGCAATGTAACATAGTGTGGAGATGGCAGTAGCAGCAGCAGCTTCAGGATACCACACAGTGGCAAGGTGACATAGTGTGGAGATGGCAGCAGCATCAGGAGAACACAGTGTTACAAGGTGACATAGTGTGGTGATGGCAGCAGCAGCATCATGATACCACAGAGTGGCAAGGTTACATAGTGTGGAGATAGCAGTAGCAGGAACCCACAGAGTGGCAAGGTGACATAGTGTGGAGATAGCAGTAGCAGCAGCATCAGGATACCACACAGTGGCAAGGTGACATAGTGTGGAGATGGAAGCAGCAGCAGTATCAGGAGACCACACAGTGGCAAGGTGACATAGTGTTTAGATGGCAGCAGCATCAGGATACCACACAATAACAAGGTGACATAGTGTGGATATGGCAGCAGCAGCATCAGGATACCACAGAGTGGCAAGGTGACATAGTTTGGAGATGACAGTATCAGCAGCAGCATCAGAATACCACACAGTGGCAAGGTGACATAGTGTGGAGATGGCAGCAGCAGCATCAGGAGACCACACAGTGGCAAGCTGACATAGTGTTGGGATGGCAGCAGCAGCATCAGGATACCACAGACTGGCAAGGTGACATAGTGTGTATATAGCAGCATCAGGATACCACAGAGTGGCAAGGTGACATAGTGTGGATATGGCAGCATCAGGATACCACAGAGTGGCAATGTAACATAGTGTGGAGATGGCAGTAGCAGCAGCAGCATCAGGATACCACACAGTGGCAAGGTGACATAGTGTGGAGATGGCAGCAGCAGCATCAGGAGAACACAGTGTGACAAGGTGACATAGTGTGGTGATGGCAGCAGCAGCATCAGGATACCACAGAGTGGCAAGGTTACATAGTGTGGAGATAGGAGCAGCAGGAACCCACAGAGTGGCAAGGTGACATAGTGTGGAGATGGCAGTAGCAGCAGCAGCATCAGGAGACCACACAGTGGCAAGCTGACATAGTGTTGAGATGGCAGCAGCAGCATCAGGATACCACAGACTGGCAAGGTGACATAGTGTGTATATGGCAGCATCAGGATACCACAAAGTGGCAAGGTGACATAGTGTGGATATGGCAGCAGCAGCATCAGGATACCACAGACTGGCAAGGTGACATAGTGTGGAGATGGCAGTAGCAGCAGCAGCATCAGGATACTGCAAAGTGACCCAGTGTCAGAGTAGAGCGGTGGGTGGCAATCCCAGTACCCGCTGACAAAGGTGAGTGAAAGAAGGAGCACTTGGCATCAGATGTGTGGCATCAGACGGGTGGCAGCATCAGAGCAGTAGCTGAGGCAGGTAGCCAGAAGAAACCGATGATGATCTAGTCTGATGCATCAGGAATTGGTGGTTGGAAATCCTAGCTGATCCATGCCTGATTCATCTTGACAAAGGTCAGTCTCTCCACATTTTGGGTGGACAGACGAGTTCTCGTTGGGGTAACTATGGCCCCCACCACACTAAACACCCGCTCATATGATACACTACTGGCCGGCAGGACAGCTTTTCCAGGGCAAACTTGGCCAGTTGCGGCCACAAATCCAGTTTGGCTGCCCAAGAGTCCAACACATGTTCAATGTGGGGTGGCAGGGTGCTGTCCAAGTATGCCACCTGCTGGTTTAGATCCTGCTCTAGGTCTACCTGCTGCTGCTGGTGAGTAGTTTATTCACTATGCGACTAAAGAAAGCTGCTCATCAGCGACTCTAGACTCAGGCTGCTGCTGATGGAGCTGGTACTGCTCTTGCCACCCCAACCCTCCCCAGCAGCCATGGCAGTGGAACGTGAGTAAAAAGGCCACCCCTCTCAGTGGGTGTAAAAAAGGCCTCCATTCTGGACCGGTAGCGAGGGTCCAACAGGGTGGAGAGCCAGAAGTCATCCCTCTGCCAAATGGTGACAATTCAGCTGTCACTATGCAAGTAAGTGAGCATGCATCAGGCCATTTGTGCAAGTGACTCGGAGGGACTCCCTGCCTCCATCTCCACTGCATACTGCCACGGTGTGTCTGGGTTATCTGTCTTATCTTCCTCATTGACCTGTAGCTCCTCTGGCTGCTCCTGCTCCTCCTCTCCTGTAACCTGAGTAGAAAAACCACCCATTTCGCTACACATTGCCTGTGCTCCAATGTCCTCCACCCTCTCCTCCTGCTCTTCCAGTTCAGCCCCACAGGTATCATGCGGCCGTGAGATCTAGGCGCCATGTCTCCAGTCCCCTGACCAGCCATTGTTACAATCATCTGTTCCAGGGCATGAAGCAGTGGAATGACATTGTTCATCCCGTAGTCCTGGCGACTGACAAATAACATGGTGTCCTCAAAAGGCCGGAGAAAACGGCAGGTGTCATGCATGAGCTGCCACTGGCTAACATCGAAGTTACACAGGGGAGTAATACTATCCGCTTCCACCATCAAGAAATCGGTCATGGCCTTTCTCTGTTTGTATAGTCGGTCCAATATATGGAGTGTGGAATTCCAACGGGTGGAAACGTCGCATATCAGCCTATTTTTGGGGATGCCGTTCTGCCGCTACAGCTCAATGAGGGTCTGCTTTTCGTGTACGAGTGGCTGAAATGCATGCAAAGTTTCCTGCACATTTTTAGGATGTCTTACAGATGGGGGAAGACTTCAGGAACCGCTTGAAGACCAGATTGAACACGTGTGCCATTCCAGGCGCATGGCTCAGCCCTCCTTGATGCAGCGCTGACACAATGTTCTTCCTTTTATCAGTCACCATGGTTCAGATTTTGAGTTGTCGGGGGAAAAGCCAGGATTCGATTTCTTAACGAATGACATGGAGCAGTTCCTCCCCTGTGTGACTCCGTTTGACCAGGTAAACAAGGTACAGAACAGCGTGACACCGCCGTGCCCTGCACATGTGGTATGCTGGAAGGGCACTGTTACTTGTCCCTGCAGTGGAGGCTGAGAACATGATGAAGGATGAGGAGGCAGAGACGGACATTGACGCAGGACCAACGGCGTGACATATTGTGCAGGAACCACATTCACCCAGTGGGCCGTAAAGGACATGTATTGTCCCGACCGTAGTTACAGCTCCACACGTCAGCACTGCCGTGCACTTTGGCAGACACCGACAGGCTCAAGGACTGGCCCACCTTCTGTTCTACATATTTGTGCAGGGTTGGTACTGCCTTTTTCACAAACAAATAACGGCTTGGGACTCTACACCTCGGCTCAGCACAAGCCATCAGTTTTCTGAAAGGTGCACCACTTGGAAAGGGAGTCCACCAGCAACTTGGACAGGAGCCTGTTCAGCTTCTGCACCATTGGATGCGGGCACGCATACTGCTGTTTCTTGGCAGTCGCTTCGGTGATCGATTGCTGATGGTGTAGCAGTCAGAGCAGGGTTCAAATGCAGTACAGCAGACAAGGAGGCTGAAGCAGATACCGGCTTTATTAAATAGCAGAATATAACGGCCGGAAAATCGGATTAACAGTATTGTGCCGATGCACCAGGGGCGCAATCGACAAATGACAGGAACAGTGTTAACAAGTTTACATAACTTTATAGGAAGGATAACTGAACTTTGCATCTACCAAATATGCTTCAACCAGCAAGCACATAAAAATACAGACTACTCTCCCCTATTATTTTCATGTCTGCCCCTGCTACCCAGGGGCACCTTTCTACAACGCACTGACTACAGTATCCTGTTCTATGACCTATCACAGATTAGCACCGGTGCACACTCACAGTTCTGTAGGTAGCTGCTTGTCTTGGTCTGGTACGTGGAGGCAGGTGTAGTCTGGCTCCTGATCCAGTCCCTTACTTGTCCCAGTGTGTGGTCTTTTCCTCTGTCTCTCTAGATTGCAGGTACAGGCACACACATAGTTCGGCTCTGACAGGAGTTGCTATCTTATCACTGGTCTCTGAATTGAACAATATCACTCCTCTCGGACACACTTTACAGTCTTTGTTTCTCTGTCCCACAGAAGCCAGGAAGAATCATTTTCCAGTATCTCTTGTTCTGTCCCACAGCAGCCTGGAAGAATCACTTTACAGTCTCTGTTCACATCAGCAAACAAACCGCACTCCAGCCCAAAGCCCGGGTACCTAAACTCCTCCTACATCCTCTGAGACCAGCAACTTAATTTCTTTCTTAAAGACACAGTGGCCTCTTGTGGCCGGAAGAAGGCATAACAGTCTGTGTGAAATATTATCGCTAGAAATGCAACTTAATAATTCTAGGGGCTGACCCTTACATTCCCCTCCACTTAAAGGCGGCTGTCCTCGGCCTTGCTATTGTCATGGGAAATGGGGATAAAAGAAACACCAAATAAACAAGCATCAACAGGAAAATATACTAGGCCTCAAAGCTAGAGGAGAGGGAATGGTAACCTCCTAATAATCCATGAGCCTCTCCCTGACTGCTGACAGTATGAGCAAGTCCTGATGGTGAACAAACTCATACGCTGGAACCTATGCCCTTCTGAAACTGTTGCAAACCCTAACTTAGGGAGTGGGGAATGAGACAGCTGGTCCCTTCCACCATGAAGGGACCAGCGTCTCCCTGAGACCTAGAAACAAAACACACACAAAGGAGAAACAGAACTTAGCTTGAGACAAGAGGGAAGCAGATGATCCACAAACCAACATAGAATTCCAGAAGGAAAATATCAACAGCAAAGTCAGCAGTAATAGGCGCACTTAAATAGAGCCTTTTCACAGATAACGAGCAGAAACTGTGGAGAGGTGGGATCCTGCCAGCAACAACAAACAGAAAGGAAACACAGAAAGACCTGTAAGATAGACTCACGTGCCGCAAGTCTATCCGATCTTCTCAGATCTCTCACAGGGGAGGCAGTGACAGTACCCTCCCTTCCTTCGGGCACCCAGGACCGACCTTATCAGGGTGCACCCTGTGAAAGGCCTTTAAAAGGCGACTAGCACTGACATCAGTTGCCGGAACCCACATTCTTTCTTCTGGTCCATAGAATACGTAGGACCGTAGGTACTGAAGGGAACCATTAAGAATATGCAGGTTAATTATTCTGGAGATCTGAAACTCAGGATTACAATCTACCATGACAGGAAAAGGTGGCAAGGGGGATGGTTCAGCAGGTTCCACATAGTTTTTCAAATTGTTTTTATTGTTTCAAAGTGAATATATACCGACAGGTAGATAAAAATTTAACATTGGCTATGTCAAATGCATATCGGCATGCTATTACAACAACTAATACATTCTTTATAAAGATAATGAACTAATCTTGTGCCGCTTTGTCTGGAAGAACAGGAACTTGGAGAACCAATACAAAGTGGAGAGAGGGGAAAGACATAAAGGGGGGTGGAGAGTCTGAAGGGTAGAGGATAGGGAAAAATGTAAATCATGATATCCTATTATCGTCACTTCAAACACCGTTACTAGAGAACAGTATATCTTTCTAAACGCAACCATTGGATTCAGTCTGCAAACTCTCTAAACTTTCTCCATGGACCCCATATATCTGAGAAACGTTGAGGCGTTCTGGTGTCCCAATGTGCGATCTGCTCTAACCTATATATCTGGTCACATTTCCTATACCAATGCTGTAATGATGGGGGATCTATTTTCCACCAATATACAGCCACAAGAAGACGGGCAGCTGCTAAGAGTGTCTTACACAAATTCTGAACCTCTCTGGATTTTGAACCGGCTATTTGTCCCATAAGACCAAAAAGACATAATTTAGGCGACGCTCGAATAGTCATTTTACAAATTTGTGAGAGTATCTTACATATCTCTTGCCAATAAGTTTGTATTTTAGTACACGACCACCAAACATGACTTTGAGTCCCTATATCAATCTCACACCTCCAGCAAATAGAGCTAATTTCTGGAAACATATTATGTATACGTTGTGGTGTGTAGTACCAGTGTACAAGGACTTTGTAGCTATTTTCCTGTAGTTTTACACATCTAGATACTTTCCCTAGAGCCATTAATACCTTTGGCAATTCCCATTGATCGAACTTTATGGCTAGTTCCTCTTCCCACTTATCAATAAATTTGCATCTATTTGTGTTCGTGGAGGAAATAATCGAGGTATATAACTGGGAAATCTTCTTTTTAGGTTCTAGCTTTTGCAAGGCCATTTTTTCGAATTTTGTGTGATCTGTGCCCCATATTGGAGCTCTAGTTAGCTTTTTAAAAACCTGATAGCAGTGTGCTATTTGGAACATAGTACATTTTTCCAGAGCAGGGTGTAATGCCAATTCTGACAAAGATGGCAAGTTAGCATCTGGGCACAGGGACAGTATAGACGTATTATTATCCTTTTCTCCTTCTATTACTGTATTCCAGAAGCATATATTAGACTGACATAGAACGTCTCTTACTTGCATAAGTGAAACATAATTAGGTGTCAGCTTCTGAAGCATATTCAATGTACACCAACTGGTAATCGTGTGTTTAGTTATCGAGCTGTGTGTTATAAGTATTTTGTTTACCCTTTTCCGATCCAGGAAAAGTAAGGACCTTAAAGGGATATTCGACATTGCTTCCTCTACACTAATGTCAAGTCGACCTGGGGTGGAACGTAGCCAATCTAGACTCCTAGTACAAAGAATTGCCTTATGATAAGTACGAATGTCCGGTATACCCATACCCCCTCTCGTAGGGTGGCTAATTACGTATGTCGAGGGCATTCTTGCTTTTTTACCTCCCCATAAAAATTTAAGAAAGAGCTTCTGAACTTTTTTAAAGAAGGCTAAGGGGATATGGATCGGTAAAGCCTCCAAATAATAGAGCACTTTTGGGAGGAGTATTGTTTTTATAAGTGATTTACGGCCAAACCAGGAAACAAAAGGGATATCCCAGCTGTCTATCAGCTCCTCCAGTTGTTTGGGGATAGACAAGAAATTTTCAATATACAACTGATTGAATTCAGGGGTGAGTTCTATTCCCAAAAAGGTGATCGCCTTTGACGTCCATTGGAAGGACGAGGTGTTTTGCAAAGAAGTCTGTTCATGTGCCGGCAAGGACACATTTAAAACTGTTGACTTTGAAAAGTTAACAGAGAAGTTAGAGACCTCATGGAATTGTTCTATAACAGACATGATTGCTGAGAAAGCATCTTTTGGATTCGTAATTATAAGTAGTACATCGTCCGCGAATGCGGCTGTTGAGTGTATTGTCTTCCCTACGGTCATCCCATTTATTCCTGGGTTCTGCCGAAAAGCCTGGAGTAAGGTTTCTATTGTCAATATGAACAATAGTGGGGACAAGGGACATCCCTGCCGAGTACCATTTGTTATTTTGAAGGTAGGGGAGAGAATGCCATTCACTAGGACCCTTGCTGTTGGCTGTCTATACATTGCCATTACACCATCAATAAATGACTGAGGTATACCAAACCTGGTCAATGTTTGAGACATGAATTGCCAGTCCACTCTGTCAAACGCCTTTTCGGCATCCATACTAAGCAAAATCAAAGGTGTAGATGAACATTTTGCCAGTTGCATAAGGTGTATCACTCTAATAATGTTATTTTTTCCCTCTCTGCCTGGCACAAAACCTACTTGTTCAGGGGAAATTAGATCTGGCAAGTACTTTTTCAGTCTGTTTGCTAACATTTTCGCGTACAGCTTGAGGTCATTATTTAGGAGTGATATAGGCCTGTAGTTTGCGCAGAGTGAATGGTCTTTTTTTGGTTTGGGAATGATGGAAATCTGTGCTTGCAGCATGTCACTATTGAAGGCTCCTCTCTCCCTTGCTTCATTACATGTTTTCAAAAATATTGGAAGTAAAATCTCTTTGAAGGTGGAATAATACGAGACTGGGAAACCATCAGGTCCTGGGCTCTTATGTAATGGGGACTCTTTTAGTGCAGATTGTAGTTCAGGTAATGAGAAGGGGGTGCTTAAGTACAATGACTGTTCTTTATTTAACACAGGTAAATTAAGGTCATCTAACCAGCGTGGCTAATTTTAAATAGTCTTCTCTAGTAGGGGAAAGAGCGCCTCTTAGATTGTATAGTTGGCTATAAAAGTCACAGAACTGCTGAGGTTGGTTTTGCGTACTATATTAGATTCCGGCGTTTTAATACTAGATATATATGAGGATATTTTTCTTTTCTTTATCTGGGACAAGAGTACTTTAGTGGCTTTATTACCGTGGGCGTAGAATTTATATCTCGTGGAAAGGAATAGTTTCGCTGTGTTGGCGTTAAGTAGATTTTTCATCTCTGAGAGGAGGATCTCTAACTGCGCTAGTACACTATCCTGTTGGGATTGCCTATGGTACTTTTCTAGCTTTCCGATTTTCCTAATTAATTCCTCGACTCTTTTTTGTTTTTGCTGTTTTATGAAGGCACCCAAAGCTATTAAGTGACCTCTCATAACCGGTTTATGAGCTTCCCATAAAGTCATAAATGATATGTCACCTACTTTGTTTAATTGGAAGTATTCTTGCAAAAGCTGAGATAATTTCGGGATGTTGGAACTGTTAAGCAACGTTTCATTGAGCCGCCAACGGAATTCTGTCTTCGGCATATTAGGTATCACTAAAGACAGAAACACTGGTGCGTGGTCAGATAATAGAATAGAACCAATATTCGAGGAGGTACAAAACTGGATAGATTGCACTTTAAGAAATATATAATCTAATCTCTGATAGGTTTTGTGGGGCGCTGAGTAGAAAGAGTAGTCTTTGGCATTTGGGTGCATACTTCGCCAAACATCTACAAAGCCAGCTTGTGTTAATGTAGTATTAATTTTCTGAAGGGCAGCATTGGATACAGCAGAGGACCCTGTGGAGGAGTCCAGTCTGGGTATTAACGTGAGATTTAAGTCACCATTTAGGACAACAATGCCTTCCTCAAAACTGTTCAAATCAGTCAAAGCTGGAATAAGCCACGAGACCTGAGACACATTCGGGGCGTAAACATTGCCAAAGGTGTACATTTGTGGGCCTATCGTTCCTTTCACATAAATATATCTACCATCTGTGTCAGTCAATGTAGATGTATGGACAAACAGCGTATTTTTATGGAATGCTATGCTCACACCCTTGGTTGCTGCACCTGGCGAGGTGCTGTGGAACCATTGATTATATAACATATGTGATAGTCTAGGAACATGATTTGTTTGAAAATGTGTTTCTTGCAGACATGCTACTTGTACTTTACTTTTATGCAAAAATTGACATATTTGACTCCTTTTTTGAGGGGCATTGTATGTCCCTTCACATTGTATGAGCAAATTCGCAGACTAGCCATATTTAGTGGAGATAGTACCATATTCTTCAGTTCTATCCATGTACCTTAAAGTATATATGGTGGGGGGGAAAGGGGGGAGGAAAAGCAAGGAAAGAGGGGGAGGGGAACAATAGATCCGTTTCATTGGATCCAAACAAGTGATCATACCATTTATGAAGATCACTGGAAACATATTTAGTAAACAGTAATAAGAGTATTGACTCTAATTCAGGGAGGGGAGCTATTCTAAAGGACCGGGCAACCTCCCGAGCCAGCAGAAATGGGATATCAACCTAACAAGCATGTATCTCACAGATTGTAGTTACATATAACTGCCACTAGATGTCGCCAAACAACTGGGGAATGTCTCTGCATAGTAAACTCAGCGGATCTAAACATTTAACACTTCTTGATAGAGACGAGAATGAGTGGATAGTAGCAAGTAGCACCAACATAAAAGAGAGAGTGGACAGGCATAGAAGAAAGCTTATCAGTCCACACAGAATTATCAAGGCACAAAAGTACTCGACCCTCTTGCTTCCTTCAACTGTCTGGCATTCTTGCAGCATTCATCTCGGATCTGGCCACAGCTGTAGTTTGGTGCCGCTTGTTCTTATAGCGTTTAGGAGAGTTCGTTTGCCACAAGTCATACGTCGGTATGGATGGCAATGATGCGATATTCTGAGCGGTGCACCAGTCTGGGATGTCTAACTTGGGTGTTCCGAGAACTTCACAAACTCTAGGTAAGTCTGCATGGGATCTGATTACTTGTTTTCTGTTAGGTGTGTTGATCAGAAGCCCAAAGGGATGTAGCCATCTGTAGGTTAATTTCTTTTGATTCAGGACTTCTAGGAGAGGCTTTAGCTGCCTACGCTTTCCAAGTGTCATTGGAGATAAGTCCTGATACAGAGCTACAGGAGATCCTTCAATCTCTGCTGACCGATCTGCTCGCGCTGCAATCATAAGCTGCTCCTTAACTTGAAAGTTTGCAAGGCGGCATATGACGTCCCTAGGGGGCTCTTGCGGTTTAGGCAGTGGTCGGAGTGCTCTATGTACCCTGTCCATCTCGAATTTGTCGGCTGGCAGATCAGGGAGAAGACACATAAAAAATCGCTGTACCTCTTGTTCCAGCGAATCAGCAGTGATAGATTCCGGGATCCCTTTCATGCGAATGTTGTTGCGCCGTGCTCTATTATCCTGGTCTTCTACCAGTGAGTAGAGATAATTGACGTGCGCTTGAGCATTGTCTAGATTGCCTGCAACTCGGCCGTGGAAGTCCAGTGAGGCCTGCTGCGATGTTTCTAGATCATCCATCCGGACACTTAGTTGATTCATATCCCTCTTTATGTCTGCTAGGTCGCTGCGTATGGGCTCCAGCGCTTCCGCCAGCAGGGATTTCATAAAGCTTCTGGATAGAGGTAAGTCTGCTTGGTCTGTGAAGTCTTCCCTCTCGCTATCTTCCTCTGCTTCTGAATCACCATCAGTCCCGGCCGGGATAGATGCTTGGCGCGCGGCAGCCATCTTGGGCTCATAACGGACTCCGGACTTTTTTATAAATTTGTCCAGATCTCCTTGGCCTAGAGCTTGCTTGGACTTCCCAGGGGTCTCTTTAGACTTTTCTCTTACGGTTTTCCCCATTTTTGTGCAAAAAAGACGCTGTTTATAGCTCGGTTGGACCCGGATTGCAGCAGAGCTCTCTAAAACGCCTGCATCCGGCTCTGCTGCTAGGCTCCGCCCCCCAGGTTCCACATCGTTTTTCAATAAAGACCTGTGAAACACATTATGGATCTTCCAAGCCTGCGGAAGTTCGAGACGAAACGCAACCAGATTAATAATGGCAGAGATCTTGCAAGGACCAATAAATCTTGGGCTCAACTTCCAAGAGGGTACCTTCAACTTAATGTTCCTAGTGGACAACCACACCAAATCATCCACACACAGGTCCGGACCATTCATACGTTTCTTGTCAGCCATACGTTTATATCTTTTGCTCATTTTTTCCAAATTGAGTTTAATCTTCCACCAAAAAGATTAAATGAAGAAGAGAATCTTTCCTCTTGAGGTATACCAGACAAAAATGAAGACCAAACTTCCTGATTCAGAGACAAAACACTTCAAATAAGTTTCCAGATTCTGGTTAGTGCACTCAGTTTGTCCGTTCGACTGAGGGTGGAAAGCCGAAGAGAAGGACAACTGAACACCCAGGAGAGTGCAGAATGCCCTCCAGAACCTGGAAACAAATTGCATCCCCCTATCAGACACCTCATCAGAGGGAATGCTGTGTAATTTCACAATGTTATCAATAAACACTAGAGCAAGAGTTTTGGCATTGGGCAAACCTGATAATGGTATAAAGTGCGCCATCTTACTGAAGCTGTCCACCACCACCAAAATCTTCCCAGAGGTAGGCAAATCAGTGATGAAATCAATGGACAAATGCATCCAGGGACGGGATGGGATGGAAAAAGGAAGAAGAGATCCTGAAGGCCGAGTATGAGTCACCTTGGCACGTTCAGAGGTCTCACATAGCCCTCCACACCTTTACGTAAACCTGGCCACCAGAATCTCCAGGAAATAAGATCAACAGTGGACCTGCTCCCAGGGTGTCCCGCAAGGACAGTATCAGGATGTTCCTTGAATACCTTGTGCCGAAGTTCAGGAAGAACAAACAACCTCCCTGGAGGACAGGAATCAGGTGCCCCTCCTTGAGCTTCAAACACCTCAAGTTCAGGATAAAGGGCAGATACAACCACCCCATCAGCTAAAACCGGAGCAGGATCCTCCAACCCCCCCCCCCTCAGAAAAGCTACGCGACAAAGCATCCGCCTTGACGTTTTTGACCCCAGGGCAATAAGTGACCACAAAATTAAATCTGGTAAAAAACAATGACTATTTGGCCTGCCTTGGGTTCAGACGTTTCGTAATTACCGCAATGGGATGAATGGCTCCTTCTAACCAATGATGCCATTCTTCAAAGACCCATTTAATGGCCAGCAGCTCTCCATTACCAACATCATAATTTATTTCGACAGAAGAAAGTTTAAAAAAAAAAAAGCACAAGGGTGCCAATTGCCAGGAGAAGGACCCTGAGACAAAACTGCTCCGACTCCCACTTCTAACGCATCAACCTCTGCAATGAAACATCAGGTTGCACCAGAATGGGAGCAGAAGCAAAACATTTCTTTATTGCAGAAAAAGCATGTAATGCCTCGTCAGACCAGACTGAGAAAGCCACACTTTTATTGGTCATATCGGTCAAAGGCTTGACAAAGTAGAGTAATTCAGGATACATTTTCTGTAGTAATTAGTAAACCCCAAATACCGCATCAGCGCTTTATGATTCTTAGGTCGATCTCAGTCCAATACTTCATGGACCTTTTCGGGATCCATACGAAAACCTAAGGAAGAAAGCAGGTAACCCAGGAACTTCAACTCCTGAACAGCAAACACACATTTTTCCAACTTAGCATACAACTTATTCTCCCGGAGGATCAGTAATGCAAGGCCGCTGGAGCATTAGTCAACCCAAAGGGTATGACTAAGTTCTCAAAGTGGCCCTCAGGGGTATTAAAGGCCGTCTTTCATTCATCCCCTTACCTGACTCTTATCATATTATAAGCCCCTCTTAAATCCAACTTGGAAAACACCTTGGCTCCGACATTCTAATCGAATAAATCTGGGATCAAGGGAAGGGATAAGGATCACGGACAGTGATAAGATTTTTCTCCCGGAAGTCTAAATACGGTCTAAGGGTCCCATCCTTCTTTTTAAGAAAAAAGAAGCCGGCAGCCATAGGTGACATGGCCGCCTCCAAAGAATCAGGGATTGTGCTGGGTCATTCCACTCCGAATCAGTCGCCCATCTGCTAAATTCAGAGCAATTTGACTCTGCAGAACGTTTTCTCTGACGCAAGCTACGCAGCTTAGATTCAGCCAGGGAAACCCAGTCTGGGTAATCATAAATAAGGCCCAGGGCTCTGAAAAATTCATCCACCGATCGGAGGGATTGGGAACCGATTGGTAGAGAAAAGGCCCAGGACTGAGCATCAGCAGAGAAATAATAATCATCACTCTTTGACTTTTCAGTCGAAAATACAGTTTATAAGATTCTATGAACCAAACAAAATTATCATTCCCCCCAGAAAACCTATCTGGGAGAAGACCTTAGGTTCAAGGCTGACCTGGTTCCCACTGCTGGAACCAGACGCCTGAGCATTCTGAAACTGTGCAACAGAATTGCGGAGGTCAGCTGACTTCAAAGATAATCCCTGCATGCGATCAACCAATGAGTAACATTTTCCATATCTGCACAGAGCAAGGAAAATAATAACGGTAGGGGCGGTTGATAATGTCATGGTAAGTTGGCATAAGAGGAACACCAAATAAACAAACAGCGACAGGAAAACAGTCTAGGCCTCAAAGCTAGGGAAGAGGGAATGGTAACCTCCTAACAATCCCTGAGCCTCTTCCTGACTGCTGACAGTATGAGCAAGTCCTGATGGTGAATGAACTCATACGCTGGAAGCTATGCCCTTCTGATGCGGTCGCAAACCCTAACTTAGGGAGTGGGGAATGAGACAGGCGGTACCTTCCACCGTGAAGGGACCAGCGTCTCCCTGAGATCTAGAAACAACACACACACACCAAGGACAAACAGGAGAACTTAGCTTGAGACGAGAGGGAAGCAGATGAACCACAAACAACTAGAATAGAACTCCAGAAGGAAAATATCAACAGCAAAGTCAGCAGTAATAGGCAGACTTAAATAGAGCCTCTTCAGAGATAACAAGCAGAACCTGTGGAGAGGTAGGATACTGCCATCAACAACAAACAGAAAGGAAACACAGAAAGACCTCTCACGTGCCGCAAGTCTATCCGATCTTCTCATATCTCTCACAGGGGAGGCATTGACAGCTACAGTGGGATGCGAAAGTTTGGGCAACCTTGTTAATCATCATGATTTTCCTGTATAAATCGTTGGTTGTTACGATAAAAAATGTCAGTTAAATATATCATATAGGAGACACACAGTGATATTTGAGAAGTGAAATGAAGTTTATTAGATTTACAGAAAGTGTGCTATAATTGTTTAAACAAAATTAAGCAGGTGCATAAATTTGGGCACCACAAAAAGAAATGAAATCAATATTTAGTAGATCCTCCTTTTGCAGAAATGACAGCCTCTAAACGCTTCCTGTAGGTTCCAATGAGAGTCTGGATTGTGGTTGAAGGTATTTTGGACCATTCCTCTTTACAAAACATCTTTAGTTCATTCAGGCTTCCGAGCATGGACAGCTCTCTTTAAGTCACACCACAGGTTTTCAATTATATTCAGGTCTGGGCTGATATGGCCATTCCAGAACATTGTACTTGTTCCTCTGCATAAATGCCTTAGTGGATTTTGAGCCGTGTTTAGGGTCGTTGTCCTGTTGAAAGATCCAGCCTTGGCGCAGCTTCAGCTTTGTCACTGATTCCTGGACATTGGTCTCCAGAATCTGCTGATACTGAGTGGAATCCATGCGTCCCTCAACTTTGACAAGATTCCCAGTCCCTGCACTGGCCACACAGCCCCACAGCATGATGGAACCACGACCATATTTTACTGTAGGTAGCAGATGTTTTTCTTGGAATGCTGTGTTCTTTTTCCTCCATGCATAACGCCCCTTGTTATGGCCAAATAACTTAATTTTAGTTTCATCAGTCCACAGCACCTTATTCCAAAATGAAGCTGGTTTGTCCAAATGTGCTTTAGCCTACCTCAAGCGGCACTTTTTGTGCTGTGGGCGGAGAAAAGGCTTCCTCTGCATCACTCTTGCATACAGCATCTCCTTGTGTAAAGTGTGCCGAATGGTTGAACGATGCACAATGACTCCATCTGCAGCAAGATGATGTTGTAGGTCTTTGGTGCTGGTCTGTGGGTTGACGCTGACTGTTTTCACCATTTGTCGCTTCTGTCTAGCCGAGATTTTTCTTGGTCTGCCACTTTGAGCCTTAACTTGAACTGAGCCTGTGGTCTTCCATTTCCTCAATATGTTCCTAATGGTGGAAACAGACAGCTGAAATCTCTGAGACAGCTTTCTGTATCCTTCCCCTAAACCATGATGGTGAACAATCTTTGTCTTCAGGTCATTTGAGAGTTGTTTTGAGACCCCCATGTTGCTACTCTTCAGAGAAAATTAAAAGAGGAGAAAAACTTACAATTGACCCCCTCAAAAACTCTTTCTCATAATTGGATTCACCTGTGTATGTAGGTCAGGGGTCACTGAGCTTACCAAGCCGATTTGAGTTCCAATAATTAGTTCTAAAGGTTTTGGAATCAATAAAATGAGAACAGTGCCCAAATTTATGCACCTGCCTAATTTTGTTTAAACAATTATAGCACACTTTCTGTAAATCCAATAAACGTAATTTCCCTTCTCAAATATCACTGTGTGTGTCTCCTATATGATATATTTAACTGACATTTTTTTATCGTAACAACCAACGATTTATACAGGAAAATCATGACAATTAACAAGGTTGTCCAAACTTTCGCATCCCACTGTATATAGTCCATGAGAAAGGAAGGGTTAATACAACTTCTAAAACGGCAGTACAACATTGTCCACAATAAATACAGGTGGACCAAATGAACTGATCAGCAGCGTACCTGTTTGGTGGAACCTCTGAAGTAAGCATACTGGATCTCCGGAGGTCTTCTGTTAAGAATTGACTCTCCCCACTGGGAGCTGACAACCTGGAGTGATCCACTACAATAGGAGATTCTGATGTGGTCGAGGGTTTCTCGTCACTGCGAGCCAGTAATGATTCTGTGGCAGGAGTTTCATCACCTGTAGCCTGGGAACTTTCCTCAGTATTAGGAACGGTCCACCAGTCTTCAGTATCATTTTCATCAGGGATAATAAGTTCTGAGGACGGGTCAGAAGGAGGTTTCCTCTGAGCAGGTGTGGGATCTTCAGACTGGCATGGCCGTAGCATATTCCTATGTAGACTCCTTGAGGCAATCTCCTCATTTTGGTGAGACCATTGGGGTACACTCTCTTGATTACTTTGTATGGCTGTACTTCCCAACGCTCGATCAACTTGCTGTCATGTCCAGCTCTGACTATGTCGGAGGTCGGCCAGAATTGCAGCACGTGTTTAGTGTTCTGTTTAGGAGCCGTGCTGGATCCGCCTCCCATCAGGTGCACTGGGTGGGGTCAATAATTTTAATGGCTCTCTATCCCAGTGCTCTGAGCAGGTTATAGAAATGATTCTGGCCTTGGAAGCAAGGAGGGAAGGTTGTCTGTTCCAGCTCAGAAAAGATAAATGTGGTTTCAGTTTTTGTTGTTTGCTATCTTGGTTGTGTTGGTATCATCTCTCCCATCCCAGGTTCTGTGCGAGCAGGCTGCTCCTTTTCCCCTTTTTCACCATCTCAGGGAATCCAGGGTGTTTTAGCCAAGGCTCGAGGACATATCATTCCTACCATTAAGATGTGTATGTGGGCTGAGCAGAGCAGGGAGAGAAGTCAGGGAGTTGCTAGGAGGTGACCCTTCCCCTGCTTCTCGCCTACAGCCTGATTTGCTGGTTTATCTGTATGTCTGAGATCCCGTCCGGCGTGACACTTGCCTTTGGGACGTTTCTCTCGCACCAGTACGCAGTCCCCAGGCTGCAACAGAACCTCCTGGATTGGAGGATGGTCAGTATGTGTTCTGTCTTGTAAATGCTGACCTGCTAAACGGCGGATGGTCCAGAGCCTCTGTGTTAAGTGTTCTTTCACCCATGAGGTGGTCGATCGTTCTATTAGGTCCTCTGGTTGTTCTAGATTCAATTCAACGATTTCCCGACCAGCTCTTCCGAACAGTAACATGTATGGGGTGTAACAGGTGGTGGTGTGGACCCGATTATTGTGAGCCCAGACCAATACAGGAAGATAGTCAGGCCAGTGCATCTTCTTGTCTTCCTCTAGCATCCTCTGCTTTTGAAGCAGTGTCTGGTTAAAGTGCTTGCAGGCCCCATTCTCTTGGGGATGATATGGGGTTGTCCTGGATTTTTCAATGTCATACAGTCACTGTAGCTCCTCCATCACTTTCCCTTGACAACACACTCCTTGATCTGAGTGAATCCGCTTTGGACACCCATAGACCAGGATGAATTCCTGACAGACAGCCTGAGCTGCCATCTGGTCCTGAGTTGGGGTGACCACTGCATACCTGGAGAAGTGGTCAATCATGACAATTCAGTACTGTAGGCCTCTGGATTATTGTCCTGCGAGGAGATTATTTATATTTCCAGCTGTTCTTTGGTCTGTATGGCCTGTAGGGGTGCCCTCTGTTCCGTGCCTTTAGTGAGTTTGCACACTTAACCCTGTCTGCAAACTTGCTCAACCGTGGCCTCCAGTCTTAAACAATATACATAATGCTCCAGCCACTGGTAGGTCTTGACTGGCCTGAAGTGAGCTCTGAATTCATGGGCCTCTTTGGCTATCTCCTGGGCCACGTTTCTGGGAATTACTACCTGCCACCTTGCCTCTAGATCAGCAGGCTGCTGCCACTAGCGGTACAAAACAGCTCTGTGAACTTCCAGTCTGTCCCATTGATGTAGAATGGACTTTATCTCGGCATCAAGGTCAGTCTTCTTTTCTGTCAGGTTTTCTGCGCTGGGTTACCCAGCCCTTCATCTGCCGCAGTCCAGCGTCTTCATCTTGTATTCGGACCCATTCTTCTTTAGTTCTTTCTAATGTCTTGGGTAGAGCATGAGCCTCCCCACTTGACTGTGCCTCGACTGCTGGAGGTGCAAACTTGTGGAAGAGTTTCATCCTCTTCTTTTTGTTCATCGAGATCCCCTACCGGAGTTTCAAAAGTGACCCTCGACAGACCATCGGCATTAGTGTTCTCTGTAGCGAAGCGGTAGTGAATGGAGAAATTAGAAGTTTAGCGCTCCTCCTCTTCACTCACATCGGTGTGGTTTCGTCCACTTGGTTTGGACATAATCACCTTACTGGTATTTTTTTATACCTTCTAATCACTTAATTAATACAGTGTTAAGCACCGCTAACACTTAGTGAAGCAGCCCACTTCGACTCCTTTTCTTCCACTTCTATATATCTATACATAGTCTGAGTAGGGTTGAGCGAACCCGAACTGTAAAGTTCAGGTTCGTACCCAACTTTAGGATTTTTGGACCCCGGACCCGAACCCGAACATTTCTGTAAAAGTTCGGGTTCGCTCAACAAGCGGTTAACTGTCTGACCTTAGAAGCCATCACAGCCATGCCTACTAATGGCATGGCTGCAATTGGCCAGAACAGTATGTGACCCAGGCTATATATAAGCTTGAATCATGTAGCGCTGCACGTCACTCTGCTGTTACAAGTGTAGGGAGAGGATGCTGCTGTACTTGTTATTTCAGGGAGAGAATAGGAGAGAAGCTAACTCAGTGATCCACAGAGAAATAGTTGTGTGGGTGCAGGGCACAATCGTTTTACCCTGCCCTTAGCCCATTGATCAAAAAAAAAAAAAACTTTGATAATTCTGTAAGTTAGGTAGGCGGCGGTGGCCATTTTATGCAAGCTCAGTGCACCAGCACTTCATCTGAGCTTTTGGGACATTGCAAATCACAATTTTTTGGGCAAACTACAACATCTGGATTAGTCAGTGTGCAATTTAAGGTAGAAATACACCCATCATTTTCTGGGGTTTTAAAAGCACACTTTTTGGCCAAAAAACAGTATTTTCCTGATCTGCAAGTGTTAAATTCAAGTTTAATATATATAGCTTTCATATTCTGTTAACAAAAAAAAACACTGTTTTGGCAATCTACAACATCTGGATTCGTCAGTGTGCAATTTAAGCTAGAAATACAGACATCATTTTCTGGGGTTTAAAAAAAACAACACTTTTTGTGCCAAAAAACACTATTTTCCAGATCTGCAAGTGTTAAATTCAAGTTTAATATATACAGCTTTCATATTCTGTTACCCAAAAAACTATTTTTTGGCAATCTACAACATCTGAAATAGCCAGTGTGCAATTTAAGCTAGAAATGCACCCATCATTTTCTGGGGTTTTAAAAACACACTTTTTTTTTTCTTAAAAAAACTGTATTTTCCTGATCTGCAAGTGTTAAATTCAAGTTTAATATGCACAGCTTTCATATTCTGTTACCAAAATAAAAACGTTATAATTCTGTAAGTTAGGTGGGTGGCGGCGGTGGCCATTTTATGCAAGCTCCGTGCACCAGCACTGCATCTGAGCTTTTGGGACATTGCAAATCACAATTTTTTTGGCAATCTACAACATCTGGATTAGTCAGTGTGCAATTTAAGCTAGAAATAAACCCATCATTTTCTGGGGTTTGAAAAACACACTTTTTTGACAAAAAACACTATTTTCAGGCCTTGCAGCATCAGCACGTGTGAAATTACAGGCTTATATACTCCTGTCATAATCAGTTGTTAAACAAACACTCGTTTGGGCACAAACATTTTTGTTGGCAGCCTTTGATGCACAAGTCATTGTGAGATACACCCTTAATGCATTTGGGTTACAATTAGAGATTTTAAATACCACCATTTGGTGCACCAATATTAAATTCAAGCCTACACTGGTTCAGGCGATGTGAGAAACACCCTCCTCATAAAAGGGGTTTGATTCAGGCATTTGAAATATAGCCATTTTGGGCAAATAAATATTTAATTGAGGCCTACACTGGTTCAGGCCCTGTGAGATACACCCTCTACATACAGGGATTTGATTCAGGCATTTGAAATGCAGCCATTTGAAATACAGCCATTTTGGGCAAAGAAATATTTAATTCAGGCATACGCTGGTTCAGACCGTGTGAGATACACCCTCTACATACAGGGGTTTGATTCAGGTATTTGAAATACAGCCTTGTTGGGCAAAGAAATATTTAATTCAGACCTACACTGGTTCAGACCGTGTGAGATACACCCACTACATAAAAAGGGTTTGATTCAGGCATTTAAAATGCAGCCATTTGAAATACAGCCATTTTAAGCAAAGAAATCTTTAATTTAGGCCTACACTGGTTCAGACCGTGTGAGATACACCCTCTACAAACAAGGGTTTTATTCAGGCAATTGAAATACAGCCATTTTAAGCAAATACATATTTAATACAGGCCTACAATGGTGCATGCCCTGTGAGATACACCCTCTGCATACAGGGGTTTGAATAAGGCATTTGAATTACAGCCATTTGAAATACAGCCTTGTTGGGCAAAGAAATATTTAATTCAGACCTACACTGGTTCAGACCGTGTGAGATACACCCTCTACATAAAAGGGGTTTGATTCAGGCATTTGAAATACAGACATTTGAAATACAGCCTTGTTGGGCAAATAAATATTTAATTCAGGCCTACACTGGTTCAGACCGTGTGAGATACACCCTCTACATACAGGGGTTTGATTCAGGCATTTTAAATACAGCCATTTTGTGAAAATAAATATTTAATTTACGCCTACACTGGTTCAGGCCCTGTGAGATACACCCTCTACATACAGGGGTGTAATTCAGACATTTGAAATACAGCCATTTTGTGCAAAGAAATCTTTAATTTAGGCCTACACTGGTTCAGGCCCTGTGAGATACACCCTCTACATACAGGTTTTTTTTTCAGGCATTTGAAATACAGCTATTTAAAAAACAACCTTGTTGGGCAAATAAATATTTAATTCAGGCCTACATTTGCTCAGACTGTGTGAGATACACCCTCTATATACAGTGGTCTGAATCAGGCATTTGAAATACAGTAATTTGAAATACAGCCATTTTGGGCAAAAAAATATTTAATTCAGGCATATACTGGTTCAGGCCGTGTAAGATACACCCTCTACATACAGGGGTTTCATTCAGGCATTTTAAATACAGGCATTTTGGGCAAAGAAATCTTTAATTCAGGCTAGTCTGGTTCAGGCCGTGTGAGATACATCCATTACATACTGTCGTTCTTTTCTACTATTAATTAAACACTCATTTAGGGCAAGTTTCTAAATTCGAAAAATATGAGGAGAGCGTCAAATTAGGGATGTAGCCCAGGTCATGGTGCTGCTGGTGGAGCTCCTGTCGCAGGGAGAGGACGTGGTCGATCTGTGCCAGCTACACACACAAGTGAAACCCCTTCCTCAGGTGCGAGTAGGCGACAGAACCTGCAGTGATATTTGGTCGGGTCTAATGTGGCTCTACGAATGGTGAGGCCAGAACAAGTACAAGCGATAGTAGATTAGGTTGCTGAGAGTGGATCCAGTTCCTTCACATTGTCTCCCACCCAGTCTCCTGCTGAAAGACCACAGTTGGCACCTGCAGCCGATGTCCATCAGTCTTTCACCTCACCCCCTTGCAAATCAGCCAAGCAGTCTGGGCCTCAAGTCATGCAGCACTCTCTTCTGCTTTTTGATGACTCTGTTAGCAGGGTTTTCCAGACCCATCCACCTAGCTCTCCCCCATAAGTGGGAGAGATCGAGTACACCGATGCCCAACCACTTATCTTTCAAGATGAGTACATGGGAGGACGATCGCAAGATGTCTCGGATGATGACGAAACACAGGTGCCAACTGCTGGGGCTTTCGAAAGTGTGCAGACTGACAAGGAAGGCAGGGGTGAAGACTGGGTGGAAGATGATGTGGAGGATGATGAGGTCCTTGACCCCACATGGAATCAAGATCATGCGAATGACCTATGTAGTTCGGAGGAAGAAGCGGTGGTTGCACAGAGCCACCAGCACAGCAGAAGAGGGAGCAGGGTGCAAAAGCGGATTGTCCATCCTCTAGACAGTACGCCTCCTACTGCCCACTTCAGCAAGGGACTGAGCACACAAAAGCCATCTCCAAGAAGTTCCCTGGCATGGCAGTTCTTCAGACAATGTGCTGACGACAAGACACAAGTGGTTTCAGGCTGTGCAATCAGAGCCTGGAGCAAGGCATAAACGTTCTCAACCTGAGCACAACCTGCATGACCAGGCATTTAAGTGCAAAGCATGAGCTGCAGTAGAGTAGACACCTCAAAAACCAATAAAGGTCTCTGGCTCCTCCTGCTTCCTCTTCTGCTGCAGTCTCAGCCTCTTCATCCACCTCTGGAGTGACAGTGCCATCTGCCACTCCGCAAACAGAGGATCTGCCAGCAACACCAACACCTGGGTCACCAAGCATCTCCACAATGTCCCACGGAAGCGTTTAGCTCTCCATGTCCCAAACGCTGAAAAGGAAGAGGATGTACCCCCCTACCCACCTGTGATCACTAGCCCTGAATGCCAGCATTTCTAAATTACTGGCCTTTGAAATGTTGTCATTCCGTCTGGTGGAGACAGATAGTTTTAAAGGCCTTATGGCGGTGGCTGTTCCACAGTATGTCGTGCCCAGCCGTGACTACTTTTCCAGGTGAGCCATCCCTTCCCTGCACAACCAAGTAGGGGGAAAAAAATCAGGTGTGCACTGCGCAACGCCATCTGTGGCAAGGTGCACCTGACTATGGGTACGTGGACTAATAAGACGGTCAGGGCCGTTATATCTCCATAACAGCACACTGGGTAAATGCAGTGGTGGCTGGGCCTGAGGAGGATAGCAGTTTGGCGCATATTCGGCCACCACCGAGGATTGCAGGGCGCTTCAGTTTGCCTCCTGTTGCTTCCTCCTCCTACTCTGCTTCCTCATCCTCTACCAGCTCCACATCCGGTCAGCGTAACACCTTCACCACCAACTTCAGCACAGCCAGGGGTAAACGACAGCAGGCAGTTATAAAACGTATCTGTTTGGGGGACAAACCCACACCACGAAGGAGCTGTGGACATGCCTTGAACAACAGACCGATGAGTGGTTTGTGCCAGTCAACCTGAAGCCCGGCGTGGTGTGCGATAATGGGCGAAATCTTGTAGCAGCTCTGGGACTAGCCGGTTTGACACACATCCCTTGCCTGGCGCATGTGCTGAATTTGGTGGTGCAGAGATTCCTTAAAAATTACTCCGACATGTCAGAGCTGCTGCATAAAGTGCGGGCCATCTGTGCACGCTTTAGGCGTTCTCACCCTGCTGCTCGCCTGTCAGCGCTGCAGCAAAACTTCGGTTTTCCCGCTCACCGCCTCATATGCGACATGCCCACAAGGTTTATGGGTGGCCACGCTGCTGGATCCCTGTTACAAGGCACATTTTACAGTGTTTTCTGTTTTTTTAATCACGTCCAGTTGGATCAATTTGGTTTACTTGGAACCACCAGAATAGGTTCACCCGCCATTGGTATTTGTCTATTGGGAATGAAAACATTTTTTCACCTCACTATAACACTTGTGCAGCCTTCCCTAAATAGTCACTGAACGGCACTTAGTTTGTGGTGCTATTTCATATAGCATATTTTATATTTTTCCTTCTATCCACACTTCCATTTTCTCCATCCCTCTGGCGCCTTTTCCCCAGGACCTCTAGTCTGGGGGGAACCACTCAACCTCTTTTTTTCTTGTCTCTTATTGCATTACAAGGACAACGTATCATCCTTAATTCCTTCACTGGAGTATGATCGTAAGATGCGCGAGTACAAGTGCACACTGGTAGACGCGCTGCTGGTGGCATTCCCATCTGACAGCGGAGGCTCAGTGGAAGCATAAGGCAAAGGCAGAGGACGAGGAAGAGGTCGCCAACGCAGCTGGGGCACTGTCAGCACCTCAGAAAGCAGGGTTAGCATGGCCGAAATGTGGAAAAGCTTTGTCAGCACGCCACAACAACCAGCACCACCAGCTGATATAGAACGTCTTAGCAGGAGGCAGAATTTCCCCAAATGCAGCCCTGTAGCCCTTTCCATTAAATTTTTACAGCCATTTTAGTCCTCAAAAGTTCGGGTCCCCATTGACTTCAATGGGGTTCGGGTTCGGAGTCAAGTTCGGGTCCCGAACTCGAACTTCTTTTCGATGTTCGGCCGAACCTGTCGAACCCCGAACATACAGGTGTCTGCTCAACTCTAAGTCTTAATCATAGTCCTGTTGGCGCCTCTCTACACTTCTCCAGGGGCACTTAGTTGATCCCTTGAAAGAATTTGGATAACCTTGTTTCCTTTTTTCCTCTTTTTTTGCACGTTTTCTAGTGTCCAGATGGGCCAGGGGGTTGTTTTCAGTCCGTACAAAGCCCCTGTCAGATATCCTGCAAACTTCACAGTCATGGCCCACACCAGGGTAAGGAGTTCCAGTCGAAAGGAACTGTAGTTGTGGAGGTTTTGCTCCGTATCCCGCAGGGACCTACTGACATAGGCGATAACTCTTTCGTGTCCATCTTGTACCTGCGACAGGACTGCCCAGAGTCCGTAGAGACTTCCATCAGTAGATAAGAGAAATGGTTTGTCAAAGTCGTCATAAGCCAAGATGGTGGCCGATGTCAGGGCTTCTTTCAGGGCCTGGAAGGCCTCCTCCTTTTTCTGTTTCCAGGGAACACTTTGCCTCTTAGGTCTCCCAGTTGTTCCTCTCAACAACTCATTCAGAGGACTACTTTATGTAGTCTTTCATGAACCGCAGATAGTACCCGGTCAGTCCAAGGAAGGCCTTCAACTCCCACAGCGTTCTGGGCACTAGCCATTCTCATATTGCAGCCACTTTGTCTTGGGGCGGCAGCACTCCGTCTTCGTCTTGGGACACCATATGGCCCAAGTACTCAATCTCCCTCTTGAAGAGATGACACTTCTTTGGCTTTACCTTCAGGTCATGGTTTTGCCGTCGCTCGAGTACCTGTCCTAGTCGATTTAGGTGTTCCTGAAAAGTAGCGGACTACATAATGATATTGTCCAGGTATATCAGAGTGGCTTCAAAATTCAGGTATCCCAGACATCTCTCCATCGGTATTATGTTACCTGTGACCCGGTGTTCTGAGCCGTGCTGGGTAATTTGGCTCTCAACCTCCCCCACAGTACGCCGCACTACTGCGGGGGCCGGAAGTTTAACGGCGGTTCTGGGTGTCCAAATATTCTCCTTCATCTGTGAAAATAATCAGTAGATCAAGGAAAAATAGAGACAAAATAATGCACTGATTAAAATGCACCAATAAAGAAAGAAAAAAGAAAAAACGCATCAACAACACTAGAATACAACGTATGGATAATGCATTAATCGTGCATGAAGGGATCTATAGTTGTCCTACGAATTTAATGTAAAGTATAATTGAAAGTCCAAAATTATGCATATATTTTTTATTTTTTACTTTTACGTATACATATTTATACATTTTATGCCTTTTATATAATATATTCTTTTAAATGAATACAACACATGTGCACTTTAATTGTATTCATATTTATATTCATTTGAGAGCTGTTTTATGCATAAGTAACACCTCTGAATCCAATCCAAGTTTTATCTGTGCCTTAATCATGAGGCTTATAAAAGACCTTTGGAGGAACGCAGTCTTGTAGCCACTGATGAAGAGGCAAGTCGCCTCGAAACGCATCTGGCAGTCTTTGTTTTCTCTAAACTCTCTGCTGGTCCTGACCAGAAGGAAATAGAACCTCTTTTGCTTTTAAGGAATCATCTTCATCCTCATCTAAATACAGCATTTTTAAGAATTGCCATATAGGGCCTGTGACTGACAGGACCTGTGAGTCACATGACCATAGCAGCTGACTGACGAACAAACCAATTGACTGGATCATCTGACCTTCCTGACTGGATTATCTAACCTCAGTAACAATTACACACACCTACCAATTATTGTAGCCAAGCGCATTCATCACGTGGAGTCAGCATCCTGGTCGAATTGTCCATACAGAGTTTCTTTACCTACCGTCTCCTGGAACCAGTGCCCGAATTTACACGTAGGTTGGCTCTTATGCCCCTACACAAAACGGACACTGTATTACCAACAGAGCGGCAAAAGCCTCAGAGAGGCAACTCTGAATTGCTGTGCGGTTATTTACACTTGGCTGTGTTCCTATCTATTTGGCTGTGCACATTGCAGTGTCTCCAACATTGAGACTTTTTTGCATTGGATATCTGGTCTTGATGATATTTATGGGCCTCTGGTTAACATCGATAATTTTTTTGTGAACATTTATCACCCTCTATCTAGAGACAACAGCTAATTTTCACACCTCCTCAATCAGTGGATTTATGCGATGATTTATTTGATTGATTTTATTGCTTAGTTTATTTTATTTCATTAGGTATATGTTCCCACTGATATTTTATTAGGCATATGATCCCATTTTATGGTCTATTATTGTATTTGAATAAATTGTCATCATATTATTTACTCCAGAAGGTGGTGTGCCTGCTCATTTGCTTGTTTATTCGGCTTTATTAAATAACAGAATATAACGGCTGGAAAATCGGATTAACAGTATTGTGCCGATGCACCAGGGGCGCAATCGACAAATGACAGGAACAGTGTTAACAAGTTTACATAACTTTACAGGAAGGATAACTGAACTTTGCATCTACCAAATATGCTCCAACCAGCAAGCACATAAAAATATAGGCTACTCTCCTCTATTATTTTCCTGTCTGCCCCTGCTACCCAGGGGCACGTTTCTACAATGCTCTGACTACAGTATCCTGTTCTATGACCTATCACTAGTGATGTCCCAAACTATTTGCCGGCGAACATAGCTTGTTCGCGTTCGCCGCGGCGGGCGAACATGTGCGATGTTCGGTCCGCCCCCTATACATCATCATTGAGTAAACTTTAACCCTGTACCTAACAGTCAGCAGACACATTCTAGCCAATCAGCAGCAGACCCTCCATCCCAGACCCTCCCACCTCCTGGACAGCATCCATTTTAGATTCATTCGGAAGCTGCATTCCCAGTGAGAGGAGGGACAGTGCTGCTGCTGCTGATTCAATAGGGAAAGCGTTAGCTAGGGCAGTGTTCTGTGTCCACAGACTCATATGCTATAAGGACAGCACGCCAAAAAGCCCTTTTCAGGGCTGGTACATCAGTCTGCTTTTTTTTGTATTTTATATATATATATATATATATATATATATATACATATATATATTGCAATATTTTTTTTTAACTGCAAGGTATTTTCTGTCACACCCTGTATGAATGGTGTGCACACAGTGCTGTCTGTGACTGAGCCTGCAGCCTCTCTGCTGCTTTCTTTAATGAGGCGTCAGATACAAGTGAAGTGGTTGATGATGACGATGTGTCCGTGGATGCCACGTGGGTGCCTGCTCGAAGAGAAGTAGAAGAGGGGGAAAGTTCAGAAGGGGAGACAGAGAGAAGGAGGAGACAAGTTGGAAGCAGGGGAAGGTCGTCGCAAGGAGCTAGTGGCACAGTCAAACAGAATGTATCGGCACCCGGGGTCAGCCAGACAGCACGCCAATCAACGCATGCTGTTGCCACCACCAGAATGCCGTCATTGCAAAGCTCAGCAGTGTGGCATTTTTTTGGTGTGTCTGCCTCTGATAACAGCAATGCCATTTGCAACCTGTGCCAAAAGAAACTGAGTCGTGGGAAGTCCAACACCCACCTCGGTACAACTGCTTTGCGAAGGCACATGATCTCACATCACAAACGCCAATGTGATCAACACATGAGTACAAGCAGCACACAATCTCAAAGACACCATCCTCCTCCTGGTCCAGCATCTTCAGCCACGTCAACCACTGCTGTCCTCCTTTCCCCCTCTCAACCACCCGCCACTCCGCCTCTCACCTTCAGCAGTTCAATCTCATCTGCCAACAGTCAGGTGTCTGTAAAGGAAATGTTTGAGCGTAAGAAGCTAATGTCACAGAGTCACCCCCTTGCCCGGCGTCTGACAGCTGGCTTGACGGAACTCTTAGCCCACCAGCTTTTACCATACCAGCTGGTGGAGTCTGAGGCCTTCAAAAAATTTGTCGCTATTGGGACACCACAGTGGTAGGTACCCGGACGAATTCTTTAAAAAAAAAAAAAGGCAATCCCAAACCTCTACTCAGTGATTGAAAAGGAAGTCATGGCATCTCTGGCATACAGTGTTGGGGAAAGGGTCCATCTGACCACTGATACCTGGTCTACAAAGCATGGTCAGGGCAGGTATATTACTTACACTGTGCATTGGGTCAACCTGCTGACGGCTGCCAAGCATGGAATGCGTGGCTCTGCAGCGGAGTTGGTGACACTGCCACAAATTGCAGGCAGGCCTACTGCCACCTCCTCTACTCCTCCTACTCCATCCTCTTCCATAGCCTCCTCTGCTGAGTCCTCTTCTGCTGCGGCGTCTGGCTGCACATCAACTGAATCCACCCAGCTCCCCAGGGGCTATTCCACATCCCGGATACGACAGTGTCACGCTGTCTTGGGGTTGACTTGCCTAAAACAGAGAGCCACACCGGACCAGCACTCCTGTCTGCCCTGAACGCACAGGTGGATCAGTGGCTGACCCCGCACCAACTGGTGATCGGCAAAGTGGTGTGTGACAATTGAATTTGGGCACGTTGTCACATGTGCCGTGCATGGCACATGTGTTGAATCTTATCTTACAACGCTTTGTGTCTAAGTACCAAGCCTGGGTGGCTTACAGGACGTCCTTAAGCAGGCCAGGAAGGTGTGTGGCCATTTCAGGCATTCCTACATGGCCATGGCGCACTTTTCAGACATTCAGCGCCGAAATAACATGCCAGTGAGGCGCTTGATTTGCGACAGCCCGACATGTTGGAATTCAACACTCCTAATGTTCGACCGCCTGCTCCAACATGAAAAAGCCGTCAACGAGTATTTGTATGACCGGGGTGCTAGGACAGCCTCTGCGGAGCTGGGAATTTTTTTGCACGTTACTGAACGCTCATGTGCAATGCCTGTAGGCTCATGCGTCCTTTTGAGGAGGTGACAAACCTAGTCAGTCGCACCGAAGGCACCATCAGCGACCTTATCCCATTTGTTTTCTTCCTGGAGCGTGCCCTGCGAAGAGTGCTGGACCAGGCTGTAGATGAGCGTGAAGAGAAAGAGTTGTGGTCACCATCACCACCAGAAATAGCCTTGTCATCATTGCTTGCCAGACCTGCGGCAACGCTGGAAGAGGAGTATGAGGAAGAGGAGTCAGAGGAGGAATGTGGCTTTGAGGAGGAGGAAGACCAACCACAGCAGGCATCCCAGGGTGCTCGTTGTTGTCACCTATCTGGGACCCGTGGTGTTGTACGTGGCTGGGGGGAAGAACAGACCGTCAATGACATCAGTGAGGACGAGGAACAGGAAATGAGTAGCTCGGCATCCAACCTTGTGCAAATGGGGTCTTTCATGCTGTCATGTCTGTTGAGGGACCCTCGTATAAAAAGGATGAAGGAGAACGACCTGTACTGGGTGTCCATGCTACTAGACCCCTGGTATAAGCAGAAAGTGGCGGAAATGTTACCAAATTACCGAAAGTCAGAAAGGATGCAGCAGTTCAAAACCAAACTAAAAAAATATGCTTTACACAGCTTATAAGGGGGATGTCACAGCACAATGGGAATCTAACAGGGGAAGAGGTGAAAGTAATCCTCCTCCTACCACGACGGCAAGGACAGGACGCTTTACAGATGTGTTGTTGATGGAGGACATGCGGATCTTTTTCAGTCCTACACATTGCCACTAGAGATGTCGCGAACATAAAATTTTCCGTTCGCGAACGGCGAACGGGAATTTCTGCAAATGTTCGCGAACGGGCGAACCGCCATTGACTTCAATAGGCAGGCGAATTTTACCCACAGGGACTATTTCTAGCCACAGTGTGATCATAAGATGCGCGAGTACAAGTGCACACTGGTAGACGCGCTGCTGGTGGCATTCCCATCTGACAGCGGAGGCTCAGTGGGAGCACAAGGCAAAGGCAGAGGACGAGGAAGAGGTCGCCAACGCAGCTGGGGCACTGTCAGCACCTCAGAAGGCAGGGTTAGCATGGCCGAAATGTAGAAAAGCTTTGTCAGCACACCACAACAACCAGCACCACCAGCTGATATGGAATGTCTTAGCAGGAGGCAGCATTTCACCAACATGGTGGAGTAGTATGTGTGCACACGCCTACACGTACTGAATGACGGGTCTGCCCCCTTCAACTTCTGGGTCTCCAAATTGGGCACATGGCCTGAGCTTGCCCTTTATTCCTTGGAGGTGCTGGCCTGCCCTGCAGCCAGTATATTATCTGAACGTGTGTTTAGCACGGCAGGGGGCGTCATCACAGACAAGCGCAGCCGCCTGTCCACAGCCAATGTGGACAAACTCACATTCATTAAAATGAACCAGGCATGGATCCCTCAGGATTTGTCCGTACCTTGTCCAGAATAGACATGTATACCGGCACTAACCAGCCATTGTTATACTGCAGCGCAATTGCTCATGTTTGTATTTTGGATATTTCACACTCTTTTGGAGTGTACCTTAATTTAATTTTTTTTTATTAAAACTAAAAACCTGTGTTGGCTATGTCGTCCTCCTCCACTGCCGCTTCCACCTACTCCTCTACGTCCACCGCCTCCTCAAACTCCTACTGCATATAGAACGCCACCTCATAAATCAATTTATTTATTTTTTTGTACGTGTTTTATTTTATATCATTTCACTGCTTTGTCATTTACATTTTCTGGTGAAATTCACCAATTTCACCTAGTAGGCTGGTTTAAAAAAAAATTGTCATTATCATTTTCGTGTGAAATTTACCAATTTTTGGGTGTATAGTACCACTGCTATACCTATTAGACGGTTAAAATAAATTAAAAAAATTATCTGCCTATTTTTGGGTGAAATTAACTCATTTTTGGGTGTATAGTACCACTGCTATACCTAGTTGGCCGGTTAACAAAAACAAAAAAATTGTCAGTTACATTTTCTGGGGAAATTCAGCAACTTTTTTTGTGTGATGTACCACTGTTATACCTATTAGACCGGTAAAAAATAACATTTGTCAGTTACATTTTATGGTCAAATTCACCAATTTTTATTTCACATTTTCGGGTGACAATAAAAAATTATTATTTTCTGTCTTAGACCCCTGCTCTACCAAGTAGACAGGTTAATTAATTTCTGTAATTTTTCTGTTACATTCTTGGGTTGACATTATACAATTTTAGACGCGAATAAACCCCTGCTCTGCATAGGTGACAGGGAATACAATATCTGAAATGCTTCTTTAATTGATGCGCGCCACCTCCTTTGATTCAATGCTTAAACTTAAACAAGTTGTACCACATTTAAAGGGGTTCTGCACTTTCAATTAACTGATGATCTATCCTCTGGATAGATCATCAGCTTCTGATCGGCGGGGGTCCGACACCCGGGACCCCCGCCGATCAGCTGTTTGAGAAGGCAGCGGCGCTCCAGCAGCGCCGCGGCCTTCTCACTGTTTACCGCCGGGCTGCCCGCCCACTGACGTCACGACTTGTATCAACTAGAGTGGGCGCGGCTAAGCTCCATTCAAGTGAACAGAGCTTAGCCGCGCCCACTCTAGTTGATACAAGTCGTGACGTCAGTGGGCGGGCGGCCCGGCAGTAAACAGTGAGAAGGCCGCGGCGCTGCTGGAGCGCCGCTGCTGGAGCGCCGCTGCCTTCTCAAACAGCTGATCGGCGGGGGTCCCGGGTGTCGGACCCCCGCCGATCAGAAGCTGATGATCTATCCAGAGGATAGATCATCAGTTAATTGAAAATGCAGAACCCCTTTAAGCTTCAATACTTTGTCCCTCATTTCCGCTATACTCTTTTGGCCAACATTTGCACCTCAATAGCTTTTCCCACAATTCCGTTTGACTCTTTTTACCTACATTTGGGCTTCTGTAATTTGTCCCACATTTGCGCCTCAATAGCTTTTCCCACATTTCTGCTTGATCCCAATTTATTTTAATGAATTTATCTCCCTTAAATTTGGTTTCTTTTGCAAACGCTCCCTCTCCGGCCTGGAACCCTGATTCCCCGCCACCCATGATCACCATGGTAGGTGCATAAAAGAACATCGAAAGTTGATAGAGCAGATATCAAATTTGATCGTGAAGATCACGGGGACGTGCGACATGGTGGGGCAGTAAGTATGCACATGCCTACATGAACTAACTGACAGGGGTCAGCCCCTGCAACTTCTGGGTCTCCAAATTGGGCACATGGCCTGAGCGTGCCCTTTACTCCTTGAAGGTGCTGGCATGCCCTGCAGCCGGTGTATTGTCTGAACGTGTGTTTAGCACGACTGGTGGGTTATATTTCCAAATGTTTTGGGGTGCACCCTAATTTAAAAAAATAAAAATACATTTTTAACAAAAAAGCAGTGTAGGGTACCTCCTCCTCCTCCACTGCCACTTCCACCTACACCGCCTCATCCACCACCTCCTCAACCTCCTACTCCATATGGACCTGGTCCTCCTAGATCAAGATTTATTTATTTTTTTTTACGTATTTTATGTTATTTTAAGTCATTTCCCTATCCACATTTGTTTGCAGAGCACTTGCCGTGCTTTTTACCACATTTTGACGACATATGCAGCCCTGTAGCCCTTTCCATTAAATTTTTACAGCCATTTTAGTCCTCAAAAGTTCGGGTCCCCATTGACTTCAATGGGGTTCGGGTTCGGAGTCAAGTTCGGGTCAAGTTCGGGTCCCGAACTCAAACTTTTTTTCGATGTTCGGCCGAACCTGTCGAACCCCGAACATACAGGTATCTGCTCAACTCTAAGTCTGAGTCATAGTCCTGTTGGCGCCTCTCTCCACTTCTCCAGGGGCACTTAGTTTATCCCTTGAAAGAATTTGGATAACCTTGTTTCCTTTTTTCTTCTTTTTTGCACGTTTTCTAGTGTCCAGATGGGCCAGGGGGTTGTTTTCAGTCCGTACAAAGCCCCTGTCAGATATCCCGCAAACTTCACAGTCATGGCCCACACCAGGGTAAGGAGTTCCAGTCGAAAGGAACTGTAGTTGTGGAGGTTTCGCTCCGTATCCTGTAGGGACCTACTGGCATAGGCGATAACTCTTTCGTGTCCATCTTGTACCTGCGACAGGACTGTCCCGAGTCCGTAGAGACTTCCATCAGTAGATAAGAGAAACGGTTTGTAGAAGTCATCATAAGCCAAGATGGGGGACGATGTCAGGGCTTCTTTCAGGGCCTGGAATGCCTCCTCCTTTTTCTGTTTCCAGGGAACACTTTGCCCCTTAGGTCTCCCAGTCGTTCCTCTCAACAACTCATTAGGAGGACTACTTTGCGTAGTCTTTCATGAACCGCAGATAGTACCCGGTCAGTCCAAGGAAGGCCTTCAACTCCCACAGCGTTCTGGGCACTAGCCATTCTCATATTGCAGCCACTTTGTCTTGGGGCGGCAGCACTCCGTCTTCGTCTTGGGACACCATATGGCCCAAGTACTCAATCTCCCTCTTGAAGAGATGACACTTCTTTGGCTTTACCTTCAGGCCATGGTTTTGCAGTCGCTCGAGTACCTGTCCTAGTCGATTTAGGTGTTCCTGAAAAGTAGCGGACTAAATAATGATATTGTCCAGGTATATAAGAGTGGCTTCAAAATTCAGGTATCCCAGACATCTCTCCATCAGCCGCTGGAAGATGCCAGGGGCATTAGACAGCCCAAATGGCATCCTGTTGAATTCAAATAGTCCCAAGGGGAGTATGAATGCTGTCTTTGCCCTGTCCTGCTCTGCCACGGGTACCTGCCAGTACTCGCTTGCTAGATCCAGGGTGGAGAATTATTTAACCTGTCCTAGAGCCATCAGAGACTCCTCGATGTTAAGCAGAGGGTATGAGTCTCGTGCGGTATACCAGTAATCCACACAAAACCGAATAGTGCCGTCCTTCTTCTTAACAAGCACCACTGGGGTTGCCCAAGGACTCTGCCTACTCTGCACCATTCCGGAGTCTATCATCTGTTTTTAACAATGTCTTCACCTCCTTGCACAACTTGGGCGGAATCTACTGATATCTCTCCCGAATTAAGGAGTGTCCCCCGTTGGTATCTCATGCGTGATAGCATCTGTACAGCCAAAGTAATGAGCATGGCGGGCAAACGCAGTATGATTCTTCCACAGCATGGTTTCAACTGCTTGCAAGCGGTCCGAACTGAGAGCCTTCACATCTATCTCCATTTGGTCCAAGATGGTTCTCCCATTCCATTCTGGGGTCAGCGCCTCTTCTGCGCTGGCAGTAACTGGCAAGCTTCAAACAGCCTCACCTACCGGATCTAGATTCACTTTTCTCCGACTCAGCACTTCTCCCCTATGTAGGTACACACAAGCCAGTTCCACTCCTGGCATCAAGGAGACTTCTAGATGTCCCAGATTCACAGCTCTTATGGGTACTCGTTAATTTTGGACCATTGCCTGTCTGGGCCACCAGGGCATCGTGGCTCCCCCAAGGCCTACCAGTTCAATGATCACCTCCATACCTTCAAGTTTGCAGAAGGTTCCCATGGGCAGTGTCAGTACAGTCTCCCGACCATGAGGGAGAGTGAGGATAGCCCTTCCTGGCACTCGGATAGTTCCCACAGAATGATGCTGGGACACTCTTCTGTGTCACGCAGAATTGGATCAACCATTGAAATGCCTTCTGGGTGGGTTTGTGCGGAGTGGCCTGCTTCCAATAACCCGGGCCCCGTTTAGTGAACATGATCTAGTCCAATTCTCACAGAATATTCATGCCCATTATCACCGATACATCCTCTTTGACATCTGCGGGACTAGCAGGATACCTTTTCTCCCCACTTCTTGTCCACATAGCCGTACATTTATCCACACGACTCCTGTGACAGGGATCTGTTGTTGATTAGCCGCTGTAACCCGGACCAATGTCTCCCGCTCTGGCTTGGCCAGTGCTTGAACATAACGGTTGAAGTATGACTCAGGCATATGTTACCTGTGACCCGGTGTTCTGAGCCGTGCTGGGTAATTTGGCTCTCCACCTCCCCCACAGTACGCCGCACTACTGCGGGGGCTGGAAGTTTAACGGCGGTTCTGGGTGTCCAAATATTCTCCCTCATCTGTGAAAATAATCAGTAGATCAAGGAAAAATAGAGAAAAAATAATCCACTGGTTAAAATGCACCAATAAAGAAAGAAAAAAGAAAAAACACATCAACAACACTAGAATACAACATATGGATAATGCACTAATCGTGCATGAAGGGATCTATAGTTGTCCTACGAATTTAATGTAAAGTATAATTGAAAGTCCAAAATTATGCATATATTTTTTATTTTTTACTTTTACGTATACATATTTATACATTTTATGCCTTTTATATAATATATTCTTTTAAATGAATACAACACATGTGCACTTTAATTGTATTCATAATTATATTCATTTGAGAGCTGTTTTATGCATAGGTAACACCTCTGAATCCAATCCAAGTTTTATCTGTGCCTTAATCATGAGGCTTATAAAAGACCTTTGGAGGAACGCAGTCCTGTAGCCACTGATGAAGAGGCAAGTCGCCTCGAAACGCATCTGGCAGTCTTTGTTTTCTCTATACTCTCTGCTGGTTCTGACCAGAAGGAAATAGAACCTCTTTTGCCTTTAAGGAATCATCTTCATCCTCATCTAAATACAGCATTTTTAAGAATTGCCATATAGGGCCTGTGACTGACAGGACCTGTGAGTCACATGACCATAGCAGCTGAATGACGAACAAACCAATTGACCGGATCATCTGACCTTCCTGACTGGATTATCTGACCTCAGTAACAATTACACACACCTACCAATTATTGTAGCCAAGCGCTTTCATCACGTGGAGTCAGCATCCTGGGCGAATTGTCCATACAGAGTTTCTTTACCTAACGTCTCCTGGAACCAGTGCCCGAATTTACACGTAGGTTGGCTCTTATGCCCCTACACAAAACGGACACTGTATTACCAACAGAGCGGCAAGAGCCTCAGAGAGGCAACTCTGAATTGCTGTGCGGTTATTTACACTTGGCTGTGTTCCTATCTATTTGGCTGTGCACATTGCAGTGTCTCCAACGTTGAGACTTTTTTGCATTGGATATCTGGTCTTGATGATATTTATGGGCCTCTGGTTAACATCGATAACTTTTTGTGTGAACATTTATGGCCCTCTATCTAGAGGCAACAGCTAATTTTCACACCTCCTCAATCAGTGGATTTATGCGATGATTTATTTGATTGATTTTATTGCTTAGTTTATTTTATTTCATTAGGTATATGTTCCCACTGATATTTTATTAGGCATATGATCCCATTTTATGGTCTATTATTGTATGTGAATAAATTGTCATCATATTATTTACTCCAGAAGGTGGTGTGCCTGCTCATTTGCTTGTTTATTCGGCTTTATTAAATAACAGAATATAACGGCTGGAAAATCGGATTAACAGTATTGTGCCGATGCACCAGGGGCGCAATCGACAAATGACAGGAACAGTGTTAACAAGTTTACATAACTTTACAGGAAGGATAATTAAACTTTGCATCTACCAAATATGCTCCAACCAGCAAGCACATAAAAATACAGGCTACTCTCCTCTATTATTTTCCTGTCTGCCCCTGCTACCCAGGGGTACGTTTCTACAACGCTCTGACTACAGTATCCTGTTCTATGACCTATTACTAGTCCCAAACTATTTGCCGGCGAACAGTTCCCGGCGAACATAGCTTGTTCGCGTTCGCCGCGGCGGGCGAACATATGCGATGTTCGGTCCGTCCCCTATACATCATCATTGAGTAAACTTTGACCCTGTACCTAACAGTTAGCAGACACATTCCAGCCAATCAGCAGCAGACCCTCCCTCCCAGACCCTCCCACCTCCTGGACAGCATCCATTTTAGATTCATTCGGAAGCTGCATTCTCAGTGAGAGGAGGGACAGTGCTGCTGCTGCTGATTCAATAGGGAAAGCGTTAGCTAGGGCAGTGTTCTGTGTCCACAGACTCATCTGCTGTAAGGACAGCGTCCTGACAGCACCCCAAAAAGCCCTTTTCAGGGCTGGTACATTAGTCTGCTTTTTTTTTCTTTTTATATATATATATATATATATATATATACAGGTCCTTCTCAAAAAATTAGCATATTGTGATAAAGTTCATTATTTTCTGTAATGTACTGATAAATATTAGACTTTCATATATTTTAGATTCATTACACACCAACTGAAGTAGTTCAAGCCTTTTATTGTTTTAATATTGATGATTTTGGCATACAGCTCATGAAAACCCAAAATTCCTATCTCAAAAAATTAGCATATCATGAAAAGGTTCTCTAAACGAGCTATTAACCTAATCATCTGAATCAACTAATTAACTCTAAACACCTGCAAAAGAATCCTGAGGCTTTTAAAAACTCCCAGCCTGGTTCACTACTCAAAACCGCAATCATGGGTAAGACTGCCGACCTGACTGCTGTCCAGAAGGCAATCATTGACACCCTCAAGCAAGAGGGTAAGACACAGAAAGAAATTTCTGAACGAATAGGCTGTTCCCAGAGTGCTGTATCAAGGCACCTCAGTGGGAAGTCTGTGGGAAGGAAAAAGTGTGGCAGAAAACGCTGCACAACGAGAAGAGGTGACCGGACCCTGAGGAAGATTGTGGAGAAGGACCAATTCCAGACCTTGGGGGACCTGCGGAACCAGTGGACTGAGTCTGGAGTAGAAACATCCAGAGCCACCGTGTACAGGCGTGTGCAGGAAATGGGCTACAGGTGCCGCATTCCCCAGGTCAAGCCACTTTTGAACCAGAAACAGCGGCAGAAGCGCCTTACCTGGGCTACAGAGAAGCAGCACTGGACTGTTGCATGTCATTCGGAAATCAAGGTGCCAGAGTCTGGAGGAAGACTGGGGAGAGGGAAATACCAAAATGCCTGAAGTCCAGTGTCAAGTACCCACAGTCAGTGATGGTCTGGGGTGCCATGTCAGCTGCTGGTGTTGGTCCACTGTGTTTTATCAAGGGCAGGGTCAATGCAGCTAGCTATCAGGAGATTTTGGAGCACTTCATGCTTCCATCTGATGAAAAGCTTTATGGAGATAAAGATTTCATTTTTCAGCACGACCTGGCACCTGCTCACAGTGCCAAAACCACTGGTAAATGGTTTACTGACCATGGTATTACTGTGCTCAATTGGCCTGCCAACTCTCCTGACCTGAACCCCATAGAGAATCTGTGGGATATTGGGAAGAGAAAGTTGAGAGACGCGAGACCCAACACTCTGGATGAGCTAAAGGCCGCTATGGAAGCATCCTGGGCCTCCATAACACCTCAGCAGTGCCACAGGCTGATTGCCTCCATGCCACGCCGCATTGAAGCAGTCATTTCTGCAAAAGGATTCCCGACCAAGTATTGAGGGCATAACTGAACATAATTATTTGAAGGTTGACTTTTTTTGTATTAAAAACACTTTTCTTTTATTGGTCGGATGAAATATGCTAATTTTTTGAGATAGGAAATTTGGGTTTTCATGAGCTGTATGCCAAAATCATCAATATTAAAACAATAAAAGGCTTGAACTACTTCAGTTGGTGTGTAATGAATCTAAAATATATGAAAGTCTAATGTTTATCAGTACATTACAGAAAATAATGAACTTTATCACAATATGCTAATTTTTTGAGAAGGACCTGTATATATATATTTTGCAATTTTTTTTTATCTGCAAGGTATTTTCTGTCACACCCTGTATGAATGGTGTGCACACAGTGCTGTCTGTGACTGAGCCTGCAGCCTCTCACACACGGGCAGTGTGTGAGAGGCTGCAGGCTCAGTCACAGACAGCACTGTGTGCACACCATTCATACAGGGTGTGACAGAAAATACCTTGCAGATAAAAAAATATATATTTAATATTTTTCTGTGATATAATCCCAGTTGCAAGCCAGTGTGTGTCAGGCCCACACAGACTGTATTGTGGCCACTGGCTAGTGGCTAGGCCTCCACTCATACCATTACAGGGTGTCACTCACTCAAATACCTTGCAGATAAAAAAACTTATATTTAATATTTTTCTGTGATATAATCACAGTTGCAAACTGTGTGTGTCAGGCCCACACAGACTGTACTGTGCCCACTGCTCACCAGTTATATAGGGTGGCACAGTACCTTGCACGCATAGTACCACTTATCTAAAAAAATATGACAGGCAGAGGCAGGCCTCCCCGCAGGGGCCGTCGTGGTCATGGTGCTGTGATTTCCACTGGCTTTGGAATAATTCCCAGTGCTCAGAGCCACGTACCCTGAACCCAAATAATTTGTAGAAAATAGTTGACTGGCTTACACAGGACACCCAATCTTCAACAGCTTCCGCTAAGAACCTTGACGCACCATCCTCCTCCAGCTCAGCTTTGGTCACCTGCTCTCAAGTTACCACTCTCCCGCCCGCCGCCACCACCACAGCCACCACAGCTGCTTCACTTGATCCTTCAGAGGAGTTATTTACCCATCAGTTGAATGAAATTAGTGATGCGCAACCATTATTGCCAGAGGATGTAGATAACAGGGATATGTCTTAGTCAGGCAGCATTACACACAAGGATGTACAGTGTGATGATGATGATGATGATGTTGTACCCGCTGCTGCTTCCTTTGCTGAGGTGTCAGATACAAGTGAAGTGGTTGATGACGATGTGTCCGTGGATGCCACGTGGGTGCCTGCTCGAAGAGAAGTAGAAGAGGGGGAAAGTTCAGAAGGGGAGACAGAGAGAAGGAGGAGACGAGCTGGAAGCAGGGGAAGATCATCGCAAGGAGCTAGTGGCACAGTCAAACAGAATGTATCAGCACCTGGGGTCAGCCAGACAGCACGCCAATCAACACATGCTGTTGCCACCACCAGAATGCCGTCATTGCAAAGCTCAGCAGTGTGGCATTTTTTTGGTGTGTCTGCCTCTGATAACAGCAATGCCATTTGCAACCTGTGCCAAAAGAAACTAAGTCGTGGGAAGTCCAACACCCACCTCGGTACAACTGCTTTGCGAAGGCACATGATCTCACATCACAAACGCCAATGTGATCAACACATGAGTACAAGCAGCACACAAACTCAAAGACACCATCCTCCTCCTGGTCCAGCATCTTCAGCCACGTCAACCACTGCTGTCCTCCTTTCCCCCTCTCAAACCCGCCACTCCGCCTCTCACCTTCAGCAGTTCAATCTCATCTGCCCACAGTCAGGTGTCTGTAAAGGAAATGTTTGAGCGTAAGAAGCCAATGTCACAGAGTCACCCCCTTGCCCGGCGTCTGACAGCTGGCTTGACGGAACTCTTAGCCTGTCAGCTTTTACCATACCAGCTGGTGGAGTCTGAGGCCTTCAAAAAATTTTTCGCTATTGGGACACCACAGTGGAAGGTACCCGGACGAATTTGTTTTCAAAAAAGGCAATCCCATACCTCTACTCGGTGATTGAAAAGGAAGTCATGGCATCTCTGGCATACAGTGTTTTGGCAAGGGTCCATCTGACCACTGATACCTGGTCTGCAAAGCATGGAATGCGTGGCTCTGCAGCGGAGTTGGTGACACCGGCCACGACTTGCAGGCAGGCCTACTGCCACCTCCTCTACTCCTCCTACTCCATCCTCTTCCATAACCTCCTCGGCTGAGTTCTCTTCTGCTGCGGCGTCTGGCTGCACATCAACTGAATCCACCCAGCTCCTCAGGGGCTATTCCACATCCCGGATACGACAGTGTCACGCTGTCTTGGGGTTGACTTGCCTGAAAGCAGAGAGCCACACCGGACCAGCACTCCTGTCCGCCCTGAACGCACAGGTGGATCAGTGGCTGACCCCGCACCAACTGGAGATCGGCAAAGTGGTGTGTGACAATGGAAGCAATTTGTTGGCGGCATTGATTTTGGGCAAGTTGTCACATGTGCCGTGCATGGCACATGTGTTGAATCTTATCTTACAACGCTTTGTGTCTAAGTACCAAGGCTTACAGGACGTCCTCAAGCAGGCCAGGAAGGTGTGTGGCCATTTCAGGCATTCCTACACGGCCATGGCGCACTTTTCAGACATTCAGCACCGAAACAACATGCCAGTGAGGTGCTTGATTTGCGACAGCCCGACACGTTGGAATTCAACACTCCTAATGTTCGACCGCCTGCTCCAACAAGAAAAAGCCGTCAACGAGTATTTGTATGACCGGGGTGCTAGGACAGCCTCTGCGGAGCTGGGAATTTTTTTACACGTTACTGAATGCTCATGCGCAATGCCTATAGGCTCATGCGTCCTTTTGAGGAGGTGACAAACCTAGTCAGTCGCACCAAAGGCACCATCAGCGACCTCATCACATTTGTTTTCTTCCTGGAGCGTTCCCTGCGAAGAGTGCTGGATCAGGCTGTAGATGAGCGTGAAGAGGAAGAGTTGTGGTCACCATCACCACCAGAAATAGCCTTGTCATCAACGCTGGAAGAGGAGTATGAGGAAGAGGAGTCAGAGGAGGAATGTGGCTTTGAGGAGGAGGAAGACCAACCACAGCAGGCATCCCAGGGTGCTCGTTGTTATCACCTATCTGGGACCCGTGGTGTTGTACGTGGCAGGGGGGAAGAACAGACCGTCAATGACATCAGTGAGGACGAGGAATGGGAAATGAGTAGCTCGGCATCCAACCTTGTGCAAATGGGGTCTTTCATGCTGTCATGTCTGTTGAGGGACCCTCGTATAAAAAGGATGAAGGAGAACGGCTTGTACTGGGTGGCCATGCTACTAGACCCCCGGTATAAGCAGAAAGTGGCGGAAATGTTACCAAATTACCGAAAGTCAGAAAGGATGCAGCACAATGGGGATGTCACAGCACAATGGTAATCTAACAGGGGAAGAGGTGAAAGTAATCCTCCTACCACAACGGCAAGGACAGGACGCTTTACAGATGTGTTGTTGATGGAGGACATGCGGATCTTTTTCAGTCCTACACATCGCCACTAGAGATGTCGCGAACATAAAATTTTCAGTTCGCGAACGGTGAACACGAATTTCTGCAAATGTTCGCAAACGGGCGAACCGCCATTGACTTCAATAGGCAGGCGAATTTTAAAACCTGCAGGGACTCTTTCTAGCCACAGTAGTGATGAAAAAGTTGTTTCAAGGGGACTAACACCTGGACTGTGGCATGCCGGAGGGGGATCCATGGCAAAACTCCCATGGAAAATTACATAGTTGACGCATAGTTGGGTTTTAATCCATAAAAATCATAAATCACCTAACAATCCCAAATTGTTTTAAACAACGTGGTTTAAAACATCCAGTGTTTGTATACGATCAGGTATGATGTTGTATCGATCAGGTACTGTAAGGGTTATGCCCGCTTCACAGACATTGACAGACCAAACTCTCTTTTAATGCACCGCAAACAACCGCAAACAGTCCATTTGCCCAACAGCAAACTTCCCATTTGCACAAGGTTGGATACGAAGCTAGCCATGTCCCGTTGATGTCATTGAAGGTTTCTTCCTCCACCCAGCCACGTACAACACCAAGGGTCCCCGAAAGGTGAATTGAATTGATTTTTCGGTTGGTTAAAAAAACGCTGACTTTGTTTTGAATCCACGCCACGGTCACTGCATCTGCGCCGTGCAATTTACTGTCACACCTGATATGAGTGGTATTTTCTGTAGTACTATTCTCATCAGTTTAATCCATGTTATGTCCCCTTTCCGGGGACGTGTGTCGAATTGATTAATCATTGTCGAATTAACGACATCCTGAAATAATTTTGTTCTGAGCTCTGTACTTGCTTTGTATTGGAATTGATGGGGATTTAAAAAAATAAATAAATCTGAATAAAGTCTCTTAATAGTTTATTTAATGTATTATAAAACCATACAACTTACAAAATAAAAAATATAAAAATAATGTTTTTTCTATGAAAAATTATCCAGCCGATCGATTTTAGTACGATTATAATGAAGCAACTGACTTATCTGGGGTGTGGCAATATTGCCAACACGCTCATAGAGGTGATGATCGCTTCATTGTGATACGCAAGCCCCTTTCCACAACAAGGTACCGATTTTGTTTTGTTTTTGCAGCCACAGTGCAGCACTAGAAGCCACAAAAATTAGGCATGTACACAAAATTAGGAATTGTTGCAGCCGCTGCTGTAGCAACGGCCGGAAAAATTGATGTTTTCCAGGCAGAAAGGTGACTAAAACATTGCGGCTTGAACCCTAGATGGTGGCGGAGAATTCACGAAAGTCATCCGGTATGCAGACATTAAATACAGCAGTGTGGGGACCATTTTGAGGCCAAGGCATGTCATGAGGCCTTTTGTTAGTCAAACGTATCCCCAACTGTCAGTCCCTTCGGGATCCATGCCTCATTTATCTTAATGAAGGTGAGGTAATCAACACTTTTTTGACCGAGGTGACTTCTTTTGTCAGTGACAATGCCTCCTGCTGCACTGAAGGTCCTTTCTGACAGGACACTTGAAGCGGGGCAGGCCAGAAGTTTTATCACAAACTGGGATAGTTCAGGCCACAGGCTGGATCTCGAAGGGCTGTGGCGATGTGTAGGACTGAAAAAGCTCTGCATGTCCTCCATCAACAACACATCTGTAAAGCGTCCTGTCCTTGCCGCCGTGGTCGTGGTAGGAGGAGGATTACTTTCACCTCTTCCCCTGTTAGATTCCCGTTGTGCTGTGACATCCCCCTTATAAGCTGTGTAAAGCATATTTTTTAGTTTGGTTTTGAACTGCTGCATCCTTTCTGACTTCTGGTAATTTGGTAACATTTCCGCCACTTTCTGCTTATACCGGGGGTCTAGTAGCGTGGCCACCTAGTACAGGTCGTTCTCCTTCATCCTTTTTATACGAGGGTCCCTCAGTGGTCAGATGGACCCTTGCCCCAACACTGTATGCCAGAGATGCCATGACTTCCTTTTCAATCATCGAGTAGAGGTTTGGGATTGCCTTTTTTTTAACTGTGGTGTCCCAATAGCGACAAATTTTTTGAAGGCCTCAGACTCCACCAGCTGGTATGGTAAAAGCTGGCAGGCTAAGAGTTCCGTCAAGCCAGCTGTCAGACGCCGGGCAAGGGGGTGACTCTGTGACATTGGCTTCTTACGCTCAAACATTTCCTTTACAGACACCTGACTGTGGGCAGATGAGATTGAGGGGGCAAGGAGGACAGCAGTGGTTGACGTGGCTGAAGATGCTGGACCAGGGGGAGGATGGTGGCTTTGAGTTTGTGTACTGCTTGTACTCATGTGTTGATCGCATTGGCATTTGTGATGTGAGATCTTGTGCCTTCGCAAAGCAGTTGTACCGAGGTGGGTGTTGGACTTCCCACGACTCTGTTTCTTTTGGCACAGGTTGCAAATGGCATTGCTGTTATCAGAGGCAGACACACCAAAAAATGCCACTTGCTGAGCTTTGCAATGACACCATTCTGGTGGTGGCAACAGCATGCGTTGATTGGCGTGCTGTCTGGGTGACCCCGGGTGCCGATACATGCTGTCTGACTGTGCCACTATCTCCTTGTGACGACCTCCCCTGCTTCTAACTCGTCTCCTCCTTCTCTCTGTCTCCCCTTCTGATCTTTCCTCCTCTTCTTCTTCTCTTCGAGCAGGCACCCACGAGGCATCCACGGACACATCGTCATCATCAACCACTTCACTTGTATCTGACACCTCAGAAAAGGAACCGGGTACAACATCATCATCACACTGTACATCCATGTGTGTAATGCTGCCTGACTGAGACATATCCCTGTTATCTACATCCTCTGGCAATAATGGTTGCGCATCACTAATTTCATCCAACTGATGTGTAAATAACTCCTCTGAGGGATCAAGTGAAGCGGCTGTGGGGGCTGTGGTAGTAGTGGTAGTGGTGGTGGCGGCATTATTCTAGGGCCAGTGAAAATCACAGCACCACGACCACGACGGCCCCTGCGGGGTGGCCAGCCTCTGCCTGACATGTTTTTTTTTAAATAAGTGGTACTATGCGTGCAAGGTACTTTGCCACCCTATATAAGTTGTGGGCAGTGGGCACAGTACAGTTTGTGTGGGCCTGACACACACGATTTTTTTATCTGCAAGGTATTTTAGTGAATGACACCCTGTAACGGTATAAGTGGAGGCCTAGCCACTAGCCTGTGGCCACAATACAGTCTGTGTGGGCCTGACACACACGGGCTTGCAAATGTGATTATATCACAGAAAAATTTTAAATATATATTTTTTTATCTGCAAGGTATTTGAGTGAATGACACCCTGTAACGGTATGAGTGGAGGTCTAGCCACTAGCTAGTGGCCACAATACAGTCTGTGTGGGCCTGACACACACGGGCTTACAAATGTAATCACATTTGCAAGCCCGTGTGTGTCAGGCCCACACAGACTGTCACAGAAAAATATTAAATATAATTATTTTTTTTATCTGCAAGGTATTTTCTGTCACACCCTGTATGAATGGTGTGCACGTGCTGTCTGCGACTAAGCCTAAAGCCTCTCACACACGGGCAGCCAGGCAACTGCAATATATATATATATATATATATATATAGTGACAGAGTGTCTGGAGAAGTAGTGGATGGGGTCTATGTGTGCCCAAGATTTCTCACTTCTGTCATTTAAAAGCAACCAGGGAAATGTTCAGGAGAGGTCTGTGCAATTCGGGTTTGCATAAAACCTGTTCTTAGGGCCTGTGTTGCTGGAGTGGGGAGAGAAGGGTGGGCCCCACTCCATCCGGACAGTCCGGCTTTTGGGCTGTCAGGTAATTACTCCTCAGGTGTGCTGGCCTGATATAAGGCTGAGAATGCAGACACAGCTCTCTCAGCCTGGGAACAGGTTACCTGCATGGAGCCTGTGAGAGCACTTCAAGAGGTACGGACTTTGCTATTTTGTGTAGGTGCTTGGTATTAGGCCGGCACTTGGTCAGGGAGGGTTCATGCTGTATAGTTAGAGCCGGACAGGCTTAGGATTTTTGTTTGCTATGTTTTATGTTCTGTACCTCAACCTGACAATAAAACTGGCTGAGGTCAGTTAAAAGAAGTTCCTGCCGTGTGGACTGTAACTTCTTCGGTGTGCCTGCTAAACTGTGCCTGTCTACCCAGGAGACGACAGCCCCGCTACCTAATCCCTTACATGTGGTGGAGGATGCGGGCACACCAAATTCTGGCATAAGAAAAAAAAAAATGAACATTTAAAGAGACAGAGTCCATTTTTGTGCGGTGCACCAAAGACTGTTTTCTGCCTCTTGGAAAATGGAGGATGTGGTTAAAGCTATGTTGCAAGCTGTTGCATCTCAACAGGAGGCTACCCGAGTGCAGCAGGAGGCTACCCGAGTACAGCAAAAGGCGCTTGAGGAAACCAGCCGCAGGCTGACGGCCCAACTGGAGGCTGCACAAGAGGCGCAAAGAAAAGATCGGGAGACCTTAGCAGTTGTGGTGCAGCAACTGACCAGTATCGCTGGACGGGTCCCAGGGATGGCAGAGGCCCCTCATGCCGCCATAAGGGCTAGTCACTTTCTGCAAAAGATGACAACCGCAGATGACGTGGAGGCCTACCTTACCACCTTCGAAAGGACTGCCGAGCGAGAAGGTTGGCCAAAGGCACAGTGGGCCGGACTGTTGGCCCCCTTCCTTTCAGGAGAACCCCAAAAGGCATATTTTGACCTGGAGAATCAGGATGCTATGGACTATGTTATGCTAAAAAAGGAGATCCTTACACGCCTTGGGGTTACTCTTTCGGTCCGTGCTCAGCGTGTGCACAACTGGGACTACAGTATGGATAAACCTCCACGTTCCCAAATGCACGACCTCATACACCTGACCAAGAAGTGGTTGCAGCCGTAGTTCCTGACAGGCTCTCAGATGGTGGAACGGGTTGTGATGGACCGGTACTTAAGGGCCCTCCCCGTTACCTTGCGCAAGTGGGTGAGCCACGGTGACCCCAAGAATGCTGACCAGATGGTGGAGATGGTGGAGAGGTACACATCCGCAGAGGAGCTACTGAGTCTGCCGCAGCGCCCCCCAGCCCTGCAGCGGAGATCTCCGGGACTACCTGGTAAGACTGTTCTAAGGGAAAAGGGGGCTGGCAGAAGCGATGTATCTGTGGGTGCAAGTGGAGAGACTGGAGGCCCAGGCTCTAGAAGCTGGCAAGCCATGCCAGGGAGATCTATGGCCTATAAGAGACTTAATAGGGACTTAATAAAATGTTTCAGATGTCAAATGCCAGGTCATGTTGTTGCCAATTGCCCAATGTATGGTGAACCAATGCAATGTGATGCCTCATATCTAAACCGCCGTTTATCACTGTATGCCCAGCCTGCGTGTGTAGCATTACTAAATACTGCGGGGGAGAAACAAATGTGTGTTATTACGGTGGAAGGTAAAGATGTGAGTGCCTTGTTGGACTCAGGCAGTCTGGTCACCCTTGTAAAAACGGATTTGGTAAACCCCAGGAAATGGCAAACGAAAACCATGGCGGTAACCTGCATACATGGAGACACCCGTAATTATCACACTGCTGTGGTAGATGTAAATACCCGATTCGGGGCAGAAAAATTTATGGTTGGTTTAGTGCCTAAGTTAATGCATGATGTCATCATGGGGCGGGATTTTCCACATTTCTGGCAGCTATGGGAACATAAACTTTCAAATGCCTGTCAGGAAGGAGATGACCTACCACCGGGTACCGAAAGGTGTGTGTATTTAAGAGAGACTTATGTTGATGGTGAATCGTTTCCCTTGTCTGTCATGGTAGGGGAGCCTGAGGTCTCTGACCATAGTGATAGGTTAGAAGAGGGTCAGAGCAGTCCAGAGAGGGAAGACTCACTTAATGACAATTTGCCAGACCTGGCAGTACGGAAAGAGCAATTTGGTGCTGAGCAATTAAAAGATCCCACCCTTACTAGAGCCAGGGAAAATGTGAAGTCTATTGATGGTAAACTGGTGGAACCGGACGGCAGACTTTGTTTCCCACATATGGCTGTGAAACATGACTTGTTGTACCAGGTGGTAAAAAGGGGAGAGGATCTGGTGGAACAACTGGTGGTTCCTAAAGTGTACCGACGCACGGTACTAGATATTGCTCATGGTCACCTTATGGGGGGGCATTTGGGAGCTGAAAAGACTACAGACAGAGTCCTTCAAAGGTTCTTTTGGCCTGGGGTCCATAAAGATGTTAAAGACTATTGTGACACCTGCCCCGAGTGCCAAATTTCGGCTCCTAGGCCACACTATCGTAGTCCCCTGGTACCTCTACCAATCATTGAAATACCATTTGAGAGAATAGCCATGGATCTGGTGGGGCCCCTTGTAAGATCTGCTCGAGGCCACCAACATATTCTCGTAATCATGGACTACGCTACTCGTTACCCGGAAGCTATACCCTTACGTAATACGTCATCGAAGGCCATAGCTAAAGAGTTGGTGCAGGTGTTCAGTCGCGTGGGACTACCAAAAGAGATCCTAACAGATCAGGGTACCCCCTTTATGTCACGCATCATGAAGGAGTTATGTAAACTGTTCAAATTTAAACAGCTGCGTACCTCTGTCTACCATCCACAGACTGATGGACTGGTAGAGAGATTTAATAAAACTCTAAAAGCCATGCTTAAAAAAGTGGTAGACAAAGATGGGAAAAACTGGGATTTCCTTCTCCCTGATCTCATGTTTGCCATCCGTGAGGTGCCTCAGTCCTCTACAGGCTACTCCCCATTTGAGTTGCTATATGGTCGCCACCCTAGGGGTCTGCTAGATATAGCAAAAGAAACTTGGGAAGAAGAAGCTACCCCCTATAGAAGTGTCCTAGAACATGTGGTACAAATGCAAGACCGTATATCTGCGGTGATGCCTATTGTACGAGAACATATGGCCCAGGCTCAGGGGGCCCAACAAAGGGTGTATAACCGCAGTGCCAGAGTACGTACCTTTGCACCAGGTGACCGGGTTCTGGTACTGATCCCTACAGTAGAGAGTAAGTTCCTGGCTAAGTGGCAAGGCCCCTTTGAGGTGATAGAGAAAGTAAATGAGGTAAACTATAAAATACGTCAACCAGGTAAGAGGAAGCCTGAGCAAATATACCACGTTAATCTTATAAAACCGTGGAAAGATCGACTATCACTTGCAGCTGACACCTCCTTCCCACCAGAGCAGCGGTGCTCTGGGAAGCCCCTGTTGCCAGAGGTAACAGTTCCCGACTCCCTGGCCAAGACACAAAAGGTAGAAGTGCAGGGATTCCTCTTTAAGAATAGGGATTTTTTCTCAGAGATCCCAGGTCGCACCTCTGTCATAAAACATGACATCATTACAGAACCGGGGAAAAGGGTTAAGCTGCGGCCCTACAGAATACCAGAGGCCAGGAGAGGGCTTATCTCTGAAGAGGTGAGGAAGATGTTGGAACTTGGGGTAATTGAAGAGTCCCATAGCCAGTGGTCCAGTCCTATAGTTCTGATCCCCAAACCAGATGGCAGCTGGAGGTTTTGCAATGACTTCCGAAAGTTGAACACCATATCTAAGTTTGATGCTTACCCAATGCCCCGTGTTGATGAGCTCATTGACAGGCTCGGAAATGCCAGGTATATAACCACTCTAGACCTAACCAAGGGATACTGGCAAATTCCCCTGACAAATGAGGCCAAAGAGAAAACTGCCTTTGCCACTCCTGATGGGTTGTTTCATTATGTGGTCTTGCCGTTTGGTTTGCATGGAGCCCCTGCAACCTTCCAGAGGGCGATGGATAAGATTTTAAGACCCCACAGACAGTACGCAGCCGCATATCTGGATAACATCATCATCCAAAGTCCAGACTGGGAATCCCATCTAGCTAGGGTGCAGGCGGTTATCAATTCCCTGTGTGAGGCAGGCTTCACAGCTAATCCCAAAAAATGTGCCATTGGTCTTGAAGATGCTAAGTATCTAGGTTACATCATAGGCCGAGGCCTAGTAAAGCCCCAGTTAAACAAAATCGAAGCCATACAAAGGTGGCCTCAATCGGTAAACAAGAAGCAAGTCCGTGCCTTCTTGGGGATTACAGGCTATTACCGGCGATTTATACCTAATTTTGCTTCCCTTGCAGCCCCGTTAACGGACCTGACAAAAGGGAAAGACTCTGTCATGGTCAAGTGGTCACAAGAGGCAGAAAAATCATTTCAGACTTTAAAAACCCTCCTGTGCGCTCAGCCAGTGCTGATAACCCCAGATTTTAAGAAAGGGTTTGTCCTACAGACTGATGCGTCTGAGGTGGGACTGGGGGCAGTACTGTCCCAGGTAAGGGATGGAGAGGAACACCCTGTACTGTATCTGAGCAGGAAACTTAATGACCATGAGCAAAAATATGCAATTGTGGAAAAAGAGTGCCTCGCTATTAAATGGGCCCTGGAAGCACTCCGCTACTATTTGCTTGGCCGTCACTTTGAATTGGTCACAGATCATGCTCCCTTAAAATGGATGTGTGAGAATAAGGAAAAAAATAGGAGGGTAACAAGATGGTTCTTAGCCCTGCAAGAGTACCAGTTTTCCGTAAAGCACAGGCCAGGGACCCAAATGGGAAATGCAGATGCCTTGTCCCGTGTACATTGTCTGATGTCCAGATGTGTTCCAGCCCCGGGTCTGAAACAGGGGGGGAGGATATGTGACAGAGTGTCTGGAGAAGTAGTGGATGGGGTCTATGTGTGCCCAAGATTTCTCACTTCTGTCATTTAAAAGCAACCAGGGAAATGTTCAGGAGAGGTCTCTGCAATTCGGGTTTGCATAAAACCTGTTCTTAGGGCCTGTGTTGCTGGAGTGGGGAGAGAAGGGTGGGCCCCACTCCATCCGGACAGTCCGGCTTTTGGGCTGTCAGGTAATTACTCCTCAGGTGTGCTGGCCTGATATAAGGCTGAGAATGCAGACACAGCTCTCTCAGCCTGGGAACAGGTTACCTGCATGGAGCCTGTGAGAGCACTTCAAGAGGTACGGACTTTGCTATTTTGTGTAGGTGCTTGGTATTAGGCCGGCACTTGGTCAGGGAGGGTTCATGCTGTATAGTTAGAGCCGGACAGGCTTAGGATTTTTGTTTGCTATGTTTTATGTTCTGTACCTCAACCTGACAATAAAACTGGCTGAGGTCAGTTAAAAGAAGTTCCTGCCGTGTGGACTGTAACTTCTTCGGTGTGCCTGCTAAACTGTGCCTGTCTACCCAGGAGACGACAGCCCCGCTACCTAATCCCTTACAATATATATATATATATATATATATATATATATATATGTATAGAAATAAAAATAAAAAAACACACTGATGTACCAGCCCTGAAAAGGACTTTTTGGGGTGCTGTCAGTACGCTGTCCTTATAGCAGATGAGTCTGTGGACACAAAACAATGCCCTAGCTAATGCTTTCCCTATTGAATCAGCAGCAGCAGCACTGTCCCTCCTCTCACTGTGAATGCAGCTTCCGAATGAATCTAAAATGGATGCTGTCCAGGAGGTGGGAGGGTCTGGGAGGGAGGGTCTGATGCTGATTGGCTGGAATGTCTCTGCTGACTGTGAGGTACAGGTTCACAGTTTACTCAATGATGATGTGTAGGGGGCGGACCGAACATCGCATATGTTCGCCCGCCACGGCGAACGCAAACAAGCTATGTTCGCCGGGAACTATTCGCCAGCGAATAGTTCGGGACATCACTAATCGCCACAGCCCTTCGGGATCCAGCCTTAGAGAACGACTCGACTGACAGGTAGCAGACTACCTCGCCTTAACTGCAGATATCAACACTCTGAGGAGCGATGAACCCCTTGACTACTCGGTGTGCAGGCTTGACCTGTGGCCTGAATTATCCCAGTTTGCGATAGAACTTCTGGCCATGCCAATGACATCAACGGGACATGGCTAGCTTGGTATCAAACCTTGTGCAAATGGGAAGTTTGCGGTTGGGCAAATGGACTGCTTGCGGTTGTTTGCGGTGCATTAAAAGGGGAGTTTGGTCTGTCAATGTCTGTGAAGCGGGCATAACCCTTACACTACCTGATCTACATACATTTACCCTTACCTACATTCATACCTGGTAGTAAGTATACACACACTGGATGTTTTAAACCACGTTGTTAAAAAAAAAATTAGGATTGTTAGGTGATTTATGCCCTTTATGGATTAAAATCCAACTCATCACTACTGTGGCTAGAAAGAGTCCTGTGGGTTTTAAAATTCGCCTGCCTATTGAAGTCAACGGCGTTTCGCCCGGTTCGCCCGTTCACGAACATTTGCAGAAATTTGAAAAATTTTTATGTTCGCAACATCTCTACCTATCACAGATTAGCACCGGTGCACACTCACAGTTCTGTAGGTAGCTGCTTGTCTTGGTCTGGTACTTGGAGGCAGGTGTAGTCTGGCTCCTGATCCAGTCGCTTGCTTGTCCCAGCACCTGGTCTTTTCCTCTTTCTCTATATTGCAGGTACAGGCATCCACATAGTTCGGCTCTGACAGGAGTTACCGTCTTATCACTGGTCTCTGAATTGAACGATATCACTCCTCTCAGACACACTTTACAGTCTCTGTTTCTCTGTCCCACAGCAGCCAGGAAGAATCACTTTCCAGTATCTCTGGTTCTGTCCCTCAGCAGCCTGGAAGAATCACTTTACAGTCTGATGATGATGAAGCCCCTTTGTCACCCAGCTCCCAAGTGCGATCAGCTACATCATCATCATCGAATACTGTCTGCACATCACTGAAGTCTTCATCAACGGTCTCTGGGTCAGGAGCCTGACCACTCGAAACACCACCTTCCATGCCACTCTCCTCATCACTACTTGCCCGCCTGGCGGAGGAAGCGGTTGATGTCTACTCCACATCTTGGCTGGCCAGTAGCTGCTGACTGTCTTCTAGTAGCTCATCCTCGCTGAAAAGTGGAGCCGAGCTTGCAGCATATAATACTTCTCTGGGTGAGGGAACAGAAGAGGACAGAGGCAGGTTGAGGACAGGTGAGCGCACAGGGCCTGCTCCTGGGCCATGCCAACTAAGTGTTGTGTCTGACGAACCCACCGACTGTTGTCTGGGGTTGTCTGATGTTACTTAGCATGAAGTGGATGACTGAGTTAACCAATCAAGAACCGCTGGGTTGCTGGTCAAGACACGACCGCTAGATGACACCGGGAGCTCAGGCCTCTCGTTACGACTTCTGCTGCCACTCCCCCTTACTCTGCTGCAATCTCTGCCTGCGCCAGAAACATTTATGCCTCTGCCACTCCTCTGTGCATGGCCTGGCACTTCTCTTTCTGACATACTTTTACCTGAACAAAATAAATTAAAAGAAAATCAAAACACCCCTAAAAGCGACAAAAATATTTTCCTTTTTGTACTGAATGCACCAGGGAAGTGCGTATATTTTTCTTTCTGTGCTGAAACAGGCCACTACATGCTTTCAACACATATATTCTCAGTTTACTTCTGCAGTAATATTTTTTTTTTTTTGTACTGAAGTAGGGCACTAAATGCTTTTAGCAGAAATAAATGCACCAGTGAAGTGAATATATTTTTCTTTTTATACTGAAATAGGCCACTAAACGCTTTTACCACAAATAACTGCACCAGTGAAGTGCATATATTATTTTCTTTCTGTACTGAAATTGGCAATTAAACGTTTTTAGCAGAAATAAATGCACCAGTGAAGTGCGTATATATTTGTCACGGCCTATGCTGTGTTTTGTGACACTTTCCTTCACTTGGTTGCCCGTGGCAAGCGTGTGGTGTTGGGTGCATGTGGTGGCAGTGTCTCAGCCCTATGGCTGATCCCCAGGACATGATTGCCACGCATGCCGTTGCCCGCAGCAACAGGTGAAGTATGGGTTTATGTGTGTACTTCCCCTTTAAGTGGCCGTCTTCCCTTGCCTTGTGTTGGAAGGGTTAATTCCCTTCTGTGTGTGTGAACACTGGGTGTGTCTGTGTGGGTGTGGCTACTTGGGCCTTTAAAGCCTCAGTGTATCCCACTACTCTGAGGGGTACTTCAGCCATGGTTAGCTGGAGCAGCCTCCTGTGTAATTCCATCTGCCAGTGGGGGCCACCCTTGTGGTCATAAGTTCATGTATGGTGTTTAGAAGATGTTTGTTTGGTCTATTTGTTATTGCAGCATATGGTTTCCTGGGTTCCCGTGTGATGTCTGTTGTGTGCTGTGTCCTTTGTGTTGTTGTGGACAGCAGCACTTGTACATGGGTTCCAGGTTGTGTGTCTGTGGCAGGTAAGTGTGGTACTAGTCTCACTTACCTGTCATTGCTATATGTCTGTTCATGTTCCCCTTTCTATGTAGCTTGGCCAGTGAGACTCCTGTTCCTCCGTGTCTAGGAGGAACAGGTCGTCTTACCCTGCTCCTAGTCCAGGGCCACTCTGAGGACAGGAATATCAGGTTCCGGAGTATGAGCCCTCCTACCTTCAGGGTCGGCTCATACAGGCTTGGAGACAGGGTCAGTATTAGGGATTGTATAGGAGGTGACCTGATCCCTGTCCTGGCCATGCTCTGACCGTCCATCTTCTGATACCGCACGGCTGAGGGTTTTCCCCATCCTCAGCCATGACAATATTTGACTTTCTGTACTGAAACAGGCAAATAAACGCTTTCAACACATATAACTGCAGAAGTGAAATGTGTATATATTTTTCCTTTTTGTACTGAAATTGTCATGGGTAGAGTAACGGATATCAAGAAAGAGCGGAGGTGCACCCCCTGAGCTTCCATCCGGTCCCCTGTCCCTGCCTACTTGCACCACCTGCCCTAGGTGACGGAGCGCAACTGGGCGACAGTCCCTAACCTACTAAGTGCAAGCAGAGAGAAAGAGACAGCAGGGAAGAGGACAGCCACTGAGAGTTACAATAAGCTGACAATAGATGGAACAAAAACGGAAGGGGATGCGGGTCAACTAGCCGAGGTCAGTCCAGGAGGTCATGTCAGAACAAGGGAAGAGGCAAAGACAAATCCGTAAACAAGCCAAGGTCAAAGTCTGAGAGGTAGCGTCAAGCTACAGGGAGCAGGCAGAAGAGGTGTTAAGAGGCGGATCGAGGTTCAATTCCAGAGGTAGCTAAATAACAATAAAGTACACAGCCTATAGGATGAAAATCACAGGCAACCTGTAGCCAGCAGGACACCTGTATTTAGAGTGGGGAGTGAGGGTCATGTGACATGGCCAGCGTCACATGACAGACAGACAGACAAGTCGAGCACTGAGTGATCAGCTCGGTGCTCAAGGCAGACCTAGGAGCTGGGAGCCTCCCAGCTAGCAAAGCCGCCTTGGGAACAAGGCCAAACACAGATCCTCGCTCCCGAAGCTAAGCCTCAGGTCTGCAGCTGATGGGAGACCGAGAGTACCTTTGGCGCCCCAATACAGAAATAGGCCAAGGCCACTAAACTCTTTTGCCACAAATAAATGCAACAGTGAAGTGCATATAATTTATTTCCTTTTTGTACTGAAATAGGACACTGAACGCTTTCACCACATATAACTGCAGAAGTGAAATGTGTATATATTTTTCCTTTTTGTACTGAAATAGGCCAAGGCCACTATACTCTTTCACCACAAATAAATGCACCAGTGAAGTGCGTATATATTTTTTCCTTTTTGTACTGAAATAGGACACTGAACGCTTTCACCACATATAACTGCAGAAGTGAAATGTGCATATATTTTTCCTTTTTGTACTGAAATAGGCCACTAAACTCTTTTACCACAAATAAATGCAACAGTGAAGTGCGTATAATTTTTTCCCTTTTTGTACTGAAATAGGACACTGAACGCTTTCACCACATATAACTGCAGAAGTGAAATGTGTATATATTTTTCCTTTTTGTACTGAAATAGGTCAAGGCCACTATACTCTTTCACCACAAATAAATGCACCAGCGAAGTGTGTATATTTTTTTTTTCCTTTTTGTACTGAAATAGGACACTAAAGTCTTTCACCACAAGTAAATGCACCAGTGAAGTGCACATATTTTTTTCCTTTTTGTACTGAATTAGGACACTGAACTTTTTCACCACATATAACTGCAACAGTGAAGTACGTATTTTTTTTTTCCTTTTTTGTACTGAAATAGGACACAAAACACTTTCAACACAAATAACTGCAGAAGTGAAATGCGTATATATTTTTATTTTTCCACAGATATAAGTCACTAAAGGCTTTTCAACATAGCATTTGCACCCCAATTACAAGAAATAGCTGGAATGCCAGAGCTGTATAATGGCTATTTGGATTCCCAAATAATGTTTCCCTGTAATTTTAACCGTTTTTTTTTTATAATGAGGTTTTTCTAGCACTGGGTCACGACCTTGGTGTTGTGCACCGAAACACTTTTGCCGCACATGATGGTTGCCACCGGCAACACGTTGTTGTCTCAGCATGTGTGTGCTTTTCTCCCCTTCTCCTAGTTCCTCCCCTGTTGTGTCTTTGGGGTTAACTATCTGGCTGGGTGTGGCACTGGGTTTCTACCTGCCTGGGGCTGGCAGGTTTGGAGTAGTTGTCCTCCAGCCTTGATGTGTGCTGGAGTTGCTGCAGTCCTGGATGTGTCATCGATCCAGTTTGGGGCCACCTAGTTGGACATAAATGTCAGCTTGATGTCTTCCCTTTGTTCCCTCTGTTCTGTACCCTTTCTTACATGTTTGGTATGTTTGGTGTGGGTTTATGTTTTGGGTGTGTTGTAATGTCTAGTTTGGTGTTCCATGTCTGGTGTTGTTATCCAGCATGTTTGCAAGACATTTCCCCTGTCTGTTGTATCCTCCTTTATCAAGTCTAAGAAGGATGAACGGATATGAATACAATACAGAGAAATGTAGAAATGAGCGTGATATCATAAAAAAAAAAATGCCAAACTATCTTGGGACAGATACGATTTCCAGAACGGTAACATCAAGTTCTGGCTGGCAAAGGAAAAAAAAAAAAAAACTCCGGACAGTACCACACATCAGCAATCAACCCTCAAGCTCAAACACCCCCAAGCCCCATACCAAACTAACAACCCACTAGAAACACAAAAGGGGGGATCAGCACATCCCAATGTGCAGGTGCACGTTGCTGACGTGGCTGCAAATATACATCTGACAAACACATGGTGCAACAGCACTCTACAAACCAAAAGTAGAGTACAAAAGTATATTACATTGCAAATGCTATGCTAATAACTTAGAGATGCTTAGCAAATACATTTTGTACAAAATCATTTGAGCCCGTCTGCCGCACGCCAAGGCGATCTCTATAAGACGGGTCCTAACACTAAAGCTCACCTGCTGGGTGCCATAACAGCGACCATGAAATACAGGAAGTGCAGGTCCCACATGCATGCTGGGCCCCCTTTGATTTATGTCTATGTGGAGCCAAAATGGCCTTCATTAAATCCAGGGGCTACAAGTACCAGCATGAATGCTGAGCAGACTATGTACTCAATCTAATTAAAATCAGCCTGTGAGGCAGGGGAGGGGCAGGAGGGAGTGGACGACCATAAGAGTCAGCCACAACTCCTATACATAATACTATAAACACAAAAGGGGGGGTCAGCACATCCCAATGCGCAGGTGCACGTTGCTGATGTGGCTGCAAATATACGTCTGACAACACATGGTGCAACAGCACTCTACAAACCAAAAGTATAGTACAAAAGTATATTACATTGCAAATACTATGCTAATAACTGCATGCATGTGGGACCTACACTTCCTGGATTTCATGGTCGCTGTTATGGCACCCAACAGGTGAGCTTTAGCGTTAGGACCCGTCTTATAGAGATCTCCTTGGCGTGCGGCAGATGGGCTCAAATGATTTTGTACAAAATGTATTTGCTAAGCATCTCTAAGTTATTAGAATAGCATTTGCAATGTAATATACTTTTGTACTCTACTTTTGGTTTGTAGAGTGTTGTTGCACCATGTGTTTGTCAGATATATATTTGCAGCCACATCAGCAACGTGCACCTGCGCATTGGGATGTGCTGACCCCCCCCCCCCCCTTTTGGGTTTCTAGTATTATGTATAGGAGTTGTGGCTGACTCTTATGGTCGTGCACTCCCTTCTGCCCCTCCCCTGCCTCACAGGCTGATTTTAATTAGATTGAGTACATAGTCTGCTCAGCATGCATGCTGGTACTTGTAGCCCCTGGATTCACTGAAGGCCATTTTGGCTCCACATAGACATAAATCAAAGGGGGCCCAGCATGCATGTGGGGCCTGCACTTCCTGGATTTCATGGTCGCTGTTATGGCACCCAACAGGTGAGCTTTAGTGTTAGGACCCGTCTTATAGAGATCGCCTTGGCAAACAGGCTCAAATGATTTTGTACAAAATGTATTTGCGAAGCATCTGTAAGTTATTAGCATAGCATTTGCAATGTAATATACTTTTGTACTCTACTTTTGGTTTGTAGAGTGCTGTTGCACCATGTGTTTGTCAAACCAACAACCCACAACGTTCAGACATACACCAGGTATCACAGTAACCATTTGAAACATGTACAATCCCAGCATCATACCACAACAGCTCAGACCACTGACACTGGTTCTCACCCTAAATCTATCCAGGGCCCCAAAAAAGCAACACCACCCAAAACCATTCGGAATAAGCTGTCTGCGAAAGATACCAATTCACGGACCCCCTCTCCCGGTCCGAACAAGTCCACGGCAGCACAGACACAACCCTTTTCCATTCACAACTTGCCCCAATCAGACACCCCAATTTTTTTTACGCCACCCTCCATACCACCACTATCACGGTCATTGTCCACCAATGGCACCCCCCCAACCTTCCCCAGTGTTGCCCTCTCAACCTTCCGCCCACCTCCTTGTCATCAGTATCTATGTCATCGAAAATTACTGTGCCAGATCCATCCATCTTGGAAGATTATTTGATTACATTACATAATACAATCATCCCAGAAGACACACAGACTTCACCCGTTCATTCCATCAACCAATCGGTTTCTTTATTATCGCCCGGAGCACTGACCCCCCCCCCCCCCAAGCGACATATGCTCTAAAACAACCATCTAGCGGAATTACGATAATATCAGACTTCTTCAAACCCAGGATAAAACCCCAGAAAGGGCTAAAAAGAAAAAAATCAGATGGGGAAACCAGAAGAAAGAAAAAACACAAAGACCAACATACAGAACCCACACAGTCCGAAGAGAAACAAAATTATGTTACAGTAAAAATATTCAACCTCTCTGGATTCAGCCTTTCCCCAGCCCAGACATCTGTCCTCCAGAGAGGTCTGTCTTTCTGCCCTGCCAACAAATTTAATGAATTCGAACTGTTTGTCAACCTTAACACATTCATCAGAAATGTCACACTCCAAAGACAAATGTCTTTGGAGTGTGATCTTTCTGATGAATGTGTTAAGCTCAACAAACTGTGCCATTAGATCCAAATATACAACTGACAAAACAGAGGAAGACCCAGTGATGACCGACACAACGGTCCACACTAGTTTGAAACCAAAACAACGAACTCATTTTCATATGAAATAAACGAGTTTTTAGCCTGTAATAGTAAGGGCGTCATCTATGTATTGAAATGTCCTTGTGACAAGCAATTTGTGGGCCGTACAAAAAGAACTCTAAAGAAGAGTTTCTGAACACCTCACTAAAATAAGGAATGGTTTTGAGAACCATACAGTCTCAAAACACTTTCAGACACACCACAACCAGGATCTTTCAGGTCTCTGTTACGCAGCCATACAGAGTGTATATCCAGATTGAAGAGGAGGAAATTTCATTAGAAAAATGTCTCATATAGAGTCACGTTTTATATTTGATTTTAACTCACTGGTACCTGGTGGTTTAAATGCGGAATTGGAGATATTTGGTTTTCTATAGGTGGGCGCCTCGACCTGATGGGTGAGCAGAGGTTTATTGTTTCTACGTACTGTAGCTCTCCCCTTAGGTTAAGGTCTCCACCTACATCTCCAATCAATAAAACATTGAACACAAGGTTATGAAATGAATGTCTATGAATACATCTACGAATATATATGTATACCGGTTTTTAATACATTTTATGTAATATATTGCATTTTTGTATCTTAGTTATATTAGGATCAATTTAAAAAAATTTATGCCACATTTAAGCAGTTCTGGTGATGAAAACGCATTATATGAGAAAAAAAAACCATAAAAAACTCATGCACAAGCATTGAACACAAGGTTATGAAAAGAACATCTATGAATATCTCTATGAATACATATGTACACATACGTGCTGGTTTTTAATACACTTTTATATAATATATTGCACTTTTTGTATTTCAGGCATATTTGGATCCATTTAAAATGTTTTATGCTACATTTAAGCAGTTCTGGTGATAAAAACACATCTTATGAGAAAAAAAAAACGCATGAAAACCTCATGTGCGTCTTTATGTTTTTTAGACAGCATTTGTTAATTTATTTTGTTTTTAGATATGTAAGTTAAAGATTATGGTTATTTGGTTGATATTTCACAGAATATTGAACATTTTAAGATAATCCACTCTTGATTTTGCTTGGAACCTGAATCCTGGTTTTCCAAAAGCCTTTTAAGAGGTATAAAAGGGGATCTTAGTTGCCCCAACAGGTCACCACTGAGAAAGGGGTATAGTGGAAACCCCAAAACGCATTTGGTCAGGACCTGCTATATTTACGGATGAGCAACTGCATATTTGCCTTTATCCACCGTCTTCTTTGAAGAATTGCAGATTGAAAGAGATCCCTCTGGAATCCAACCGACTCCCTGGTGTTGCCGGACACTGGCTGTACTATACACCGTGAGATTCCTGCGAACATCTGAACGTATTACTTACCATAAACTTGGTCAATTGAGGACCATATGAACGGGCCCGTTCACAAAGGATACTTACAGCAATAGAAAACATCTGGAAAGGTAAATGGCGTTTTAGGCAGCGCGGTACAGTGAGACGCTATGAATACACCACAAATCCTTCTGCCATACCGCCTTATTTTATGACTATTTTGCAGTTTATTATATGACTGCTTCACAATTGATTAATCTGTCCTGGAACAGTGTGGGTATTTTTTCTGCAGGTGGACAAACACACCTGTTGATTAATTAATTAGTTAATGAACTTGAGGTGTATACACACACTCACCATTTATACCTGAGATGGAAACATACAAAACCTTGCTGATTCTACTACTTCGCGTATTTTAACCCCTTCGTGTTAGAGTATTAACTGATACTATATTGCAATTAGGGTTGTTGCGGGTATCGAAATTTCGATACCCAATCGATACTTTTGTCCCGGTATCGATACGATACCGGGATTTCCGTTTTTTTTATACTGGGCTGCGCTTCTGCGCAGTCTAGTATCTCTGAACATGAGCGCGCTGCTATCGGCGCGCTCATGTTCTCTCTCAGCAGCACGGGGAGAAGGAAGCTGTCCTCCCTCCCCCTGTGCTGCTGCCGCTGCCACCAATGAGAAGCGAGGGGCGGAGGAGGGGCGGCAATGAGAAGCGAGGGGCGGAGGAGGGGAGGCACTGAGAAGCGAGGGAGGGAGGAGGGGCGGCAATGAGAAGCGAGGGGCGGAGGAGGGGCGGCAATGAGAAGAGAGGGGGGGAGGAGGGGCGGGCGCACTGCGCCACCAATGATAGGATTATTTCCACACAGAGCGGCGCCCAGCGATGTCCCAGCACTCACCATTAGTCCTGGGCGCCGCTCCGTTCGCCTGCAGTGCCCCATTACTGTCTCCTCTCCTGCTCCACATGCTGCTGATTACTATCGGAGCGATGGGAGGAGACATCAGCTTCACTAGTGGGCGTTCCTTCTCCCTGCGCTGCGATTGGACAGCGCTACAGCCAGGGAGAAGGAACGCCCACTAGTGAATCTGATGTCTCCTCCCATCGCTCCGATAGTAATCAGCAGCATGTGGAGCAGGACAGGAGACAGTAATGGGGCACTGTGGGCGAACGGAGCGGCGCCCAGGACTAATGGTGAGTGCTGGGACATTGCTGGGCGCCGCTCTGTGTGGCCTGATAGTGAAAGTCTGGACTCATATACAGTAGTCAGTCTTTAACACATACAGGAGGCGGGTGCCGGCAGCAGAATCGCATTGCCGGCACCCTGCCCCTGACAGGGAGCTGCGATCAGCGGCAGTTAACTGCCGCTGATCTGCCAGTACCCGCCTCCTGTATAAAGAGGTAGTTATCATTGCCCCCCCCCCCCCCTCAACCCACCCATCCCATTAAAATCATTGGTGGCACAGTGCGCCGGCCCCTCTCAACCCCCCAGTATTAAAATCATTGGTGGCAGTGGCCACAGGGACCTCTCCCCCCCCCTCCCTCATTGGTGGTGCAGTGGCAGCTTCTGATCGGAGCCCCAGCTGTGTAAGCCTGGGGCTCCGATCGGTTACCATGGCAGCCAGGACGCTACAGAAGCCCTGGTTGCCATGGTAACATCCCTGATGCTGTGTGCACAAAGCACAGAGCAGCAGGGACAGTGTGGAGTCCTATTCACCCTGATAGAGATCTATCAGGCTGAATAGGAAAAGGGATGAAAGATCCCAGGTTCTAGCCCCTAAGGGGGAAATAGTTATTAAATAAAAAGTGTAAAAAAAAACAAACAAAAAACACTAAAATATGAAGTATAAATCACCCCCTTTTCCCAATTTCACATATAAAATATATAAATAATAAACATATTACATCGCCACATCAGAAAAGTCCAAACTATTAAAATATATTAAAAAAATCTAGGTGGTGAATGCCGGAACAGAAAAAATAAAATAAAAACTGCGCGTTTCGCCATTTTTAAAAATGAGGAATGCACGTGGCTTTTTTTGTTTATTTTTTTCGCGTGGTATCGAATGGTATCGAGTATCGCAATACTTTTTCATGGTATCGAAACCGAATGAAAAAATTGGTATCGCAACAACTCTAATTGCAATCTATTCCCACATTTATTTGGATCCATTTAATGCAGATTTTTTTTAGGACTTATATGTCCACGTTTGTTATTATATGTCAGTTTTAAGTCGCTTTTATTGTGTATGCCTTGCAGAGAATAAATATTCTTAACTTAGCATAAATATTCTAAACTTAACATATAAATACAGTATTCCAGATTTTGAGTGCTCAGCCCAATCCTTACTTTTTTTTATATATATATTTGTGTTGGTTGGGTGGATCAACAGGGCTTTGTAGCACCAATCCCTTGTTAAAGGTACAGTGAGCCACTATTACATTTGTCTTTTCTGAAACCAAAATCCACGTTTAACCCCACCCATCACAGAGGGAACCACAAAAAACACCTTTTTCTCACTAGTCTCCAAAGATATGAGAAATATCAATAAAAATGCTCTGAGTTAAACAACAACAAACATCTTGTCATTAGAAACGCAGATAAAGGTGGTGGAATTGTCCTACAAAACAGAAATGATTATATAAAAGAAGCAAACAGGATCTTAGACGATTCATCATATTATGAATCCCTCTCTACCAATCCACTCATAGAAGATGAAAAAAGCTTGGGCGCCCTTCTGAAACAGGCTGAAGTAGACCTAATTTTGTCTAAAAAAAAGAGTAGGAATATAAAACGGTGGAACACCTGAATATCGCTCTCTTTTATCATTTATCTAAAGTCCACAAGGACATCCAGAATCCACCAGGGAGACCCATTATCTCTAGTATTAACTCACTAACTAGCAACCTTTCTCATTATGAAGACGTATTTTTACAAATATATGTGGTAGACCTTCCCTCTTACTTGAGAGATTTGACGGAACTCATCACTTTACTAAAAGGTATCTAGTGGGAGCTGGAATACAGTTGGCTGACACTGGATGTGGCGGCCTTGTACTTTAACATCTCTTATGGAGCAGGCATCGACAACATTAGCCAGTATTTGACAACCGACGATCACCTCTCCCCCCAAACACCTAATTTTTTTTGGGGATGCCATATGCTTCATCCTTACTCATAATGTGTTTTTATTCGAGGCAAAAACCTATAGGCAGCAGAAAGGGACCGCAATGGGGACGAGTTTCGCGCCAAGTTTCGCAAACCTGTATATGGGACATTTTAAAGACACATTTATTTATGGCAATCACACCTAAAGAGATAAAATCGTCCTTTACAAGTGTTACATTGACGATTTGATTCTGATTTGGAAAGGTACCAACAAGGAGGCTCAAGCTTTTATCACCCACCTCAACACAAACACATGGAACCTCTCGTTCACAGCCAATAGGTCCATGTCATCTATTGAATACCTAGATCTGGTTCTATATTTTGAGACCACAAAACCATCAGATCCAACACACACTTCAAAAAAGTTGATGGCAATAGCTATCTCGACCACATAAGTGCCCACTACAAAAAATGGAAGGAAAACATTTCCTCTCTACCCACAAAAAGATCCACCCTTTGAACGTATCACTGAAAATTTCTCGGATAGATTCAGAACATTGCAAAAAAGAGAAATGTTCTGAATCTTCAAATTACAAACCTTAGAACCACATGGATTAAATGAGAATCTTGAAAGCAAATTTTTCTAATAAACCAAAACCGAACACCACACATCCTTCCCCCCTTCCCCCACATCAGTCATTGCCACCTCAAAATGACATACATACCCCACCAGTCATGTCATCCACCTTTCACCGACTGCCTACAACTGCCCATGCATCCACACGTGCACATACGTATGCCTACACCTGTGTGCATGCACGCATGCACACGCACACGGATGCATGCACGTGTATACCTACAAGTGGGTATGCACGGGTAACTCTACCACAAAAGCCACCCCTCCAATACAGTTATCCCTAGGCTCTATATATGTGCATACAGACCCATGGGCACATATGTGAATACCTGTCCCTTAGGTTCCCACAATCATCATACACCTAATTTATTATCATCATTGTTATTAGTTCACCAGACCAATCAAACTAAAAGAGTGATCATCCATCAGCTCTTTCTTCTCATCCAGACCCCGCATCTATGCCTCCTCTCATCCATTACAAGCCCCGCCCCCCATGGATGCTCCTCCAATCCCCAGACACTTCCCCCTTGCTGTCCCTTCTTATCTCTGGCAGTGTGCGCGCGCTGAACACAGTCAGCATCCTCCACATGCCAGACAGCCAGCGGCCGTGCCAGCCCTGCAGCTGACTGCCAAACAGGTACCGCACACCCTCCCCTCACCTCAACTCCCAGCACCCTCACAAAACAGTCATTCCTTGCTGCATGTGTACAGCCCAGCCTCACAAACCACCCACATGCAGCAAACACTTATATTAAATACCTACACATTCCAGTAAACCTTTTCCCCAAACAGCAACTCTGACCTCTATGCTCCACAGCACACAATTCCCCCATAGTGCCTCTTCACCTGGGAGTTTACTGATAAATATCTTTTATATATTTATATATGTATATACTAGGGGAATAAAATATTCCTTCCCGACTCCAATTAGGCAATCAGAATAACTCACTGGATCAACAACCCCTCTCTAGTAGCTATAGCTTGTAATATTATTACGCTCCAGAAATACATCCAGGCCCCTTTTTAATTCCTTTATTGTACTCACCATCACCACCTCCTCAGGCAGAGAGTTCCATAGTCTCACTGCTCTTACCGTAAAGCATCCTTTTCTATGTTTGTGTACAAACCTTCTTTCCTCCAGACGCAGAGGATGTTCCCTTGTCACAGTCCTGGGGATAAATAGATGATGGGATAGATCTCTGTACCGACCCTGATATATTTATACATAGTAATTAGATCTCCCCTCAGTCGTCTTTTTTATAAAGTGAATAACCCTAATTTTGATAATCTTTCAGGGCACTGTAGTTGCCCCATTCCAGTTATTACTTTAGTTGCCCTCCTTTGTACCCTCTCCAGCTCTGCTATGTCTGCCTTGTTTACAGGAGCCCAGAACTGTACACAGTACTCCATGTGTGGTCTGTAAAGTGGTAGGACTATGTTCTTATCACGGGCATCTATGCCCCTTCTGATGCAACCCATTATCTCATTGGCCTTGGCAGCAGCTTCCTGACACTGGTTTTTACAGCTTAGTTTTCTGTTTATTAAAATTCCTAGATGCTTTTCCATGTCAGTGTTACCGAGTGTTTTACCATTTAGTATGTACAGGTGACTTGCATTATTCCTTCCCATGTGCATAACTTTACATTTGTCAGTGTTAAACCCCATCTGTCAATTATCTGCCCAAGCCTCCACAATCTATCCAGATCCCTCTGTAGTAGTATACTGTACTCGTCAGTGTTAATTACTTTACACAGTTTAGTGTCATCTGCGAAAATTGATACTTTACTATGCAAGCCTTCTACAAGATCATTAATAAATATATTGACGAGAATAGGGCCCAATACTGACCCCTGAGGTACCCCACTAGTGACAGTGACCCAATCTGAGTGTGTATTGTTAATAACCACCCTCTGTTTTCTATCATTGAGCCAGTTACTTACCCACATACAGACGTTTTCTCCCAGTCCGAGCATTCTCATTTTATATACTAACCTTTTATGTGGTACAGTGTGCTTTGGGGAAGTCCAGATATACGACATCCATTGATTCGCTGCTGTCAAGTCTAGAACTTACTTCCTCATAGAAACTGATTAAATTAGTTTGGCATGACCAATCCCTCACGAAGCCATGCTGATATGGCGTTATTTGCTTATCTCCGTTGAGAAACTCTAAGATAGCATCTCTCGGAATACCTTGAAACAGTTTACCCACAACAGATGTTAAACTTACCGGCCTATAGTTTTTTTCTAGGCTCTGTTTTTGGACCCTTTTTAAATATTGGCACCACATTTGCCATGCGACAATCCTGTGGGACATTCCCTGTAAGTATAGAGTCATCAAATATCAGAAATAAGGGTCTGGCTATGACATTACTTAATTCCCTTAGGATACGGGGGTGTAGGCCATCCAGTCCTGGCGATTTGTCTATTTTAATCTTTTTAAGTTGCTAATCTACTTCTTCCTGGGTCAGACAGGACACTTTTAATGGGGAATTTATTTTTACATTCTGCATGTCATCTGACAGTTTATTTTCCTCAGTGAATACATTGGAGAATTTTTTTTTTAACAGCTTTGCTTTCTCCTGGTCGCTCTCTGTGACTCCCCCCTCATTACTCTTTAAGGACCGACACCTTCAGATTTATACTTTTTAACATTTATATAATTGAAGAACATTTTAGGATTAGTTTTACTCTCTTTGGCAATTAATCTCTCGGTCTCTAGTTTTACCGCTTTTATTTGTTTTTTACATGTTCTATTTTTTTCCTTCTAGCTTCTGTGCTACCCTCCTGTTTTAGTGATTTATATGCATTCTTTTTGTCATTTATTGCTTTCTTTATAGTTCTATTTATCCACATTGGTTTCTTTTTGTTCCTTAACCTTTTATTCCCATACGGTATGTACCTCTCGCAATGAGATTTTAGGATATTTTTAAAGATATCTCATTTTGTGGCTGTATTTTTATTTTTGGGGACTTTGTCCCAGTTAGTTAGGCCTATGGCCTCTCTTAGTTGGCTAAATTTAGCTTTTTTAAAGTTTGGTATTTTTGTTCCTCCCTGTAGAAACACTCTTTTGAATGATAATTGGAAGGTTATTAGTTTATGATCACTATTTCCCAAGTGTCCCCCAACCTGCACGTCTGTTGTTCTGTCAGGCCTATTGGTTAATACTAAGTCCAGTATGGCCGTCCTGCTAGTCGGGTCTTGAACCAGTTGGGAGAGGTAATTGTCTTTGGTTATTGCCAAGAACCTGTTTCCTTTATGAGATATACAAGTTTCAGTTTCCCAGTCTATATCTGGGTAGTTGAAGTCCCCCATAATAACCACCTCATTATGATTTGCTGCCTCATCTATCTCGTTTAGTAGTAGATTTTCTGTGGACTCTGGTATATTAGGTGGTTTATAGTAAACTCCTATTAGTAATTTATTGTTGTTTTTAGCTCCATGTATCTCTACCCACAGTGACTCCACATGTTCATGTCCCTCACTTATATCTTCATGGAGTGTGGGCTTTAGACAAGACTTTACATAAAGGCAGACCCCCCCCCCCCTCTCCAGTTTTGATGATCCTTTCTAAACAGACTGTAACCTTGTACATTAACTGCCCAGTCATAGCTATCATCCAGCCATGTCTCAGTTATTCCCACTATGTCATAGTTCTCCTCACACATCACTAATTCCAGCTCCCCAGTTTAATTAGTCAGGCTTCTGGCATTAGTATACATACATTTGAGAGGTTTATGTATATTTTTTACCCTACACCTTTCCTTCTGAACTGTTCTAGTCTCTCCTTCCATTCCTCCCCCAGTCCCACTACCTTGCCCCCGGTCTCTATCTGCCCTATCTTCCCCTCCTATAATGTAATTTCCCTCCCCCAATCCCTATTTTAAACACTCCTCCAACCGTCTAGCCATCTTCCTCCCCAGCACAGCTGCCCCTTCCCCATTGAGGTGCAGCCCGTCCCTATGATAGAGCCTGTAGCCGATAGAGAAGTTGGCCCAGTTCTCCAGGAACCCAAACCCCTCCTTTCTACACCAGTTCTTGAGCCACATGTTAATCTCCGTAATCTCCCGTTGCCTTTCTTGTGTGGCCCGTGGTAAAGGCAGTATTTTGGAAAATACTACCTTTAAGGTCCTTGCCCTAAGCTTTTGACCTAAATCCCTGAAATCATGTTTATGGACTCTCCACCTACCTCTAACTTTGTCATTAGTTCCAATATGGACCATGACCGCTGGATCTTCTCCAGCCCCTCCCAGTAATCTGTCTACTCGATCCGCGATGTGCCTAACTCTAGCGCCAGGATGACAGCACACTGTTCGGCGATCACGGTCTTTGTGACAGATGTTCCCCTAATAATGTGTACCAATGTTTTAAAAAAATAAAATAAACATTTTATATATATATATATATATATACAACAAAGTAAAAAATGTGCAGTTTATTCACACATGTCAGAAAATTGACAACGTTTCGGTTCTCTCACAGAACCTTTCTCAAGTCAGGTGAAACATAAAGCGCAATAGTGCCAGTATAAATACATAGTAAGGTTGTTACCAATCAATTCACCAACCTATACAAAAATGGTACACTCCCCTTTTGTGGACATTTAACAATTCACTCATCTGTGTCACATATCCATGTAAACAGACTAACAAGCCCATTATACATGTACCATAGTGCTATAACCGTGCTATATAAGCATAGTGTATATTAACCTCCTCAGGACCGCCGTCCTGCTCTTCTGGGTGGACGCATATACGCGTCCTCCCGCGAGAGCCGAGATTTCCTGTGAACGCGCGTGCACAGGAACGGAAGGTAAGCGAGTGGATCTCCAGCCTGCCAGCGGCGATCGCTCGCTGGCAGGCTGGAGATCCGAATTTTTTAACCCCTAACAGGTATATTAGACGCTGTTTTCATAACAGCGTCTAATATACCTCCTACCTGGTCCTCTGGTGGTCCCTTTTGTTAGGATCGACCACCAGAGGACTCAGGTAGCTCAGTTCAGTCCACCAAACACCACACTACACTACACCCCCCCCCGTCACTTATTAACCCCTTATAAACCCATGATCACCCCATATAAACTCCCTGATCACCCCCCTGTCATTGATCACCGCCCTGTCATTGATCACCCCCCTGTCAGGCTCCGTTCAGACGTCCGTATGATTTTTACGGATCCACGGATACATGGATCGGATCCGCAAAAAGCATACGGACGTCTGAATGGAGCCTTACAGGGGGGTGATCAATGACAGGCGGGTGATCACCCATATACACTCCCTGATCACCCCCTGTCATTGATCACCCCCCTGTCATTGATCACCCCCCTGTAAGGCTCCATTCAGACGTCCGCATGATTTTTACGGATCCATGGATACATGGATCGGATCCGCAAAACACATGCGGACGTCTGAATGGAGCCTTACAGGGGGTGATCAATGACAGGCGGGTGATCACCCATATACACTCCCTGATCACCCCCCCTGTCATTGATAACCCCCCTGTAAGGCTCCATTCAGACGTCCGCATGTGTTTTGTGGATCCGATCCATGTATCCATGGATCCGTAAAAATCATGCAGACGTCTGAATGGAGCCTTACAGGGGGGTGATCAATGACAGGCGGGTGATCACCCATATACACTCCCTGATCACCCCCTGTCATTGATCACCCCCCTGTCATTGATCACCCCCCTGTAAGGCTCCATTCAGACGTCCGCATGATTTTTACGGATCCATGGATACATGGATCGGATCCGCAAAACACATGCGGACGTCTGAATGGAGCCTTACAGGGGGGGTGATCATTGACAGGGGGGTGATCACCCTGATCACCCCCTGTCATTGATAACCCCCCTGTAAGGCCCCATTCAGACGTCCGCATGTGTTTTGTGGATCCGATCCATGTATCCATGGATCCGTAAAAAATCATGCGGATGTCTGAATGGAGCCTTACAGGGGGGTGATCATTGACAGGGGGGTGATCACCCTGATCACCCCCTGTCATTGATAACCCCCCTGTAAGGCTCCATTCAGACGTCCGCATGTGTTTTGTGGATCCGATCCATGTATCCATGGATCCGTAAAAAATCATGCGGATGTCTGAATGGAGCCTTACAGGGGAGGTGATCAGTGACAGGGGGGTGATCACCCCCTGTCATTGATAACCCCCCTGTAAGGCTCCATTCAGACGTCCGCATGTGTTTTGTGGATCCGATCCATGTATCCATGGATCCGTAAAAAATCATGCGGATGTCTGAATGGAGCCTTACAGGGGGGGTGATCATTGACAGGGGGGTGATCACCCTGATCACCCCCTGTCATTGATAACCCCCCTGTAAGGCTCCATTCAGACGTCCGCATGTGTTTTGTGGATCCGATCCATGGATCCGTAAAAAATCACGCGGATGTCTGAATGGAGCCTTACAGGGGGGGTGATCAGTGACAGGGGGGTGATCACCCTGATCACCCCCTGTCATTGATAACCCCCCTGTAAGGCTCCATTCAGACGTCCGCATGTGTTTTGTGGATCCGATCCATGTATCCATGGATCCGTAAAAAATCATGCGGATGTCTGAATGGAGCCTTACAGGGGGGGTGATCAGTGACAGGGGGGTGATCACCCTGATCACCCTGATCACCCCCTGTCATTGATAACCCCCCTGTAAGGCTCCATTCAGACGTCCGCATGTGTTTTGTGGATCCGATCCATGTATCCATGGATCCATAAAAAATCATGCGGATGTCTGAATGGAGCCTTACAGGGGGGGGTGATCAGTGACAGGGGGTGATCACCCTGATCACCCCCTGTCATTGATAACCCCCCTGTAAGGCTCCATTCAGACGTCCGCATGTGTTTTGTGGATCCGATCCATGTATCCATGGATCCGTAAAAAATCATGCGGATGTCTGAATGGAGCCTTACAGGGGGGGTGATCAGTGACAGGGGGGTGATCACCCTGATCACCCTGATCACCCCCTGTCATTGATAACCCCCCTGTAAGGCTCCATTCAGACGTCCGCATGTGTTTTGTGGATCCCATCCATGTATCCATGGATCCGTAAAAATCATGCGGATGTCTGAATGGAGCCTTACAGGGGGGGTGATCAGTGACAGGGGGGTGATCAGGGAGTCTATTTTTTCTTACAAAGTCTCATATTCCACTAACTTGTGTCAAAAAATAAAATCTCACATGAACTCGCCATACCCCTCACGGAATCCAAATGCGTAAACATTTTTAGACATTTATATTCCAGACTTCTTCTCACGCTTTAGGGCCCCTAAAAAGCCAGGGCAGTATAAATACCCCACATGTGACCCCATTTCGGAAAGAAGACACCCCAAGGTATTCCGTGAGGGGCATATTGAGTCCATGAAAGATTGAAATTTTTGTCCTAAGTTAGCGGAAAGTGAGACTTTGTGAGAAAAAAACAAAAAAAAATCAATATCCGCTAACTTATGCAAAAAAATAAAAAATTCTAGGAACTCGCCATGCCCCTCATTGAATACCTTGGGGTGTCTTCTTTCCAAAGTTGGGTCACATGTGGGGTATTTATACTGCCCTGGCTTTTTAGGGGCCCGAAAGTGTGAGAAGAAGTCTGGGATCCAAATGTCTAAAAATGCCCTCCTAAAAGGAATTTGGGCCCCTTTGCTCATCTAGGCTGCAAAAAAGTGTCACACATCTGGTATCGCCGTACTCAGGAGAAGTTGGGCAATGTGTTTTGGGGTGTCATTTTACATATACCCATGCTGGGTGAGAAAAATATCTTGGTCCAATGCCAACTTTGTATAAAAAAATGGGAAAAGTTGTCTTTTGCCAAGATATTTCTCTCACCCAGCATGGGTATATGTAAAATGACACCCCAAAACACATTCCCCAACTTCTCCTGAGTACGGCGATACCAGATGTGTGACACTTTTTTGATGCCAAGGTGGGCAAAGGGGCACATATTCCAAAGTGCACCTTTCGGATTTCACCGGTCATTTTTTACAGATTTTGATTGCAAAGTACTTCTCACACATATGGGCCCCTAAATTGCCAGGGCAGTATAACTACGCCACAAGTTACCCCATTTTGGAAAGAAGACACCCCAAGGTATTCCGTGAGGGGCATGGCGAGTTCCTAGAATTTTTTATTTTTTGTCGCAAGTTAGTGGAATATGAGACTTTGTAAGGAAAAAAGAGAAAAAAAAAAATCATCATTTTCCGCTAACTTGTGACAAAAAATAAAAAATTCTAGGAACTCGCCATGCCCCTCACGGAATACCTTGGGGTGTCTTCTTTCCAAAATGGGGTCACTTGTGGGGTAGTTATACTGCCCTGGCAATTTAGGGGCCCAAATGTGTGAGAAGTACCTTGCAATCAAAATGTGTAAAAAATGGCCTGCAAAATCTGAAAGGTGCACTTTGGAATATGTGCCCCTTTGCCCACCTTGGCAGCAAAAAAGTGTGACACATCTGGTATCGCCGTACTCAGGAGAAGTTGGGGAATGTGTTTTGGGGTGTCATTTTACATATACCCATGCTGGATGAGAGAAATATCTTGGCAAAAGACAACTTTTCCCATTTTTAAATAAATAAAAAGTTCTATGAACTCACTATACCCATCAGCGAATACCTTAGGGTGTCTACTTTCCGAAATGGGGTCATTTGTGGGGGTTTTCTACTGTTTGGGCATTGTAGAACCTCAGGAATCATGACAGGTGCTCAGAAAGTCAGAGCTGTTTCAAAAAGCGGAAATTCACATTTTTGTACCATAGTTTGTAAATGCTATAACTTTTACCCAAACAATTTTTTTTTTTTGCCCAAACATTTTTTTTTTATCAAAGACATGTAGAACAATAAAGCTGGCGAAAAATTTATATATGGATGTCGTTTTTTTTGCAAAATTTTACAGCTGAAAGTGAAAAATGTCATTTTTTTGCAAAAAAATCGTTACATTTTGATTAATAACAAAAAATGTCAGCAGCAATAAAATACCACCAAATGAAAGCTCCATTAGTGAGAAGAAAAGGAGGTAAAATTCATTTGGGTGGTAAGTTGCATGACCGAGCGATAAACGGTGAAAGGAGTGTAGTGCCGAAGTGTAAAAAGTGCTCTGGTCATGAAGGGGGTTTCACCTAGCGGGGCTGAAGTGGTTAAAGTGCCAATAATAATAAAGTGCAAGTGCTTTAAAATCCCTAATTTCTATACCTTGCTGGGAATATAGATATATAGTAAGCTGAATAGATGGCTGGCGTCTTATCTCGTGTAGGTCCGCGGTGCCTCTGCGCATCTCGTCCTCGCTACTGCGAATGTGCCAATCACTCACCAGCTGTTCGGCCGCACACGAACTATATGCGTCACCGACGGGCGGGATTAAAGCGCCGTGTCATCTGTCAAATCTAGAACTTACTTCCTCATAGAAACTTTGTCCAGGAAAACATTAATATTCGAAAAAATCGAATTCCTGCCTGAAATTATTGGCCGCCCTGGAGGATCAATCAGCCTTTTTTGTATTTTGGGTAATACATATATAGTGGGAGTAGCCGGAGACTTCACCACCAAGAATTCCTTAAACTGTTTATCAATGATACCGTCCTGTACCGCTGTAGTCAATACTGCATCAATCTTCCTGGCTATGTCGAATCTGGGGTCCCTGACCAATGGTTCATAGACTCCAGGTTCTCCCAATTGCCTCTGTATCTCTTTTATATACCGAGAGGTGTCCATAACCACGATCCCACCACCCTTGTCCGCAGGCTTGATTGTGAGATCGGGGGTTCCTGGACAAACTCTCTAAAGCGGACATTTCCTGTACCGTAATATTTGGTTTTACAAATGCATCAGTTTTGGTTCTTTCTCTCAACAGGGCTACGTCCCGTTTAACTGCCTCTGAAAAACACTCCAGAGCATGTGAATTTAATCACTTTTAAATGCAAACCAAATTGTTTCAAAGTCAACCGTCCATCTGGAGTGTTGACCTCATTAGTGCTCATGGCACCAGAGGAACCAGAGTTGAACCACACCCTCAGTTTGAGATTGCTGAAGAGGCGGTTCAAGTCTAGAGAGAAAATTTTGAGAGAGTATGCTATGAGTGCCAAATCATATGTTAGGGACACCGGAGATTTCATCAGCAAGATTAAAGGAATGCGGATTCCAAAGGGGGCGATCCTGGAATCTTTTGATATTTTGATATTGTGTCATTGTACACTTCTATTAATCATGCAAAGGGCTTGTCAGCTGTAGCAGAGATGCTGCAGCATTCAGATTATCCTGCTCCAGTACAACAGTTTGTATTAACATTGATGGAGCTGTCCTTGAGGAATAATTATTTTGTGTTCCAGGGACAGTTCTATTTGCAAGCAATGGGCGTGGCAATGGGCTCTAATGCCGCGCCCACTTATGCAAATATTTTTGTGCGGTCATTTGAGGAACGTCTTGTCTATGTATCTCCCCACTTCAATCAAGTTTTGACGTGGTGGAGGTATATAGATGACATTTTCCTCATTTAGCTAGGCACCGTGGAGCAACTGATGGACTTTCACGTATTTTTGAACTCTTTTGATCGGGAGATCCAATTTACGTTAACGGCATCTGTTGACCGGGTGCAGTATTTGGACACTCAAGCTTACATTGAGGAGGACCAGATACATATGGATTTGAACATCAAACCTACCGATTAGAATACATTGTTGCATTTTACAAGTGGACATCCAAGAAGGATGGTAGATTCTCTGCCGTTCAGTCAAATGCTCAGAGTACGGAGAATAGTTGATAAGGAACAGAATATGAAAGTGGCATTGAGTAATATGGAACAATCATTCATAAATAGGGGTTATCCTAAAAGGTTAGTGAAAAAACATGCGGACAAAGCAAGAGAAATCCCTAGAGAGGAGTTGTTGACCTCAAAAGTTAGACAGACTGGCGATAGACTGCCTTTTGTGTCATCATATAGCAAGTTGAGTCCAAATATAGAAAGGATAGTGAGGCGACACTGGGGATTGCTCAGTAGTGGCCACCCGAGTATAGCTGCTTTTAAAAATCCGCCTATGATGGCATATAAAAGAGCAGGAAACATCAGGGATAAGGTTGTGCACTCCAGACTGCCTGAAAAGGGCCAACTTAGGCAGACATTTTTTAAGACAAAACGTACGGGCTCTTTCCCGTGTCTGGGATGTGTGAACTGTAAACTGATGGACAAAGGATCAGTGTTCACACATCCAGACACGGAGGAGACCTTTAACATAAGGCATCATCTCACTTGTGATTCGTCATGGGTGATATATGTATTGTAGTGCCCTTGCAAAAAGCTCTATGTGGGTGAAACCACATGTGACATGAAAACTAGGTTAAACAATCATAGACAATCCATTAGGAATAAGAGAAGGGATTTGCCTGTGTCAAAACACTTTGTGGAAAAAAATCACAAAGAAAATGATCTGAGATTTATGATTTTAGATCATGTTAAACCTTTGGATAGAGGAGGGGATCAACTTAATATTTTAAAGAAAACTGAGCTTAGATGGATTTTCCGGCTGGACACTCTGAAACCTAAAGGGTTAAATGTCGAATTCAGGGTGACAGGGGGAATGGTCAGCTAATATCCGTCCGTAATGACTGTGTTCTGTTGTATGTCCATAACGCTGTATTGGGTGAATCCCGTGGAAAAACATAATGTTTAAATTACATTATCACATGATTGATTATGTTACTTGTGTGACTGTGTAGCAGCATTGTTATCTTATCTTGCTGAGATGTTAATTACGGCTATAGAAAGTGTTGCCCAAAAGATTGCCCTGTTGGAAAATGGCGGAAATGATAAGTGAAGTGACGCTGGCTGATGCGTTTACGAACGTGCCGGCACGTGATGCACGGATCGTGAGTGACGCAGCACGCCAGATGACACGGCGCTTTAATCCCGCCCGTCGGTGACGCATATAGTTCGTGTGCGGCCGAACAGCTGGTGAGTGATTGGCACATGCGCAGTAGCGAGGACGAGACGCGCAGAGGCACAGCGGACCTACACGAGATAAGACGCCAGTAGAGTTGAGCGAACACCTGGATGTTCGGGTTCGAGAAGTTCGGCCGAACATCCCGGAAATGTTCGGGTTCGGGATCCGAACCCGATCCGAACTTCGTCCCGAACCCGAACCCCATTGAAGTCAATGGGGACCCGAACTTTTCGGCACTAAAACGGCTGTAAAACAGCCCAGGAAAGGGCTAGAGGGCTGCAAAAGGCAGCAACATGTAGGTAAATCCCCTGCAAACAAATGTGGATAGGGAAATTAATTAAAATAAAAATTAAATAAATAAAAATTAACCAAAATCAATTGGAGAGAGGTTCCATAGCAGAGAATCTGGCTTCCCGTCACCCACCACTGGAACAGTCCATTCTCAGATATTTAGGCCCCGGCACCCAGGCAGAGGAGAGAGGTCCCGTAACAGACAATCTGGCTTCATGTCAGCAGAGAATCAGTCTTCATGTCATAGCAGAGAATCAGGCTTCACGTCACCCACCACTGTAATAGTCCATTTTCATAAATTTAGGCCCAGCACCCAGGCAGAGGAGAGAGGTCCCGTAACAGACAATCTGGCTTCATGTCAGCAGAGAATCAGTCTTCATATCATAGCAGAGAATCTGGCTTCCCGTTACCCACCACTGGAACAGTCCATTCTCAGATATTTAGGCCCCGGCACCCAGGCAGAGGAGAGAGGTCCCGTAACAGACAATCTGGCTTCATGTCAGCAGAGAATCAGTCTGCATGTCATAGCAGAGAATGAGGCTTCACGTCACCCACCACTGCAACAGTCCATTTTCATAAATTTAGGCCCAGCACCCAGGCAGAGGAGAGAGGTCCCGTAACAGAGGATCTGGCTTCATGTCACCAGAGAATCAGTCTGCATGTCATAGCAGAGAATCAGGCTTCACGTCACCCACCACTGCAACAGTCCATTTTCATAAATTTAGGCCCAGCACCCAGGCAGAGGAGAGAGGTCCCGTAACAGAGGATCTGGCTTCATGTCACCAGAGAATCAGTCTGCATGTCATAGCAGAGAATCAGGCTTCACGTCAGCCACCACTGCAACAATCCATTGGCATATATTTAGGCCTAGCACACAGGCAGAGGAGAGAGGTCCCGTAACAGACAATCTGGCTTCATGTCAGCAGAGAATCAGTCTTCATATCATAGCAGAGAATCAGGCTTCACGTCAGCCACCAATGCAACAGTCCATTGTCAGATATTTAGGCCCAGCACCCAGGCAGAGGAGAGAGGTCCCGTAACAGAGGATCTGGCTTCATGTCACCAGAGAATCAGTCTGCATGTCATAGCAGAGAATCAGGCTTCACGTCAGCCACCACTGCAACAATCCATTGGCATATATTTAGGCCTAGCACACAGGCAGAGGAGAGAGGTCCCGTAACAGACAATCTGGCTTCATGTCAGCAGAGAATCAGTCTGCATGTCATAGCAGAGAATGAGGCTTCACGTCACCCACCACTGCAACAGTCCATTTTCATAAATTTAGGCCCAGCACCCAGGCAGAGGAGAGAGGTCCCGTAACAGAGGATCTGGCTTCATGTCACCAGAGAATCAGTCTGCATGTCATAGCAGAGAATCAGGCTTCACGTCACCCACCACTGCAACAGTCCATTTTCATAAATTTAGGCCCAGCACCCAGGCAGAGGAGAGAGGTCCCGTAACAGAGGATCTGGCTTCATGTCACCAGAGAATCAGTCTGCATGTCATAGCAGAGAATCAGGCTTCACGTCAGCCACCACTGCAACAATCCATTGGCATATATTTAGGCCTAGCACACAGGCAGAGGAGAGAGGTCCCGTAACAGACAATCTGGCTTCATGTCAGCAGAGAATCAGTCTTCATATCATAGCAGAGAATCAGGCTTCACGTCAGCCACCAATGCAACAGTCCATTGTCAGATATTTAGGCCCAGCACCCAGGCAGAGGAGAGAGGTCCCGTAACAGAGGATCTGGCTTCATGTCAGCAGAGAATCAGTCTTCATGTCATAGCAGAGAATCAGGCTTCACGTCACCCACCACTGCAACAGTCCATTTTCATAAATTTAGGCCCAGCACCCAGGCAGAGGAGAGAGGTCCCGTAACAGAGGATCTGGCTTCATGTCACCAGAGAATCAGTCTGCATGTCATAGCAGAGAATCAGGCTTCACGTCAGCCACCACTGCAACAATCCATTGGCATATATTTAGGCCTAGCACACAGGCAGAGGAGAGAGGTCCCGTAACAGACAATCTGGCTTCATGTCAGCAGAGAATCAGTCTTCATATCATAGCAGAGAATCAGGCTTCACGTCAGCCACCAATGCAACAGTCCATTGTCAGATATTTAGGCCCAGCACCCAGGCAGAGGAGAGAGGTCCCGTAACAGAGGATCTGGCTTCATGTCAGCAGAGAATCAGTCTTCATGTCATAGCAGAGAATCAGGCTTCACGTCACCCACCACTGTAAGAGTCCATTTTCATAAATTTAGGCCCAGCACCCAGGCAGAGGAGAGAGGTCCCGTAACAGACAATCTGGCTTCATGTCAGCAGAGAATCAGTCTTCATATCATAGCAGAGAATCAGGCTTCACGTCACCCACCACTGTAACAGTCCATTTTCATAAATTTAGGCCCAGCACCCAGGCAGAGGAGAGAGGTCCCGTAACAGACAATCTGGCTTCATGTCAGGAGAGAATCAGTCTTCATGTCATAGCAGAGAATCAGGCTTCACGTCACCCACCACTGCAACAGTCCATTTTCATAAATTTAGGCCCAGCACCCAGGCAGAGGAGAGAGGTCCCGTAACAGACAATCTGGCTTCATGTCAGCAGAGAATTAGTCTGCATGTCATAGCAGAGAATCAGGCTTCACGTCAGCCACCAATGCAACAGTCCATTGTCAGATATTTAGGCCCAGCACCCAGGCAGAGGAGAGAGGTCCCGTAACAGAGGATCTGGCTTCATGTCACCAGAGAATCAGTCTGCATGTCATAGCAGAGAATCAGGCTTCACGTCACCCACCACTGCAACAGTCCATTTTCATAAATTTAGGCCCAGCACCCAGGCAGAGGAGAGAGGTCCCGTAACAGAGGATCTGGCTTCATGTCACCAGAGAATCAGTCTGCATGTCATAGCAGAGAATCAGGCTTCACGTCACCCACCACTGCAACAGTCCATTGTCATAAATTCAGGCCCAGCACCCAGGCAGAGGAGAGAGGTCCCGTAACAGACAATCTGGCTTCATGTCACCAGAGAATCAGTCTGCATGTCATAGCAGAGAATGAGGCTTCACGTCAGCCACCACTGCAACAATCCATTGGCATATATTTAGGCCTAGCACACAGGCAGAGGAGAGGTTCATTCAACTTTGGGTAGCCTTGCAATATAATGGTAAAATGAAAATAAAAATAGGATTGAATGAGGAAGTGCCCTGGAGTCCAATAATATATGGTTATGGGGAGGTAGTTAATGTCTAATCTGGACAAGGGACGGACAGGTCCTGTGGGATCCATGCCTGGTTCATTTTTATGAACGTCAGCTTGTCCACATTGGCTGTAGACAGGCGGCTGCGTTTGTCTGTAATGACGCCCCCTGCCGTGCTGAATACACGTTCAGACAAAACGCTGGCTGCCGGGCAGGCCAGCACCTCCAAGGCATAAAAGGCTAGCTCTGGCCACGTGGACAATTTAGAGACCCAGAAGTTGAATGGGGCCGAACCATCAGTCAGTACGTGGAGGGGTGTGCACACGTACTGTTCCACCATGTTAGTGAAATGTTGCCTCCTGCTAACACGTTGCGTATCAGGTGGTGGTGCAGTTAGCTGTGGCGTGTTGACAAAAGTTTTCCACATCTCTGCCATGCTAACCCTGCCCTCAGAGGAGCTGGCCGTGACACAGCTGCCTTGGCGACCTCTTGCTCCTCCTCTGCCTTGGCCTTGGGCTTCCACTTGTTCCCCTGTGACATTTGGGAATGCTCTCAGTAGCGCGTCTACCAACGTGCGCTTGTACTCGCGCATCTTCCTATCACGCTCCAGTGCAGGAAGTAAGGTGGGCACATTGTCTTTGTAGCGTGGATCCAGCAGGGTGGCAACCCAGTAGTCCGCACAGGTTAAAATGTGGGCAACTCTGCTGTCGTTGCGCAGGCACTGCAGCATGTAGTCGCTCATGTGTGCCAGGCTGCCCAGGGATAAGGACAAGCTGTCCTCTGTGGGAGGCGTATCGTCATCGTCCTGCCTTTCCCCCCAGCCACGCACCAGTGATGGACCCGAGCTGCGTTGGGTGCCACCCCGCTGTGACCATGCTTCATCCTCATCCTCCTCCACCTCCTCCTCATCCTCGTCCTCCTCGTCCTCCAGTAGTGGGCCCTGGCTGGCCACATTTGTACCTGGCCTCTGCTGTTGCCAAAAACCTCCCTCTGAGTCACTTCGAAGAGACTGGCCTGAAAGTGCTAAAAATGACCCCTCTTCCTCCTCCTCCTCCTCCTCCTCCTGGGCCACCTCCTCTTCCATCATCGCCCTAAGTGTTTTCTCAAGGAGACATAGAAGTGGTATTGTAACGCTGATAACGGTGTCATCGCCACTGGCCATGTTGGTGGAGTACTCGAAACAGCGCAACAGGGCACACAGGTCTCGCATGGAGGCCCAGTCATTGGTGGTGAAGTGGTGCTGTTCTGTAGTGCGACTGACCCGTGCGTGCTGCAGCTGAAACTCCACTATGGCCTGCTGCTGCTCGCACAGTCTGTCCAGCATGTGCAAGGTGGAGTTCCACCTGGTGGGCACGTCGCATATGAGGCGGTGAGCGGGAAGGCCGAAGTTACGCTGTAGCGCAGACAGGCGAGCAGCAGCAGGATGTGAACGCCGGAAGCGCGAACAGACGGCCCGCACTTTATGCAGCAGCTCTGACATGTCGGGGTAGTTGTGAATGAACTTCTGCACCACCAAATTCAGCACATGCGCCAAGCAAGGGATGTGCGTCAAATTGGCTAGTCCCAGAGCTGCAACGAGATTTCGCCCATTATCACACACCACCAGGCCGGGCTTGAGGCTCACCGGCAGCAACCACTCGTCGGTCTGTTGTTCTATACCCCGCCACAACTCCTGTGCGGTGTGGGGCCTGTCCCCCAAACATATGAGTTTCAGAATGGCCTGCTGACGTTTACCCCGGGCTGTGCTGAAGTTGGTGGTGAAGGTGTGTGGCTGACTGGATGAGCAGGTGGAAGAAGAGGAGGAGGAAGCCGAGAAGGAGGAGGTGGCAACAGGAGGCAAAGAATGTTGCCCTGCGATCCTTGGCGGCGGAAGGACGTGCGCCAAACAGCTCTCCGCCTGGGGCCCAGCTGCCACTACATTTACCCAGTGTGCAGTTAGGGAGATATAGCGTCCCTGGCCGTGCTTACTGGTCCACGTATCTGTGGTTAGGTGGACCTTGCCACAGATGGCGTTGCGCAGTGCACACTTGATTTTATCGGATACTTGGTTGTGCAGGGAAGGCACGGCTCTCTTGGAGAAGTAGTGCCGGCTGGGAACAACATACTGTGGGACAGCAAGCGACATGAGCTGTTTGAAGCTGTCTGTGTCCACCAGCCTAAATGACAGCATTTCATAGGCCAGTAGTTTAGAAATGCTGGCATTCAGGGCCAGGGATCGAGGGTGGCTAGGTGGGAATTTACGCTTTCTATCAAATGTTTGTGAGATGGAGAGCTGAACGCTGGCGTGTGACATGGTTGAGACGCTTGGTGACGGAGGTGGTGGTGGTGGTGTTGGTGGTACATCCCCTGTTTGCTGGGCGGCAGGTGCCAACGTTCCTCCAGAGGCGGAGGAAGAGGCCGAGGCGGCAGCAGCAGAATAGGCCGAGGCGGCAGCAGCAGAAGAGGTAGCAGGGGGAGCCTGAGTGACTTCCTTGGTTTTAAGGTGTTTACTCCACTGCAGTTCATGCTTTGCATGCAGGTGCCTGGTCATGCAGGTTGTGCTCAGGTTCAGAACGTTAATGCCTCGCTTCAGGCTCTGATGGCACAGCGTGCAAACCACTCGGGTCTTGTCGTCAGCACATTGTTTGAAGAAGTGCCATGCCAGGGAACTCCTTGAAGCTGCCTTTGGGGTGCTCGGTCCCAGATGGCGGCGGTCAGTAGCAGGCGGAGTCTCTTGGCGGCGGGTGTTCTGCTTTTGCCCACTGCTCCCTCTTTTGCTACGCTGTTGGCTCGGTCTCACCACTGCCTCTTCCTCCGAACTGTGAAAGTCAGTGGCACGACCTTCATTCCATGTGGGGTCTAGGACCTCATCGTCCCCTGCATCGTCTTCCACCCAGTCTTGATCCCTGACCTCCTGTTCAGTCTGCACACTGCAGAAAGACGCAGCAGTTGGCACCTGTGTTTCGTCATCATCAGAGACATGCTGAGGTGGTATTCCCATGTCCTCATCATCAGGAAACATAAGTGGTTGTGCGTCAGTGCATTCTATGTCTTTCACCGCTGGGGAAGGGCTAGGTGGATGCCCTTGGGAAACCCTGCCAGCGGAGTCTTCAAACAGCATAAGAGACTGCTGCATAACTTGAGGCTGAGACAGTTTCCCTGGTATGCATGGGGGTGATGTGACAGACTGATGGGGTTGGTTTTCAGGCGCCATCTGTGCGCTTTCTGCAGAAGACTGGGTGGGAGATAATGTGAACGTGCTGGATCCACTGTCGGCCACCCAATTGACTAATGCCTGTACCTGCTCAGGCCTTACCATCCTTAGAACGGCATTGGGCCCCACCATATATCGCTGTAAATTCTGGCGGCTACTGGGACCTGAGGTAGTTGGTACACTAGGACGTGTGGATGTGGCAGAACGGCCACGTCCTCTCCCAGCACCAGAGGGTCCACTAACACCACCACGACCATGTCCACGTCCGCGTCCCTTACTAGATGTTTTTCTCATTGTTATGGTTCACCACAACAACAAATATATTATTTGGCCCAATGTATTGTATTCAAATTCAGCGGGATATAAATTTGAGGCCTAGTATTTAGGCGCTGGGTGACCGGTATGGATTTAGTGACAGAATTAGACTTGGAAATGCACAGAAGCGTGTGTGTGAAGTTATTCTGAATGACCCTATGTGCACCTTCAATATGATCTACCCTTTTAGGGATAGATTTCAAATAGCTCTGATATAGCAGAAACGACTAAATTATGAAATTGCTAAATTGGGAATTGTATTTCAACCCAGAACAAAAAATGTGCTTTGACGGACACTAAATAACTTTCCCAGCCACAACAGGACAGCGGTAACGAGAGATTTAGCGGGATATAAATTTGAGGCCTAGTATTTAGGCGCTGGGTGACAGGTATGGGTTTAGTGACAGAATTAGATTTGGAAATGCACAGTAGCGGGTGTGTGAAGTTATTCTGAATGACCCTATGTGCACCTTGAATATTATATACCCTTTTAGGGATAGATTTCAAATAGCTCTGATATAGCAGAAACCACTAAATTATGAAATTGCTAAATTGGGAATTGTATTTCAACCCAGAACAAGAAATGTGCTTGAACGGACACTAAATAACTCGCCCAGCTACAGCACTAGGGACAGATTTAGCGGGATATAAATTTGAGGCCTAGTATTTAGGCGCTGGGTGACAGGTATGGGTTTAGTGACAGAATTAGACTTGGAAATACACAGTAGCGGGTGTGTGTGAAGTTATTCTGAATGACCCAATGTGCACCTTGAATATTATATACCCTTTTAGGGATAGATTTCAAATAGCTCTGATATAGCAGAAACCACTAAATTATGAAATTGCTAAATTGGGAATTGTATTTCAACCCAGAACAAAAAATGTGCTTTGACGGACACTAAATATCTTGCCCAGCAACAACAGTACAGCGGTAACGAGAGATTTAGCAGGATATAAATTTGAGGCCTAGTATTTAGGCGCTGGGTGACAGGTATGGGTTTAGTGACAGAATTAGACTTGAAAATACACAGTAGCGGGTGTGTGTGAAGTTATTCTGAATGACCCAATGTGCACCTTGAATATTATATACCCTTTTAGGGATAGATTTCAAATAGCTCTGATATAGCAGAAACCACTAAATTATGAAATTGCTAAATTGGGAATTGTACTTCAACCCAGAACAAAAAATGTGCTTTGACGGACACTAAATAACTTTCCCAGCTACAACAGGACAGCGGTAACGAGAGATTTAGCGGGATATAAATTTGAGGCCTAGTATTTAGGCGCTGGGTGACAGGTATGGGTTTAGTGACAGAATTAGACTTGGAAATACACAGTAGCGGGTGTGTGTGAAGTTATTCTGAATGACCCTATGTGCACCTTCAATATGATCTACCCTTTTAGGGATAGATTTCAAATAGCTCTGATATAGCAGAAACCACTAAATTATGAAATTGCTAAATTGGGAATTGTATTTCAACCCAGAACAAAAAATGTGCTTTGACGGACACTAAATAACTTTCCCAGCTACAACAGGACAGCGGTAACGAGAGATTTAGCAGGATATAAATTTGAGGCCTAGTATTTAGGCGCTGGGTGACAGGTATGGGTTTAGTGACAGAATTAGACTTGAAAATACACAGTAGCGGGTGTGTGTGAAGTTATTCTGAATGACCCAATGTGCACCTTGAATATTATATACCCTTTTAGGGATAGATTTCAAATAGCTCTGATATAGCAGAAACCACTAAATTATGAAATTGCTAAATTGGGAATTGTACTTCAACCCAGAACAAAAAATGTGCTTTGACGGACACTAAATATCTTTCCAAGCAACAACAGTACAGCGGTAACGAGAGATTTAGCAGGATATAAATTTGAGGCCTAGTATTTAGGCGCTGGGTGACAGGTATGGGTTTAGTGACAGAATTAGACTTGGAAATACACAGTAGCGGGTGTGTGTGAAGTTATTCTGAATGACCCAATGTGCACCTTCAATATGATCTACCCTTTTAGGGATAGATTTCAAATAGCTCTGATATAGCAGAAACCACTAAATTATGAAATTGCTAAATTGGGAATTGTACTTCAACCCAGAACAAAAAATGTGCTTTGACGGACACTAAATAACTTTCCCAGCTACAACAGGACAGCGGTAACGAGAGATTTAGCGGGATATAAATTTGAGGCCTAGTATTTAGGCGCTGGGTGACAGGTATGGGTTTAGTGACAGAATTAGACTTGGAAATACACAGTAGCGGGTGTGTGTGAAGTTATTCTGAATGACCCTATGTGCACCTTCAATATGATCTACCCTTTTAGGGATAGATTTCAAATAGCTCTGATATAGCAGAAACCACTAAATTATGAAATTGCTAAATTGGGAATTGTATTTCAACCCAGAACAAAAAATGTGCTTTGACGGACACTAAATAACTTTCCCAGCTACAACAGGACAGCGGTAACGAGAGATTTAGCAGGATATAAATTTGAGGCCTAGTATTTAGGCGCTGGGTGACAGGTATGGGTTTAGTGACAGAATTAGACTTGAAAATACACAGTAGCGGGTGTGTGTGAAGTTATTCTGAATGACCCAATGTGCACCTTGAATATTATATACCCTTTTAGGGATAGATTTCAAATAGCTCTGATATAGCAGAAACCACTAAATTATGAAATTGCTAAATTGGGAATTGTACTTCAACCCAGAACAAAAAATGTGCTTTGACGGACACTAAATAACTTTCCCAGCTACAACAGGACAGCGGTAACGAGAGATTTAGCAGGATATAAATTTGAGGCCTAGTATTTAGGCGCTGGGTGACAGGTATGGGTTTAGTGACAGAATTAGACTTGAAAATACACAGTAGCGGGTGTGTGTGAAGTTATTCTGAATGACCCAATGTGCACCTTGAATATTATATACCCTTTTAGGGATAGATTTCAAATAGCTCTGATATAGCAGAAACCACTAAATTATGAAATTGCTAAATTGGGAATTGTACTTCAACCCAGAACAAAAAATGTGCTTTGACGGACACTAAATAACTTTCCCAGCTACAACAGGACAGCGGTAACGAGAGATTTAGCGGGATATAAATTTGAGGCCTAGTATTTAGGCGCTGGGTGACCGGTATGGATTTAGTGACAGAATTAGACTGGGATATGGCCAAAAAATAACCACACTATTGCTGGTTAAATGCACTTGGTGACGGGCGCAGCTTGCCCCTGATGTAGTATATGGCCAAAAAATGAACAGACTATTGCTGGTTAAATGCACTTGGTGTCACAGCTTGACCAACCACACTACTGAGGGTTAAATGCACTTGGTGACGGGCGCAGCTTGCCCCTGATGTAGTATATGGCCAAAAAATAAACAGACTATTGCTGGTTAAATGCACTTGGTGTGACAGCTTCACCCTGATGTAGGCTTTAGCCAGAAAACAACCACACCATTGAGGGTTAAATGCACTTGGTGACAGGCGCAGCTTGCCCCTGATTTTGTATATGGCCAAAAAATGAACAGACTATTGCTGGTTAAATGCACTTGGTGTGACAGCTTCACCCTGATGTAGGCTTTAGCCAAAAAACAACCACACCATTGAGGGTTAAATGCACTTGGTGACAGGCGCAGCTTGCCCCTGATTTTGTATATGGCCAAAAAATGAACAGACTATTGCTGGTTAAATGCACTTGGTGTGACAGCTTCACCCTGATGTAGGCTTTAGCCAAAAAACAACCACACCATTGAGGGTTAAATGCACTTGGTGACAGGCGCAGCTTGCCCCTGATTTTGTATATGGCCAAAAAATGAACAGACTATTGCTGGTTAAATGCACTTGGTGTGACAGCTTCACCCTGATGTAGGCTTTAGCCAAAAAACAACCACACCATTGAGGGTTAAATGCACTTGGTGACAGGCGCAGCTTGCCCCTGATTTTGTATATGGCCAAAAAATGAACAGACTATTGCTGGTTAAATGCACTTGGTGTGACAGCTTCACCCTGATGTAGGCTTTAGCCAAAAAACAACCACACCATTGAGGGTTAAATGCACTTGGTCGCAGCTTGTGCTGGCGCACCACAAGACACAAAATGGCCGCCGATCACCCCAGAAAAATGTGACTGACAAACGGTCTGGGCAGCCTAAAAACAGTGAGCAATTGAGGATCAGCAGCTCAATGATCCACAGCTGCAGATCGATCAGTTAATCAAGTCCTTTGGAGGAGTTAATCTGCCTAATCTCGCCCTACTGTCGCAGCCGCAACCTCTCCCTACGCTAATCAGAGCAGAGTGACGGGCGGCGCTATGTGACTCCAGCTTAAATAGAGGCTGGGTCACATGGTGCTCTGGCCAATCACAGCCATGCCAATAGTAGGCATGGCTGTGATGGCCTCTTGGGGCAAGTAGTATGACGCTTGTTGATTGGCTGCTTTGCAGCCTTTCAAAAAGCGCCAAGAAAGCGTCACAAAAGCGCCAAGAAAGCGACGAACACCGAACCCGAACCCGGACTTTTACGAAAATGTCCGGGTTCGGGTCCGTGTCACGGACACCCCAAAATTCGGTACGAACCCGAACTATACAGTTCGAGTTCGCTCATCCCTAGACGCCAGCCATCTATTCAGCTTACTATATATATATATTCCCAGCAAGGTATAGAAATTAGGGATTTTAAAGCACTTGCACTTTACTATTATTGGCACTTTAATATACACTATGCTTATATAGCACGGTTATAGCACTATGGTACATGTATAATGGGCTTGTTTGTCTGTTTACATGGATATGAGACACAGATGAGTGAATTGTTAAATGTCCACAAAAGGGGAGTGTACCATTTTTGTATTGGTTGATGAATTGATTGGTAACAACCTTACTATGTATTTATACTGGCACTATTGCGCTTTATGTTTCACCTGACTTGAGAAAGGTTCTGTGAGAGAACCGAAACGTTGTCAATTTTCTGACATGTGTGAATAAACTGCACATTTTTTACTTCAAGGAGTGCTGCGGACTTTCTTTGTTGTTTATCCGTCCTGCATCGAGGGACCACCACGGGCACCATACAACCATTTACTGCATGCGAAGGAGTGCTGCCTAACCTTTTCTATAGATGTATGTATATATATACCGTATTTATCGGCGTATAACACGCACTTTTTCCCCCTGAAAATAGGGGGAAAATGATGTATGCGTGTTATACGCCGATATAATGTTAAGAAGCCATGTTTTTACATACCGGAGGTATAACATTAAGACGGCGCAGCGCCTGCCGCAGCTCCCTCCTCATGCGCCGCCTGTCCCAGCTCCCTCTGTCATGCGGCGCCTGCCCCAGCTCACTCTGTCATGCGCCGCCTGCCTGTTCATTCATAAAGTGAGATAAGCAGGCAGGCGGCGCATGAGGAGGGAGCTGGGGCAGGCGGCGCATGAGGAGGGAGCTGGGGCAGGCAGCGCATCAGGAGGGAGCTGAGACAGGTGGCGCATGACCGAGGGAGATGCCGGTCTGCGCCGTCTTAATGTTATACCTCCGGTACTACAGTAAGTACCGTACAGCGCGTCTTCAAGAGATCAGATTGAATGTTTAACAGTTGCGGGGCCCGGTGTATTAGAGTAGAGTCACTGCACCGGGCCCCGCCATGAGTGTCCCCGCCTCCTCTCTCCACACTGATCCATCTGATGGGGGATCTGTAGATGACACTTATGGGGATCTGTGGATGACATAAGTGTCATCCACAGAGCCCCATAAGTGTCATCCTTTTACATTATTTACCTTATAAGTGGTAATAATATTAATAAAAAAAAAGTTCTGAGCTACCCTTTTTTTCCTGAAATTTCCCTCTTAAAATGAAGGTGCGTGTTATACGCCTGTGCGTGTTATACGCCGATAAATACGGTATATATATATATATATATATATATTTATATTTTTATATATATATATATATATATATATATATAAACAATGAAAGTCCGCAGCACTCCTTAAAAGATAAAATATGCTCTTTATTCACACATATCAAGTGACAGCGTTTCAGTTCTCTCACAAAACCTTTTTCAAGTCAGGTGACTTGAAAAAGGTTCTGTGAGAGAACCGAAACGTTGTCACTTGATATGTGTGAATAAAGAGCACATTTTATCTTTTAAGGAGTGCTGCGGACTTTCATTGTTTGTCTACCATCCCGAATCGAGGGATCACTGCGGGCACCCTATGCCTTTAAAGCTACAAGGGAGTGCTGCCAGACCTTTTCCATGGATCTATATATATTCCTTGGATCTATATATAATTTTTTTTATTTTTTTTTACATAGTTTTCATAATATGTCCTTTTACATACAGTACAGACCAAAAGTTTGAACACACCTTCTCATTCAAATAGTTTTCTTTATTTTCATGACTATGAAAATTGTAGGCATCAAAACTCTGAATTAACACATGTGGAATTATATACGTAACAAAAAAGTGTGAAACAACTGAAAATATGTCATATTCTAGGTTCTTCAAAGTAGCCACCTTTTGCTTTGGTTACTGCTTTCCACACTCTTGGCATTCTCTTGATGAGCTTCAAGAGGTAGTCACCTGAAATGGTTTTCACTTCACAGGTGTGCCCTGTCAGGTTTAATAAGTGGGATTTCTTGCCTTATAAATGGGGTTGGGACCATCAGTTGTGATGTGGAGAAGTCAGGTGGATACACAGCTGATAGTCCTACTGAATAGACTGTTAGAATTTGTATTATGGCAAGAAAAAAGCAACTAAGTAAAGAAAAACAAGTGGCCATCATTACTTTAAGAAATGAAGGTCAGTCAGTCCGAGAAATTGGGAACACTTTGAAAGTGTCCCCAAGTGCAGTCACAAAAACCATCAAGCGCTACAAAGAAACTGGCTCACATGCGGACCGCCCCAGGAAAGGAAGACCAAGAGTCACCTCTGCTGCGGAGGATAAGTTCATCCGAGTCACCAGTCTCAGAAATCGCAGGTTAACAGCAGCTCAGATTAGAGACCAGGTCAATGCCACACAGAGTTCTAGCAGCAGACTGTCACGACCAGACATCTGAGAAGCTCTGACCTCCTCCTTGAGCTTCCCTTTGTTTTGCTTTCATTTTCTCATCTCGTTAGCCTCTCTCAGCTGTTATGTAGTTGCACTGATTGCATCCCTTTAAATCCCTTCCCAGACTGCTTCACTTTGCGGTTTATATTCCTTCCTGGAGTGTGTGCATGCTGATCCTACTTCTGAGTTTTGTTCATTCATTTGTGTTTTTCTGTTTGCTGGATCCCAGGTGACCCTGACTCCCTCCGTATCAAGTGTAGGGAGCCGGTGGCCGTGTCCCCTCACTATTATAGGGTGTTCAGGTGTTATACAGTCGAGGTACGAGGATATGCGATCATCAACCATTGGGATTTTCGCATAGGCTGAGCAGTCAGGGAGAGAGCCAGGTCTGATGCAGGGCTCTCCCTTTTGTTCCTTAGTTTTGGATCCAGTGAGTCGGATATTCATTTTGTGTCTTCTAGTTTCCTGTACACCTTCCGTGACTATTATAAACCGCTAAAACCGTCTCAAGCATGGATCCGGTGTCACTTTTGACTGAACACATGCAGGGTCTTTCATTGGAGGTAGCAGATCTCCGTAAGACTCTTTTTCAGTTTCAAGTGACCGGTTCAGCTTGCGTTCATGGAGTTTGTTCTGAGCCTAAGATCTCGCTCCCGGATACGTTCTCCGGGGGGAATGAGAATTTTGTTAGTTTTAGAGAGGCTTGCAAACTCCATTTTCGCCTACTTCCCCATTCCTCTGGTGATGAGGAATGGAGGGTGGGGATCATCATCTCGCTGCTCAGGGATAAGGCTCAGTCCTGGGCCTTTTCGCTGCCGGTGGGGGCACGGCCCCTCCGTTCAGTGGATGAATTATTTTTAGCCCTGGGTCAGATATATGATGATCCGGATCGTATTGCTCTGGCTGAGTCTAGACTACGTCTTTTATGTCAGGGTAAACAATCTGCAGAGATATACTGCTCAGAATTTCGGAAATGGGCAGCTGATACTGGTTGGAATGATGCTGCACTCCGAAGTCAATTTTGCCATGGTCTTTCAGAGGGATTGAAAGATGCATTTGCCTTTCATGAGAGACCTACCTCCTTGGACTCTGCCATGTCTCGGGCCATTCGTATTGACAGGCGTCATAGAAAGAGAGGAGAGATCACTCCTTCCTGTCATACTCAGTCCCAGGACAGTGCGGCGGTTCTCTCCAGTACCTCGTTCATTGGGAGGGTTATGGTCCTGAGGAGAGGATGTGGGTCCCAGTGACGGACATTAAGGCCACTCGTCTCATCAGGGCTTTCCATAGGTCCCATCCTGAGAAGGTGGGCTCTGAGTATCCGGAGTCCACTCGTAGAAGGAGGGGTACTGTCACCACCAGACATCTGAGAAGCTCTGACAGATTTCTTTCAGAACCTCCTCCTTGAGCTTCCCTTTGTTTTGCTTTCATTTTCTCATCTCGTTAGCCTCTCTCAGCTGTCATGTAGTTGCACTGATTGCATCCCTTTAAATCCCTTCCCAGACTGCTTCACTTTGCGGTTTATATTCCTTCCTGGAGTGTGTGCATGCTGATCCTACTTCTGAGTCTTCTACAGATAAGTTTTGTTCATTCATTTGTGTTTTTCTGTTTGCTGGATCCCAGGTGACCCTGACTCCCTCCGTATCAAGTGTAGGGAGCCGGTGGCCGTGTCCCCTCACTATTATAGGGTGTTCAGGTGTTATACAGTCGAGGTACGAGGATATACGATCATCTACCATTGGGATTTTCGCATAGGCTGAGCAGTCAGGGAGAGAGCTAGGTCTGATGCAGGGCTCTCCCTTTTGTTCCTTAGTTTTGGATCCAGTGAGTCGGATATTCATTTTGTGTCTTCTAGTTTCCTGTACACCTTCCGTGACACAGACACATCTCTAGAACAACTGTTAAGAGGAGACTGTGTGAATCAGGCCTTCATGGTAGAATATCTGCTAGGAAACCACTGATAAGGACAGGCAACAAGCAGAAGAGACTTGTTTGGGCTAAAGAACAAACAAGTCTGATGAGTCCAGATTTAAGATCTTTGGTTCCAACCACCGTGTCTTTGTGCGCCGCAGAAAAGGTGAACGGATGGACTCTACATGCCTGGTTCCCACCGTGAAGCATGGAGGAGGAGGTGTGATGGTGTAGGGGTGCTTTGCTGGTGACACTGTTGGGGATTTATTCAAAATTGAAGGCATACTGAACCAGCATGGCTACCACAGCACCATCCGGTTTGCGTTTAGTTGGACCATCATTTATTTTTCAACAGGACAATGACCCCAAACACACCTCCGGGCTCTGTAAGGGCTATTTGACCATGAAGGAGAGTGATGGGGTGCTGCGCCAGATGACCTGGCCTCCACAGTCACGGGACCTGAACCCAATCGAGATGGTTTGGTGTGAGCTGGACCGCAGAGTGAAGCCAAAAGGGCCAACAAGTGCTAAGCATCTCTGGGAACACCTTTAAGACTGTTGGAAGACCATTTCAGGTGACTACCTCTTGAAGCTCATCAAGAGAATGCCAAGAGTGTGCAAAGCAGTAATCAAAGCAAAAGATGGCTACTTTAAAGAACCTAGAATATGACATATTTTCCGTTGTTTCACACTTTTTTGTTATGTATATAATTCCACATGTGTTAATTCATAGTTTTGATGCCTTCAGTGTGAATCTACAATTTTCATAGTCATGAAAATAAAGAAAACTCTTTGAATGAGAAGGTGTGTCCAAACTTTTGGTCTGTACTGTAGATATATATATATATATACACACACAGTTGCAAGGAAAAGTATGTGAACCCTTTGGAATGATATGGATTTCTGCACAAATTGGTTATAAAATGTAATCTGATCTTCATCTAAGTCACAACAATAGACAATTACAGTCCACTTAAACTAATAACACACAAATAATTAAATGTTACCATGTTTTATTTGAACACACCATGTAAACATTCACAGTGCAGGTGGAAAAAGTATGTGAACCCTTGGGTTTAATAACTGGTTAAACCTCCTTTGACAGCAATAACTTCAACCAAACGTTTCCTGTAGTTGCAGATCAGACGTGCACAACGGTCAGGAGAAATTCTTGACCATTCCTCTTTACAGAACTGTTTCAGTTCAGCAATATTTTTGGGATGTCTTGGCATGTATTTATGCATATTTTTCAAAATTTTTCTGTATTGTATTTATATTCATTCATCATCCGTTGATAAAGGGGACAGTTGTACCTGGAAACGCTTCGTCATAATAAACTCCATATTGAACACCAACCTGTTGTCCGTCCACTCGGCCTTGATGGTCCGGCATCTTCTCACTTCTACTGTTTACCTGATTGGCAGTGTGGCTCCCGCCTCAGGCGATTGGACAAATTCAGGCTGCACCAACCGTTTACTACTTCCAATTTATCCTTATTGTGGTTGCACCCAATTCGGTGCAACCCCCAAAGATGAGCAAACCGTTTTTGATAAATTTTGGCTCTTATGTTCACTTGATATACTATCCTATGAGCGCCTCTCTCTCTCCTTATTGCCACTATTTGTTGTATCCTCCACAAGGTGGTCCCTGGGTTCCCAAGGGGTCCCTGGGTTCCACTACCAGTCAGTTAGCAGATCTGCCTGGGGCCGACATGTACCCTGTCCGCATGGGGGTCCAGAGTCCTGTCCCTGCACGCAGAACACTGGAAAATGTCTGACTCTAAGATGGCCGCCGTATTTATAGGGCTTGGACATGACAGGGCAGGCTGGCTGCTGATTGGCTGCTTGCATGGCATTATGAGTCAGCCCACCTTCCCAGAGTTCCTTGCCCCATTTCGTCACACATGTATAGATGTAGCAGGGTTAGCACTCTAGCTCTTAACTCAAATTTCTTAACTCATCGCGTTATCTTGAGACAAAAGCCATTGAAAAGCAATTGAAGGTGTTTGCTTAGATTAGATAACACAACTCAGAAATCTCAGAAAACAGGGGTATTAACTCTACTCCATCCGTAGCCGCCAATTTAGGAAAAATTGCGATTCATTACCACGAAGTGTGAGGAAATTTGCATTCGCTGCAAATCTAATTTTTCCCGAAATTTGGATCGAGTTCCACTTCGCCTGATTTGATTTGCTTATCTCTAGTTCTAACAATCCTAAAAAGACATGGCTACACTGCACAGTTTTCTATAGGTGTAGTTCCAGTCCTTGCAAAATGTGCAGCTATACTAAAAGAACTGTTCCTTACCACATGAAACAATATATCAATTACAATTCTGAAAACATAGTTTACATTATACATTAACACCTTCCCGACCAGCACCCGATCAGCTGCAGGGGTCCGGCGGTCACTGATAGCCGGACCCCTGCTGTATGCGACGGCATTGGTGAAAACACTGATGCCGGCGCATTAACCCTTGATGTGCCGCGGTCAGTGCTGACCGCGGCACGTGTGATGTGTGGAGGGAGAGAGCTTCCATCAGGTCCCTGAACTGCTGTGATGGAGACACTTCCTTAGGCATCGTGGCTTCCTTCCTGTAAGCCTGTGAGATCCAGCCCCCTGGATCTCACAGGCAAGCAGGCTGTAAGTGTATTATAGTCTGTAATACACTTACAGCCAATGCATCACAATACAGAAGTATTGTGATGCATTGAAAAGGGGTTTAGACCCCCAAAAGTTAAAGTCCCAGAGTGGGACAAAAAAAAGTTAAAAAAAAGTTTCAAAAATAAAGTACAAAAAAAAGTTTCAAGTTAAAAAAAAGTGTCCTTTTCCCAAACTAAAGTACTTTTTTTTTACAAAATAGGGGGGAAAAAAGTCTGTATCGACCTAACCTTGCAGGTGAACACCATCAAAAAATAAAATAAAAACTGTGCTAAAAAAAATAATAATTTTTGGTCACCTTACATCGCTAAAAGTACAACATCAAGCAATCAAAAAGGCGTATGCCCTCCAAAATGGTATCAATCTAACAAGATTTTTCTTTTGTTTCAAAAAAGATATTATTGTGTACAACTTCAAATAAAATAAAAAGTATACAAATTAGGCATAGCCACGTCTGTAACAACCTGCTCTATAAAATTATCACATAACTTAACCCCTCAGGTGAACACGGTAAAAAAACGAAATTAACACGGGGTCGAAAAAAAAAAATGTCACCTTACTTCACTAAAAGTGTAATGGCAAGCGATCAAAAAGTCATATACACCCCAAAATCGTATCAATCAAACTGTCATCTCATCTCGCAAAAAAGGAGACCCTTCCTAAGACAATCCCCCCCCCCCCCAAAAAAAAGCTATGGCTTTCAGAATATGGAGACACTAAAACATGCTTTTTTTTAAAAAAAATAGGCTGTTATTGTGTAAAACTGGGATGAGATGATGGTTTGATTGGCACTATTTTGGGGCGCGTATGACTTCTTGATCGCTTGCTATCACACTTTTTGTAATCTAAGGTGACAAAAAATTGGATTAAAATGGAAAATCTGCCCAAAAAGTGAAATTCTAAAGTTTTATCCCCATTTTCCATTAATTCTTGTGGAAAACCTAAAGGGTTAACAAAGTTTGTAAAATCAATTTTGAATACCTTGAGAGGTGTCGTTTCTAAAATAGGGCCATTTTTGTGTGGTTTCTATTACGTAAGTGACTTCAGACCCGAACTCGTCCTTAAAAAGTGGGTTTTGGAAATTTTCTGAAAAATTTCAAGATTTGCTTCTAAACTTCTAAGCCTTCTAACGTCGGCAAAAAATAAAATGGCATTCACAAAATTATCCAAACATGAAGTAGACATATGGGGAATGTAAAGTAATAACTATTTTGGGAGTCATTACTTTCTCATATAAAAGTACAGAAATTAAAATTTGGAAACTTTTCAAAATTTTTGGTAAATTTATTTATAAATAAAAATGTCATTTTTTGACTAAATTTTACCACTGTCATGAAGTACAATATGTGACAAAAAAACTGTCTCAGAATGGCCTGGATAAGTAAAAGCGTTTTATTACCACATAAAGTGACACATGCCAGACTTGCAAGAAATGGCATGGGCAGTAAGGTTAAAACTGGTCCGGGTTTGAAAGGGTTAAGTGACAAACTTTATATGGGATGCACTTCTAGGATATAAAAAATATGTTTCCAGGAACATCTCAATTATATACAAAATTATTAATAATTCCTTTTTACAACGGCCCTGTCTTAGGCTACTTTCACACTTTCACGAGCGGACCCGAACGCCTCCGTCCAGCCCTGATGCAGTCTGAATGGAGCGGATCGCTCAGACTGCATCAGTCTGGCGGCGTTCAGCCTCCACTCGGAGGCGGACAGCTGAACGCTGCTTGCAGCGTTCAGCTGTCCGCCTGGCCGTGCGGAGGCGAGCGGATCCGTTCAGACTTACAATGTAAGTCAATGGGAACGGATCCGCTTGAAGATGACACCATATGGCTCAATCTTCAAGCGGATCCGTCCCCCATTGACTTTACATTGAAAGTCTGAACGGATCCGCTCAGGCTACTTTCAGACTTAGAAATTTTTCTAAGTTATTAATGCAGAGGGATCCGTACTGAACGGAGCCTCCGTCTGCATTAATATGATCGGATCCGTTCAGAACGGATCCGATCAAGCGCAAGTGTGAAAGTAGCCTTAGTGCAGCAGAGAATGGGGGCTCTGCTCTCACATTAGAGCTGTACTACTGCTCTAACCGCACAGACCGTCAGGAGCGCCGATTATTTAATCTCTCACATGCCTTGGGCAATGGTGTCTGTCTCATGTGAGTGGTTACAGAGGGAACGGACTCCCTATATCTCCCATTAGCACCCCAGAAATGAGATTGCAGTGTGCCAATGCCAGTACAGGTAGGCTGGTACCTATTGTAGACCCTAACTCTACCTTTGGCGTTTCCCCGCACTGCACTGTAGGAATAGTGCAATGTATTTTAGAAGCAATCAATGCATCGCCTATTATAGTCTACTTGAGGGACTAAATGTAAAAAAAAATCTGTAAAAAAAAAACATTTATTAACTCCTTAAGGACCGTGCTTATTTTCACCTTAAAGACCAGGCCATTTTTTGCAAATCTGACCAGTTTCACTTTATGTGGTGATTACTTTAAAACACTTTGACTTATCCAGGCCATTCTGAGAAAGTTTTTTCGTCACATATTGTACTTCATGACACTGGTAAAATGGAGTAAAAGAAAATTCATTTTTATTCATATAAAAAATACCAAATTTAGAAAAATTTACAAATTTCCAAGTTTCAATTTCTCTACTTCTATAATACATAGTAATACCTAAAATAATTACTTTACATTCCCCATATGTCTACTTAATGTTTGGATCATTTTGGGAATGACATTTTAATTTTTGGGGATGTTACAAGGCTTAGAAGCATAGAAGCAAATCTTGAAATTTTCAAAAACCGACTTTTCAAGGACCAGTTCAGGTCTGAAGTCACTTTGTGAGGCTTACATAATAGAAACCACCCAAAAATGACCCCATTATAGAAACTACACCCTTCAAGGTATTCAAATCTGATTTTAAAAACTTTGTTAACCCTTTAGGTGTTCCACAAGAATTAATAGAAAATAGAGATACAATTTAGATTTTCCATTTTAATAATTTTTTTCCAGTTACAAAGCAAGGGTTAACAGCCAAACAAAACTCAATATTTATGGCTCTGATTCTGTAGTTTACAGAAACACCCCATATGTGGTTGTAAACCGCTGTACGGGAACACGGTAGGGCGCAGAAGGAAAGGAATGCCATACGGTTTTTGGAAGGCAGATTTTGCTGGACTGTTTTTTTGACACCATGTTCCATTTGAAGCCCCCCCCCCCCCCCCCGATGCACCCCTAGAGTAGAAACTCTAGGGTGGCAGTTTTTTTGGTACTATTTTAGGGTACATATGATTTTTGGTTGCTGCTCTATATTACACTTTTTGTGAGGCAAGGTAAAAAGAATGAGCTGTTTTGGCACAGTTTTTTATTTTTTTGTTATTTACAACATTCATTTGACATGTTAGATCATGTGTTTTTTTTATAGACCAGGTTGTCTCGGATGTGGCGATACCTAATATGTATACTTTTTTATATTTATGTAAGTTTTACACAATTATTTCATTTTTGAAACAAAAAAAAACATGTTTTAGTGTTTCCATAGTCTGGGAGCCATAGTTTTTTCAGTTTTTGGGTGATTATCTTGGGTAGGGTATGATTTTTGCAGGATGAGATGATGGTTTGATTGGCACTATTTTGGGGTGCGTATGACTTCTTGATCGCTTGCTATTACACTTTTTGTGATGTAAGGTGACAAAAAAAAAATGTTTATTTAGCACAGTTTATATTTTTTATTTTTTACAGTGTTCATCTGAGGAGTTAGGTCATGTGATATGTTTATAGAGCCGGTCGATACTGACGCGGCGATACCTAATATACAAAAACTTATTTTTTACCAATTTTACTAAAAAAATTAACTTTATTTGGGGAAAATTACGTTTTTATTTATTTTTACTTGAAACTTTTAATTTTTTTGGGGGAAAACTTTATTTTTCCAACTTTTTTTCACTTTATTTTTTGTCCCACTTTGGGACTTCAACTTTTGGGGGTCTAATCCCCTTTACAATGCATTCCAATGCATACTTCTGTATTGGAATGCATTGGCTGTATGAGTAATACATTGTGTATTACTCATACAGCTTCCGGCCTGTGAGATCCAGGGGGCTGGATCTCACAGGCTTGTCACCGGAAGGCAGCGCCGATGCCTGAGGAAGGCATCGTGCTGCCTTCCATGCCATCAGGTCCCCCCTACAGCACCACGGGGACCCATTGGCACCGCCGCCTCCCGCAACCTGTAAAAGCCGCAAACTGCAGGTTTGAATTGACCTGCGGTTTGCGGTGATCGCCGACACGGGGGGGGGGGGGGGTCACGGTCACGCGCATTGACCCAAGGTGCCTGCTCAAATCAGCAGCGGTGAACGGAAATACGCATGAAGTATCGGTACGTCATGTGTCCTTAAGTACCGGGACATCATGCCGTACCGTTACGTCATGTGTCCGGAAGAGGTTAAATAAAAAAATTATATTTAATTTTTTTTGTTTTTGCAAAAATAAAATCTCCTCCACATTTTGGGAATTGTCGCATCCGTAACGACCCACACTACACAAATATCATGTAAATTATACCATACAGTGAACGCCGGCTTAGTAGCCACAAAAAGTTGGAATAAAAAGTGATCAAAAGGTGCTATGTACCTCAAAATAATACTAATGAAAGAAAAATAAAAAAGTTATGGATCTTGTGGAACTGCAAAAACATTTTCTTCTTTTAAATAAAGGGTATTTATTGTGTCAATGTAAAAAAATATGTATAGCTGTAATCATACTCATTCACAGATTAAAGTTATCATGTTATTTATGTCGAAAAGTGAACACTGCAAAATGTATAATGTAAAAACTCAGTGGCAGTATAACAGAAAGTTAATCAGTACATTTTGTGTTCCTCAAAATGGAACCATTATGGGAGGGTTATAGCAAAATTGCTTGCATGTTACAAACCGGATTTCAAAAAAGTTGGGACACGATACAAATCGTGAATAAAAACTAAATGCAATGATGTGGATGTGCCAACTTCTAATATTTTATTCAGAATAGAACATAAATCATGGAACAAAAGTTTAAACTGAGAAAATGTACCATTTTAAGGGAAAAATATGTTGAATCAGAATTTCATGGTGTCAACAAATCCCCAAAAAGTTGGGACAAGGCCATTTTCACCACTGTGTGGCATCTCCCCTTCTTCTTACAACACTCAACAGACGTCTGGGGACCGAGGAGACCAGTTTCTCAAGTTTAGAAATAGGAATGCTCTCCCATTCTTGTCTAATACAGGCCTCTAACTGTTCAATCATCTTGGGCCTTCTTTGTTGCACCTTCCTCTTTATGATGCGCCAAATGTTCTCTATAGGTGAAAGATCTGGACTGCAGACTGGCCATTTCAGTACCCGGATCCTTCTCCTACACAGCCATGATGTTGTGATTGATGCAGAATGTGGTCTAGCATTATCTTGTTAAAAAATGCAGGGTCTTCCCTGAAAGAGATGACGTCTGGATGGGAGCATATGTTGTTCTAGAACCTGAATATATTTTTCTGCATTGATGGTGCCTTTCCAGACATGCAAGCTGCCCATGCCACACGCACTCATGCAACCCCATACCATCAGAGATGCAGGCTTCTGAACTGAGCGTTGATAACAACTTGGGTTGTCCTTGTCCTCTTTGGTCCGGATGACATGGCGTCCCAGATTTCCAAAAAGAACTTTGAATCGTGACTCGTCTGACCACAGAACAGTCTTCCATTTTGCCACACTCCATTTTAAATGATCCCTGGCCCAGTTGCACTGTAGAGTTTTAGCTGGCAACGGCGGATGGCACGGTGGATTGTGTTCACTTACAATGGTTTCTGGAAGTATTCCTGAGCCCATTCTGTGATTTCCTTTACAGTAGCATTCCTGTTTGTGGTGCAGTGTCGTTTAAGGGCCCGGAGATCACGGGCATCCAGTATGGTTTTACGGCCTTGACCCTTACGCACAGAGATTGTTCCAGATTCTCTGAATCTTCGGATGATGTTATGCACTGTTGATGATGATAGATGAAAAGTCTTTGCAAGTTTTCGTTAAGTAACACCTTTCTGATATCTTTCTGCGCAACATTGTGGGAATTGGTGATCCTCTACCCATCTTGGCTTCTGAGAGACACTGCCACTCTGAGAAGCTCTTTTTATACCCAATCATGTTGCCAATTGACCTAATTAGTGTTAATTGGTCTTCCAGCTCTTCGTTATGCTAAAATTTACTTTTTCCAGCCTCTTATTACTACTTGTCCCAACTTTTTGGGGATTTGTTGACACAGTGAAAATTGAATCAACGTATTTTTCCTTTAAAATGATACATTTACTCAGATTAAACGTTTGATCTGTCATCTACGTTCTATTACAAATAAAATATTGACATTTGCCATCTCCACATCATTGCATTCAGTTTTTATTCACAATTTGTATAGTGTCCCAACTTTTTTGGAATCCGGTTTGTATTTGTAACTTAAAGACAAAGGTACAATAAAATGTCCTTCTGCTTCCACAAACATAGTGAATAATGCTTTTCACAATTTACTTTGAGAATATGTACTATTGGTGCCAGTAAGATTTCTGCCTACTTTGTTATCTGCATTTAAATACACAGTTTCAAACAAGACCTTACTCTACTGTAAAACACATACTGCAAACTTCTAATGAAATTATTCTCCCTCCACAACACCAATATAATGGGGTAGGAAAGGCCGGTTAAGATTTGACTACTGTGTTATTTGGGTTTAAAAATGTAGTTTCAGAAAATACTTTTGCCTACTGTAAATCACACATTGCAAACTTGTAATGCAATTATTCTCCCCCTTTAAAAATATATTTGCCGTTCAGCGGTGCAGTTTTATGTTCTAAAGCCCTTATTATTAGTGTGGAAAAAAAGGGCTTATTAACCGTTGTGTAGTGAACTGAAAAACTTGCAAACTTTTTGGGGGTTTTTAAATTTCATTTATTTATTTGATCTAACAGTATGTAAGTCAGAGAAGTGCCAGGTCCTGCACAGGGCAGTGGCAGAGGCCTAAATGTTTCTGGCGCAGGCAGAGGACGCAGCAGAGTAAGGGGCTGTGGCAGCAGGGGTCACTTTGAGGTGTCAGCTAGCGATCATGTCTTGGGTTCGTCAGACACAACTCTTAGTTGGCGTGGCCTAGGAGCAGACCCTATGCCCTCACCTGTCCTCAACCTGCCTCTGTCCTTTTCTGTTCCCTCAACCGGAGAAGTATGTATGCCTGTTGGCTCATCTCCACTATACAGTGAGGACGAGCTACTAGAAGACAGTCAGTAGCTACTGGCAAGCCAAGATGTGGAGGAGACATCTGCTTCCTCCACTAGGCGGGCAAGTAGTGATGAGGAGAGTTCCATGAGAGCTGGTGTTGTGAGCAGTCAGGCTTCTGACCCAGAGACGGTTGAGGAGGACAGTGATGTGCAGACAATACTTGATGATGATGATGATGTAGCTGATCGCACTTGGGAGCCGGGTGACGAAGAGGCTTCATCATCATTGGGAGAAGAGGGTGGCAGCTTGCCTTTGAGGCAGCAGCAAAACCAGCAAGTCGCTAGCGTGCCCAGGAGTGGGAATCGGGAGCCAAACGTGCCCGGGGTAGACCATCCACTTTGCAGGAGCCCACCTGCCCAGGAAGTGCAGGGGTTCACGGAGGCAGCAGCGGTAGCAGTCAGTCAGTGCGTAGTGTTGGGGGTAAAATCACCTACTCGGCGGTGTGGCAGTTTTTTGTTATTCCAACAGAGAAGGTGAGCATGGCCATATGTAGAATCTGTGGGCAGAAGGTGAAGCTTGGCCATGGCCCTGTGTCAATTTATGCAGCGTGACCATAAAGTGGCCTGGGAGAACCGTGGCTCCGATGTGGTGGTCCAACCTGCCGCAGCAACTGCTGTATCACCCAGTGGCATGCAGCTGATTTCAGGCAGTCAAGGCTCCCCCATCTCAGCTGAATGGAGCTGTCTGTCCTTACCATCATCTGCGAGTCCTGATGCTCCTGCTCCTGGCCCTCCTACTCCTCGTCAGTCATTCCGTCAGCAATCGATCACCAAAGCGATTGCTAAGAGACAACAGTATGCGTGCGCTCATCCAATGGCACAGATGCTGAACATGCTCCTGGCCAAGTTGCTGGTGCTGCAGTCCCTCCCTTTCCAAGTGGTGGACTCTGCACCTTTCAGAGAACTGATGACTTGTGCCAAGCCAAGGTGGAGAGTCCCAAGCAGTCATTTATTTTCCAAAAAGGCAGTACCAGCCCTGCACACACATGTAGAACATTAGGTGGGCCAGTCCTTGTCGGTGTCTGCCAAAGTGCATGGCAGCGCTGATGTCAGCGCAATTCATGCGCTTTCCTTCTTCTTTGTGTGGTGCCAAATCAATTAGAAGTATTAGTATGTGCATGCCATACAGCTTTATAATGAGACCAGACACACTAGGTGGTTTCATGAAAGCATCTTCTCTCTTCCCTGAGTCATGGTAGAAGAGACGCGCCCCTTTATTCACATTACATTGACTTAAATAGCAGACATGACATCACAAAAGGGGTGTTCCTTAAGAAGAGACTATTGGCTCCTTAACCTGATAGGAGTGGTTTCAGCATCTTCAACTGAGTTCATAGGTAGATTTGAAAACTGTAATGTAATCCCCTCTTTCCCCTCCCTTATTTACCTTAAACAAAAGAATGCACACATGGCTCAAACATCTGGCTTGCGGCCATCTTGTGGACAAAAATGTGTACTACAGAATAATGTTTCAAACCAGATACACATCTCTCACACTGACATGTGGAGCTGTAACTACAGTCAGGGACAATACATGTTTCAAACCAGATACACGTCTCTCACAAATCTCTCCTTTTGCGGGAAATAGACCAAAGGTGAACAGGCAAAGTGAGGTACTCTCCCAACGCCCTAAACAGCAAAGAGCTGGACTTTCCTTATTGCTTCACCAGGTCCCCTCAATTCCCTTTCGGGTTTGCCTTCACCTTGTCCTATTTATCCCGCAACCATCAACAAGGTTTTATTTACTTCAGAATGGAATCATTTTTGTCTTTGACAGGGGCACAGCACATATATATAGTGTGGGCATGGATGTATTAAACATTTTTAAAAACAATTTTAACTATATAACAGCCTGTTAAACCCAAATTCTAATAACATTGTAGTCGCTGAATCAGTTTCCAAAACATTATTCGGCCATGATATTAATTTCATAACGTTTTCCATCAGTTCATTTGATAAAGTCCATCAATTCCCTCAGATCCTTGGTGATCCTTCCATCAGGGGCAATGTTGTCTGGAATGTAGATGCAGCAGTTCCTGTAAACCCCTCCTTTTTCTGCTGTCAAGGACCAGTCGGTTCTGTAGAGTCATTACTGGAAAAGAGCTCAGTTTTTCCACCATTCCCTTAACAGTATCACAGGTGTAATTTACAAATCTCTGTTGATGACAATAGCTATGTTAATCCAATCAAATTTTTTTATTTTTACTAATCGTGGGAAATAATGACTCGAATCCTGCAACTATCTGACTTTTTGCTTTAAATTAGTCAGAAATTCTACTACAGACTCTTATGGCATCCATGTATACACGTGAGTCAAAGGATGTAGGGAGTGACCTCCTTTGTCTTGACCGGACATTGTTTTCTGATTTGATCCCACTCAGGAGGTGAGAATAGAACAAATGGCATCAGGACTTGATCAGGGTACATTGGCCACTTCATTCCACCTGCATCCTGGGTCGGAGTTTCAAACCTCTACACAATCACCAGATATCTGCGTTTATAAACAAACTGTCAGAGTAAACGTTAGAGTCACTACTCATCTCATTCAGCTGAATTATGTAAGAACAATATCCTGGAGGGAAAACACCAAAGGGCTTTCCTGTATAAAATCCTGTCTCTAAGGCCAGTTTGTCATATTATTTTTAAATTGGCCAAATATTTAATGCCAACTATAGGTAAGGATGTAGGAGCCACAGATGCAACTGAACTTTGAGGTTTTTCCCTTACCAACATTCTAAATTCACCTAGGGGATCTTTGTCACTTATACATGCTCCTAACACATATATCCCCGAATCCTGTTGGATAGGATTTCTAATGGACAGGAACAGAGGATTACACTCATCATGTTTACAACTGTTTGGTGGTGTTCCCTTCAGGATATTCATCCTTTGCAACAAACAGTCAGCTTTACTGACTCTAGAGGTAGTTTCCACTGGTTTATATTCCCAACACTTCAGACTAGTGTTCCATTCTGTTAATCTCCAATATCCACAGTTGGTATGGTCATATCTAAACACAATTACCATAGACTGGGTCAGTTCCAGTCACACAGATGTACTTATCAGACCAAAACCAAGTGTCCTACCTGTCATCTGTCTTACAGTCCACTATACTGCAAAAGTAAACTTAGTTGTTCCTGACTCATCTTGATTATATAATACCATTGGAATTTGATTTGACTGTGATTTCCCCTTTGTACAATATGGAACAAACAATAAGGCATGAAACAACATTACGGCTCTTATAGTCCTGGCACTTGATTGCAATACGATCAGTTTCTCCTTGCAATTCGACAGCAGTGGCGGCGGTTATCAGGACTTGATGTAGATCTTCAAACCGTAGCTCTAGGACTTTCCGCAGGACTCTCGTTTCACCAGTACCCAATATCCTGATTGTAAATAATGAATTGCTTCTATATAGTCTGGATTCTAGGAAACAACTAAAACTTGGAAATATACATTAGACAATTTATTTGTGCAACAGACAACATAATTTTGGAAAACTACTATGTTGCATCTGGAACTATTGGGGAAATAGACACCTAATCCAGGAGCATTCCAAAAGAGTACTTCATAAGGACTTAGACATATCTTCCGGTTAGATGTGTACCGGATGGAGAAAAGCCCCAGGGATAGGTACTCTCACCTCAGTCAGTATCTTTTAGCTGTAGCCTTTGCTACAGGCCAAATCTCCGAATATCCTGAAAGAGATCAATACAGACACAGACATATTCACACTGTTCCACCTTTGTTCTGAATGTAGTCAATCCGCAGTCTCTGAAATGGGTAAGATGACCTGGGCATATGCCTTCCTGGAACTCCCATAGTTCTCCCATCATTATTATAGCATTCATCTTCAACTAACCTAGTGGCAGCATTGTTGAACCCAGGAGCCATCCACCATTGAACCCAATCACACCTTCTCTCTCTTGATTTTCCCATGTTCTAAATCCATCCTCTTTAGGTAAAGTGCCCTCTGAAGGAAGAGTTCATTGCCAACTGTTCAGTCCAATCAGTCCAATCATCACTTCTACCTTTATCCTTTGATGTTTTCTTTCAGCCTTTGTAACCTGTATCTGAAAAAGGCAAACTTTTTGGAAGTCCACTGGCTATAAGCCATCCTGTATCACACAGACTTCCACTTAACGTAGACTTCAGGTAATAGCTTAGCCTCTACCTTCTCAGGCAGCATCAGGGCATCAAACATCTTTCATGCACTCAGCATTCATTATTGATGGGCTTACCCATGGATCAAACAAAATCTCTGCTTCACCAGATTAGACCATAATAATGAGGGATATCGAAGGCATACCTGGATGTTAGTAGTCTTACCCTCAGCCATCTTACCAATCTCAGCGAGTGTCTTCAGCTCTGTCTCCTGCACTAACATTGCTGGAGGGAGTGGTTCTTTCTTGACAACATCAGATTAAGTAGGAACAGCATATCCTGTCCGAGATAATCCATCTTCCAAGAACCTGAAATTATCTACCAGAAACTCAAAAATGTGGTTATTAATTGGAGACAGGCATGTGAATTTAAATTTTTATATTTTTATTTACAGAGGTGGGAGAATATTTTTATTTACTGCTCCCAGAAGGCCCTACTACTACTACTACTACTACTCCCCCCCTCCAGAAGCAGCAGAATAGTTGGATCTAATTTTGCACACCCTTAAGATGGCAATTAATTGGTGAGAGGAGTAGGAATTGCATTAGTATATGCTCCTACACATGTGATACTATCCTTAGCCATGAGTGATCATGGAACATGTTTGATATGAGTCAATGGAATTAGATCCTAAGGATTGTATAGATAATAGGGATCCAGTCTTTGATTCTGGGTTGTTAATTCCCCATGGGCGTTTCATTTGAAGGGGCTGAACATTTGTAGCTCCTCCCACGGGCGAGGAAGTGGGCAAGTTCATACAAAGTCTTCCTTCCCCCCTCTAGTGGGGAGGACTGATAGGCAGCCACACCCGCCTTAGGCCTTTGTTTGATTTAACTTTAACAAAATGGAGGAACAAAATGAACTTCTCTCAAGCCTAGCCAACACTAGACCTTTCTAGATGATTCTTAAAACCATCCACAAAGGCAGCACTTAGGTTTTTCTCATGCATAGCTAAAGTAAGCTCAAAAATCCAAATCCACCCAGCTTTCCTAGAGTCTAGTGAAAACTTTCTCCACACTCTATGTCCTGATGACAATGTGACTGACTAATCACCTAAATGCTTCCTCCCAGACTCAATGATCTTCATTATGCATTAAATCCCCAGCTCTACATTGGACTAAATTTTTCAAATCTCACCAATAACATGAGAAAACTCTCCATATTTTAACTAATCTATAAAGCACCATAAGTAAGTTCTCTGAATTGGGAATTCTATTTATCATGGCAAAATTGATGTTACTACTGGGTGTGGTAGATGTCATACATCATACAATGATGTAGATATACCTACACTTTCACTCATATCTGAATAAGTACTAAGAATGGGTGAAACCTTAGATTGATAGGATTGGACACTTCCAATTGGCATCATGGGAATAATCTCTGCAGGCACATTTTAAACCATCGGAACATACAATTTGGAAAGGTTATTTTTGCAAACATCATTGAATCTAATCCAATACTGGAGTCCTGTCTGGAAGATCTATAGATAACACAGGTTAGTATCTTCAAAGTCTGCAGATGCATTACTAATTACCAGCCCCCATCCCCCCCAACCCCCATATGGAGGGGAGTTGAATTCCTAAACACAAGAGGGCAATGTGAAGGAAATAGCAAAATACAGATGGGAGGGGTTCTTTTTGAGAGCACATTCCAGAGAGAAAAGTTCTTGTGGAACTACAAGTCACATAATTACTTTTGGAAGTTACAGCAGATGTGGTTGGGGAAGGGATGCCACATGGCAACTTCTTTGTTCTCTGTATGATTCAAAATCCTCCATCTTGCAATAAGAAATGCTCATCATTTCTCCAACTTACTTCAATTTCTCTCAGTCACTTCCATAGACAATTTCCACCATAACTCAGCTTGCACCAGCCTATTATTATCTCTCAACCAACTTCTCTTTTCCTTCAATACACTTTCCACAATCCTTTCATTTAATCTACCGTTTTCTGGCATATCAATTGCACACATGAACGATTTTAACTTCATTACCAAAACTTTAGTTTCGATATGCAGCCTCTAGGGGGAACTCTTACACAATGCTATGTATTTCCGGTTAATACCGGAAATCACTGCTACTTAGTATGACAGAATGCTTTCAACTTTTATTCCTAACTGAAACTTTTCCTTTCTTTCTTGCATCAACTGAGCTGCTGTTAACATCTCCTCACTTTATCCTGTAACATTAGAATTTCCCATTATTGTAGTTAAACAAAGATCAAACAATTGCTAATTATTATCGAGCCCGCTAACTTAAGCGTAGTTTCACAAAGATCAAACGATATCCGATTACTATAAGTAATTGCTATCGAACCCACTAATAGGGATGAGCGAATTTTGGGATGTCCATGACACGGACCCGAACCCGGACATTTTTGCAAAAGTCCGGGTTCGGGTTCGGTGTTCGTCGCTTTCTTGGCGCTTTTTGAAAGGCTGCAAAGCAGCCAATCAACAAGCGTCATACTACTTGCCCCAAGAGGCCGTCACAGCCATGCCTACTATTGGCATGGCTGTGATTGGCCAGAGCACCATGTGACCCAGCCTCTATTTAAGCTGGAGTCACGTAGCGCCGCACGTCACTCTGCTCTGATCAGCATAGGGAGAGGTTGCAGCCGCGACGTTAGGGCGAGATTAGGCAGTGATTAACTCCTCCAAAGGACTTCATTCAGAGATCGATCTGCAGCTGTGGATGATTGAACTGCTGCTATTGAATTGCTCACTGTTTTTAGGCTGCCCAGAGCGTTTTTCAGTCACTTTTTTCTGGGGTGATCGGCGGCCATTTTGTGTCTTGTGGTGTGCCAGCACAAGCTGCCATCAAGTGCATTTAACCCTCAATGGTGTGGTTGTTTTGTGGCTAAATCCTACATCAGGGTGAAGCTGTCACACCAAGTGCATTTAACCAGCAATAGTCTGGTTATTTTTTGGCCATATACTACATCAGGGGCAAGCTGAGCCTGTCACAAAGTGCATTTAACCCTCAATGGTGTGGTTGTTTTTTGGCTAAATCCTACATCAGGGTGAAGCTGTCACACCAAGTGCATTTAACCAGCAATAGTCTGTTTATTTTTTGGCCATATACTACATCAGGGGCAAGCTGTCACCAAGTGCATTTAACCCTCAATGGTGTGGTTGTTTTTTGGCTAAATCCTACATCAGGGTGAAGCTGTCACACCAAGTGCATTTACCCAGCAATAGTCTGTTTATTTTTTGGCCATATACTACATCAGGGGCAAGCTGCGCCTGTCACCAAGTGCATTTAACCCTCAGTAGTGTGGTTGGTCAAGCTGTCACACCAAGTGCATTTAACCAGCAATAGTCTATTTATTTTTTGGCCATATACTACATCAGGGGCAAGCTGCGCCTGTCACCAAGTGCATTTAACCCTCAGTAGTGTGGTTGGTCAAGCTGTCACACCAAGTGCATTTAACCATCAATAGTGTGGTTATTTTTTGGCCATATCCCAGTCTAATTCTGTCAGTAAACGTATACCTGTCACCCAGCGCCTAAATACTAGGCCTCAAGTTTATATCCAGCTAAATCTGTCGTTACTGGTGTGGCTGGTCAAGTTATTTAGTGTCCGTCAAAGCACATTTTTTGTTCTGGGTTGAAATACAATTCCCAATTTAGCAATTTCCTAATTTAGTGGTTTCTGCTGTATCAGGCCTACTTTAAATTTATCCCTAAAAGGGTATATCAGATTCCAGGTGCATTTAGGGTTATTCTGAATAACTTCACACACACGCTACTGTGCATTTCCAAGTCTAATTCTGTCAGTAAACCTATGCCTGTCACCCAGCGCCTAAATACTAGGCCTCAAATTTATATCCAGCTAAATCTGTCGTTACTGCTGTACTGTTGTGGCTGGTCAAGTTATTTAGTGTCCGTCAAAGCACAGTTTTTGTTCTGGGTTGAAATACAATTCCCAATTTAGCAATTTCCAAATTTAGTGGTTTCTGCTGTATCAAAGCTATTTTAAATCTATCCCTAAAAGGGTATATCAGATTCAAGGTGCACATAGGGTCATTCTGAATAACTTCACACATGCTACTGTGCATTTCCAAGTCTAATTATGTCAGTAAACCTATACCTGTCACCCAGCGCCTAAATACTAGGCCTCAAATTTATATCCAGCTAAATCTGTCGTTACTGCTGTACTGTTGTGGCTGGTCAAGTTATTTAGTGTCCGTCAAAGCACATTTTTTGTTCTAGGTTGAAATACAATTCCCAATTTAGCAATTTCCTAATTTAGTGGTTTCTGCTGTATCAGGCCTACTTTAAATTTATCCCTAAAAGGGTATATCAGATTCAAGGTGCACATAGGGTCATTCTGAATAACTTCACACACACGCTACTGTGCATTTCCAAGTCTAATTCTGTCAGTAAACCTATGCCTGTCACCCAGCGCCTAAATACTAGGCCTCAAATTTATATCCAGCTAAATCTGTCGTTACTGCTGTACTGTTGTGGCTGGTCAAGTTATTTAGTGTCCGTCAAAGCACATTTTTTGTTCTGGGTTGAAATACAATTCCCAATTTAGCAATTTCCTAATTTAGTGGTTTCTGCTGTATCAGGCCTACTTTAAATTTATCCCTAAAAGGGTATATCAGATTCAAGGTGCACATAGGGTCATTCTGAATAACTTCACACACACGCTACTGTGCATTTCCAAGTCTAATTCTGTCAGTAAACCTATGCCTGTCACCCAGCGCCTAAATACTAGGCCTCAAATTTATATCCAGCTAAATCTGTCGTTACTGCTGTACTGTTGTGGCTGGTCAAGTTATTTAGTGTCCGTCAAAGCACAGTTTTTGTTCTGGGTTGAAATACAATTCCCAATTTAGCAATTTCCAAATTTAGTGGTTTCTGCTGTATCAGAGCTATTTTAAATCTATCCCTAAAAGGGTATATCAGATTCAAGGTGCACATAGGGTCATTCTGAATAACTTCACACACGCTACTGTGCATTTCCAAGTCTAATTCTGTCAGTAAACCTATACCTGTCACCCAGCGCCTAAATACTAGGCCTCAAATTTATATCCAGCTAAATCTGTCGTTACTGCTGTACTGTTGTGGCTGGTCAAGTTATTTAGTGTCCGTCAAAGCACATTTTTTGTTCTGGGTTGAAATACAATTCCCAATTTAGCAATTTCCTAATTTAGTGGTTTCTGCTGTATCAGGCCTACTTTAAATTTATCCCTAAAAGGGTATATCAGATTCAAGGTGCACATAGGGTCATTCTGAATAACTTCACACACACGCTACTGTGCATTTCCAAGTCTAATTCTGTCAGTAAACCTATACCTGTCACCCAGCGCCTAAATACTAGGCCTCAAATTTATATCCAGCTAAATCTGTGGTTACTGCTGTGCCTGTATTAGTGTAATACGGTACCTAAATAGATAGCCAGATAGTGTTAGGTGTTTGTAAAAAAAGGCCTGAATTTGAATTCAATACATTGGGCCAAATAATATTTTTGTTGTTGTGGTGAACGATAACAATGAGGAAAACATCTAGTAAAGGATGCGGACATGGTCGTGGTGGTGTTAGTGGACCCTCTGGTGCTGGGAGAGGACGTGGCCGTTCTGCCACAGCCACACGTCCTAGTGTACCAACTACCTCAGGTCCCAGTAGCCGCCATAATTTACAGCGATATTTGGTGGGGCCCAATGCCGTTCTAAGGATGGTAAGGCCTGAGCAGGTACAGGCATTAGTCAATTGGGTGGCCGACAGTGGATCCAGCACGTTCACATTATCTCCCACCCAGTCTTCTGCAGAAAGCGCACAGATGGCGCCTGAAAACCAAGCCCATCAGTCTGTCACATCACCCCCATGCATACCAGGGAAACTATCTGAGCCTCAAGTTATGCAGCAGTCTCTTATGCTGTTTGAAGACTCCGCTGGCAGGGTTTCCCAAGGGCATCCACCCAGCCCTTCCCCAGCGGTGGAAGACATAGAATGCACTGACGCACAACCACTTATGTTTCCTGATGATGAGGACATGGGAATACCACCTCAGCATGTCTCTGATGATGACGAAACACAGGTGCCAACTGCTGCGTCTTTCTGCAGTGTGCAGACTGAACAGGAGGTCAGGGATCAAGACTGGGTGGAAGACGATGCAGGGGACGATGAGGTCCTAGACCCCACATGGAATGAAGGTCGTGCCACTGACTTTCACAGTTCGAAGGAAGAGGCAGTGGTGAGACCGAGCCAACAGCGTAGCAAAAGAGGGAGCAGTGGGCAAAAGCAGAACACCCGCCGCCAAGAGACTCCGCCTGCTACTGACCGCCGCCATCTGGGACCGAGCACCCCAAAGGCAGCTTCAAGGAGTTCCCTGGCATGGCACTTCTTCAAACAATGTGCTGACGACAAGACCTGAGTGGTTTGCACGCTATGCCATCAGAGCCTGAAGCAAGGCATTAACGTTCTGAACCTTAGCACAACCTGCATGACCAGGCACCTGCATGCAAAGCATGAACTGCAGTGGAGTAAACACCTTAAAACCAAGGAAGTCACTCAGGCTCCCCCTGCTACCTCTTCTGCTGCTGCCGCCTCGGCCTCTTCTGCTGCTGCCGCCTCGGCCTCTTCCTCTGGAGGAACGTTGGCACCTGCCGCCCAGCAAACAGGGGATGTACCACCAACACCACCACCACCACCTCCGTCACCAAGCATCTCAACCATGTCACACGGCAGCGTTCAGCTCTCCATCTCATAAACATTTGAGAGAAAGCGTAAATTCCCACCTAGCCATCCTCGATCCCTGGCCCTGAATGCCAGCATTTCTAAACTACTGGCCTATGAAATGCTGTCATTTAGGCTGGTGGACACAGACAGCTTCAAACAGCTCATGTCGCTTGCTGTCCCACAGTATGTTGTTCCCAGCCGCCACTTCTTCTCCAAGAGAGCCGTGCCTTCCCTGCACAACCAAGTATCCGATAAAATCAAGTGTGCACTGCGCAACGCCATCTGTGGCAAGGTCCACCTAACCACAGATACGTGGACCAGTAAGCACGGCCAGGGACGCTATATCTCCCTAACTGCACACTGGGTAAATGTAGTGGCAGCTGGGCCCCAGGCGGAGAGCTGTTTGGCGCACGTCCTTCCGCCGCCAAGGATCGCAGGGCAACATTCTTTGCCTCCTGTTGCCACCTCCTCCTACTCGGCTTCCTCCTCCTCTTCTTCCACCTGCTCATCCAGTTAGCCACACACCTTCACCACCAACTTCAGCACAGCCCGGGGTAAACGTCAGCAGGCCATTCTGAAACTCATATGTTTGGGGGACAGGCCCCACACCGCACAGGAGTTGTGGCAGGGTATAGAACAACAGACCGACGAGTGGTTGCTGCCGGTGAGCCTCAAGCCGGGCCTGGTGGTGTGCGATAATGTGCGAAATCCCGTTGCAGCTCTGGGACTAGCCGGTTTGACGCACATCCCTTGCTTGGCGCATGTGCTGAATTTGGTGGTGCAGAAGTTCATTCACAACTACCCTGACATGTCAGAGCTGCTGCATAAAGTGCGGGCCGTCTGTTCGCGCTTCCGGCGTTCACATCCTGCTGCTGCTCGCCTGTCTGCGCTACAGCGTAACTTCGGCCTTCCCGCTCACCGCCTCATATGCGACGTGCCCACCAGGTGGAACTCCACCTTGCACATGCTGGACAGACTGTGCGAGCAGCAGCAGGCCATAGTGGAGTTTCAGCTGCAGCACGCACGGGTCAGTCGCACTACGGAACAGCACCACTTCACCACCAATGACTGGGCCTCCATGCGAGACCTGTGTGCCCTGTTGCGCTGTTTCGAGTACTCCACCAACATGGCCAGTGGCGATGACGCCGTTATCAGTGTTACAATACCACTTCTATGTCTCCTTGACAAAACACTTAGGGCGATGATGGAAGAGGAGGTGGCCCAGGAGGAGGAGGAGAAGGAGGAAGAGGGGTCATTTTTAGCACTTTCAGGCCAGTCTCTTCGAAGTGACTCAGAGGGAGGTTTTTTGCAACAGCAGAGGCCAGGTACAAATGTGGCCAGCCAGGGCCCACTACTGGAGGACGAGGATGAGGAGGAGGTGGAGGAGGATGAGGATGAAGCATGGTCACAGCGGGGTGGCACCCAACGCAGCTCGGGCCCATCACTGGTGCGTGGCTGGGGGGAAAGGCAGGACGATGACGATACCCTGGGCAGCCTGGCACACATGAGCGACTACATGCTGCAGTGCCTGCGCAACGACAGCAGAGTTGCCCACATTTTAACGTGTGCGGACTACTGGGTTGCCACCCTGCTGGATCCACGGTACAAAGACAATGTGCCCACCTTACTTCCTGCACTGGAGCGTAATAGGAAGATGCGCGAGTACAAGCGCACGTTGGTAGACGCGCTACTGAGAGCATTCCCAAATGTCACAGGGGAACAAGTGGAAGCCCAAGGCCAAGGCAGAGGAGGAGCAAGAGGTCGCCAAGGCAGTTGTGTCACGGCCAGCTCCTCTGAGGGCAGGGTTAGCATGGCAGAGATGTGGAAAAGTTTTGTCAACACGCCACAGCTAACTGCACGCAACGTGTTAGCAGGAGGCAACATTTCACTAACATGGAGGAACAGTACGTGTGCACACCCCTCGACGTACTGACTGATGGTTCGGCCCCATTCAACTTCTGGGTCTCTAAATTGTCCACGTGGCCAGAGCTAGCCTTTTATGCCTTAGAGGTGCTGGCCTGCCCAGCAGCCAGCATTTTGTCTGAACGTGTATTCAGCACGGCAGGGGGCGTCATTACAGACAAACGCAGCCGCCTGTCTACAGCCAATGTGGACAAGCTGACGTTCATAAAAATGAACCAGGCATGGATCCCACAGGACCTGTCCATCCATTGTGCAGATTAGACATTAACTACCTCCCCTTAAACATATATTATTATACTCCAGGGCACTTCCTCATTCAATCCTATTTTTATTTTCATTTTACCATTATATTGCGAGGCTACCCAAAGTTGAATGAACCTCTCCTCTGTCTGGGTGCCGGGGCCTAAATATATTCAAATGGACTGTTCCAATGTTGGGTGACGTGAAGCCTGATTCTCTGCTATGACATGCAGACTGATTCTCTGCTGACATGAAGCCAGATTCTCTGTTACGGGACCTCTCTCCTCTGCCTGGACTGTTGCACTGGTGGCTGACGTGAAGCCTGATTCTATGCTATGACATGCAGACTAATTCTCTGCTGACATGAAGCCAGATTCTCTGTTACGGGACCTCTCTCCTCTGCCTGTGTGCTGGGCCTAAATATTGTTTGCAGGGGATTTACCTACATGTTGCTGCCTTTTGCAGCCCTCTAGCCCTTTCCTGGGCTGTTTTACAGCCTTTTTAGTGCCGAAAAGTTCGGGTCCCCATTGACTTCAATGGGGTTCGGGTTCGGGACGAAGTTCGGATCGGGTTCGGATCCCGAACCCGAACATTTCCGGGAAGTTCGGCCGAACTTCTCGAACCCGAACATCCAGGTGTCCGCTCAACTCTACCCACTAACTTAAGCGCAGTTACACATAGATCAAACGATATATAATAGTATTGAGCCCACCATCATTCTTGGTGAAGACCCCTAGTCAATTCACCGGGATACAAAATCTTAATAACTTCCAATTGCTTATTACTACTATGCAATTGGTGTTAATCCTACACACTCATGAGGACCCCTGGTCACTACTCATGACCCTTCAAACACTCTCGTCAGAGCATTGGTCCAAGACTCTCTCTTATTAGAGCTTGGCTGGGATCTAATTCTATGTCACAGGATATCCGACTCAGCTGTCTAACAACTTCCGTTTAGTTCCAGCATGTTCTACCACACAAAGAAGGAATACTTCAACAGGTTCTTACGGACAGATCAGCTATAATTTGAACCCTTCTATCGCAATAACACCAATTCAACTCTTGAGAACCCACAAAAGCGGAAGTTTCTGAGGAGATTCGTAAGAAATAAAGCTTTCTTACCTTGCCGGCATATGATCTCGTCTGATGGTTCCGTTTAAGTCGCTATCGTGACGTTTGAATCGGAAGTTACGCAAGCTGTCTGTCCCTGTTTGGGCGCCAATTTGTCAGCACAATTCATGCGCTTTCCTTCTTCTTTGTGTGGTGCCAAATCAATTAGAAGTAGTAGTATGTGCATGCCATACAGCTTTATAATGAGACCAGACACACTAGGTGGTTTCATGAAAGCATCTTCTCTCTTCCCTGAGTCATGGTAGAAGACACGTGCCCCTTTATTCACATTACATTGACTTAAATAGCAGACATGACATCACAAAAGGGGTGTTCCTTAAGAAGAGACTATTGGCTCCTTAACCTGATAGGAGTGGTTTCAGCATCTTCAACTGAGTTCATAGGTAGATTTGAAAACTGTAATGTAATCCCCTCTTTCCCCTCCCTTATTTACCTTAAACAAAAGAATGCACACATGGCTCAAACATCTGGCTTGCGGCCATCTTGTGGACAAAAATGTGTACTACAGAATAATGTTTCAAACCAGATACACATCTCTCACACTGACATGTGGAGCTGTAACTACAGTCAGGGACAATACATGTCCTTTACGGCCCACTGGGTGAAGGTAGTTCCTGCACGGCCACACTAGCAACTTGGCCAGGTGACCCTGCTTCCGTCTCCACGTTCTTATGCAGTTGGTTCTGCGACAATGTCCACCTCTGCCACCCCATCCTTCAACTGTGTCCTCAATCTCCACTGCAGGGACAATTCACAGTACCCCTACAGCATACCACATGTGCAGGGCACAGCTGTTCATGCTGTGTCACGCTGTTCTACACCTCGTTTGCCTGGGCAAACAGAGTCACACAGAGGGAGAACTGCTCCATGTCCTTCATCAAGAAATCAAATCCTGGCTTTCTCTGCGACAACTGAAATTCCGAACCATGGTGACCTACAATGGGAAGGAGGGCTGAGCCATGCGCCCTGCATGACACACGTGTTCAATCTGGTTGTCAAGCGGTTCCTGAAGTCTTCTACCCATCGGCAAGACATGCTAAAAATGGATAAGAAACTTTGCATGCACTTCAACCACTCGTACACCGCAAAGTACACCCTCCTTGAGCTTCAGCGGCAGAACCACATCCCCCACATAGGCTGATATTTGACATTTCCACCTATTGAAATTTCACCCTCTATATGTTGGACCGACTATACAAACAGAGAAAGGCCAACGATTTCTTTATGATCCAAGCTGACAGAAGTACTCCCCTGTGTAACTTTGATGTAAGCCAGTGGCAGCTCATGCGTGACACCTGCCGATTGCTCAGGCCCTTTGAGGAGGCCACGTTATTTGTCAGTCGCCAGGACTTCAGGATGAACCATGTCATTCCACTGCTTCATGTCCTGAAACAGATGCTGGTAAATCTGGCTGGTCAGGGGACTGGAGACGTGGCGCCTAGATCTCACAGCCACATGAGCGCTGTGGGGGCTGAATTGGAGGAGGAGGACGATATTGGAGCACAAGCAATGTGTAGTGAAATGGGCGGTTGTTATACACAGGTGACAGGAGAGTAGGGCCAGGAGCAGCCAGAGGAGCTAAAGGGCGATGAGGAAGAGGAGGCAAGGCACCCAGACACATTGTGGCAGTATACAGTGGAGAGGGAGGCAGGGAGTCCCTTCTGAGTCACTTGCACAAATGGCCCGATGCATTCTCACTTGCTTGTGAAGTTACAGCCGAATAATCACCATTCGGCAGAAGGTTGACTTCTGGCTCTCCACCTTGTTGGACCCTCGCTACCGGTCTAAAATGGGGGCCTTTTTTACACCACCTGAGAGGGAGGACAAACTGAACTACTATAGAGACATCCTTTGTCATCAGTTGTCCGCTGCCTATCTGCGCCATCATCTATCCTCTCGCAGGTATGACCGGAGGGCCCTCTGCGCTCAATTTCCACTACTATGGCTGCTGGGGAGGGGTGGGGTGGCAGGAGCAGTACCAGCTCCATAGGCAGCAGCCTTAGTCTAGAGTTGCTGATGAGCAGCTTTCTTCACCCGCATAGTGAAGAAACTACTCACCAGCAGCTAGACATAGAACAGGACCTAAACCAGCAGGTGGTGGCATACTTGGACAGCACCCTGCCACCCCACATTGAAGATCCTCTGGACTACTGGGCGTCCAAAATGGCAAAGTTTGCCCTGGAAAAGCTGTCCCGTCCAGCCAGTAGTGTGACATCAGGGCGGGTGTTTAGTGCAGCAGGGACCATATTTACCCCAAGAAGAACTCACCTGACCTCCAAAAATGTGGAGAGACTGACATTTGTTAAGATGAGTTAGGCGTGGATCAGTCAGAATTTCCACCCACCAATGCCTGATGCATCAGATTAGATCATCCATGGTGCCACACCAATACTTTGACAAAAGAGACAAGTTTCTTCTGGCTACCTGCCTCAGCTACTATTCTGATGCTGCCACCCACCTGATGCCACACATCTGATGCCAAGTGCTCCTTCTTACACCCACCTTCGTCAGCAGGTACTGTTATTGCCACCCACCTCCCCACTCACCTGGTCACTCGGTGGTCTCCTCATGCTTCTGCCACCTCCACACTATGTCACCTTGCCACTCTGTGGTCTCCTTATGCTGCTGCCACCTCCACACTATGTCACCTTGTGACTCTGTGGCCTCCTGATGCTGCTGCCACCTCCATACTCTATCATAGGGCCACTCTGTGGACTTCTCATGCTGTTCCTATCCTCCCCACTTCATTACTGAGGAAATGCTGACCGAGTGAAGGCAGATGCTCCACAAACAGGATCCGTTTTTTGGGGGATTATTGTGCTTACGGATCAGAGGAAGGGCAAAATAATCAGTGACATCAACACAAACTTACTGCTGACACATTCTCCACTATGTCGCGGGCTCTACTTCTATATGACTATAATAGAGCAGGTTCTGTAGACATCTATGTGGAATCAGCTGACCACAGTGTAAAAGGAGTGCGCTTCTTCTTGATGCTAACATCGACCTGTAAGGCTGACTTCATTCTTGAGTTATTTGGTCAGTTTTTGCCCTGTGACTGCCCATATAAGTGACGTGTGCAGTGATTTGTGCAAGTGACTCAGAAGGGACTCCCTGCCTCCCTCTCCACTGTATACTGCCAGAGTGACGCCTGTCTTCTGCATGTCATACTGACTCACAGTATTATTTCACTACCACATCAGACTCCCTATGCGTGTTACTGCAAGGCACAGTTTTCTACATCACTATAAAGGCTCTCTGCAACTGAATCTTTTCCGAAAATTTAGCAAACCTGCCAAATCGAATTTTTGAAAAATTAGCTCATCTCTAATTAGTACGTCCATTTCTGAGATGGGGGAACAGCTCTCCTTGTCTGAACACTGTTTGTGTAGATTAAATTAAATGATCTGGATTGACATTCTGCTGTTTGGCCACAAAATGCTGCCGTTTCCTAAACACAGCTACAGACGGCATATATTTCCATATTCCTGAGAGGTGGGGTTACACAGAGCCTGGAAAGTAAGAGAAAGGGAGCAGCCATCTTAGAGGGAGCTGAGACTGAGGAACTGTGTCAGCAAAGCATCCGACTGCATCCAGGTGTGAGAACATCCCTCAGTAACCAGAGCGACAGCTAAGTGATGCTGATCGTTTCCAAGACCCTGATTCTGTCCAGAGGAAAGAGGATTGCTTTCAGGAACGCTGATGAGAGCTGAGGAGCAAATCTACATACACTGCAGGACCGCATGTATTTGTTGGAGAGGCATTTGTTTGGTTCAAAGTCACCAGCAGATGCAGAGCAGACCCAGGTCTGTAAGATCGTGCATGCATCCCATTGCAGTGTTGGTGCCTAGAGACTGAGACCAGGCCTGTAGTTAGTTAGTTAGGATTTCTGTTTGTGTCAGGCCACAAGTGTTGCTGGCTGTTTATTGCATGGACTCCATAAAGTGACATTTCACATTGGAGAGCTGATAAACTTCCCACAAACTCAAGCCAGGCTGACGTTTTGCTCAGAAGGAATACTAAGCCATGTGCTACAAGACCAATTATTGGAGGGAGAATACTGTAGAGCACTGTAAGATTGTAAGCTGTTATGCTGCACCACAGGCTAGCCCGCACCACACACTCATACATCTATTTTTGTTTGCTAGGGTAATACCAGCTAAGGTGTGGCAGTTTAGTCATGCCCGCCAGTAGGTAAATTACCACTCTTTCCCCTGCATACATCAGAGGGCGCCGCGCTGTGCCGCATAAGGGTCTGAGCCTTCTGGCTAGGTGTATGTAAATTTTTTGGAGGTTTACAGCATTTGTGGTTAAAGTAAATTTCTGTTTTGGCAAAAGCTGGTGGTGGAGTTTTTTTCCTCGTTCTTGACTTCGCTGCATCCTGGGGAGCCCACCCCAGTACACGGCTTACACATTCACCCTCGGGGGAGGGGGCGCAATTACATTCTGATACTTACAGTTTTGGGAGTGTATTTATTGCAATTAGTACATTCATTCATCCTTCTGCGTTGAGATTACATTCTGATACAGACAGTTTTAGGGTGTATTTATTGCAAATATAAGTACGTCTATTCTTACTTGCTACAATAAGGGTTGAGCGAACCCGAACTGTAAAGTTCGGGTTCTTACTGAATGTTAGGATTTTTGGACCCCGGACCCGAACATTTCCGTAAAAGTTTGGGTTCGGGTTCGGTGTTCGGCGGTTTCTTTGCGCTTTTTGAAAGGCTGCACGGCAGCCAATCAACAAGCGTCATACTACTTGCCCCAAGAGGCCATCACAGCCATGCTTACTAATAGCATGGATATGATTGGCCAGAGTAGCATGTGACCCAGGCTCTATATAAGCTTGAGTCACATAGCGCTGCACGTCACTCTGCTGTTACAAGTGTAGGGAGAGGATACTGCTGGACTTGTGATTTCAGGGAGAGAATAGGAGAGAATCTAACTCAGCGATCTACAGACAAACAGTTGTGTGGGTGCAGGGCACTATCGTTTTACCACTACCCTGAGCTCATTGACCAAAAAATACTAACTTTTAGAACTCTGTTAGTTAGGTGGGTGGCGGCGGCGGCCATTTTATGCATGCTCAGTACACCAGCACTGCATCTGAGCTTTTGGGACATTGCAAATCACCATTTTTGGGGGGCAAACTACAACATCTGGATTAGTCAGTGTGCAATTTAAGCTAGAAATACACCCATCATTTTCTGGGGTTTTAAAAACACACTATTTTTTTTTTTTTAAAACTGTATTTTCCAGATCTGCAAGTGTTAAATTCGAGTTTAATATATACAGCTTTCATATTGTGTTAGCAAAAAAATACTTTTTGGCAATCTACAACATCTGTATTAGTCAGTGTGCAATTTAAAGTAGAAATACAACTATCATTTTCTGGGGTTTCAAAAACACAAAATTTTTTTTTTTTGTTTGTTTTTTTAAACAGTATTTTCCAGATCTGCAAGTAATATATACAGCTTTCATATTCTGTTAGCAAAAAAAGACTTTTTGGGCAATCTACAACACCTGGATTAGTCAGTGTGCAATTTAAGGTAGAAATTCACCCATCATTTTCTGGGGTTTGAAAAACACACATTTTATTTTTATTTTATTTTATTTTTTCAAAAAAACAGTATTTTCCTGATCTGCAAGTGTTGAATTCAAGTTTCATATATACAACTTTCATATTCTGTTAGCAAAAAAAGACTTTTTTGGCAATCTACAACATCTGTATTAGTCAGTGTGCAATTTAAGGTAGAAGTACACCCATCATTTTCTGGGGTTTTAAAAACACTCTTTTGACAAAAAAACGCTATTTTCAGGCCTTGCACCATCAGCACGTGTGAAATTACAGGCTTATATACTGCTGTCAAATTCAGTTTTTAAACAAACACTCATTTGGGAACAAAAAATTTAGTTGGTAGCCTTTGATGCAGATGTTATTGTGAGATACACCCTTAATACATTTGGGTTACATTCAGAGATTTTAAATACCGCCATTTGGTGCACCAATATTGAATTCAGGCCTACACTTGTTCAGGTCCTGTGAGATACCCCCTCTACATACAAGGGTTTGAATTAGGCATTTGAAATACAGCCATTTGAAATACAGCCATTTTGTGCACAGATATATTTACTGCAGGCCTACAGAGGTTCAGGCCCTCTGAGATACTACCTCTACATACAGGGGTTTGAATTAGGCATTTGGAATACAGCCATTAGAAATATAGCCTTTTTGTGCAAATATATATTTAATTCAGGCCTACAGAGGTTCAGGCCATGTGAGATTTCACCTCTACATACAGGGGTTTGAATTAGGCATTAGAAATACATTCATTTGAAATACAGCCATTTTGTGCAAATATATATTTACTTCAGGCCTACAGAGGTTCAGGCCCTCTGAGATACTACCTCTACATACATGGGTTTGAATTAGGAGTTTGAAATACAGCCATTTGAAATACAGCCTTTTTGTGCAAAGATATATTTACTTCAGGCCTACAGAGGTTCAGGCCTTGTGAGATACTACCTCTACATACAGGGTTTTGAATTAGGCATTTGAAATACAGCCGTTTTGTGCAAAGATATATTTACTGCAGGCCTACAGAGGTTCAGGCCCTCTGAGATACTACCTCTACATACAGGGGTTTGAATTAGGCATTTGAAATACAGCCATTTGAAATACAGCCATTTTATGCAAAGATATATTTACTGCAGGTCTACAGAGGTTCAGGCCCTCTGAGATACTACCTCTACATACAGGGGTTTGAATTAGGCATTTGAAATACAGGCATTTTGGGACCAAAAATATTTTATTGAGGCCTAGTCTGGTTCAGGCCGTGTAAGATACACCCTTTACATACTGTCGTTCTATTCTACTATTAATTAAACACCCATTTAGGGCAAAAATATGAGGAGAACGTCAAATAAGGGATGTGGCCCAGGTCGTGGTGCTGCTGGTGGAGCTCCTGTTGCAGGGAGAGGACGTGGTCGATCTGTGCCAACTACACGCATGAAACCCTTTCCTCAGGTGCGAGTAGGCTACAAAATCTGCAGCGGTATTTGGTCGGGCCTAATGCTGCTCTACTAATGGTGAGGCCTGAACAAGTACAGGCGATAGTAGATTGGATTGCTGACAGTGGATCCAGTTCTTTCACATTGTCTCCCACCCAGTCTCCTGCTGAAAGACCACAGTTGGCACCTGCAGCCGATGTCCATCAGTATTTCACCTCACCCCCTTGCAAATCAGCCAAGCAGTCTGAGCCCCAAGTCATGCAGCAGTCTCTTATGCTTTTTGTTGACTCTGTTAGCAGGGTTTCCCAGGGCCATCCACCTAGCCCTGCCCCAGAAGTGGAACAGATTGAGTGCACCGATGCCCAACCATTTATTTTTCAAGATGAGTACATGGGAGGACCATCGCAGCAATTCTCGGATGATGACAAAACACAGGTGCCAACTGCTGGGGCTTTCGAAAGTGTGCAGACCGACAAGGAAGTCTGGGGTGAAGACTGGGTGGAAGATGATGTTTGTCGGGGGGTAATAATTGAATTAAGAATGATTAATTATGGTCATAAAAATAATTAACCATAAAAAAATAAAATGTATAAAATTTGTAAAATTCTTAAAATCATGACCTGGTGAATTGTAGACAAACTAAATCGATACAATTCACATCTGAGTCCGACTATTTCCTCAGATAAATAAGTTCTTTTGACGTGAGATGACGTTAATGATAAACATGTAGTTCTGCATTATACAATAATACACAGGTATAAAAATATGCAGATTTATTTGTTACAAAGTTATAAACATATATAAGTAAATAAACACAATGATACATGCAAATTAATATATATAGCGTAAATATAAAGCAATACATATGAGTGGAAATAACTTGTCACATTATAACCAAGCTATTATTAGGTTATCAAAATACGAACATAAGTTATATACATTACCTCTGTTCAGAGAAAACCTCATGCTATCAGGATGGGCATGTCTAATCCTAGATATCAATATAGAATGCTAAATACATTCCACCCCCCTCTAACCAACTATACATCATATGACTTCAAAATGGGCAAATCCATCCAAGGATATAACTTAGAAGAGATAACTGTATCCTTCCACCCCATCCTGGACTATTTTCACACATATGACTTTGGTAAGACTATTAAGACAAATAACAGGGATCTAGGATCTTTGCTAGATCATATCTGAAATGGGAAGGACTTGAAATAAGTCTTTCCTGTGGATATCCATCACTTAGCTTGGCGAAGAATGTTCTATCAATATATATTGTGGGGATTCGCTTTGGTAGGCAGGGTAAGCGGACGCAGTACAGAGGCAAAAAACAAGGTTGTAAATCAAAGTTCAGTGTTTATTCACACATAGCAAGAAAACAAGCCAAAAGTAAGTGTTCAGTTTTGGTGCCTGTTCACACCACACAAAGTTCACAGTGCAAAAAGACTTCACCTGGTCAGCAAAATTATTTTCACAGTCCGCAGCAGGCTTTAGTGGCCTGTTTCCCCAGCCTATGGCTCTCACAAATAGATGCCTCAGTGTCTCAAACCACAGACTCCTCAGCTCCTCTGTCATGGAGGATAATCCACACCACCTGAACATGCTGGCTGCGTTTTTATATTCCAGCCAAAACCCATCCTGGAACTGTGGGGAACAGCCACCCACCCTGCTCTTTGGCTGCTCCCAATAAGAACCGGCCCGGATTGGCTTTACAGCCATTCTAACAGTTGAAGTGTCAGATTGCACTACAGACCTGACACTTCAGGAAAAAAATCTGGTTCTTACCTCACCGAGGCCAGGAACCTCGGTGACACGTATCTTCCATCAATGACGGCTCTTTGTTCCTTCTTACATACCTCCCCCCTTTGTTCAACCCTGAGGGGGTGAACACTTGCCAGACAGTGTACGCGGGAAAGGGCATCCGCGTTTCCCTGTAACCTGCCTGCCCTGTGTTCCACGGAAAACGTAAAATTTTGCAAAGATAAGAACCACCTGGTGACCCGAGCATTCCTCTCTTTGGCCTGGCTCATCCATTTCAAAGGGGAGTGGTCGGTCACCAGACGGAACCTACTCCCCAAAAGGTAGTAGCGGAGAGACTCGAGTGCCCACTTGATGGCAAGGCACTCTCTCTCTACTATACTGTACCTAGTCTCGGCTGAGGTGAGCTTCCGGCTGAGGAAGACAACGGGATGCTCCTCCCCGTCAATATCTTGAGATAGTACAGCACCGAGACCTACCTTGGAGGCATCGTTCTGCACTATAAACTCCCTTTTGAAGTCGGTTGTCACCAAAACCGGGGACCCACACAGGGCCGACTTCAAAGGGGAGAAAGCCTTTTCCGCCTGCTCATTCCAGTGGACCGTCACTGACTTGCGTCTCTTCAAAAGGCCTTTCAATGGTGCGGCGACTGTAGCAAAATTGGGTACAAACCTCATATAGTACCCCAGCATACCCAAGAACGATTGCCAATTCCTAATTGCCTCAATTTTGTTCACCTGAGGTTTGATCACTCCGCGCCCAATGACATACCCCAGGTACTTGGTCTCTTCTAACCCTATCGAGCACTTTTTGGGGTTAGCGGTTAAGCCAGCCTTCCTAAGGGAGTCCACTATAGCCTGTACTTTAGGTAAGTGACTTTCCCAGTCGGTGCTATGGACAACAATATCGTCCAGGTATGCCGAAGCGTATCGACGATGTGGACGGAGTACAATATCCATTAACCTTTGAAACGTGGCGGGAGCGCCATGTAGACCAAAGGGTAATACCTTGTACTGATACAGCCCCTCTGGCGTGATGAAAGCCATTTTTTCTTTGGCAGCCTCCATCATCGGTACCTGCCAGTACCCTTTGGTGAGGTCCAACACAGAAAAATACTGGGCTTGGCCCAACTTTTCAATAAGCTCATCCACTCGGGGCATGGTATACGCATCAAACTTGGACACTTCATTAAGTTTGCGGAAGTCATTACAAAACCGCAATGTCCCGTCTGGCTTGGGTATTAATACTATCGGACTGACCCACTCACTTTTTGACTCCTCGATGACACCCAGCTGGAGCATTCGCTGCACTTCCTCCGTGATGGCTTGTCGCCTAGCCTCGGGTACCCGTTACTGTTTTAACTGGACTTTCGCCTGAGGCTCAGTGACAATGTCATGCCGGATTACGGACGTGCGTATTCCGACTAATGAACTCCCTGGCTTCCTGAGCCTGTTTAGAGGAGAGGCTGTCAGCAATTTTCACTGTGACAGCCGCTTCCCCTGCTTCAAACTGAGGGGCCGAAACCGCTTCCCCTAGGAACCCTGGTCGTGGGCCGTCTTCCGTACAGGTTTCCCTTTCCTTCCACGGCTTGAGCAGATTCACATGGTACACCTGCTCTAGCTTTCGCCTCCCTGGCTGGTGTACTTTGTAATCTACTGGTCCAATTTTTTCTAGTACCTCGTAGGGCCCCTGTCACCTAGCTAGGAACTTACTATCTACAGTCGTTACCAGAGCCAACACCCGATCACTCAGGTTGAAGTTTCGGACCCAAGACCTGTTTCCATCCGTCCCTGCATCTGGGTGACATACTCAACTACACTTTTGTGCAGTGTGGTTTGTTGTTCCCACGCCTCTTTGGCGACGTCCAATAAACCACAAGGGTGTCTGCCGTATAGTAATTCGAAGGGCGAGAACCCGGTAGAGGCCTGGGGCACTTTTTGCACTGCGAACATGAGATAGGGCAGAAGAAGGTCCCAGTCCCTCCCATCCTTAAACACCACTCTTTTCAACATATTTTTTAACGTCTGGTTAAACCTCTCTACCAGGCCATCCGTTTGCGGATGATACACGGATTTCCGTAACTGTTTTATTTGGAGCAACTTACAGAGTTCCCTCATGACCTTGGACATAAATGGGGTCCCTTGGTCAGTTAGAACCTCCTTAGGCAGACCCACTCTAGAAAACATTTCCATTAACTCCTTAGCTATGAGTTTGACTGACGTATGACGCAGTGGCACCGCCTCCGGGTACCGCGTGGCGTAGTCGAGGATGACCAGGGTGTGCTGGTGCCCTCTAGCTGACTTCGGCACTGGGCCTATGAGATCCATAGCGATCCACTCGAAGGGAACCTCAATAATTGGGAGAGGGACCAGAGGACTACGGAAATGTGGCTGGGGGCTGGTTATCTGGCAAGTTGGGCAAGACTTGCAAAACTCTTCTACCTCTCTGAACACACTGGGCTAGTAAAACCGCTGTAAAATCCGCTCCTGCGTTTTCTGCTGGCCCAGGTGTCCCCCAAGAACATGTTGGTGGGCTAATTCCAACACGAGCTTGCGATATGCCTGGGGCACCACCAGCTGTTCAATATGTTCACCCCATAGTTTATTTACCCGGTACAGCATCTCCTGTTGAACCACAAAACGGGGGAACATAGATTCGGCCCCCGGTTGTTGCGGCTCACCCTCAACTACTACCACATTTTCCCAGGCTCGAGATAGAGTCGGATCCTGGTGTTGTGCTGCACCGAAATTAGACATTAAGGTCTGCCCGCTCAGGCAAATCCTCTACGTCTCCCACCATCACACTTAACGGGGTTGTCTCCCCCTCTTCCACCAAAGTGACGGTCACCCCTACTGCTGGTCCTTCTGACTCAGGTTCCCAAGGTTCTGGCCTCCCCCTGAGTCAGGCCACTCTGCTAGGGGTACATCTGTCTCCCAGGTAACTTTCGTATCTGGCCAGAGTGCCGGGAACCCGGGGAAGTCTCTCCCAATTATCAATTCATATGGTAGCTTTGTGGCGACGGCCACATCATGCATCCACCTGCCGGCCACCATTGTACAGAGAGACCAGGGCAGTGGGATACTCCTTTAAGTCCCCATGTATGCAGACAACGCCGACTCTTCGGCCAGTATACTCAGCCGGCCGCACCAGGGCAGCTCTTACCAGGGACACCAGGCTCCCTGAATCCAGCAGAGCCACCGCCAGAGTGCCCCCCACTTCCACCTGGCACAGGTGGCTATTGTCCATGGTCTCTGAAGTTCCTGTGGCACACAACATTCTGGCATATAATGAGTGGCGGAAGCCATAGTTGGTGTCCATGGGTTCCCCCCGATGGGGACAGTCGGCCCTTATGTGTCCAGGCTCCTGACAACGCCAGCAGACCACCGGGTTTGGGTCGGCAGGAGGTACATCCCGGGCGGGTCTATCTGGCACCGGCCGCCGGGTCTGGGGTGGAGTTTTCCTGGGTTTGACTGGCCCCCTCCCAAAAGAACCCCCCTGTAGATTTCTGGTGGCCTCATAGCGCTCCACCAGGTGGACCATCTCCAGGGCATTATTCGGAGACACCTGGCCGATCCAGTGCTGGAAAGGGTATGGCAAAGCCCTCCAAAACACATCCGCCAACAGCCGATCCAACATAGCAGTGGGAGTCAACATGTCAGGCTGCAGCCATTTTTGCAAACGGTGCAGCAGATCATAATATTAAGGTCTGGCGGGTTCAGCCGGGTTAAATTCCCACTGATGCACCCTCTGGGCCCGGCCCGAACACATTCACCCCGAGTCTCGCCAGGATCTCACCTTTTACTGTGGGGTAGTCTCCCGCCTGATCATCGGGGAGATCAAACAATACTTGCTGGGGACCGGACGCCAGAAACGGAGCAACGACCTCAGCCCACTAGTCCCGGGGTAACTTTTCCCTCACGGACACTTTTTCGAAGACCGCCAGATAGGTCTCGACGTCATCCGAGGGGGTCATCTTCGGAATCGCCGCGTGGACAGCTTTCCGGGCATCGTGGACATTCTGGGACACTCCTGACACCTGCAATGCCATCACATGTTGCAAAAGCAGCTGGTTCATTTCTTGTTGCTGCTTGTTAGCCTCCCGCTGCTGCAAGTTAGCCTCCACGAGGGCCTTCACGACCGCCTCCATTTTGTCAGGGGATACGGGTCGTAACCTTGCCGGCTTAATGTAGGACATGCACTTGTGCCCGGATAAAACAAAAACTTTTCGGCTTTCAGGCCTGCCTCACTGCGTTTGCCCACATCCGACACCAAATGTGGGGATTCGCTTTGGTAGGCAGGGTAAGCGGACGCAGTACAGAGGCAAAAAACAAGGTTGTAAATCAAAGTTCAGTGTTTATTCACACATAGCAAGAAAACAAGCCGAAAGTAAGTGTTCAGTTTTGGTGCCTGTTCACACCACACAAAGTTCACAGTGCAAAAATACTTCACCTGGTGGCCTGTTTCCCCAGCCTATGGCTCTCACAAATAGATGCCTCAGTGTCTCAAACCACAGACTCCTCAGCTCCTCTGTCATGGAGGATAATCCACACCACCTGAACATGCTGGCTGGGTTTTTATATTCCAGCCAAAACCCGGCCTGGAACCATGGGGAACAGCCACCCACCCTGCTCTTTGGCTGCTCCCAATAATGACTGGCCAGGATTGGCTTTATAGGCATTCTAACAGTTGAAGTGTCAGATTGCACTACAGACCTGACACTTCAGGAAAAAATCTGGTTCTTACCTCACCGAGGCCAGGAACCTCGTTGACACTTCATCAATGACGGCTCTTTGTTCTTTTTTACAATATATATATATATATATATATATATATAATATATATATATATATATATATATATATATACACAAGCATTTAATGCTTTGCTAGATTATGAGTCTTGATTCTTCTGCAGGTAGAATGAAGCCTCACAATATCCTAATACTACATCTCAATATGGAGATGATCAATTAATTAATTAGTTTATTTATTCGCCAATCTAGATGGTATAATTTCACCCACACTATCAAATTAGTCTTAATAAAATAAAATATCATTTTCTGTGTCTCTTACCAAGTCCTAGTAGGAATCTCACTTCTGCTCCTAGGAAAGCTGGGTAATCCATCATAGCGCATCTCACTATGGCTTTCATCTTGATAGACCCCTCTAGAGAGCTCAACTTCTCTTCTCCTTCTCCTCCTCTTCTACCTTCTGTGCATGGTTTATGATCACAAACTTATCAGTTAGACACACCAATCATTGTCGGATGGGAGTGACCATTGAATAAAAAATGTGACATCATAACCTTACCCAGAATGCACTTTTGCTACTGTTGTAATGTCACCCACTCATACCTAGGTGGCACTGCTGTGTAAGCTATTTGCAATATAGTATAAAGGGTTAACTTATGTAAGTCTGAATAAAACGTATTCTATACATTTGATCTTAGAAGCTTTAATTCAAAGCTATAGAGATTATTCTGACACCTGTAGCAATTAGAGACAGACCTCTCTGAATGTTTCTCACACTGTTGATTTATGGATCATAATGACATGAATGGCCTTGTTTTCTCACAGAGATATCAGTACCTCCTGCCATACCAAAGATGTGATTAAATGTTACAAAAAACACATCTTTACAGACACTCTTTTAGAGACAAATATTCTCCTAATGAGAAATATATATAATATACTGGATACATGTTGTCTTCGTAACATATAAGAATATAATATAAACACACATATATATATATATATATATATATGTCCTACTGATTGTCTTATGCTAATGATTAACTAAGGCTCATTAAATGCATAAATACATGTTATATATTTTGCTTCATTAATAAATGCCTAATTGTATAGGTAATTATCACCAGCTGCATAGAGCTTATCTTTATCTCCCATCGTAAATTTATAAGTAGACAAGGAGGATTCTTCTCAGACTGGTACATTCATGAGAAGAATAACACTAAAGAGTAGAAACCTTTGTGCGACCTTACTTTGGCCTACTCAAGACATACAAAATTGTAACTATGTAACATCCTGAAGTATGTCACTAAAACTACTGACACCCGGCTACATAATGTTGAGTGTAGATTTATTATTATCCTGTGCAATCTTGCTTTGCATTGTCCCTTATATAAGTTTAGTCAGTGTGTGTACCAGCCACCCCTGCTGGGGTAGGTTGCGTTAGTAGGAGCTCCCAGAATCAGGGATCCCAACCCTGGATTCTGCCTCGGCTGAGGCAGGGATCCATCTTCCCAGCCTGAGCTATTAGCCTCAGCTGGTCAACCAGAGAATCAGCCATCCACAGAACTATAGATCTCCAGGAAGAGGACATCATACCCTGCGAGCAGTCCTGTGAGTACAGATCCCAAGACCAGGAGAAGCTAAATACCTCCTCAGCTAGTCAGGCCCAAACTAAGCAGACTAAAGACAGAGCAGAAGATAGATACCTGCCAGATTCTACTAGGCGTATGTACAAGAAGCAGAATGGATCAATTCCTGCCACATATTGCCAAAATCTGCTTGTCACGGAAGGTGTACAGAAAATAGAAGACACAAAATGAAGCTCCGACTGACTGGATCCAAAACTAAGGAACCAAAGGGTAAGCCCTGTAACAGCCCTGGCTCTCTCCCTTACTGCTCAGCCTATGCAACAATCTCTATGGTAGATGATTGCATATCCTCGTTCCTCGACTGTATGACACCTGAACACCCTATAATAGTGAGGGGACACGACCACCGGCTCCCTACACTTAATACGGAGGGAGTCAGGGTCACCTGGGATCCAGCAAACAGGAAAACACAAATGAATGAACAAACTTATCTGTAGAAGACTCAGTAGTAGCATCCAGCATGCACACACTCCAGGAAGTTGTATAAACCGCAAAGTGATGCAGTATGGGAAGGGATTTAAAGGGATGCAATCAGTGCAACTACATGACAGCTGAAAGAGGCTAACGAGATGAGAAAACGAAATCAAAACAAAAGAAACCTCAAGTAGGAGGTTCTGAAGAATGTCTGTCAGAGCTTCTCAGATGTCTGGTGGTGACAGTACCTCTCCTTCTACGAGTGGACTCCGGACACTCAGAGCCCACCTTCTCAGGATGGGACCTTAGGAAAGCCCTGATGAGACGAGTGGCCTTAATGTCCGTCACTGGGATCCACATCATCTACTCAGGACTAGGGATGAGCGAACTCGAACTGTATAGTTCGGGTTCGTACCGAATTTTGGGGTGTCCGTGACACGGACCCGAACCCGGACATTTTCGTAAAAGTCCGGGTTCGGGTTCGGTGTTCGTCGCTTTCTTCGCGCTTTTGTGACGCTTTCTTGGCGCTTTTTGAAAGGCTGCAAAGCAGCCAATCAACAAGCGTCATACTACTTGCCCCAAGAGGCCATCACAGCCATGCCTACTATTGGCATGGCTGTGATTGGCCAGAGCACCATGTGACCCAGCCTCTATTTAAGCTGGAGTCACATAGCGCCGCCCGTCACTCTGCTCTGATTAGCGTAGGGAGAGGTTGCGGCTGCGACAGTAGGGCGAGATTAGGCAGATTAACTCCTCCAAAGGACTTGATTAACTGATCGATCTGCAGCTGTGGATCATTGAGCTGCTGATCCTCAATTGCTCACTGTTTTTAGGCTGCACAGACCGTTTGTCAGTCACATTTTTCTGGGGTGATCGGCGGCCATTTTGTGTCTTGTGGTGCGCCAGCACAAGCTGCGACCAAGTGCATTTAACCCTCAATGGTGTGGTTGTTTTTTGGCTAAAGCCTACATCAGGGTGAAGCTGTCACACCAAGTGCATTTAACCAGCAATAGTCTGTTCATTTTTTGGCCATATACAAAATCAGGGGCAAGCTGCGCCTGTCACCAAGTGCATTTAACCCTCAATGGTGTGGTTGTTTTTTGGCTAAAGCCTACATCAGGGTGAAGCTGTCACACCAAGTGCATTTAACCAGCAATAGTCTGTTCATTTTTTGGCCATATACTAAATCAGGGGCAAGCTGCGCCTGTCACCAAGTGCATTTAACCCTCAATGGTGTGGTTGTTTTTTGGCTAAAGCCTACATCAGGGTGAAGCTGTCACACCAAGTGCATTTAACCAGCAATAGTCTGTTCATTTTTTGGCCATATACTAAATCAGGGGCAAGCTGCGCCTGTCACCAAGTGCATTTAACCCTCAATGGTGTGGTTGTTTTTTGGCTAAAGCCTACATCAGGGTGAAGCTGTCACACCAAGTGCATTTAACCAGCAATAGTCTGTTTATTTTTTGGCCATATCCCAGTCTAATTCTGTCACTAAATCCATACCGGTCACCCAGCGCCTAAATACTAGGCCTCAAATTTATATCCAGCTAAATCTGTCCCTAGTGCTGTAGCTGGGCGAGTTATTTAGTGTCCGTTCAAGCACATTTCTTGTTCTGGGTTGAAATACAATTCCCAATTTAGCAATTTCATAATTTAGTGGTTTCTGCTATATCAGAGCTATTTGAAATCTATCCCTAAAAGGGTATATAATATTCAAGGTGCACATTGGGTCATTCAGAATAACTTCACACACACCCGCTACTGTGTATTTCCAAGTCTAATTCTGGCACTAAACCCATACCTGTCACCCAGCGCCTAAATACTAGGCCTCAAATTTATATCCCGCTAAATCTCTCGTTACCGCTGTCCTGTTGTGGCTGGGAAAGTTATTTAGTGTCCGTCAAAGCACATTTCTTGTTCTGGGTTGAAATACAATTCCCAATTTAGCAATTTCATAATTTAGTGGTTTCTGCTATATCAGAGCTATTTGAAATCTATCCCTAAAAGGGTATATAATATTCAAGGTGCACATTGGGTCATTCAGAATAACTTCACACACACCCGCTACTGTGTATTTCCAAGTCTAATTCTGGCACTAAACCCATACCTGTCACCCAGCGCCTAAATACTAGGCCTCAAATTTATATCCCGCTAAATCTGTCCTTAGTGCTGTAGCTGGGCGAGTTATTTAGTGTCCGTTCAAGCACATTTCTTGTTCTGGGTTGAAATACAATTCCCAATTTAGCAATTTCATAATTTAGTGGTTTCTGCTATATCAGAGCTATTTGAAATCTATCCCTAAAAGGGTATATAATATTCAAGGTGCACATTGGGTCATTCAGAATAACTTCACACACACCCGCTACTGTGTATTTCCAAGTCTAATTCTGGCACTAAACCCATACCTGTCACCCAGCGCCTAAATACTAGGCCTCAAATTTATATCCCGCTAAATCTCTCGTTACCGCTGTCCTGTTGTGGCTGGGAAAGTTATTTAGTGTCCGTCAAAGCACATTTCTTGTTCTGGGTTGAAATACAATTCCCAATTTAGCAATTTCATAATTTAGTGGTTTCTGCTATATCAGAGCTATTTGAAATCTATCCCTAAAAGGGTATATAATATTCAAGGTGCACATTGGGTCATTCAGAATAACTTCACACACACCCGCTACTGTGTATTTCCAAGTCTAATTCTGGCACTAAACCCATACCTGTCACCCAGCGCCTAAATACTAGGCCTCAAATTTATATCCCGCTAAATCTGTCCTTAGTGCTGTAGCTGGGCGAGTTATTTAGTGTCCGTTCAAGCACATTTCTTGTTCTGGGTTGAAATACAATTCCCAATTTAGCAATTTCATAATTTAGTGGTTTCTGCTATATCAGAGCTATTTGAAATCTATCCCTAAAAGGGTATATAATATTCAAGGTGCACATTGGGTCATTCAGAATAACTTCACACACACCCGCTACTGTGTATTTCCAAGTCTAATTCTGGCACTAAACCCATACCTGTCACCCAGCGCCTAAATACTAGGCCTCAAATTTATATCCCGCTAAATCTGTCCTTAGTGCTGTAGCTGGGCGAGTTATTTAGTGTCCGTTCAAGCACATTTCTTGTTCTGGGTTGAAATACAATTCCCAATTTAGCAATTTCATAATTTAGTGGTTTCTGCTATATCAGAGCTATTTGAAATCTATCCCTAAAAGGGTATATAATATTCAAGGTGCACATTGGGTCATTCAGAATAACTTCACACACACCCGCTACTGTGTATTTCCAAGTCTAATTCTGGCACTAAACCCATACCTGTCACCCAGCGCCTAAATACTAGGCCTCAAATTTATATCCCGCTAAATCTGTCCTTAGTGCTGTAGCTGGGCGAGTTATTTAGTGTCCGTTCAAGCACATTTCTTGTTCTGGGTTGAAATACAATTCCCAATTTAGCAATTTCATAATTTAGTGGTTTCTGCTATATCAGAGCTATTTGAAATCTATCCCTAAAAGGGTATATAATATTCAAGGTGCACATTGGGTCATTCAGAATAACTTCACACACACCCGCTACTGTGTATTTCCAAGTCTAATTCTGGCACTAAACCCATACCTGTCACCCAGCGCCTAAATACTAGGCCTCAAATTTATATCCCGCTAAATCTCTCGTTACCGCTGTCCTGTTGTGGCTGGGAAAGTTATTTAGTGTCCGTCAAAGCACATTTCTTGTTCTGGGTTGAAATACAATTCCCAATTTAGCAATTTCATAATTTAGTGGTTTCTGCTATATCAGAGCTATTTGAAATCTATCCCTAAAAGGGTATATAATATTCAAGGTGCACATTGGGTCATTCAGAATAACTTCACACACACCCGCTACTGTGTATTTCCAAGTCTAATTCTGGCACTAAACCCATACCTGTCACCCAGCGCCTAAATACTAGGCCTCAAATTTATATCCCGCTAAATCTGTCCTTAGTGCTGTAGCTGGGCGAGTTATTTAGTGTCCGTTCAAGCACATTTCTTGTTCTGGGTTGAAATACAATTCCCAATTTAGCAATTTCATAATTTAGTGGTTTCTGCTATATCAGAGCTATTTGAAATCTATCCCTAAAAGGGTATATAATATTCAAGGTGCACATTGGGTCATTCAGAATAACTTCACACACACCCGCTACTGTGTATTTCCAAGTCTAATTCTGGCACTAAACCCATACCTGTCACCCAGCGCCTAAATACTAGGCCTCAAATTTATATCCCGCTAAATCTCTCGTTACCGCTGTCCTGTTGTGGCTGGGAAAGTTATTTAGTGTCCGTCAAAGCACATTTCTTGTTCTGGGTTGAAATACAATTCCCAATTTAGCAATTTCATAATTTAGTGGTTTCTGCTATATCAGAGCTATTTGAAATCTATCCCTAAAAGGGTATATAATATTCAAGGTGCACATTGGGTCATTCAGAATAACTTCACACACCCGCTACTGTGCATTTCCAAATCTAATTCTGTCACTAAACCCATACCTGTCACCCAGCGCCTAAATACTAGGCCTCAAATTTATATCCCGCTAAATCTCTCGTTACCGCTGTCCTGTTGTGGCTGGGAAAGTTATTTAGTGTCCGTCAAAGCACATTTTTTGTTCTGGGTTGAAATACAATTCCCAATTTAGCAATTTCATAATTTAGTCGTTTCTGCTATATCAGAGCTATTTGAAATCTATCCCTAAAAGGGTAGATCATATTGAAGGTGCACATAGGGTCATTCAGAATAACTTCACACACACGCTTCTGTGCATTTCCAAGTCTAATTCTGTCACTAAATCCATACCGGTCACCCAGCGCCTAAATACTAGGCCTCAAATTTATATCCCGCTGAATTTGAATACAATACATTGGGCCAAATAATATATTTGTTGTTGTGGTGAACCATAACAATGAGAAAAACATCTAGTAAGGGACGCGGACGTGGACATGGTCGTGGTGGTGTTAGTGGACCCTCTGGTGCTGGGAGAGGACGTGGCCGTTCTGCCACATCCACACGTCCTAGTGTACCAACTACCTCAGGTCCCAGTAGCCGCCAGAATTTACAGCGATATATGGTGGGGCCCAATGCCGTTCTAAGGATGGTAAGGCCTGAGCAGGTACAGGCATTAGTCAATTGGGTGGCCGACAGTGGATCCAGCACGTTCACATTATCTCCCACCCAGTCTTCTGCAGAAAGCGCACAGATGGCGCCTGAAAACCAACCCCATCAGTCTGTCACATCACCCCCATGCATACCAGGGAAACTGTCTCAGCCTCAAGTTATGCAGCAGTCTCTTATGCTGTTTGAAGACTCCGCTGGCAGGGTTTCCCAAGGGCATCCACCTAGCCCTTCCCCAGCGGTGAAAGACATAGAATGCACTGACGCACAACCACTTATGTTTCCTGATGATGAGGACATGGGAATACCACCTCAGCATGTCTCTGATGATGACGAAACACAGGTGCCAACTGCTGCGTCTTTCTGCAGTGTGCAGACTGAACAGGAGGTCAGGGATCAAGACTGGGTGGAAGACGATGCAGGGGACGATGAGGTCCTAGACCCCACATGGAATGAAGGTCGTGCCACTGACTTTCACAGTTCGGAGGAAGAGGCAGTGGTGAGACCGAGCCAACAGCGTAGCAAAAGAGGGAGCAGTGGGCAAAAGCAGAACACCCGCCGCCAAGAGACTCCGCCTGCTACTGACCGCCGCCATCTGGGACCGAGCACCCCAAAGGCAGCTTCAAGGAGTTCCCTGGCATGGCACTTCTTCAAACAATGTGCTGACGACAAGACCCGAGTGGTTTGCACGCTGTGCCATCAGAGCCTGAAGCGAGGCATTAACGTTCTGAACCTGAGCACAACCTGCATGACCAGGCACCTGCATGCAAAGCATGAACTGCAGTGGAGTAAACACCTTAAAACCAAGGAAGTCACTCAGGCTCCCCCTGCTACCTCTTCTGCTGCTGCCGCCTCGGCCTATTCTGCTGCTGCCGCCTCGGCCTCTTCCTCCGCCTCTGGAGGAACGTTGGCACCTGCCGCCCAGCAAACAGGGGATGTACCACCAACACCACCACCACCACCTCCGTCACCAAGCGTCTCAACCATGTCACACGCCAGCGTTCAGCTCTCCATCTCACAAACATTTGATAGAAAGCGTAAATTCCCACCTAGCCACCCTCGATCCCTGGCCCTGAATGCCAGCATTTCTAAACTACTGGCCTATGAAATGCTGTCATTTAGGCTGGTGGACACAGACAGCTTCAAACAGCTCATGTCGCTTGCTGTCCCACAGTATGTTGTTCCCAGCCGGCACTACTTCTCCAAGAGAGCCGTGCCTTCCCTGCACAACCAAGTATCCGATAAAATCAAGTGTGCACTGCGCAACGCCATCTGTGGCAAGGTCCACCTAACCACAGATACGTGGACCAGTAAGCACGGCCAGGGACGCTATATCTCCCTAACTGCACACTGGCTAAATGTAGTGGCAGCTGGGCCCCAGGCGGAGAGCTGTTTGGCGCACGTCCTTCCGCCGCCAAGGATCGCAGGGCAACATTCTTTGCCTCCTGTTGCCACCTCCTCCTTCTCGGCTTCCTCCTCCTCTTCTTCCACCTGCTCATCCAGTCAGCCACACACCTTCACCACCAACTTCAGCACAGCCCGGGGTAAACGTCAGCAGGCCATTCTGAAACTCATATGTTTGGGGGACAGGCCCCACACCGCACAGGAGTTGTGGCGGGGTATAGAACAACAGACCGACGAGTGGTTGCTGCCGGTGAGCCTCAAGCCCGGCCTGGTGGTGTGTGATAATGGGCGAAATCTCGTTGCAGCTCTGGGACTAGCCAATTTGACGCACATCCCTTGCTTGGCGCATGTGCTGAATTTGGTGGTGCAGAAGTTCATTCACAACTACCCCGACATGTCAGAGCTGCTGCATAAAGTGCGGGCCGTCTGTTCGCGCTTCCGGCGTTCACATCCTGCTGCTGCTCGCCTGTCTGCGCTACAGCGTAACTTCGGCCTTCCCGCTCACCGCCTCATATGCGACGTGCCCACCAGGTGGAACTCCACCTTGCACATGCTGGACAGACTGTGCGAGCAGCAGCAGGCCATAGTGGAGTTTCAGCTGCAGCACGCACGGGTCAGTCGCACTACAGAACAGCACCACTTCACCACCAATGACTGGGCCTCCATGCGAGACCTGTGTGCCCTGTTGCGCTGTTTCGAGTACTCCACCAACATGGCCAGTGGCGATGACACCGTTATCAGCGTTACAATACCACTTCTATGTCTCCTTGAGAAAACACTTAGGGCGATGATGGAAGAGGAGGTGGCCCAGGAGGAGGAGGAGGAGGAAGAGGGGTCATTTTTAGCACTTTCAGGCCAGTCTCTTCGAAGTGACTCAGAGGGAGGTTTTTGGCAACAGCAGAGGCCAGGTACAAATGTGGCCAGCCAGGGCCCACTACTGGAGGACGAGGAGGACGAGGATGAGGAGGAGGTGGAGGAGGATGAGGATGAAGCATGGTCACAGCGGGGTGGCACCCAACGCAGCTCGGGTCCATCACTGGTGCGTGGCTGGGGGGAAAGGCAGGACGATGACGATACGCCTCCCACAGAGGACAGCTTGTCCTTACCCCTGGGCAGCCTGGCACACATGAGCGACTACATGCTGCAGTGCCTGCGCAACGACAGCAGAGTTGCCCACATTTTAACCTGTGCGGACTACTGGGTTGCCACCCTGCTGGATCCACGCTACAAAGACAATGTGCCCACCTTACTTCCTGCACTGGAGCGTGATAGGAAGATGCGCGAGTACAAGCGCACGTTGGTAGACGCGCTACTGAGAGCATTCCCAAATGTCACAGGGGAACAAGTGGAAGCCCAAGGCCAAGGCAGAGGAGGAGCAAGAGGTCGCCAAGGCAGCTGTGTCACGGCCAGCTCCTCTGAGGGCAGGGTTAGCATGGCAGAGATGTGGAAAACTTTTGTCAACACGCCACAGCTAACTGCACCACCACCTGATACGCAACGTGTTAGCAGGAGGCAACATTTCACTAACATGGTGGAACAGTACGTGTGCACACCCCTCCACGTACTGACTGATGGTTCGGCCCCATTCAACTTCTGGGTCTCTAAATTGTCCACGTGGCCAGAGCTAGCCTTTTATGCCTTGGAGGTGCTGGCCTGCCCGGCAGCCAGCGTTTTGTCTGAACGTGTATTCAGCACGGCAGGGGGCGTCATTACAGACAAACGCAGCCGCCTGTCTACAGCCAATGTGGACAAGCTGACGTTCATAAAAATGAACCAGGCATGGATCCCACAGGACCTGTCCGTCCCTTGTCCAGATTAGACATTAACTACCTCCCCATAACCATATATTATTGGACTCCAGGGCACTTCCTCATTCAATCCTATTTTTATTTTCATTTTACCATTATATTGCGATGCTACCCAAAGTTGAATGAACCTCTCCTCTGCCTGTGTGCTAGGCCTAAATATATGCCAATGGACTGTTGCAGTGGTGGCTGACATGAAGCCTGATTCTCTGCTATGACATGCAGACTAATTCTCTGCTGACATGAAGCCAGATTGTCTGTTACGGGACCTCTCTCCTCTGCCTGGGTGCTGGGCCTAAATTTATGACAATGGACTGTTGCAGTGGTGGCTGACGTGAAGCCTCATTCTCTGCTATGACATGCAGACTGATTCTCTGCTGACATGAAGCCAGATTGTCTGTTACGGGACCTCTCTCCTCTGCCTGTGTGCTAGGCCTAAATATATGCCAATGGACTGTTGCAGTGGTGGCTGACGTGAAGCCTGATTCTCTGCTATGACATGCAGACTGATTCTCTGCTGTCATGAAGCCAGATTGTCTGTTACGGGACCTCTCTGCTCTGCCTGTGTGCTAGGCCTAAATATATGCCAATGGACTGTTGCAGTGGTGGGTGACGTGAAGCCTCATTCTCTGCTATGACATGCAGACTGATTCTCTGCTGACATGAAGCCAGATCCTCTTTTACGGGACCTCTCTCCTCTGCCTGGGTGCTGGGCCTAAATTTATGACAATGGACTGTTGCAGTGGTGGCTGACGTGAAGCCTCATTCTCTGCTATGACATGCAGACTGATTCTCTGCTGACATGAAGCCAGATCCTCTGTTACGGGACCTCTCTCCTCTGCCTGGGTGCTGGGCCTAAATGTATGACAATGGACTGTTGCAGTGGTGGCTGACGTGAAGCCTGATTCTCTGCTATGACATGCAGACTGATTCTCTGCTGTCATGAAGCCAGATTGTCTGTTACGGGACCTCTCTGCTCTGCCTGTGTGCTAGGCCTAAATATATGCCAATGGACTGTTGCAGTGGTGGGTGACGTGAAGCCTGATTCTCTGCTATGATATGAAGACTGATTCTCTGCTGACATGAAGCCAGATTGTCTGTTACGGGACCTTTCTCCTCTGCCTGGGTTCTGGGCCTAAATTTATGAAAATTGACTCTTACAGTGGTGGGTGACGTGAAGCCTGATTCTCTGCTATGATATGAAGACTGATTCTCTGCTGACATGAAGCCAGATTGTCTGTTACGGGACCTTTCTCCTCTGCCTGGGTTCTGGGCCTAAATTTATGAAAATTGACTCTTACAGTGGTGGGTGACGTGAAGCCTGATTCTCTGCTATGATATGAAGACTGATTCTCTGCTGACATGAAGCCAGATTCTCTGTTACGGGACCTCTCTCCTCTGCCTGGGTGCTGGGCCTAAATTTATGACAATGGACTGTTGCAGTGGTGGCTGACGTGAAGCCTGATTCTCTGCTATGACATGCAGACTGATTCTCTGCTGACATGAAGCCAGATTCTCTGTTACGGGACCTCTCTCCTCTGCCTGTGTGTGTGCTGGGCCTAAATATATGCCAATGGACTGTTGCAGTGGTGGCTGACGTGAAGCCTCATTCTCTGCTATGACATGCAGACTAATTCTCTGCTGACATGAAGACAGATTCTCTGTTACGGGACCTCCCTCCTCTGCCTGGGTGCTGGGCCTAAATATATGCCACTGGACTGTTGCAGTGGTGGGTGACGTGAAGCCTCATTCTCTGCTATGACATGCAGACTAATTCTCTGCTGACATGAAGCCAGATTGTCTGTTACGGGACCTCTCTCCTCTGCCTGTGTGTGTGCTGGGCCTAAATATATGCCAATGGACTGTTGCAGTGGTGGCTGACGTGAAGCCTCATTCTCTGCTATGACATGCAGACTAATTCTCTGCTGACATGAAGACAGATTCTCTGTTACGGGACCTCTCTCCTCTGCCTGTGTGTGTGCTGGGCCAAAATATATGCCAATGGACTGTTGCAGTGGTGGCTGACGTGAAGCCTCATTCTCTGCTATGACATGCAGACTAATTCTCTGCTGACATGAAGACAGATTCTCTGTTACGGGACCTCCCTCCTCTGCCTGGGTGCTGGGCCTGAATATATGCCAATGGACTGTTGCAGTGGTGGGTGACGTGAAGCCTGATTCTCTGCTATGACATGCAGACTAATTCTCTGCTGACATGAAGACAGATTCTCTGTTACGGGACCTCTCTCCTCTGCCTGTGTGTGTGCTGGGCCTAAATATATGCCAATGGACTGTTGCAGTGGTGGCTGACGTGAAGCCTCATTCTCTGCTATGACATGCAGACTAATTCTCTGCTGACATGAAGCCAGATTGTCTGTTACGGGACCTCTCTCCTCTGCCTGTGTGTGTGCTGGGCCTAAATATATGCCAATGGACTGTTGCAGTGGTGGCTGACGTGAAGCCTCATTCTCTGCTATGACATGCAGACTAATTCTCTGCTGACATGAAGACAGATTCTCTGTTACGGGACCTCCCTCCTCTGCCTGGGTGCTGGGCCTAAATATATGCCAATGGACTGTTGCAGTGGTGGCTGACGTGAAGCCTCATTCTCTGCTATGACATGCAGACGGATTCTCTGCTGACATGAAGCCAGATCGTCTGTTACGGGACCTCTCTGCTCTGCCTGTGTGCTAGGCCTAAATATATGCCAATGGACTGTTGCAGTGGTGGGTGACGTGAAGCCTCATTCTCTGCTATGACATGCAGACTGATTCTCTGCTGTCATGAAGCCAGATTGTCTGTTACGGGACCTCTCTGCTCTGCCTGTGTGCTAGGCCTAAATATATGCCAATGGACTGTTGCAGTGGTGGGTGACGTGAAGCCTCATTCTCTGCTATGACATGCAGACTGATTCTCTGCTGTCATGAAGACAGATTCTCTGTTACAGGACCTCCCTCCTCTGCCTGGGTGCTGGGCCTAAATATATGCCAATGGACTGTTGCAGTGGTGGCTGACGTGAAGCCTCATTCTCTGCTATGACATGCAGACTAATTCTCTGCTGACATGAAGACAGATTCTCTGTTACGGGACCTCTCTCCTCTGCCTGGGTGCCGGGGCCTAAATATCTGAGAATGGACTGTTCCAGTGGTGGGTGACGGGAAGCCAGATTCTCTGCTATGGAACCTCTCTCCAATTGATTTTGGTTAATTTTTATTTATTTAATTTTTATTTTAATTCATTTCCCTATCCACATTTGTTTGCAGGGGATTTACCTACATGTTGCTGCCTTTTGCAGCCCTCTAGCTCTTTCCTGGGCTGTTTTACAGCCTTTTTAGTGCCGAAAAGTTCGGGTCCCCATTGACTTCAATGGGGTTCGGGTTCGGGACGAAGTTCGGATCGGGTTCGGATCCCGAACCCGAACATTTCCGGGATGTTCGGCCGAACTTCTCGAACCCGAACATCCAGGTGTTCGCTCAACTCTACTCAGGACCATAACCCTCCCAATGAATGAGGTACTGGAGAGAACCGCGGACAACACGAGAATCCACAATCCTAGAGACCTGAAATTCAAGATTACCATCAACCACAATCGGAGGAGGAGGCAAAGACGAGGGTACAATGGGTTGGACTTTTAATAAGGACTTATGAAAAACATTATGGATCTTCCAAGTCTGAGGAAGATCAAGACGGTAGGCAACAGGATTGATGACGGACAAGATTTTGTAAGGCCCAATAAACTTAGGACCCAACTTCCAGGAGGGAACCTTCAATTTGATATTCTAAGTAGACAACCACACCAGATCACCAACATTCAGGTCCGGACCAGGCACACGTCTCTTATCCGCCACACGCTTATATCTCTCACTCATGCTCTTTAGATTATCCTGAATATTTTGCCAAATAGATGACAAAGACGAGGAGAATCTGTCCTCATCAGGTAAACCAGAAGACCCCTCTCCAGAGAATGTCCCACACTGCGGATGAAACCCATATGCACCAAAAAATGGTGACTTATCAGAGGACTCCTGACGACGGTTATTTAAAGCAAACTCAGCAAGGGACAAAAAAGAACACCAATCCTCCTGATTCTCCGCCACAAAACAGCGCAGATATGTCTCCAGATTCTGATTGACGCGCTCTGTCTGGCCATTCGACTGCTGGTGGAAAGCAGAAGAGAATGACAACCGAACCCCCAAGCGAGAACAGAAAGCCTTCCAGAATCTGGAAAAAAAACTGTGTGCCCCTATCAGAGACTATGTCTGAAGGAATACCATGCAATTTGACAATGTGATCAATAAATGCATGCGCCAGCATCTTAGCATTGGGCAAGCCAGGAAAAGGAATGAAATGCACCATTTTGCTAAAACGGTCCACCACCACCAGAATCACAGTCTTCCCCGAGGAACGAGGCAAGTCCGTAATGAAGTCCATGGACAGATGTGTCCAAGGACGGGAAGGAATGGGTAACGGAAAGAGAGGACCTGATGGCCGTGAATGAGGGACTTTGGCACGAGCACAGGTCTCGCAGGCTGCCACAAAACCCTCAACTGACTTACGAAGCGCCGGCCACCAGAATCTCCGAGTGATGAGATCCACTGTGGCTCTTGCCCCCGGGTGCCCAGCAAGGACAGTATTGTGGTGCTCCTTAAAAATCTTGTGTTATACCTCCAACAAGTTCTGCCCATTCCTATACCTAACTCATTTTACGAACAGATTAGGAAGAAATTCAGATCCTTTATATGGAATGGTAAGAAATCGAGGCTAGCTTATTCCCAATTATCAAAACCTGTGACCCTGGGCAGTATAGGCCTCCCTGACCCTGAGATCTATGGCAATGCAATACTGCTTTCCAGGGCAATAGAGTGGTTACGGATTAAATCTGACAAATCATGGGTTTCCCTAGAACAACATCTGATGGGCAGATCCTTTCGCTCACTCCTTCTAGGATGCCAAAACCCAACTCATTTAAATACTTCTTATTATCCTATCCTAAAAGCGACACTTAACGCTTGGAAATGGTTACTCTCCACTCATTGCTCTATACCGTTCCCATCTCCTCTCCTACAAGTTGGAGACGTGATTGGAACAATCTCCCCAGACAGATTGTCATCTACTCCTAAAGAGCTAAGATGCTCGCCTGTACTTATTACTTCCTTCTTAGAACCCACCGGGGGAATCATAAACATTAAAGATATTATGGAAATCCTAAAGCCTCAACCCACTGGTCTGATATTGATTACATTTGTCAAGCAGTTCATAGCCCGCAACTTACGCGAGGGAGAACTATTTAGACCCTTAGTTTGGATGGAATCTATTATTAACTCTCCAAAACAGCCTAGAAAGCTTATTTCTTAAATACACAACAGACTTAAAGCTACTCCCTTATTAGTTAAGCCATCCTTCATCCGTCACTGGAAGAAAGACCTAAACAGAGACATATCCTTACCAAACTCCCCAAATTGTTCCTGTCTACCACCAAACCTTCTAGATGTGTTAGGATTCAGGAAAATAGCTACAAATTGCTATCTAGATGGTATATAACCCCAGATAAATCCAGCTTATTCTCCAAGAACTCTCAGACGTCTGTTGGAGATGCAAGAGTGAAAGGGGTTCCTTCTTCCACATATGGTGGGACTGCCCCTTAATTCAAACTTGGTGGAGAACTATATTCGAAATCAGCAATGAGATATGCCACACCGAAGTACAAATCTCCCCCTGTAAAGCCCTACTTGCATGGTTTGGTGAGAAGGACCCACCCTTATCCGCTTTCCTTTTTAAACAACTATTGATAGCAGCAAGACTACTTGTACCCAGATTCTGGCGACAAACCTCTCTTCCATCTATTGCACAATGGAAGCAGAAGATCGATCAGTTATATCGTTTCGAGGAAATTTCCTCTTGGGAATCTGGGACTCATACCCAATTTGAGAAAAAATGGTACCTATGGACAGTCCATAGATTTGCAACTTCACACTTGGATCTAACCTAACCTAGTGGCTATTTATTCTCCTTTCCTTCTTTTCTGACATGCTATACCTGCATGTATATATGTTCCTCCCTATATCCAGACCCCAGACTTCTTATTTTATGCCATATCTGACCGTAACGGAGTTGGTGCCTAACACATCCCTTATACTTTATGCTACGTATGTCACAAATTTCTGCTATGCATAACCCCTCAAGAGTATATAATTTGCATTATACTCCTTGCCTCATCTTGTGCAATGTGTCAAGACTAAATATGGACCCTTTTGACGCTGTTATATGTATAATGTCGTCTTAACCTGTACCAAGTTACCTTGTTTTGGTAGTCATTGTTAATGTCTACTGATTAAAATAATAAAATTATATAAAAAAAAATCTTGTGTCTTAAACTGAGAGGCACAAACAACCTTCCAGCAGGACAAAGATCAGGAGCCTCTGACTGGGCTACCTGAACCTCTGCCTCCAATTCAGGATAAAGAGCAGAGACCACCACACCTTCAGCCAAAATGGGACCCGGGTCTTCAAAATTCCCACCTCCTGGAAAACAACGTGACAGGGCATCCGCCTTCACATTCTTAACCCCAGGGCGGAACGTGACAACAAAATTAAACCTTGAAAAGAACAAAGACCATCTGGCCTGTCTAGGGTTCAGATGCTTGGCTGACTCCAAGTAGGCCAGATTCTTTCGGTCAGTAAACACGGTAATAGGGTATCTGGCTCCCTCTAGCCAATGGTGGCATTCCTCAAAAGCTAACTTGATGGCCTACAACTCCCTATCTCCCACATCGTAATTTCTCTCTGCGGAGGAGAGTTTCTTCGAGAAAAAGGCACACGGTCACCATTTGGCAGGAGAGGGACCCTGAGACAAGACCGCACCCAAACCCACCTCAGAAGCATCCACCTCAACTATAAAGGACAGAGAAATATCAGGTTGTACCAAGATGGGAGCGGAAGCAAAACTCTCCTTGATACTAGAAAAGGCCTTACGCGCCTCTACCGACCAGGAGGAAAAATCTACCCCCTTTCTAGTCATATCAGTGAGTGGTTTAACAACAGAGGAATAATTCAAAATAAACTTCCTGTAATAATTGGCAAAACCCCAAAAACGCATCAGCGCCTTCTGATTCTCAGGAAGCTCCCACTCAAGCACAGCGCGGACCTTCTCGGGGTCCATGCGAAAACCAGAAGTGGAGAGAAGAAACCCAAGAAATTGAATTTCTGGAACCGCAAACACACATTTTTCCAGTTTAGCATACAATTTATTCTCCCGCAGGATGAGCAAGACCTGACGTAGGTGGTCCTTATGAGTTTTGAAATCAGGAGAAAAAAATCAAAATGTCATCTAGATACACTCATACAAATTAAATGATAAAAAAGGCATAACCAAATTCTCAAAATGGCCCTTAGGGGTATTGAAGGCCGTCTTCCATTCGTCTCCTTCTCTGACCAGGTTGTATGCCCCTCTTAGATCCAACTTGGAAAAAACTTTAGCCCCAACAACCTGGTTAAACAGGTCCGGGATCAGAGGAAGCGGATAAGGGTCACGAATTGTGATACTGCTCAGCTCCCTGAAATCCAGACATGGTCTTAAAGAACCATCTTTTTTCTTAACAAAGAAAAAAACTGCAGCAACAGGTGACTTCGAGGGTCGTATGTGTCCATTTCTCAGACTCTCAGAGATATAAGCACGCATAGCGACTCTTTCAGGTTGGGAGAGATTGTATAAACGAGATTTAGGCAGCTTGGCGCCTGGGGTTAGATTAATAGGGCAATCGTACTCCCTGTGAGGGGGCAAGTCCTGAACACCACTCTCAGAAAACACATCCGAAAATTCAGAGAGAAAAGATGGTACAGTCTTAGTAGAAACCTCAGAAACAGATGTTGTGAGGCAATTCTCTCTGCAAAAGTCACTCCAACCATTTATTTGCCTCGCTTGCCAATCAATGGTGGGGTTATGTTTAGTGAGCCAGGGTAGCCCCAACACTAGAGGAGTAGGCAACCCGCTTAGGACGAAACATGACACATCCTCAACATGAGTATCACTCACAATAAAACAGATATTGTGAACTATGCCCTTTGACGATTTCTGAGAAAGTGGAACGGAATCAATAGCAAAAAACGGAATATCCTTTCCCAAAGTGCATACCTGGAAACCATGAGTTATAGCAAATTGATTATCAATGAGATTGACAGTTGCTCCACTATCTACAAAAATCTCACAAAAAATGTTCTTGCTCTCTAGCGCCACCCTGGCAGGTAGGACAAAACGTGAACTACAAGCAAACGGAAAACCTTCAATTTCCGCATCAACCTTGCCAATAGTAACAGATGGAACGTTTTTAGAGGATTTTTTTCTTTTTGTTTCTTTATTGCTCTCAAAAAACTGCCTGAATCTCCTAGAGGGACAAACATTTGCCAAATGATTTATACCTCCACAACAGAAACAAACCTTCTTATGAGAGCTGAATCTTCTATTGTCAGAGGCAAGCAAACCCAGCTGCATGGGCTCCTGCTCAGAAGGGATTGAGAGTGACTGAGACCCCTGTGCACTGAATGAGACTGAATGAATTCTCACTACCCCGGAGAACGTATCCGGGAGCGAGATCTTAGGCTCAGAACAAACTCCATGAACGCAAGCTGAACCGGTCACCTGAAACTGAGAAACAGTTTTACGGAGATCTGCTACCTCCAATGAAAGACCCTGCATGTGTTCAGTCAAAAGTGAAACTGGATCCATGCTTGAGACGGTTTTGGCGGTTTATAATGTCACAGAAGGTGTACAGAAACTAGAAGACAAAATGAAAATCTGACTGACTGGATCCAAAACTAAGGAACCAAAGGGTAAGCCCTGTAACAGCCCTGGCTCTCTCCCTTACTGCTCAGCCTATGCAACAATCTCTATGGTAGATGATTGCATATCCTCGTTCATCGACTGTATGACACCTGAACACCCTATAATAGTGAGGTAACACGACCACCGGCTCCCTACACTTAATACGGAGGGAGTCAGGGTCACCTAGGATCCAGCAAACAGGAAAACACAAATGAATGAACAAACTTATCTGTAGAAGACTCAGTAGTAGCGTCCAGCATGCACACACTCCAGGAAGTTGTATAAACCGCAAAGTAATGCAGTATGGGAAGGGATTTAAAGGGATGCAATCAGTGCAACTAGATGACAGCTGAGAGAGGCTAACGAGATGAGAAAACGAAAGCAAAACAAAAGAAACCTCAAGTAGCAGGTTCTGAAGAACGTCTGTCAGAGCTTCTTAGATGTCTGGTGGTGACACTGCTGGGACCCAAGACTTATGCTGTAATTTGTATGGAACAAAGCTGCCATTTAGTAAACTCAAGTTGGACTTTATTGCCTGTTTGGATCTCAATTATTCCTCAATTACTCCTGCTAACCACACTCAATTTTATTGCAAGTGAGTCAGGATTCAGGAGTCCAGCCGAAGCTAAGGTAGGAGACACCGTTGACACTACACAGAGACATTATCCCCCTCTGGCATTACTCACCTGGTATACGAGCTATAACATGTTAAAGGGCCCTGCTATAGTACCTTCGCAAGCTGCAATTGGTGTCACAAACTATTACACATATATACTGACCCACTGCATAGCAACCCCACTGACCCAGTGTCCTGCTCATTGCAACTATAGTCGAGCATGGCTCTTAAAAGGCAATGAACATTCATCTTGACTAGAATAATTGGATATCAATGCATTTACCTATAAAAAGGTACAACATGTTGAGGACGATGAGGTCCTCGACCCCACATGGAATTAAGGTCATGCAAGTGACCGATGTAGTTCAGAGGAAGAGGCGGTGGTCGCACAGAGCCACCAGCACAGCAGAAGAGGGAGCAGGGTGCAAAACCGGAGTGGCCGAGCACACCAAAGCCAGCTCCAAGGAGTTGCCTGGCGTGGTAGTTCTTCAGACAATGTGCTGATGAAAAGACACGAGTGGTTTACACGCTGTGCAATCAGAGCCTGAAGCGAGGCATAAACGTTCACTACCTGAGCACAACCTGCATGACCAGGCATTTAAGTGCAAAGCACAAGCTGCAGTGGAGTAGACACCTCAAAAACCAAGAAAGGTCTCTGGCTCCTCCTGCTTCCTCTTCTTCTGCAGTCATCATCCACCTCTGGAGTGACAGTGCCACCTGGCACCCCACAAACAGAGTATCTGCCATCAACACCAACACCTGGGTCACCAAGCATCTCAACAATGTCACACAGAAGCGTTCAGGTCTCCATATCCCAAACGCTGGAGAGGAAGAGGAAGTACCCTCCTTCCCACCTGCGATCCCTAGCCCTGAATGCCAGCATTTCTAAATTACTTGCCTTTGAAATGCTGTCATTCCGTCTGGTGGAGACGGATAGTTTTAAAGGCCTTATGGAGGTGGCTGTCCCAGCCGCCACTATTTTTCAAGGCGAGCCATCCCTTAATTTCCCAACCAAGTAGGGGACAAAATCAGTTGTGCACTGCGCAATGCCATCTGTGGCAAGGTGCACCTGACTACGGATACGTCGACCAGTAAGCACGGTCAGGGCCGTTATATCTCCATAACAGCACACTGGGTAAATGCAGTGGCAGCTGGGCATGAGGCGGATAGCAGTTTGGCGCATGTCCTTCCACCACCGAGGATTGCAGGGCGCTTCAAACTTATCTGTTTGGGGGACAAACTCCACACCATGCAGGAGCTGTGGACAGGCCTTGAACAACAGACCGATGAATAGTTTGTACCAGTCAGCCTCAAGCTCAGCCTCAAGCTCAGCCTCTTGATGTGCGATAATGGGCGAAATCTCGTAGCAGCTTTGGGACTAGCCGGTTTGACGCACATCCCTTGCCTGCCACATGTGCTGAATTTGGTAGTGCAGAGATTCCTTAAAAATTATCCCGACATGTCAGCTGCAGCATGCACGAGTGAGTCGCTCTGCGGAATAGCACCACTTCAACACCAATGACTGGGCCTCCATATGAGACCTGTGTTCCTTGTTGCGCTGTTTCGACTACTCCACCAACATGGCCAGTGCCGATAACGCCGTTCTCAGCGTTACTATCCCACTTCTATGCCTCCTTGCGATGATGGAAGAGGGTGTGGCACAGGAGGAGGAGGAGGAAGCGGGATAATTTCGTAGGGTTTCCGGCCAGTCATTCCCAAGTGACTCCGAGGGTGGGTTCCTGCACCCACAAACCCAAGGTACACAATTGTCCAGCCAGGGCACAGTTCTGGAGGATGACAAGGTGGAGGATGAGGAGATGCAGGAGGAGGAACCATGTTCACAGCAGGGTGGCACCCAGACCAGCTCATATGGCCATCACTGGTGCATGGATGGGGGGATACAGAGGACACAGATGATACACCTCACACAGATGACAGCTTTTCGTTGCCTGTGGGCAGCCTGGCACACATGAGTGATTACATGCTGCAGTGTCTCCGTAACGACCGCCGAGTTACCCACATTCTAACTTGTGCTGATTGCTGGGTGGCTACGCTGCTGGATCCCCGTTACAAGGACAACGTACCGTCCTTAGTACAAGCGCATGCTGGTAAAAGCGCTGCTAATGGCATTCCCACCTGACAGCGGGGGCACAGTGGAAGCACAAGGCGAAGGCAGATGACGAAGAAGAGGTTGCCAAAGCAGCTGTGGCATCGCCAGCACCTCAGAAGGCAGGGTTAGCATGGCCGAAATGTGGAAAAGCTTTGTCAGCATGCCACAACAACCAGCACTATCAGCTGATATGGAATTTCTTAGCAGGGGCAGCATTTCACCAACATGGTGGAGCAATATGTGTGCACACGCCTACATGTACTGAATGACGGGTCTGCCCCCTTCAACTTCTGGGTCTCCAAATTGGGCACATGGCCTGAGCTTGCCCTTCATGCCTTGGAGGTGCTGGCTTGCCCTGCAGCCAGTGTATTGTCTGAACGTGTATTTAGCACGGTAGGGGGCGTCATTACAGACAAACGCAGCCACCTGTCCACAGCCAACGTGGACAAGCTCACGTTCATTTAAATGAACCAGGCTTGGATCCCACAAGACTTGTCTGTACCTTCCGCAGAATAAACATTTATACCACCATCAAACATACATTCTTGTACTCAAGTCAAGTGCAATGATTATTATTTTATTTTTATTTTTTTGTCCCAATATTTAGGGGGCTACCTACCCCAATAAAAAAAAATAAAAAAACATTGTTGGCTACATCCTCCTCCTCCCTTGGTGCCTCCACCTACAACACCACATTCACTGCCTCCTCAACCTCCGACTCCATATTCACCTCCTCCTCTTCAGGTTAATAATTTGTAATTTTTAGTTATTTTATTTTAAGTTATTTCCCTATCCACATTTGTTTGCAGAGCAGTTGCCATGCTCTTAAGCACATTTTACTGCCTTTTACATCCCTCTAGCCTTTTCAAGGACTATTATAGAGCCATTTTAATGCAAAAAAAGTGCCAGTTTTAGTGCCCGAAATTTAAAAAATTCTTATTTACAATTGTCGGGTGACATTTTACCATTTTTGGCGTATACAAACCTGTGCTGTGCCTGGATGACAGGGGCCTTAATCTCTCAAAACCCTCTGTTCTATTGCTGGGTGACAAGAACCCACTTTTGCCGTGAATCAACCCCTGCTGTGCCTGGGTGACAGGGCCCTAAATCTCTCAAAATCCACTGTTCTATTGCTGGGTGACAAGAACCTCCTTTTGCAGTGAATAAATCTCTGCTGTGCCTGGGTGACAGGGGCCTAAATCTCTCAAAATCCTCTGTTGTATTGCTGGGTGACATGAAGCTAGTTTTGCCGTGAATAAACCCCTGCTGTGCCTGGGTGACAGGGGCCTAAATCTCTCAAAATCGTCTGTTCTATTGCTGGGTGACACAAATCCCCTTTTGCCATAAATGAACCCCTACTATGCCGGGGTGACAGGGGCCTAAATCTATCAAAATCCTCTGTTCTATTGCTGGGTGACAAGAACCCACTTTTGCCGTGAATGAACCCTTGCTGTGCCTGGGTGACAGGGGCCTAAATCTTTCAAAATCCTCTGTTCTATTGCTGGGTGACGAGAAGCTAGTTTTGCCGTGAATGAACCTCTGCTGTGCCTGGGTGACATGGGCCTTAATCTCTCAAAATCCTCTGTTTTATTGCTGGGTGACAAGAACCCCCTTTTGCCGTGAATGAACCCCTGCTGTGCCTGAGTGACAGGGGCCTAAATCTCTCAAAATCCTCTGTTCTATTGCTGGGTGACAAGAACCCACTTTTGCCGTGAATGAACCACTGCTGTGCCTGGGTGACAGGGACCTAAATCTCTCAAAATCCTCTGTTCTATTGCTGGGTGACATGAACCCCCTTTTGCCGTGAATGAACCCCTGCTCTGCATTGCTGACAGGGAACTAAATTTAGTGAAAACATCTGTTACTGATCGGAAGATGCGCGACTACAAGCGCACGCTGCTGATGGCATTCCCACCTGACAGCGGGGGCACAGTGGAAGCACAAGGCGAAGGCAGAGGAGTAGGAAGAGGTCACCAATGCAGCTGGGGCACCGCCAGCACCTGAGAAGGCAGGGTTAGCATGGCCAAAATGTGGAAAAGCTTTGTCAGCCTTGGAGGTGCTGACCTGCCTTGCAGCCAGTGTATAGTGTGAACGTGTGTTTAGCACAGCAGAGAGCATTATCACAGGCCGCAGCCAATGTGGACAAGCTTACGTTTATTAAAATGAACCAGGCATGGATCCCACAGGACTAGTCCGCACCTTGTGCACAATAGACATTTATACCAGCGTCAACCATCCATTCTTGTACTCAAGTGCACTTATTCTTTGTTTTATTTTGTCATATGTTCCAATATTTTGGGGGATACCCCAATTTAAAAATAAAAAATAACACAAATCAGTGTTGGCTATCTATTCCTCCTTCACCGCCACTTCCACCTACACCGCCACGTCAACCTACACCGCCACATCCACCCATCCACCGCCTCCTCAACCTCCTACTCCTAGATCCAGATTGTTATTTTTAATTTTTCAGTATTTTATGTTATTTTAAGTAATTTCCCTATCCACATTTGATTGCAGAACAGTTGCCATACTCTTAAGCACATTTTGATGCCTTTTGCAGCCCTCTAGCCCTTTCCAGGACAATTTTAGAGGCATTTTAGTTCCCAAAAGTTCGGGTCCCTATTGACTTCAATGGGGTTCGGGTTCAAGTTTGGGTCAAGTTCGGGTCCCGAACCCGAACATCCAGGTGTCCGCTCTACTCTAGCTACAATGGTGAAATTTCAGTCTGATAGTAATGCTTTTACCTTTGCAGTTTCTTTGAATTTACAGTATGTCAGATAGACATGTGACAGGCCCTTCTAAGGTAACGGGCAGTGGCTAAAATATTTCTGGAGCAGGCAGAGCTAGCAGCAGAAGAAGAGGGTGGCAACAGCAGTTGCAGCGACAGGCCTGAGCTCCCAGTGTCATCTAGCAGTCATGTCTTGACCAGTAACTCAGCGATCCTTGAATTGTTGACTGTGTCTTCCCAACCAAGAGTCGTGAGTTCCTCGGACACAACCCTTAGTTGGCATGGCCCGGGAACAAGCTGTGTGTCAGCTCTTTTTAGCGAGGACGAGATTCTAGAGAACAGTCAGCAGCTACTTCCCAACTAAGATCTGGAGGAGTGATCTGCAGCTTCCTCCGGTAGGCGGGCAAGTAGTGATCATGAGAGTCGCGCAGGAACTGGTGTTGTGAGCTGTCAGGCACGTGGCCCTGAAACTGGTTAGGGTGACATCAGTGACGCCAGACAGTAGTGGATGATGATGTGGTCGATCGCACGTGGGAGCTGGGTAAACAGCAGGCTTCATCATCATCATCCAGAGAAGAGCATGGCAGCTTGTCCATGAGGCAGCGGCCGAGTCAGCAGGGTGATAGCATGGCTGCCAAACATACCCTGGGTAGACCGCCTGCTATGCAGGAGCCTAACTGTTCTGAAATAAGTAGTGGTGCACAGGTTCACGGAGGTAGCAGGCAGTCAGCAGGGAGTGGTGGGGGAAAGATGCCATACTCAGCAGTGCGGCAAGTTTTCATAAAGCAGCTAGAGGATGTCAGCGCGGCCATTTGCAGAATCTGTGGGCAGAAGGTGAAGCATAGCCAGGGTGCCAATGTTGGCACCACGGCCCTTGTCAATACATAAAGTGGCCTGGGAAAATTGTGGTAAAGTGGCCTGGATTTTTCTCATTTACCTAAATAATGGGTGTAAATAACAGTCAGCATAATTCTCATGTTATCAACTTTGAGTACAATTCAAACTTTATTGAACAAACCTCCTAATGATAACAGCATTTTTTTTAAACATAAAAAAACTTACAATGCAAATACTGTTCCAAATTATTACGCACAGTGCGTTTCAAAACACTTTATAGATTATAAAGAACTGAAAATTTTCATTTGTTGTGTTTGCAGCATATTTACTGAAATCAAAAGCTAATCTTAACAACATTTTTACTTTTTAAATATTTTAACAGGTCACGTTACATTTTAACATAGGACCCCTTATTTGATAGCAGCTTCACAAGTCTTGCATCCATTTAACTTGCAAGGTTTTAGATAGTTTCTGCTTGAATTTGTTTGCAAGATGTCAGAATAGCCTCCCAGAGCTGCTGTTTGGATGTAAACTGCCTCCCACCCTCATAGATAATTTGCTTGAGGATGCTCCAAAGGTTCTCAATAGGATTGAGGTCAGGGGAGGATGGAGGCCACACCATGACTTTCTCTCCTTTTATCCCCATAGAAGCCATTGATGCAGAGGTATTATTTGCAGCATGAGATGCATTGTCATGCATGAAGATGATTTTATTACGGAAAGCATAGTTCTTCCTTCTGTACCAGGGAATAAAGTGGTCAGTCAGAAACTCCACATACATTGCAGAGGTCATCTTTACACCTTCTGGGACCCTAAAGGGGCTGACCAGCTTTCTTCCCATGATTTCGGCCCAAAACATGACTCCACGACCGCCTTGCTGCTGTCGCAGCCTTGTTGTAACAGGGTGGTCGTTCACCAACCATCCACTACTCCATCCATCTGGACCATCCAGGGTTGCACGGCACTCATCAGTAAACAGGACTGTTTGAAAATTAGTCTTCATTTATTTTTCTGTCAAATGCAGCTTTTTCTGCTTGTGAGCATTGGTTAGTGATGGCCGAATAGAAGATTTATGCACAGTTGCAAGACTCTGGATGATTCTACACCTAGATGTCCGTGGGACTTCAGAGGCAACAGCAGCTTCAAATATCTGTTTGCTGCTATGTAATGGTATTTTAGCAAATGCTCTCTTGATCCGATGCATGGATCTGGCAGAAATCTTCCTCAATATGCCTTTATCTGCACAAATCTGTCTGTGCTCTGAATCAGCCACAAATCTCTCAATAGTGCGATGATCACTCTTAAGTTTTTGTGAAATATCTAATGTTTTCATACCTCGTCCAAGACATTGAACTATTTCCCTCTTTTCAGCAGCAGAGAGATCCTTTTTCTTCCCCATATTGCTGAACAATGGTGCTCTGCTTAATAATGTGGAACACCCTCCTTTAGTAGTTTTTCCTTAAATTGGGCTCATCTGCCAATCTAATTATCACAGGTGACCGAGATTGTTTTCACAATTGTTTTTGGAACAGGGTGTAATGTAGTGGTACAGCCTGAGGCAGCAACCATTGCATCGCCCAGTGGCCTGCACCCCATTTCCGAAAGTCAAGGCTCCACCACCTCAGCAGAAGGGAGCAGTGTTTTCTTCCCATCATCTACTGATCCTGATGCTCCTGCTCCTCCTCCTCCCCGTCAGACAATTTGTCAGCAATCGATCCCAGAGGCGATTGCAAATAGACAACAACGCAGAAGCTGAACATGCTCCTGGCCAAGTTGTTGGTACCACAGTCCCTCCCTTTCCAAGTGGTGGAATCTTCACCTTTCAGAGAACTGATGGCTTGTGCCGAGCCAAGGTGGAGAGTCCCAAGCCGTCATTACTTCTCCAAAAAGGCAGTAGCAGCCCTGCACACACATGTAGAACAGAAGGTGGGCCATTCCTTGAGTCTGTCAGTATCTGCTAAAGTTCATGGCAGCGCTGACATGTGCAGCTGTAACTACAGTCAAGGACAATATATGTCCTTTACGGCCCACTGGGTAAATGTGGTTCCTGCCCAGCCACAACAGCAACTTGGCCAGGTGACAGCACTGTCGCCTCCACGTTCTCAAGCTGTGGGTCCTGTGCCAATGTCCTCTGCTGCCTCCTCAACCTCCACTGCAGGCACATTTCGTAGTGATCCTCCAGAATACCACATGTGCAGGGTGTCACGCTGTTCTGCACCTAGTTTGCCTGGGCAAATGGAGTAACACAGGGGAGGAACAGCTCTGCGTCCTTCATCAAGAAATCGAATCATGGCTGTCTCCTCGCCAATTTAAGATCGGAACCATGGTCACCGTCAATGGGAAGAGTATTGTGTTGGCACTGCGTCAAGGGGGACTGAGCTATGTGCCCTGCATGGTGTATTTGGTTAATCTGGTTGTAAAGCGGTTCCTGAAGTCTTCCACCCATCTGCAAGACATCCTGAAAATGGCCAGGAAACTGCATGCACTTCAGCCACTCTTACATTTTAAAGCACACCTTTCTTGAGCTGCAAAGGTAGAATGGCATTCCCCAACATCGCCACAAATGCAACGTTTCCACCCATTCGAACTCCACACTTCACATGGCGGACCGACAGAGGAAAGCTGAGGAAGAGGAAAGCCATAAATGATTTCTTGATGATACAGGTGGACAGGAGCATTCTTCTGTGTAACTTTGACGTTATCCAGTGGTAGCTCATGCATGACACCTGCCGTTTGCTCAGGCCCTTTGAGGAGGCCATTTTATTTGTCAGTTGCTGAAACTACGGGATCAACAACGTCATTCCCCTGCTTCATGTCCTGGAACAGATGCTGCTAAATCTGTCTGGCCAGGGGACAGGAGATGTGGCACCTACATCTCATGGCCATCTGGGCGCTGTGGGAACTGAATTGGATGAGGAGGACATTCACGCACAAGCAATATATATAGAAATGGGTGTTTTTCAGCAGAAGTGACTGGAGAGGAGGAGCAGGAGGAGGTAGATGGTGATGAGAAAGACCAGGCAGATGACCCAGAGACACAGTGGCAGTATGCAGTGGAGGCAGGGAGCCCCTCCGAGTCCCTTGCGCTTATTGCCTGATGCATGCTCTATTTCTTGCGTAGTGACAGCCATAATGTCACAATTCATTAGAGGGATGACTACTGGCTCCCCACCATGTTAGACCCTCGCTAACATTCCAAAGTGGGGGCTTTTTTTCCACCCGCTGAGAGGGAATATAAACTGAACTACTATCAAAACATCCTATGTAGACAGTTGGCCGCTGCCTATGTGCGCCATCCTCACAAAGGTCTGACCAGTGGGGCCCTCTGCACTCACGTTCCACTGCCATGGGTGCTGGAGGGGGGAGCAGTACCAGCTCCATCAGCAGCAACTTAAGTCTAAAATCTCTCTGGAGAACTTTTCTTCACCCGCCTAGTGAAGTACCCACCAGCAGCAAGACATGGAGCAGAACCTCAACCAGCAGGTGGTGGCATACTTGGACTGCACTCTGCCATCCCACATGGAAGATCCCCTGGACTACTGGAAGCCAAACTTGATTTGTGTCCACAACTGGCTTGCACTGGACAAGCTTTCCTGCCAGTAGTGTGACATCAGAGTGGGTGTTTAGTGCGTCTGGGGGCATAGTTACCCCAAGGAGATCTCGCCTTTCCACGCAAAATGTGGAGAGACTGACCTTTGCGAAGATGAATCAGGTGTGGATCAGCCTGGATTTCTACACATCAGTGCCTGATGCATCAGAGTAGATCATTCGGGGTGCCACACCCAAACTTTGTGATAAGAGACGCATTTCTTCTGGCCACCTGCTTCAGCCACTATTTGGATGTTGATACCCGCCTGATTCCAAATATCTGCTGCCATGTACTCCTACTGCCACCCACCATCTTTTGCTGTTACTGCCACTGCTTTTGCCCCCCACCTAACCACTCTGTGACTATGCCACTGTGTTGCCACCTCACAACTCTGTCACTGGTCCACTGTGTTGACTCTTCATGCTGTTGCCACCATCACCACTCTGTGACTGTGCCACTGTGTTGACTCCTCATGCTGTTGTCACCTCACCTCTCTTTGACTGGGCCACTGTGTTGACTTCTCATGCTATTGCCACCTCACCGCTCTGTGACTGGGAGACTGTGTACTCCTTATGCTGTTGCCACCTTGCCATGCTGTCACTGCGCCACTGTCTTGACTCCCCATGCTGTTGCCACCTCATAAACTCTGTCACTGGGCTGCTATGGTCCTTGTTTGGCCTTGTTGAGATCGCCATTTATTTTACCTTTCTTCTGATCTGTCTGGAAAAATGAGAAACACAATGGATCCTGGCTTTGGAGCAGCCGTCAGACCTGTATCACATGGTCTCTATTTTGCATCAGGATTGGATCATGATTAGGAAGCCAACAGTAGGAGTGGGTACAAAATACAGACATGCAAATATTCAATTCATGGGTCATCTCTGTTTTGGATCCACTTCTGGTTTTTTTTGGGCCCTAGCAATACTAATGGAATACTGAGAAAACTCTGACCTTGTGAAGGGGGATGCTCAAAAGACAGGATCTGTTTTTTTGGGGTTGTTCTTATGAGGGATGAGAAGAAGGGCAAAATAAACAGTGACGGGGGCGTGGCTAACTGCCGGCATGAGCGCACGCACTTGAGAGCGGCTCCGTTCCCTGTATTGAATCCTGACTAATCCTGCCAAGCTGCCTACTTCAAATTTAGAGTGGCAAGTGCAGAGGAGAAGAAGGAAGCCCAGGCAACAGAACATGGGTCCTAGTAAGGCACAATCTGCGGCTGAAAAGCTTAAGGAGTATGCCCGCCACGAAAATCAACATGGCGCCGCGGCTCCCGCCACTCCACGTGCAGCGGTGACGCGTGGCCAGGCTGCACAACAGATAGAGCCTGATTATACTGGGGAGCCCGAGATTACACTGAAGGTGATGTCGGAGCAGCTCCTAACGGCGATCTCCTCATGCCAATCCTCTCTTATATGCAAAATAGAGGAGGTGCGGGTGGACCTGGGCCTGTTACGACAGGACGTCCACCAACTAAGGGAGAGAGTGAAGCAGACAGAGGATCGTGTGTCGGCACTGGAGGACTACACTAGACCGCTGGACTCGAGACTACAAGAGGTTGAGAGAGCTGTTGGGCTATGGAGGCAGAAGTGCGATGACTTGGAGAACCGTGCTCGGCGCAACAATGTGAGGATCCTGGGGCTCCCTGAAAGAGCGGAGGGGCGAGATCCTGCCAACTTCTTGGAGGTATGGTTTAAGGCCCAATTCCCTGACGCCGCATTCTCTGCGGCCTATGCTGTTGAGAGAGCTCACAGGGTCCCTGCCAGACCTCTTCCCCCGGGCGCCCCCCCGAGGCCTTTGCTGGCCCGTCTACTAAACTGGAGAGACCGGGACTTAATCCTAAGTCAAGCGAGGAACAAGGGAGCGCTGAAGCATGATAATGCTAATGTGTCATTATTCCCGGATTTCTCTGCGGATTTGCAGAAGAAGAGGGCCACCTTCGTTTCAGTTAAGAGACGCCTCAGAGAACTGAGGCGTGTGATTGATGGGGACAGACCGGTGTTCTTTACTGATCTGAAAGAAGCTGAGGACTGGATCTCCAGGCGCCCAAGGCCTAACTGATTGTGCCATTAGATCGGGACTGCAAGTATTTTCGATGTGAACAGCGACATATGGTGCCTTGCCACTACATTTATATTCAGGTTATGGTGCAATTTTCTACTCCACTTGCACAAAGTACGGGCTTAACACTCCTTTTCCCGTACCGGTCCCCGAATGTACTGCCACAGGACTAGCATTATGATGTATGCACTGGATGTATATTCAGAGATGTTGGTTCTTCACATGTTCTGTTATGTGTTTATTATGTTATTGAAGGCATGGTCAACTCAGGAATCTGAAAGGATTGGGAGCGAGAGGCAAACCCTTATGATGCGATGGAAGTTCCTCCCTTTTTCTAGCAGAATCCTGAATTATGTAGGGGGACACCCCGTGTCTACGTTATGGGGTCCTTGGTGGTGATGTCCTGGAATGTGAGAGGTTTAGGGGCTCCGAATAAGAGAATTGCAGTGTTCTCGCATATTAGACGGTATAGCCCTCACATTCTAGGACTTCAAGAAACTCATCTGACAGCTGATACTGGACATAGAATTGTTAAGCAATGGTCATTACAAGCATACAGTACTTCACACTCTAGAGGAGTATCCATTCTGGTCCGTAAGGGCCTCACTTGGGAACCGCAGCAATCTATAGCAGATCCAGAAGGTCAATACTTGATGGTATATGGATTCATTAGTCATGTTCCTTATGTTATTATTAATGTATACAACCCCCCTCCGGCTAGAATCTCGGTACTTCAGACTACACTGGGATTTGCGGCACAATTTCCCTCGGGCCGGCTGCTATGTATGGGGGATTTTAATATGGTTATGCAGGAGGAGCTAGACAGGCACAGGTCACCTGGTCTAAGGATAGTGGAGACCCCACCGACCACCACCTTATTTAGAATAGCTGCAGAGATGGGATGGCTGGACCTGTGGAGACTCAGAAATCCGCAGTTAAAGGAATATTCCTGTTTTACCCCTGCTAGAGGCGCGCTATCGAGAATTGACTATATTCTGGGCAACGCTGTAGTATACACAGACTTAACTGATATTACTTATGAGCCGCAGGGACCCTCGGACCATGCTGCGGTTGTGGCACGGCTGAATATCCCCGGGGCTGCCTCTGGGGAAGGGGGGGGGATGAGAGTTCATCTTTTCTGGCTTTCTCTCCTAACCCAGAACGATAGAATCTCTGACCAGCTGCGGGTTTTTCTGGACATGCAAGGAGAGGAGACTGAGAGTTTATTACTATGGGACACCCTGAAAGCCTACCTGAGGGGTTGTTTAAAGTCCTCAATATCTTATGTGAAGATGGATACAGCTAGACAGGAATTAGATCTGCACATTAAATGTAGGGAAGCTGAGGCCGCTTTCTGTTCTGACCCCACGGAAGCGAATAGAATGGAATGGATGATTAGGGGCAGGTCCTACATGCTGCATCTTAAAGAAAAAAGTGAGCGCAGGATATTCTTTATGAAGCAGCAGTCGTTTGAATCTGGAGATAGAGCGGGTAAGCTTTTAGCACATATTGCTAGAGCCAATCAGCTGTCCCCCCCAGTGTTGCGTACACTGAACCCAGAAGGACTACTGGTGGAATCCGTAGGTGACATATTAGATGGTTTCAAGCGATTCTATCAAACACTGTATAGCTCCGCAGTGCACTACACCGAGGGGGAGCTGAGCGACTATATTGCTGAGGTGACTCATCCTAGACTTAGCACAGAGGATAGAAACTTGCTAGATGCGAACATAGCCTTAGAAGAAATACAGCTAGCCATCCATGATCTACCGGCTGGGAAGGCGCCGGGCCCGGATGGGATCCCTGTAGAAGTCTATTCTAAATATAGCGAGATTCTAGGCCCCCAACTCCGTGAATTGTACTCAGCTTCGTTTCAGCAGCATCAACTGCCTGAAACGCTATATGATGCTACTATTGTAGTGATATTAAAACCAGACAAAGACCCAAATGAGTGTGGCTCTTATCGGCCAATCTCATTGCTAAATTTAGACTATAAGATTCTGACTAGATTACTCGCCTCCCGCTTGAACAAAGTGATAACATCTATAGTGCACCCGGACCAAGCTGGATTTATACCTGGCAGGACTACCTCTGAAAATATCAGGAGAGCGCAGGTCATAGCACAGATAGGGGCGGCGGAAGGGAGAAGGTGGGCCATGGCGTCTCTTGACACGGCTAAGGCCTTTGACACGGCTAAGGCCTTTCCTCCTGCAGGTCCTACGGGAATTTGGATTCGGCCCAAGGTTTATAAGATGGGTTGAAATCTTGTATCAGAGACCCAAAGCTAATATACTAGTTAATGGCACCCAATCGGAATCATTCTCGCTTCACAGAGGAACCAGACAGGGGTGTCCCCTTTCTCTACTGTTGTTTGCTGTGGTGATAGAACACTTGGCCCTACGTATCAGACAGGACGAGTCCTTTAAGGGGATCTCTAAGGGAAATATGGAAGAGAAGATAAGTCTGTACGCTGACGATCTCCTCCTGTTTATGGATGAGCCTGAGCGGACTCTACCGGGTGCAATTGCTGTGATAGGGAAGTTTGGTACATATTCGGGCTTGCACATAAACTGGACGAAATCGGTCATTATGCCTCTCTGGGCACACAATTGGCCGGAGAGTTTTCATAACCTGCCAGTAGTGGATCAATTTAAATATCTCGGCATTGTAATTACAAAGGACCCTCATACATCGGTGGCGAGAAATATAGACCCTATAGAACTTCTGTTTATTGACAAGTTTAAGACATGGAAATCCTTGCCGCTTTCTGTGATGGGGAGATTAAATTTAGTTAAAATGATACTGCTCCCTAAGGGCTTATATCTCCTGTTGCATGCATGCGCCCCGATTCCCAAGTTTTTTTTTGACAGACTCCATTCTTTAATTACTACTTTTGTTTGGGGCAAGGCAAGGAGGAAACTCTCTCTGAGAGTGCTACAGAGGTCTAAACTTCAAGGTGGAGCGGCCCTACCAGACTTTTTCTTATACTACTTAGCTGGTCAGCTGAAATATATTGCGCCGTGGGTGAGGCAGGGGGAGTTACCCGGGCCGGAGTATTGGCTGAGGGAGCACCTTTGTCTATCTACCCTGTGGCCGGTGTTGGAGTCCCCGGGTTTAGTCCCTGGGAGACTACTCCCTGTTCATAAGCTAGCTAACCAAGTGTGGAAGGCTGCCAAATTTAACGCGTTTAAAGATCTACCTGATGCTGTTCCCCTCTGGGACAATCCTATGTTCCCACACTTGGTTAACCTTGAGGGTTCAACGGTTTGGAAAGGCTGGGGGATTATGTCATTGGAAGAGTTATATGTCGGGGGCGTACTTAGATCTTTGCAACAACTACAGGAGAAGTTTGAGATTCCTCATACTCTCTTTTATAGATACCTTCAGCTAAGACACGCTTTGGATGCACAGTTTAGGGGGGTGAGCCGCAGCATTTCCAAGTATCCTTTGATAGGGGTGTTAAGGTCTCAAGGCCCTAAGGGAATAATTTCTGTACTATATACACAGCTGTTTGGGGATCGAATGTTACTCCAACCACTGGAGGTGGAGGCAAAATGGAAAACCACCTTTCCTACACTTGATGCTGAAGAGTGGGAGGAGGCTCTGTTGGTTCCCACTAAGGTTTCCCCTTCGGTAAACAATAGATTAACTCAGCTGTTTATACTGCATAGAAGCTACCTATCCCCTCTCAGGTTGTATAAAATGGGGAGACTGCCTAGCAGCCGGTGCCACAGATGTCAGGAGGAAGGAGCTGACTTCTGGCATTTAATATAGAGCTGTAGCTATGTGCAGACCTTTTGGGAGAGAGTAGTAGGGATCCTGTTGACAATAGTACCCGCCCCGATAGCAATCTGCCCCAAAATATGTATTCTGGGAGTATTAGATGAGGAATTGTGGACACATCATCAAAGAGTTTTTTAGGAGAGACTCTGTTCTTGGCCAGAAAGGCGATAGCTCTAAGGTGGATGGCGGACAGGCCCCCTACAGTTAGTCAATGGAAAGGCTTAGTAAATCAGGCTATGTCTATGGAAAGAGTGGTTTACATCCATAGGAAGTGCCCGCAGAAATTTAACAAGGTGTGGGGGGAGTGGGGTACCTCAACTCATTCCTTACATCATACTCACTTGCATTCTGTGTCGGAGGAACCTTGGTAATAATACCCAATGCTGACTGACTTATTGGATTGTAACGGAGGTTTAAATAATGGGATATGTTGCACTGGTTTGTCTGCTGCTCTCATACGCAGCATCACTGCCTCTGATTGTCTTTTGTGATATGTACCTGTATATTTGCTTGTGAAGTCAGGGACTCCCCTGCATGGGCTGTAACTACTTCTTGCTGTCTTGACTTATGCCTGATGTTAAACCTCAATAAAACGAGTTTAAAAAAAATAAAAAATAAACAGTGACGTCAACACAAACGTATTCCTGACACTAAAAATCATGCATCTAAAATCAACATACAAGATACGTAAATTGTAGTAGAAATACACAATAAAACCATTAAAACGTCACTAAAATGACGATTATTATATAAAAAGCTGAGGAATAGGGTATTCGTTGAACCTATGTGCCTAGCAGCAAATGTACTCAGGTCATCAAATAAAGGTGATCGCTCAGGCTGGGTGTCGATCAGACCATCACCATATATTCGATAACCACAAAAATTCAATAACCGCAATTCACAATATACTCTGGTTGACAGATAGAATAGGCATTCAAACCAGAATCTCGATTAGATAGTTACCAAATATTCGGCATTAGTAGTCGCTATTAAACATGTTGGAATGCATTTGTATACTTTTCCCAGATAGCAGGAGGTGGTTTCAGTTTGATTATTGGCTGTGAGTTGTAAGTGTTGTATCGATCCAACACTATATATTTGGTTGGCTCACAAAGTCAATATTTCGTCATAAAAAACACTGTATCAGTTTCACAGCTTAACATGAATAATTTGGGATTCCAGCTCTCTGGTGGTGTCCCACCTCTTTATGAGCTGTACTACTCCCTTACTTCCAAAGCGCAAAAAAGGCTTTCCTCTGTTTCAGCGTCCCTTGTGCTTTAATCCTGGGTTGCTCCAATTAAGGTGGAGTGAAACAGTGTAGCTCCATGGATTTCTTTAGCAGGCACGGGGCAGTCAGTTCTCAGCCAGCAGATAAGAGAGAGGTGCAGGTCCTGGTGATCTGTAGCGTACGCAGAAATGGTGGTATTAGAGGGTCCAAATTTCTCCCAGACGCGTTTCGAAGTCTTATGAGTTCTGACTTCTTCCTCAGTGGTAATCTGGAACCCACCTTACCACCTTTTTATATCCCATTTCCTGATTGAAATCCGGTGAAAACAAAATCCTGTCTTGGACCATGATAGCGGTTAAATAGAAAGTCTGGCCTGGATTTTGATATACAAAGTCACTTTGATGTTATTCGTGTTGTTAATCAAAAATATTGCATCTATCCATGGTTTTTTGACTAGCAGATCAATGTAGTGTCAAAATCTTACTTTTGGAAAAAAAAAAAAAAAACGCATGGTGCAGTAACGGTGCGTTTTTCATGTGTTTTTTTCCCCCAATGCGTTTTTTTGTGCAATGCTGCTGAAAAGACATGCCTAACAAACTGGATAAAGGATTTAAAGTTATCTTAATTCTTTCTCAAGATATACCCTTTTTTTGTTACTAAAATAATCCTCATCATGTGAATAATCCCATAACTGATTGTAAAATATACATGAATAGATAAAAGCATGTTAAAACTTTAATAATTAAAACTTAGTAGTTGGAACTTTCATAAATAAAACTTTCGGACTTATATGTGATGTGAAGGCTTGTTTTGATGAATATGAGAATATGGTTGAACCATATGAACCATATTCTCATATTCATCAAAACAAGCCTTCACATGACATATAAATCTGAAAGTTTTATTTATGAAAGTTCCAACTACTAAGTTTTAATTATTAAAGGTTTAACATGCTTTTATCTAGTCATGTATATTTTACAATCAGTTATGGGATTATTCACATGATGAGGATTATTTTAGTAACAAAAAAAGGGTATATCTTGAGAAAGAATTAAGATAACTTTAAATCCTTTATCCAGTTTGATAGGAATGTCTTTTCAGCAGCATTGCACAAAAAAAACGCATTGGGGGAAAAAACGCATGAAAAACGCACCGTTACTGCACCATGCGTTTTTTTTTTTTTTCCAAAAGTAAGATTTTGACACTACATTGATCTGCTAGTCAAAAAATCATGGATAGATGCAATATTTTTGATTAACAACACGAATAACATCAAAGTGACTTTGTATATCAAAATCCAGGCCAGACTTTCTATTTAACCGCTATCATGGTCCAAGACAGGATTTTGTTTTCACCGGATTTCAATCAGGAAATGGGATATAAAAAGGTGGTAAGGTGGGTTCCAGATTACCACTGAGGAAGAAGTCAGAACTCATAAGACTTCGAAACGCGTCTGGGAGAAATTTGGACCCTCTAATACCACCATTTCTGCGTACGCTACAGATCACCAGGACCTGCACCTCTCTCTTATCTGCTGGCTGAGAACTGACTGCCCCGTGCCTGCTAAAGAAATCCCTGGAGCTACACTGTTTCACTCCACCTTATTTGGAGCAACCCAGGATTAAAGCACAAGGGACGCTGAAACAGCAGAGACCAGAGGAAAGCCTTTTTTGCGTTTTGGAGGTAAGGGAGTAGTACAGCTCATAAAGAGGTGGGACGCCACCAGAGAGCTGGAATCCCGAATTATTCATGTTAATCTGTGAAATTGATACAGTGTTTCTATGACGAAATATTGACTTTGTGAGCCAACCAAATATATAGTGTTGGATCAATACAACACTTGCAACTCACAGCCAATAATCAAACTGAAACCACCTCCTGCTATCTGGGAAAAGTATACAAATGCATTCCAACATGTTTAATGGCGACTACTAATGCCGAATATTTGGTGACTATCTAATCGAGATTCTGGTTTGAATGCCTATTCTATCTGTTAACCAGAGTATATTGTGGATTGCGGTTATTGAATTTTTGTGGTTATCGAATATATGGCGATGGTCTGATCGACACCCAGCCTGAACGATCACCTTTATTTGATGACCTGAGTACATTTGCTGCTAGGCACATAGGTTCAACGAATACCCTATTCCTCAGCTTTTTATATAATAATCGTCATTTTAGTGACGTTTTAATGGTTTTATTGTGTATTTCTACTACAATTTACGTATCTTGTATGTTGATTTTAGATGCATGATTTTTAGTAATTTGTCACCTGCAGACTATTTGAATATAATAAAATCAAATGTTTGAGCAGTCTTCCGGATATATGAGTGCCATATCTTTCTTGACTATTTTTCTGTATTAATCTTTTGGTGTGTGGAGTTCACACTGAGATATAGAGCACCATCCCATCCCCATTGATTAGTAGAGCCACCTCATTCTGCCAATACATTGTATTCCTGACACTCTCTCCACTCTGTCAGAGGGACTCTGTCTCAGCGTGTAACAGAACAGGTTCTGTAGAAATCTATGTGGACTCAGACGGTGTAATAGGAGTGCACCCTTTACTCTACAGTACAATCTTGGGCCACTGCACGGTTCGTTATACCTGACGCTAATATTGACCTGTAAGACTGAGTTCACACTTGAGTTATTTTGTCAGTTTTGGCCCCACAACTGACCAAATGAATGATGTATGAAGTGATTCTAAGAGTGACGCCTGTTATCTGTCATACTGACTCACAGTACTGTTTCACTAGCTCAGAGGACTCCCTATGCATGTTTATGCAATGCACAGTGTTTTGCACTACTATGCAGGCTCTCAGTAGCCAGGAAATATCTTTTTTATTTTATTTGATTCATCATGAATACATTTGTATCGAATATAATCTTTTTGGGAAATTCAGCAAACCGTCTGAATCAAATTTTTAAGAAATTCGTTCATCTCTAATTGAGATGTACATTTTAAAAGTATTTTGGGAGTAGTACTTATTTCTTTGCATTTTCTGCTTTCAGGACTCTGACAGACCTACTGAAACAGCCAGCCGCGATTGACCTCTTAAATGATGGGCACAGAGGCAGCATACAGGTTCAAATAACAGAGGTTATACCAAGAATATCTCCACGAAACAGCATAGGTAAGATGTACAACTGCTCAAAAAATAAGGGGAACACTTAAACAACCCAATGTAACTCTGAGTTAATCACACTTCTATTTAATCAACCTGTCCAGTTATGAAGCAACACTGATTGTGAAATAATTTCTCCTGCTGTTGTGCAAATTGAACAGAAAACAGGTAGAAATGATATGCAATCAGCAAGACAATACCTATATAGGAGTGGTTCTGCAGGTGGTGACCACAGACCATTTCTCTGTTCTCATCCGTTTTGGCTGTTGTTTTGGTCAGTGTTGCATTTTGTCATTGCTCTCACGCCTAGAGGTAGCATGAGACGATGTCTACAACCCACAGAAGTTGCTCAGGTAGCCCAGCTCATTCAGGATGGCATATCAATATAAGCTGTGGCAAGAAAGTTAGCTGTGTCGGTCAGCACAGTGTCCAGAGCATGGAGAAGATACCTGGAGACAGGCCAGTACACCAGGAGATGTGGAGGGGGCCATAGGAGGGCAGCAACCCAGCAGCAGGACTGCTACCTCCTCCTTTGTGCAAGGAGGAACAGAAGAAGCAGTGCCAAAGCCCTGCAAAATGACCTCCAGCAGGCCACAAATATCCATGTGTCGGCTCAAACTGTCAGAAACAGACTCCATGAGGGTGGTATGAGGGCCCGACGTCCACAAGTTAGTGTTGTCCTTACAGCCCAACATTGTGCAAAGCGATTAACACTTGCCAGAAAACACCAAGATTGGCATTCAACATTGGCTCCCCGTGCTCTTCACGGATGAGAGCAAGCAGGTTCGCACTGAGCAGATGTGACAGACTTGATAGAGTCTGGAAACGCCGTGAGGAACGTATTGCTGCCTGCAGCATCCTCCAGCATGTCCGGTTTGGCAGTGGGTCAGTAATGGTGTGGGGAGGCATTTCTTTGGAGAGCCGCACAGCCCTCTATGTGCTAGCCAGAGGTATCCTGAGTGCCATTAGGCACCAGGATGAGATCCTCAGACCCGTTGTGAGACCATATGCAGGTGCAGTGGGCCTTGGGTTTCTTCAGATGCATGACAATGCTACGGCGGGCCTCATGTGGCTAATGTGTGTCATCAGTTCCTGCTTGATGAAGGCATTGAGTCAATGGACTGGCCTGCCCGTTCTCCAGACCTGAATCCAATCGAGCACATCTGGGACATCATGTCTCGTTCCATCCACCATTGCCATGTTGCTCCACAGACTTTCCAGGAGTTGACGGATGTTTTAATCGTGGTCTGGGAGGAGATCCCTCAGAAAAACATCCGCCGCCTCATCAGAAGCATGCCCAGGTGTTGTAGGGAGGTCATACAGGCACATGGAGGCAACACACTCTACTGAGCCTCATTTCCTTGTCTTCAGGCATTTCCACTGAAGTTGGATCAGCCTGAAATTTGATTTTCCACTTTGATTTTGAATATCATTCCAAATCTAGACCTCCATAGTATATTAATTTTGATTTATATTGATCATTGCTATGTTTTGTTCTCAACAATTGCATTTAATGAATAAAGATTTGTGACAGGAATATTTAATTCATTGAGATGTAGGATGTGGCATTTTGGTGTTCCCTTTATTTTTTTGAGCAGTCTATAACCTCGATCAATGTTTCTGTTAATATAGTAAACCTTACTTTACATTATGTGTTAGAATGTACTTGTTAATTCCTTTTAAAAATATATCACTATTTTTAAAACTTTCTTCTCGCAAACTTTATTTGACTATATAAAATTTTGACATAACTTTTAACAAAAATTCTGCTGCCAAACGAATTTGAAGTTTGGCAATTTGCTTTGAACGAATGGCTCAAAGTGCCTGCAATTTACTGAGAAAATTGGAGGGTAACAGGGCAGGGAGGATGAAGAAGGAGGTTCGTATGACCCTGGGAGGGATGGGTCTTGCCCTTATTGGCTCACAGGCTGATAGCCTGTGAGCTACTCAAGGGAAAATAATTTGGCAGGTCCTGGGGTCTCTGGGCTAGCTTAAAAGCACACACGCCATTCTGAGCTTATTCTGCCTTGTGAGAGCATGTGTTTTGAATGTGTCTGCAAGACATCTTAGGGTGTTGTAGGAATAGTTTAGGGATATATTTAGTTATATAAAAAAGTAATGGTCAGTTATGTGTGTGTTTCATACAGAGGGCAGCTGCTGCCAAGTAGAAAGCTTTATGTAATGCACTGCAATCATCTAAATCCTGCAGTGCCTGCAGAATTTTTATTTCAGCAGCCAGCCTTTTTGGAAAAAAAACAAAACTCAAGCTTCTACAGTTTGTGTTTATAGTGGTCCGCAATGCAAGGGTAACATCCCAATGTGCATGCCGTTTGCAAAAACAGATACATTCTGCACTGCAGAAAAATAGAAAATATTATATTTTTTTATGGTGTGGAGGCACGGATCGAAATTCCATGGAAGTGCTTCACAGTACTTTTGTGGGCTTCTGATACATGCCTCCACTCCGCACCGCTCCCTATATTGCTGATTGCGGACTTAGTTAAATCTATGGGTTCACATCCACATAGTAAATGATGTCTAAGTGACACTGACATACATAGCTATAGGTAAACGCACATTTGACGCCATTAACATCCAGCGTGTTTATAAACACACCCTACCGGCACATGTCTCATGCTTTTTCATATTCCAAAGCTACCTAAACTGTCCCTTATCAGGGGCAGATGATGTTTAAACACACATGGTGTTATGGGCAAAAAAAATAAAAAGTGGCTTGGGGGGGACCAAGCATCTAAAGTTATGTCTAGACAGGGTTGGAATGCCTACCTGAACGACACACAAAAGTGTTGATCGTCAGAAGAAAAAGTGGCTCATGAACAAGCATAAAAAAATTCTCCCTGTTAATTGGGAGTAGCAGCAGTGCAATGGGAATGTGGAAAGGTTAGGGTATTGATACAGTGGCATGTGGCCGCAATAGTGGCAGCAGCAGGAGCAGTATAGAATGTAACATATAAGGCTATGGGTAGTAGTTAGAGATAAGCAAAAGTTCTTAAAATTTTTATTCGGCTGTGTCGCTGAATTTTATGAAACAATTTCTTTGCAATTAGCGAGTGCGATGACAGGGAGAATGCCACCCTCTGTCATTGAATCCCGCAGATGCTGCATTTATCGCGGCATCTGAGATGCATATTAAGGCCTATCAGGGGTTGATCAGTAAAAAAAAATGTAATTGTACTTACCTTATCCATTCAAGTGCGAAGAGGCTGCTGTGGTCATCTTGCTTGGAGATCCAGTGAGAAATCTTGCACGGTATGTGATGACATCATATGTCACTTCGCAGGAGATTTTGTGTGGGATCTTCAAGCAAGATGGCCATGGCTGCCTCTTTGTGCACAAATAGATCAGGGGAGTATGATTTACAATTTTGTTTTACCACCATTTCAGGTAAAATTTATTCATTACCACAAAACACGAGGAAAGTCGGCTTTGCTACAAATGAAATTTTCCCTGAAATTCGTATCAAAATCCACTTTGGATACTTCGATTCGCGCAACACTAGTTGTATTAGCAAAAGTAGTAGTAGTGATAGTGGCGGCAGATGTGTTAATGGCTGTGGCAGTAGGGGATTAACAGCGAGAAGCAGCAGCAGCCATAAGGTACATATTGGTAGAAAGGTAGCAGCATGAATGGAGGCAGCAGCAGCCTTAGGGAAGATGATGGTCGGCAGGTCACAGCAGTGGCATGAAGCCGGCAGTAGCATGACGGAGGCCGCAGAAGCAGCAGTACAGAATAGAACATTATGGATGGCAAGTGGCAACATTAGCATGATACAGGTCGCAGCAACAGCCGTACAGAACTTGATGGTTGAAAGTTGGCATAAATAGCATGATGCAAGCCACAGCAGTAGCTGTACAGAAGATGATGGTTAGAAATTGGCATAAGTGACATGATGCAGGCCGCAGCAGCAGCCGTACAGAATGTGCAGGTAAACAAACATCCAGCAATGGCATGATGCAGGTGGCAGCAGCAGTACAAAACATGATGGTAGCTGTACAGAAGATGATGGTTAGAAATTGGCATGTGTCATTATGCAGTCTGCAGCAACAACAACCATACAGAACTTGATGGTTGGAAAGTGGCATAAGTGGCATGATGCAGGACACAGCAGCAGGCGTACAGAATGTGCCGGTAAACGGACAGATAGCAACAGTGGCAAAATGGAGCAAGGTGATTAGCTGGAGGAGTGTGAAAATCCTACTGAATCCAGGCTTGGTTCATTTTGAAACAAAGTTATGTTTTAGACACTGGCAGAGGACAAATTTTTCTATTTGGGTATCACCACACCCCCTGTGGCGCTGAAAACAATCTCTGAAATGGCATAAAAGGCTGAGCAAGAAAAAAGATGGAGAATGTGCTGTGCCAGTTTAGCCCACTGTTCCAGCCTGCCTGCCCAAAAATCCATGGTTTGAGGGAACAGGTTATTCAACAGAGACTGGCCATAGTTTAGGTAGGCCTGAACCTAGGCGTTAAGACAAAAGTTGTCAGCTTGCTGACTGGCCTCTGCCTGTCGCGGTGTAAGGGTCAGCCCCTAGAATAACTGTTCTTTGCACAGATATCTACAATATGGTGCTACATAGACTGTAATAACTTATTTTAGCCACACAAGGCCACTGTGGCTCTGAGAAAGAGGAAGCTGAACTTTTTCTGAGTTACACAAGAGGTAGGAGGAGCCAGAAGTTCCCGGGGTTTGAGTCCTGGCTAGAGGTGGGAGTGCCCTGAGAGCTGTGAGAGGATGGCTGCCATGTTAGGAGCCAAGTAAAGGCTAGTGATGGGACATGGAGCCTGACTGATGGAGTCCTGAGAAGCTGGCTATGCTGGAGAACAGTGCTGCAGCTGTGACCCAGAGAAAGAGACTGCACAGTGTGTTACAGAGGAGTGGGACCGTGTGTCAGAGACCAGTACAACCCGGATCCTTCCTGCCAGAGCTGGAACTAGGTGAAGATCTGCATCTGCTGTAACCAGAGAGAGAAAGACAGACAAACAAGTGACCGAACCTGGAGCCAGACTGTATCTTATGGGATCAAGGAGAATCTGCAGAACTGTGAGTGGCACCGGTGCTTATCTGGGTAGCAGGGCTAGATAGGAGTATATTAGCTGAGTGTAGCCTGGACTCTGATGTGTATACTGTGGAACGCATTTATTCTAACTCGTGTACATTTAATCTGTGTAAACCTGTTTATACTGTTAATCCGATTTTCTGGCAGTTACATCTGGTTCTTTAATAAAGCCGTTTTTTGCTTCAGTCTCCTTGTCAGCTGTACTGTACTTGAATCCTGCTTTGCGGTCTCTCCCTCCTCTGACCACTACAGCGGCACGTAGAAAAACTGCTCCATTATGTTGAGGAGATTGCAATGGCGGGACACACTGGCGGGAGGCATTTGCTTGCCATAAGATGCATCAAGCTGCACACACAGTGTTTCCTGTTGTATGCAGCTCGCCACATCTGCCATTCCCTCAATTTGCCCTGGTAGCTAGGGTTTAATGGCATGGTGATCCAGTAGTCATCAGACTGCTTGATGTCAGATATACCTGTCACTGTGTAAGCTAGTGAGTCTACAGATCGCCATTCTCCCCAGCATTCCCCAGGAGCCAGTTATCTCCAGCTCCGCTCCTCCACTCAGAAGTATTGGATGTTGTGGCCAGTGTCACCATCATCATCATCATTAGTGATGGACGAACATTGGCCGGGACGTTTCGCAACCGCGCGTTCGTGGCGGGCCCCATTCACTTTAATGGCAGGCGAACCTGAAAAACCTTCAGGTCATATTTCCAGCCACCAAATACTTTCTAGAAGTGCACAAATAGTCCCACAACATGGACAGTGACATACAAGAGGGGGGGTCAATGGCAAAAATTAACACAAAAAATATGTATTTAAATCCAGGGCCATTTTTATGTTTCTTAAGGGGAAACTCTCAAAAATGTGTCCTGCTGGAGCCTTGAAAAATAATATTTTAGGCCAGTAAAGACCAGAAAAGAACAAGTGATTATGTGGCTGGAGGTACATTAGGCGGTCACTGAATAACAATTTTACTGTAGGACAGTACAGGCCCCAAAAATTAGGCATTAACTTCATTAACTTGACAGAAAAGAACAAGTGATTATGTGGCTGGAGGTACATTAGGCAGTCACTGAATAACAATTTTACTGTAGGCCACTGGAGTAGAGGCCCCAAAAATTAGGCATTCACCTGACAGAAAAGGCCTTTTATGCCCCTGCATATACATAAGACAAGGACCATTCTTTGTTCTCGGTGGTAGCGGATATGTGTGGGCTGGCATGAGGAAATTTAATTATACGTGGTCTTCACAGGTGTTGAATTCCTCCGAGATCCATGCCTCATTCATTTTTACAAATGTGAGGTAGTTCACACTGTCGTGAGCTAGGCAAGTGCGCTTATCGGTCATGATCCCCCCTGCTGCGCTGAACTTCCTTTCACACAGGACACTCGACAAGGGGCAAGCCAAGAGTTCCATGGCAAATTGTGCCAGCTCTGGCCACAGGTCAAGCCTGCACACCCAGTAGTCCAGGGGTTCCTCGCTTCTCAGAGCGTCCACATCGGCTGTTAACCCGATGTAGTCAGAAACCTGTCCGTTTAGGTGTTCCCTGAGGCTGGATCCGGAGGGCAGCTGTCAATGGGTTGGCTTCAAGAATGATCTCATATCTAAAGTGACCAACACATCTTCAAACCGCCCTCTTCTGGCCGGCGCGGTAGGATTGGTACCCGCACCTGTTTTGCTGTGGGTGGAAATTCCTCTGCCAGCACCCGCAACAGCAGAATTCAGCATCTCTCGCAGCAAGGCCTGGAAATGCTGCATTCTGACAACCCCCTGTGATGCTGGTAACATGTCTGCCATTTTGTGTTTGTACCGGGGGTCTAAGTATGTTGTCACCAAGTACTGGTCCTTGCCCTTTATGCTTTTTATACAGGGGTCCCTCTTCAAACACTGGAGCATTAAGTCCCCCATTTGCACTAAATTGGAAGTGGTGGAGCGCCCTTTCTCCTGCTCATCGCCCAGGAGAATGTCGTCCTTGGTCTCCTCCCCCCAGCCACGGACAACACAAGGGAACCACCGAAAAGTTTAAAGTCCCCCCTCAAAACCTGCTTTTCTTGCTCCCCCCCCCCCCTGCCACCATCCCCCTCTGACTCCTCTTCAGACTCCTGCTGATTTGTCTCAGATGGCGTAGCCCTCCCTGGGAATTCATTCAGCATTGCAACTTCCTCATCTTCCAGCTCCTGCTCCTCGACTGCTTGATCAATGACACAACGCAATGCACGCTCCAGAAAGAAGGTGTAAGAGGTATTTGGCAACGAATAGCTGCACAACTAAGTTCAGGACGTGTGCCATGCACAGCACGTGTGTCATTTTGCACTGTTTCAGTGCGCTCAGCAGATTGGCACCATTGTCGCACACTACTTTACCAACTGTCAAATTGAGCGGGGTTAGCCACTGATCGGCCGGTGACCGCAGAGCTGAAAGCAGTGCAGGACCGATGTGGCTCTTAGATTCCAAACACAACAGCCGCAGCCGAGCATGGCAACATCTCACCTGGCACGTCAAATAGGTTCTTGGGAGCTTAAGCGGTGCAGCGGAAGAGGCGGTAGCAGTGGAAAAGGAGGAGTTAATTTTCTAAAGGCCTCTGAGTCCACCAGTTTATATGGCAGTAGTCGGCGGGCTAGCAGGTCAGCCATTGGGCAAGAGGGTTATCCGGCGTCATCAACTTTTTTTACGTTTGAACATTTGGGCCACGGAAGCCTGCCTTCTACCAGATGAACGCAACTATGGCACGGTGGAAGGTGGAGTGGAGAACAAATGAGAGGAGAAGAAGAGGCAGGACATGGAGTACCGGGGATGTGGCTTTGTGGGTTCTGACAGAGTTGCTCCCACTAGGCTCTGTGTTGGGAGGCCAGGTGCCTTCTTAGTAGTGTTGAGCGCGAATATTCGAATTGCGAATTTATTTCTCGAATATCGCGATTTTGAGATTTCGAGAATATTTAGAATATAGTGCTATATATTCGCGAAATCGAATATTCGTTTTTTTTTTAAAGTTTTTTAAAGTTTTTTTTAATTCTCCAGTCAGTGCCCGTTGCCGCTTCTGCCGACTTCCGTGCTCATGGAGCGTTCCCATCACCATGGGAACGTCTCCATATGCTAGAATGTACTGTCGGATTTAAGAATTACGTTGAAATCGCAATTCGATTATTTCAAGTTATAATAATCAAATAGCGATTTCAACTTAACACTGCTATATTCCATATTCGTTAATTCTAGCCTAATATGGAATATAGCAGTGCTAAGTTGAAATCGCAATTCGATTATTATAACTTGAAATAATCGAATTGCGATTTCAACGTAATTCTCAAATCCGACAGTACATTCTAGTATATGGAGACGTTCCCATGGTGATGGGGACGCTCCTGTCACAACCAGACAGCTGAGAAGCTCTGACAGAGGCCTTTCAGAACCTCCTCCTTGACTTTCTTTGTTGTGGTATTCAGTTCCTCATCTCGTTAGCCTCTCTCAGCTGTCATGTGTTGGACTAATTGCTTCCCTTTAAATTCCTCCCCAGAATGCTTTTCTGGGCGGCTTATACTTCTTCCTGGAGTGTGTGTGCATGCTGATCTTGTTCTCCTGTCTGCTACAAAAGCTAAGTGTTGAACATTTATCTGTTATTTTCTGTTTGCTGGATCCCAGGTGACCCTGACTCCCTCCGTATCTTGTGTAGGGAGCCGGTGGTCGTGTCCCCTCACTATTGTAGGGTGCTCAGGGGTTATATAGTCAAGGTACGTGGATATGCAAACTTCCACCATTTGGATCTTTGCATAGGCTGAGCAGCCAGGGAAAGTGCCAGGTCTTCTGCAGGGGTCCCCCTTGGTTCCTTAGTTTTTGGATCCAGCGAGTCATTTTATGCATGTTGCTTTGCCTTGTTTCCTGTACACCGTCCGTGACATTATAAGCCGCCAAAACCGTCTCAAGCATGGATCCGGTTTCACTTTTGGCTGAACGCTTCCAGGGTCTTTCATTGGAGGTAGCTGATCTCCGTAAGACTTTTTCTCAGCTTCAAGTGACCGGTTCAGCTTGCGTTCATGGAGTTTGTTCTGAGCCTAAGATCTCGCTCCCGGATACGTTCTCCGGGGGTAGTGAGAATTTTGTGCGTTTTAGAGAGGCTTGCAAACTCCATTTTCGCCTTCTTCCCCATTCCTCTGGTGATGAGGAACGGAAGGTGGGGATCATTATATCGCTGCTCAGAGGTAACGCTCAGTCCTGGGCCTTTTCGCTGCCGGAGGGGGCACGGCCTCTCCATTCAGTGGATGAATTCTTTTTAGCCCTGGGTCAGATATATGATGATCCGGATCGTATTGCTCTGGCTGAGTCTAGACTACGTCTATTATGCCAGGGTAAACAATCCGCAGAAATATACTGCTCAGAATTTCGGAGATGGGCAGTTGATACTGGTTGGAATGATGCTGCACTCCGAAGTCAATTTTGCCATGGTCTTTCAGAGGGATTGAAAGATGCATTTGCCTTTTATGAGAGGCCTATTTCTTTGGACTCTGCTATGTCTCAGGCCGTTCGTATTGACAGGCGTCTTAGAGATGTCCCCTTCCTGTCATACTCAGTCCCAGGACAGTGCAGCGGTCCCATTCTGTGCGCAGGGGTCTCAGTCGCCGTCAGCCCCTTCTGAGCAGGAGCCCATGCAGCTGGGGTTGATTGCTTCTGACAATAGAAGATTCAGCTCGCATGGGAGGGTTTGTTTTTGTTGTGGAGGTATAAATCATTTGGCAAATATTTGTCCCTCTAGGAGATTCAGGCAGTTTTCTGGGAGTAATAAAGAAACAAACAGGAAAAAATCTTTTAAAAATGTTCCGTCTGTTACTATTGGCAGGGTTGAGGCGGAAATTAAAGGTTTTCCATTTGCTTGTAGTTCCCGTTTTGTCCTGCCGGCTAGGGTGGCGCTAGAGAGCAAGAACATTTTTTGTGAGATTTTTGTGGATAGTGGAGGAGCGGTCAATCTCATTGATAATCAATTTGCGATAACGCATGGTTTCCAGGTGCGCACTTTGGGAAAGGATATTCCGGTTTTTGCTATCGATTCCGCTCCACTTTCTCAGAAATCATTAAAGGGCATAGTTCACAATATCCGTTTAATTGTGAGTGATGCTCATGTTGAGGATGTGTCATGTTTCGTCCTTAGCGGTTTGCCTAACCCTCTGGTGTTGGGGCTGCCCTGGCTCACTAAGCATAACCCCACCATTGATTGGCAAGCGAGGCAAATAAATGGTTGGAGTGACTTTTGCAGAGAGAATTGCCTCATGACATCTGTTTCTGAGGTTGCTACTAAGACTGTACCATCTTTTTTCTCTCTGAATTTTCGGATGTCTTCTCTGAGAGTGGAGTTCAGGATTTGCCCCCGAACAGGGAGTACGATTGCCCTATTAATCTCATCCCAGACGCCAAGCTGCCTAAATCTCGTTTATACAATCTTTCCCAACCTGAGAGGATCGCTATGCGTGCTTATATCTCTGAGAGTCTGAGAAAAGGACACATACGACCCTCGAAGTCACCTGTTGCCGCTGGTTTTTTCTTTGTTAAGAAAAAAGATGGTTCTTTAAGACCTTGTCTGGATTTCAGGGAGCTGAACAGTATCACAGTTCGTGACCCTTATCCGCTTCCTCTGATCCCGGACCTGTTTAACCAGGTTGTTGGGGCTAAAGTCTTTTCCAAATTAGATCTAAGAGGGGCATACAACCTGGTCAGAGAAGGGGACGAATGGAAGACGGCCTTCAATACCCCTGAGGGCCACTTTGAAAATTTGGTTATGCCTTTTGGTTTGATGAATGCCCCAGCCGTTTTTCAGCATTTCGTGAACAGCATTTTTATCATTTGATGGGAAAATTTGTATTGGTGTATTTGGATGACATTTTGATTTTTTCTCCCGATTTCAAAACTCATAAGGAACATTTACGTCAGGTCTTGCTCATCCTGCGGGAGAATAAATTATATGCAAAACTGGAAAAATGTGTGCTTGCGGTTCCAGAAATTCAATTTCTGGGGTTTCTTTTCTCCGCTTCTGGTTTTCGCATGGACCCCGAGAAGGTCCGCGCTGTGCTTGAGTGGGAGCTTCCTGAGAATCAGAAGGCGCTGATGCGTTTTTTGGGCTTTGCCAATTATTACAGGAAGTTCATTTTGAATTATTCTTCTATTGTTAAACCACTCACTGATATGACCAGAAAGGGGGTAGATTTTTCTTCTTGGTCAGTAGAGGCGCGTACGGCTTTTTCTGATATCAAGGAGAGTTTTGCTTCCGCTCCCATCTTGGTGCAACCTGATGTTTCTTTACCCTTCATAGTTGAGGTTGATGCTTCTGAGGTGGGTGTGGGGGCGGTCTTGTCTCAGGGTTCCTCTCCTGCCAATTGGCGACCGTGTGCCTTTTTCTCAAGAAAACTCTCCTCCGCAGAGAGAAATTACGATGTGGGAGATAGGGAATTGTTGGCCATCAAGTTGGCTTTTGAGGAATGGCGCCATTGGCTAGAGGGAGCCAGACACCCAATTACCGTATTTACTGACCATAAAAATCTGGCCTACTTGGAGTCAGCCAAGCGTCTGAACCCGAGACAGGCCAGATGGTCTTTGTTCTTTTCTAGGTTTAATTTTGTTGTCACCTTCCGCCCTGGAGTTAAGAATGTGAAGGCAGATGCCCTGTCACGTTGTTTTCCGGGAGGCTGGAATTTTGAAGACCCGGGTCCCATTTTGGCTGAAGGTGTGGTGGTCTCTGCTCTTTTTCCTGAATTGGAGGCAGAGGTGCAGGCAGCCCAGTCAGAGGCTCCTGATCTTTGTCCTCCTGGGAGGTTGTTTGTGCCTCTCGCTTTAAGACACAAGATTTTTAAAGAACACCACGATACGGTCCTTGCTGGGCACCCGGGTGTAAGAGCCACACTGGATCTCATCGCTCAGAGATTCTGGTGGCCTGCGCTTCGTAAGTCGGTTGAGGGTTTTGTGGCAGCCTGCGAGACTTGCGCTCGTGCCAAAGTCCCTCATTCACGGCCATCAGGTCCTCTCCTTCTCTTACCCATTCCTTCCCGTCCTTGGACACATCTGTCCATGGACTTCATAACGGACCTGCCTCGTTCCTCGGGGAAGACTGTGATTCTGGTGGTGGTGGACCGTTTTAGCAAAATGGTGCATTTCATCCCTTTTCCTGGTTTGCCCAATGCTAAGACGCTGGCGCAGGAATTTATTGATCACATTGTCAAATTGCAGGGTATTCCTTCAGACATAGTCTCTGATAGGGGCACGCAGTTTGTTTCCAGATTCTGGAAGGCTTTCTGTTCTCGCTTGGGGGTTCGGTTGTCATTCTCTTCTGCTTTCCACCCGCAGTCGAATGGCCAGACAGAGCGCGTCAATCAGAATCTGGAGACATATCTGCGCTGTTTTGTGGCGGAGAATCAAGAGGATTGGTGTTCTTTTTTGTCCCTTGCTGAGTTTGCTTTAAATAACCGTCGTCAGGAGTCCTCTGATAAGTCACCATTTTTTGGTGCATATGGGTTTCATCCGCAGTTTGGGACTTTCTCAGGAGAGGGGTCTTCTGGTTTACCTGATGAGGACAGATTCTCCTCGTCTTTGTCATCTATTTGGCAAAAGATTCAGGATAATCTAAAGAGCATGAGTGAGAGATATAAGCGTGTGGCCTCGCCTTTGCCTCCTCCTCCGATTTTGGTTGATGGGAATCTTGAATTTCAGGTCTCTAGGATTGTGGATTCTCATCTTATCCGCGGTTCTCTTCAGTACCTTGTTCATTAAGGCCTCTCGACTCATCAGGGCTTTCCATAGGTCCCATCCTGAGAAGGTGGGTTCTGAGTGTCCGGAGTCCACTCGTAGAGGGAGGGGTACTGTCACAACCAGACAGCTGAGAAGCTCTGACAGAGGCCTTTCAGAACCTCCTCCTTGACTTTCTTTGTTGTGGTATTCAGTTCCTCATCTCGTTAGCCTCTCTCAGCTGTCATGTGTTGGACTAATTGCTTCCCTTTAAATTCCTCCCCAGAATGCTTTTCTGGGCGGCTTATACTTCTTCCTGGAGTGTGTGTGCATGCTGATCTTGTTCTCCTGTCTGCTACAAAAGCTAAGTATTGAACATTTATCTGTTATTTTCTGTTTGCTGGATCCCAGGTGACCCTGACTCCCTCCGTATCTTGTGTAGGGAGCCGGTGGTCGTGTCCCCTCACTATTGTATGGTGCTCAGGGGTTATATAGTCAAGGTACATGGATATGCAAACTTCCACCATTCGGATCTTTGCATAGGCTGAGCAGCCAGGGAAAGTGCCAGGTCTTCTGCAGGGGTCCCCCTTGGTTCCTTAGTTTTTGGATCCAGTGAGTCATTTCATGCATGTTGCTTTGCCTTGTTTCCTGTACACCGTCAGTGACAGCTCCATGAGCATGGAATATAGCATTACTAAGTTGAAATCGCCATGCGATTACTTCGAGTTATATTAATCGCATTGCGATTTCAACTTGGACCTAGTTTACTATGGTTGGCTTCAATGGCTTGGTAGAATTAGCGAATATGACGAATGTATTCATCATATTCCACAAAACGAATATACGAATGTATTCGGCATATTCCACAAAAACAAAGATATTCTCCATCTTCGTTTTAGCTACCTATTCATCAACTTCGCGAATTCTAGCAATCATATTGGAAAGTTGACTATAGAGACAGCTAAGTTTAATTCGCTATGCGATTATATTACTTAGCTTTTTTTTTTATAAATAGAATAATTATAATAATTATCAGGTATTATAATTAGTCTATTTATTTAAAAAAAAAGCTAAGTAATATAATCGCATAGCGAATTAAACTTAGCTGTCTCTATAGTCAACTTTCCTATATGATTGCTAGAATTCGCGAAATTGATGAATAGGTAGCTAAAACGAAGATGGAGAATATCTTTGTTTTGTGGAATATGACGAATACCTTCGTATATTCGTTTTGTGGAATATGACGAATACATTCGTCATTATCGCTAATTCTACCAAGCCATTGAAGCCAACCATAGTAAACCAGGTCCAAGTTGAAATGGCAATGCGATTAATATAACTCAAAGTTATCGCATGACGATTTCAACTTAGCACTGCTATATTCCATATTAGGCTAGAATTAACGAATATGGAATATAGCAGCAACCATAGTAAAACAGGTCCAAGTTGAAATCGCAATTCGATTTATTCAAGTTATAATAATCGAATTGCGATTTCAACTTTTTACGTATATTCTTAATATTGCTATAACTTCGTCTTTTAGAATATTCGTAATATTGCTGTATCTCTCGCTTGAGTAGCTTCACCTGTGTGATATCTTTTCACTGGATCTGTGTTCTGCTGAAGCAAGTACTTCGGATATTGTCTGCTGACTTTGGATCTGTTTTCACTGCAGCCGCAGCTCCATCAGATAAGTGTTCAGACATTGTGTGTTTCTGTTTCTTTGCTGACTGGATCCGAGGCGACCCCGGTTCCGTCCATATACTGAGCAGGGCACCGGTGGCCGTGCCCCTTCCACTATTGTTGTGGTTTCAGTGGTCATCAGCCTGAGGTACGCGGGCATGTCTCGATCCACCATATGGATCCGGACATGTGCATAGCAGCTTAGGGAGAGCTTTTAGGGTCTGACAGGGGTCACCCTTTATCCTCCCTAGTTTGGGTCCGGTCAGTTGCTATTTACTGTGTGTTGCTCACTTACAGCCGTGACATTATAATCCGCCAAACCGTCCTTTTTTTACATGGATCCGCTTTCTGACCTGGTTGACCGCATGCAGGGTCTTTCTTTGGAGGTAGCGGATCTCCGTCAATCTATGACTCAGCTTCAAGCATTGGGCTTTGCTCCGGCCCATGGAGTCTGTTGCGAGCCAAAGGTCTCACTTCCGGAAACGTTCTCCGGGGGCAGTGAGAATTTTGTTTGTTTCAGAGAGGCATGCAAACTCCATTTTTGCTTGTGTCCCCATTCCTCTGGTAATGAGGAACAGAGGGTGAGGATTGTCATCTCCCTGCTCAGGGGTAATGCTCAGACTTGGGCTTTTTCGTTGCCATCGGGGGATCCCTCCCTTCGATCCGTGGAAATATTTTTTGTGGCCCTGGGGCAGATATATGATGACCCGGATCGTGTTGCTCTGGCCGAATCTAACTTACGTTTTTTATGCCAGAACAAACTGTCTGCGGAGCTTTATTGTTCTGAATTTCGGAGATGGGCAGCTGATTCAGGTTGGAATGATGCTGCACTCCGGAGTCAGTTCTCTCATGGTCTCTCAGAGAGATTGAAAGATGCGTTTGCTTTCCATGAGAGACCAACGTCCTTAGAGTCTGCCATGTAATTGGCTGTACGCCTTGACAGGCGTCTAAGAGTAAGAAACAAGACCTCTCTGTCCAGTCATTTTCAGTCTAGGGGCAGTGGTGCGGACTCATTCAGTGTGCAGGGGCCTCATCCACTCTCGGTTCCCTCTGTGGAGGAGCCCATGCAGCTAGGTCGACTTGCCCCTGATAAAAGAGGATTTAGTCCTCAGAGAATGGTGTGTTTTTGTTGTGGGGGCATAGGTCATTTGGCAAATGTTTGTCCGTCTAGGAAATTCTTGAACTGTACTAAGAGTTATAATAAGAGAAAAACCTCAAAAGGTAAATCAAGCTCTGCTTCATCTGCTACTTTGGGCAAAGTTGATGTAGGAATTGATGCTTTTCCTCTGACCTGCAGTTCCTGTTTTCTCCTTTCTGCCAGGGTAGCGCTAGGGAGAAAAGTCATTTCTTGTGAAATTTTTGTCGATAGTGGAGCGGCCGTCAATCTTATTGATACTCAATTTGTTGCCATGCATGGTTTTCTGGTTTGCACATTAGAAAAGGATATACCTGCTTTTGCTATTGACTCTGCTCCACTCTCACAGAGATCCCTGAAGGGCATTGTTCACAATATCCGGTTAGCGGTAGGTGACACTCGTGGAGGATATATCTTGTTTTGTCCTTAACGGATTGCCTTCTCCTCTAGTTTTGGGGTTACCCTGTCTCACTAGACATAACCCCACCATTGATTGGCAAGGAAGGCAAATAAATCAGTGGAGTGAGTTTTGTAGAGAGAATTGTCTCACAGCGATTTTTGCAGAGGTGTCTACTAAAACAGTGCCATCATTTCTCTCTGATTTCTCGGACGTGTTTTCCGAGAGCGGTGTTCAGGAGCTACCTCCTCACCGGGAGTTTGACTGTCCCATTAACCTCATTCCCGGCGCCAAGCTGCCAAAAGCACACCTCTACAACCTCTCACAACCGGAAAGAATCGCAATGCGAACTTATATCTCTGAGAGTCTTGATAAGGGGCATATTCGTCCCTCAAAATCACCTGTTGCCGCTGTTTTTTTTTTTGTTAAAAAGAAAGATGGCTCTCTGAGACCTTGCCTAGATTTCAGGGAGCTGAACCGTATCACGATTCGCGATCCCTATCCCCTTCCTCTGATCCCGGACCTCTTCAACCAAATTGTTGGGGCCAAGGTTTTTTCCAAATTGGATTTGAGAGGCGCGTACAACCTGGTCAGGGTCAGAGAGGGGGATGAATGGAAAACGGCCTTTAATACCCCTAACGGGCATTTTGAGAATCTCGTTATGTCTTTCGGCCTGATGAATGCTCCGGACGTCTTTCAGCATTTTGTTAACAGTATTTTCTACCATTTAATGGGGAATTTGTATTGGTGTATCTTGATGATATTTTGAGCCGCAGCTCCATCAGATAAGTGTTCAGACATTGTGTGTTTCTGTTTCTTTGCTGACTGGATCCGAGGCGACCCCGGTTCCGTCCATATACTAAGCAGGGCACCGGTGGCCGGGCCCCTTCCACTATTGTAGGGGTTTCAGTGGTCATCAGCCTGAGGTATGCGGGCATGTCTCGATCCACCATATGGATCCGGACATGTGCATAGCAGCTTAGGGAGAGCTTTTAGGGTCTGACAGGGGTCACCCTTTATCCTCCCTAGTTTGGGTCCGGTCAGTTGCTATTTACTGTGTGTTGCTCACTTACAGCCGTGACAGTATTTTGTGGAAGCAGGTATATAAAGCCCCTTAATCAATATTCGGCAGAAGCAGGTATATCAAACCCCTAAATCGGTATTTTGTGGAAGCAGGCATATTGCACCCCTCAATCAGTTTTTTGGGGGACAAACGCTATTAGTTATTCCAATAGCGTTTGTCCCTCTATATAGCTGTCTAGTATATCACACCTCTCGATAGCACACCTATACAAGTCCTTAAAAGGACTTTTTTGGACCTATTATCTAGTGTTTGGTGTATTAACAGTCTGTCCATGGTCCACAAAGCAACCTCCCCTACACTGGCAAAACACAGAATGTAAAATGGCTGTCAGATCAGGTTCTTTTATAGGGTGGGGGTGTGTCCAAATGCTGAAACATCTCAATTGGCTGTCCTGTCCCACCTGATGTTTGTGTCATGGGTCAAAGTTTGACGCAATGCAAAAGAATATGACGCTGGCGGACATCGCCATATGTTTGCATGTTCGGCGTATCGCGAACATGCAAAGTTGGCAGCGAAACGACTGCCGGGCATACCGCAAGGCCATCTCTAATCATTATCCTATTTCTCCTCCAACTCTGAGTCCTTCTCAAGTGGGAGCACCTTCTTCTGCTTCCCATGGGAGTTTCTCATTATGGGTCCCCAACAGCTACAGGGCCACCTGTTGCATGAGCATCAGTGTGTCTTCAAAAATACATATAATATTTAAAATACATATGAGGGACTACTGCAGCATGATGTTCATGATCTGCCACTGCCCAACCTAGAAACAACACATGTTCCCTACTGATGCGGTCTGGTGCATGACCAAATTGTTCACAGCTTTCCACTGCTCATACAGATGCTCAAGTACAGTGCTGCCCATAATTATTCATACCCCTGGCAAATGTTGACTTAAAGTTACTTTTATTCAACCAGCAAGTACATTTTTGACATAGGCGTCTCCCAAAAGATAATAAGACAATGTACAAGAGGCATTATTGTGGGAAAAAAATACATTTCTCAGCTTTTATTTACATTTGAGCAAAAAATACAAGATGTTCCGCACTGTGGAAAATCTCAGAGGACGTCGTTGGAAGCCAAAAGTGACACCTGTGCTGGCCAGGAGGATAGTTAGAGAGGTGAAAAAGAATCCAAGGATCACCACCAAGGCCATCCTGGTGAATTTGGGCTCTGCTGGTGGCAGACAATGTCTCAAGGCAGACAATCCAAAGGACACTGCACACTGCTGGGTTCCACATCTCAAGATAAGGCACACAAAAGCTCGCTTGGCCTTTGCAAAAGCTCATCTGGACAAAGAAGACCACTTCTGTTCTTCTGTGTTATGGTCAGATCATCATCCCCACTGTCAAACATGGTGGTGGGAACCTAATGCTTTGGGGGTGTTTTTCAGCCAATGGACCAGGGAACCTAATCACAGTAAACGGCACCATGAAAAAAGAGCAATACATGAGGATTCTCAACGACAACATCAGGCAGTCTGCAGAGAAAATTGGCCTTGGGTACCAGTGGACATTTCAGCATGACAATGACCCAAAACAGACAGCAAAAGTAGTAACATAGTACATAAGGCCGAAAAAAGACATTTGTCCACCAGTTCGGCCTGTCATCCTGCAAGTTGATCCAGAGGAAGGCAAAAAAAAAAACTGTGAGGTAGAAGCCAATTTTCCTCACTTTAGCGGAATAAAAAATTCATTCCCAACTCCAATCAGGCAATCAGAATAACTCCCTGGATCAACGACCCCTCTCTAGTAGCTATAGCCTGTTATATTATTACGCTCCAGAAATACATACAGGCCCCTCTTGAATGCCTTTATTGTACTCACCATCACCACCTCCTCAGGCAGAGAGTTCCATAGTCTCACTGCTCTTACCGTAAAGAATAGTGAAGAAATGGTTAGCAGACAACAACATTAATGTTTTGGAGTGGCCCAGCCAGACTCCAGACCTGAATCCAATTGAGAATCTGTGGAGGGAGCTAAAGATCAGGGTGATGGTAAGAAGACCCTCCAACCTGAAAGATTTGGAGCTCATTGCTAAAGATGAATGGGCAAAAATACCTGTGCAAAAAAGCGTTTGATTGCTGTAATAGCCAATAAAGGCTTTTCTATTGATTATTGAGAAGGGTATGAATAATTTTGGACTGGACACTTTTTGCTCAAATGTAAATAAAAGCTGAGAAATGTTTTTTTTTTTTCCACAATAATGCCTCTTGTACATCGTCTTATTATCTTTTGGGAGACACCGATGTCATTTGCCGTCAAAAAATTACTTGCTGGTTGAATAAAAGTAACTTTAAGTCAAAACTTGCCAGGGGTATGAATAATTATGGGCAGCACTGTATATGTAATGTTGAATTCCAGCAAGTTAGAACGTCGCATGTAGCTGCATACCATTTTGATACTGCAAGTCCAGGAGAGCGTTCCTCATCACTTGAGAATGGCTGAAAAGATGGATAGTCTCCTGGACACGGCCAGCACCTTGCGCAAGCCAGTGCATTTTTTTTAAAGGTCATGTAAGGAACATGTGTTATTTCCCCCAGGTTCAGGATGGCCAGAATAAGGTGCCCATTGTCGCTGACCACCTTGCCTAGTTGGAGTCAGTGAGGTGACAGCTAGAGGGATATTTGCTGCTTCAAGTACTGGAGCAACTGCCTATCAGGCCTATCAACTCCAACAAGGCATGACAATGCTTAACTTGACACATGTGATAAGAAGGAAAGGTATTGTGAGCAACGCTGTGCCCTTTTACTGTTGCTGTGGGAGACAGCCCCATTATATAGTGGGAAAGGGTCAAAAAGACCTGACCATGTTGCTCGGGTGTGCCTCTCTAATGCCAGAAAAAACATTGACCCAGTGGGCCATGAAAGACCTCTACTGTCTTTGCCCATAACAACTGCTCCAGGTGTCCACCGTAGAGTGCAGATTGCTACACAGTGAGAATCGCAAGGAGTGGCCGCATTTTCTGCCACATGAGAGTTCAAGGCACGACCACAATGGTACTTCAGTGACTGTACCGCCAGCAACGTGGCCAAGTGTCTTGTAATTGCTGGAGGGGAAGTTTTTTTTTTATGGCCAAACATTCCGTTGTGTCTCACGATGGAGTCAAGGAAATGGAGGAGTCTTAGCAGAAGAAGAAGAAGGTGATGATGATTAGGGATAAGTAAATACTTCGGGAAATGGTTTTTTACAGTCGAAATAAATTTATGAAGTTATTATTGTTATGAAGTCGATTCGCTCATCCCTAATGATGACAAAGATCCTGTATTCTGGGGATGTGAGTTGGCTGCCAAAAAGAGGACCAGGAGAAGAAGGACAGACTTGTTCTAATTGGGAATGCTGTCCAGATATATTTTCCCAAGGGATCTAGTGATGTCGCCTCATGTATTGCAATAGACCTCTGGTAGCTAAGAGTGTGTTTAAATGGCCATGGCTTATTTTAATCCTAAAGATTTTGCACTGCTGTGGTTTTATGTGCAAAAGAAAATATGCCATATGGAGTTGCTTGCACAGAGCTACAGGCAGCCAAGCTGGGTTTAGCTCTGGCACATTTTGAGCCTAACCCACCCACAGTGTCAGCAGCATCAGCAGATCCTGGATGTTCTTTGGGAGGTACATGGCCTCTGCTCTTCATTGCTGCCATCTTCGCCCTTCTCCAATGATGTTGCCTCCTTTTTAGCACCCAGATCTGGCTCCCAGGTCCTCACCCTCCCTGCTACTTTTTTTTAGACTGTGAGATATCATGATGGGCTCCTGAGCACCTCTCCCCTGCTCTGCCCCCACTGACACTAGCGCTGCCCCAACCACCATTTGGGCCATCTCCAACACAAATACTGTGGCTACAGGTGCCACTATTACCACCACCATCAACACAAAACCTCTTTCTCAGGGAAGCCCAAATAGTGAGGGCTCTCACATAATTTGTTAACATTTCCAGGTAAATTTTTACCCTAGCCTGTCTAGTGGTGTACTGATCACCTATATGCTGGTTTAATTTAATCCGACAAGTCCACAATTTTTTTTATTGCATGTGGAAACTGAATATACGTACATGGATGATTGAGGCCTGACCATTAATAGCACTTTTACACTCCCAGGTAGATTGTTACCCCAGCCTCACTGCTGGTGTACTGATCACCTATATGCTTGTTTAATTAAATTCAACAAGTCCCCCCAAAAGTTTAAATTGCCACTGTGCAAAAGGAAACAGACAATTGAGCCTTGATGTTCAATTTCTCATTTATACACATAGGTAGATTGCTGCTACACCTGGGGTACTGCTGCAGTAATCAAAATACGTTCGGAAGGAGGAAAAAGGAAGGTGGTGGAGTGCCAAGAAGAATTATCAAAGGTACAATTGCTATATAGGAACTGAATATATCAGATGGAGAGGTCCCGATGGTGAATTAGAGGCCTCAAAGTTCCCAAGTTCTGAGAATAGACGGTTGTTCAGCACCAATTTTTCACCAATTAATAAACACCTATTATAAAGTGATAGATGCGAAATACCCAAGTGCTGTCAAAATTAAGATTACATAAAAATATATAAAATATAATAAAATATCTTAGAAATAAAATATCTCACATGGAATAGCCAAATACAATAAGAAGTGTGTCCATGTGTACACACTGGGATGAGTACTCACTTCACCAGGGAGGGGGGTGCAACATAAGCATAAGACACATGTCGCCGTACCCTCCCTCACCAACCCTGCCTTTCCAGTCTTCGCTGTCCGGCCATGTGGCACTTAACAGGTGGAGCGCATTTTTCGTTTTTTGCGTTCCACAACTGGAACGCATGTTTCAACTTCCTATCGGTGGAATGCTTAGCCGGACTTCCGGTTTCTTGTGTTCCACAGTTGAAACGCCCTTGGGAGGCCACAAGTAAGCTATGAATAGGGTGTGTGTCTGGGCCTCTGGTCATGTGACCAGAGGACGATATCAACATTCTTTACATTTGCTATAATATATTATAATATATCAATAAAGGACCAGACGATGCCAAGAGTATAATCTTTAGTTTACCCCCAGAGAGGATTTTTAGAATGAATTGGATGTTGTATAGAGGTTCAGATGAGCAGGTGCACTTCCGGTTCCGGTGTCATGCCACCGGAAGTGCAATCCTGACCATGAGCTACTGATTGTTTTCCCCTTAATTGCTCAAAGTATTTATAAACCTTCCAGTGTACTATTGTCTTCATACTCTGCTCCTGATGAAGGGGGTTTGACACCCCGAAACATGTTGAGCTTATTTCATAAAGAACCACCTTGTTGTATCGTGTGAGTCCACTGGGTCATCTATTTGGAGGACACCAAGGAGTTAAAATCTACATGTGAACTCGGCGAGGAAGGGTACAGCGACAAGTGTCTTATGCTTATGTTGTGCCCCCCTCCCTGGTAAAGTGAGTACTCATCACAGTGTGTACACATGGACACACTTCTTATTGTATTTGGCTATTCCATGTGAGATATTTTATTTATAAGATATTTTATTATATTTTATATATTTTTATATGTAATCCTGATTTTGACAGCACTTGGGTATTTCGCATCTATCACTTTATAATAGGTGTTTATTAATTGGTGAAAAATTGGTGCTGAACAACCGTCTATTCTCATAACTTGGGAACTTTGAGGCCTCTAATTCACCATCGGGAGCTCTCCATCTGATATATTCAGTTCCTATATAGCAATTTTACCTTTGATAATTCTTCTTGGCGCTCCACCACCTTCCTTTTTACTCCTTTCGAACGTATTTTGCACACTACAGTCTGCTTGTCAGACCGCTGTTTGGTGTAGAGCAGCCTTACTTACGTACTTCCTGACCTCTTAGTTCAATTAAAATACACAGGCATCCTTTGGCGCCCCTCCCTGCTTTGCTCACCACCCCCCTTTTTTCCTTTTTTTCTCTGCTGCAGTAATCACATATACACTGCTTAAAAAAATAAAGGGAACACTTAAACAATCACACAAAAAAAAAAAAGATAAAAACATCCATGTATGATATATAAATGTGCGGCTGTCCCTGGCCATATTATTGAAGACAATCACAGAAATGAGGTAATAATGCACTTAATAAAGTAGATGCTAGCATTATATATGGACAAAGTCCTCACTGAGGACCCGCCTTACCTGAGACCACCTTGGCGCTTGCTAGGCGGGCACAGATGTGTTTTGATCAAGATATATTGGCTAAGTGTCTCACATTTTATCATATCAGAGTGAGGACTTTGTCAATAAAGAAGATGCATGCATTATATATGAAGTGCATTATTACCTTATTTCTGTGATTTTCTTGAACACTTAAACAACACAATGTAACTCCAAGTCAATCACACTTCTGTGAAATCAACCTGCCCAGTTATGAAACAACACTGATTGTGAATCAATTTCTCCTGCTGTTGTGTAAATTGAACAACAGGTAGAAATTATAGGCAATTAGCAAGGCAACACTTTATAAAGGAGTGGTTCTGCAGGTAGTGATCACAGACCATTTCTCTGTTCTCATCCTTTTTGGCTCTTGTTTTGGTTACTTTAGCATTTTGTCATTGCTCTTGCCCCTAGAGATAGCATAAGGTGGGTGTCTACAACCCAAAGAAGTTGCTCAGGTAGTCCAGCTCATCCAGGATGGCACCTCAATGAGAGCTGTGACATTGGAACCCTGTTCTCTTCATGGATGAGAGTGTGTTGACACTGAGCACCTTGTGTGACCATATGCAGGTGAAGGGGGCTCTGGGTTTCTTCTGATGCATGACAATGTCAGACCTCATGTGGACATACCTGCCTGTTCTCCAGACCTGAAATCAATAGAGCAATCTTGTTCCATCCACCAATGCCACGTTGCACCACGGAGTGTCCAGGAGTTGACTGATGCTTTAATCCAGGTATGGGAGGAGATTCCTCAGGAGAACATCCACCACCACAGGAGCATGGTCAGGTGTTGTAGGAAGGTCATACAGGCACGTGGAGGCATTTTCTTGTCTTGAGGCATTTAAGAGGCATTCCATTTTGCATTCTGTTATAATTGAAGTGTATGGACAACAAAACAAATCCGTTATATTACCATAAACTTCTATTATGACAGAATGCAACATGGATTGCCTCTAAAGGTGTCCCTTTTGCATTCTGTCTAAGTATTGTTATTTTCCAATATAACCTTGTTAGAACGGAAAATAATAAAGTGAAGTTCTGGTCCCTATCGAGTTTGGGTCATGTTCGGGTACCAAACCACGGGTTTGCTCATCACTACTGGTGACCCATGGTCTTTGGCTCAGCGTCCCCATCTCAGTGTCTTCTTCTGGTCACTCATGCAGACTGTCAGAGTCTTCCTCTCCAAATGGTTCGGTACTGAAGGGGTTAAATCCTATGCAGCTGTGGAAAATTACCAGCTTCTCATTCAAGTGCCAAAAGTCTCTCAGTATTCATTAACCCTTTCCACAGAGCCTCGCAAATACAGTGCAAATGAACAGGATATACAGTATATCACAACATATAAAATACAGTCATAGAGTATTAAACAGTGCACGTTAACCCATTAAAGTGAAATTAAGTAAGAAGTTTATAACTTAGTATAGGGAAAACATCCACAAATGTCCCATCCTCCAGGGCACTCAAGTCTGATTTAGGCCTAAATTATTATTTATTTCTATGTTCACAAATGTTTTTTATTGTGGACTGATTATATTCAAACTAGCAGCATACCAACATATATAAGTAATTACTACACTAATAGATTAGGTAGCACACAAAAAGTATCTGGGAGTGATAATATATTTAGGCTCAAATCCTTTTCCCTATTTCACACGTTTTCAATCATTTTTTATTTTTGGGGGTTGTTAATTATATTCAAACTAGCAGTATATATACGTGTTTACTACACCAATACACAGGTTAGTGCACTACCTTATCTGAGAGGCCCAAAAATGTCTGGGTTCTAAATGAAAGACCCAGAGCCAGAAAGTGGGTAGTAGCAGCACCAGCTATCTGACCAGAAGTAGTAATAATAGTAGTAGGTCACAGTTCTCCCTGCTGGCACATTATAGTTGACTAGAAAAAGGATGAGATTGTGGATCGGATGGCTCATTCCTCCTCTCAGTCACAGGAGGATGATGTGGAGGTGACTTCAGAGACCCACACCGTGCCCTGGAGTCACAGTGTTCCTCCTGCTCCTCCTCCGTTCAGCCCCAAAGAAGGCTTTCTGTGGAGTCCTCCCAGTCTTCACTGCCCCTGCCTAGAGGGATGCCTTACTTTTTCCTAAGTGACAAGAAAACCCCACCACCCCCTACAAGATAGTCAAGAGAGTCTTTCTGTTGACAAGTTGTGTAAGAGCAGTCAGCGTTTGGACTGCCCTGAGGAGAAGGTGGAGGAGGAGGTGGTGACGGCAGCAATAAAGAGCAGAGGCCACCTACCTCCCAAAGAACAGCCAGGGCCATGTCTGCTTTGGCATCTGGTGATGTCTCTGGTGCACTGAGTGGGTTAGGCCCAAAAAATTTCAGAGCTAAGCCCTGCTCAGCTGCCTTTACCTCTGCACGCATACCTCCTGTCTGGCAGTTTTTCTCCACGCTGCTGGAAGACAAACGGATTGATTTGTGAAAGCTATGCAAGAGCAAAATAAAAAATGGGCAGAAAAACACAAATGTAGGCAACACAGCTCTATTAAACCCCATGAAGCATAATTACTGCCTCCCAAGGTCAAACAGAGGTGGCAGCTGGCCACTGCTGCATGAGTTCTCTGCTTCTCCCTATCCAGCTTGCAGAAGCCAGGCCTACACAGGCAGTTTGGTGTCTTTCACATCGTCATCATCCCTTTCTGCTTTTCCCGCTCAGACTCCTTCTCCTCCGCTCTGTTGTCAACCATTGATAAGGGAATGCGTGGCCAGGAAACAACTCTACGCACTCTGCAATCCGACTGTGTGCAAGCTTAATTCCGACCTGGCCAAGTTGCTGGTGGTGCAGTTGCTGTCATACCATTTAGTCAAGTCTTCTGCCTTTAGGAAACTAATGGAATGTGCTCAGCCTCACTAGAAGATTCCTAGTTGGCATTATTTGCTCCTTGCGATGCTCACTGTGTGGAAAGTAAAATATTCAAAATATACCGTGGCACTCTCTTCTCTTCATCAATTCAGCACAGTCTTTTCCTGACATTGAGGAATTCCGGGTTCCCCCCTTGATGCGTAATCTGGGTGACATAATAATACATGCTGACGTAGGTAGACAGGGTAAGTCATAGGTTAAAAGGAAGGGTTGGTTTCCATGTCTAAACTGTTGCAATTGCAACAGTATGTTGAAGGGTAGATAAAAAGTTTCTACACATGTAAGTCGGACTATATCATCTATGTGTTACAGTGCCCCTGTGGGTTACTGTACGTGGGTGAAACGACACAGGAAGCCCGCAACAGGCTTAATCAGCATCGTTTCCAGATACGGAAATTGCTATCAGGGGACAAAAGGGAAGGGAATTTGAAAACAGATCTACCGGTACCAGAACACTTTATAAAACATGGACACAATGTCTCCCAACTAAGGTTTCGCATCATAGACAGTGTTCCTCAGCAAAGGAGAGGAGGAAACAGAGAAAAACTCCTCAAATGTCTAGAGTTAAGATGGATTTATGAACTACAGACACTAGAACCAAAGGGTTTAAACAGGGATTTTAGGATAGGCTCTCTCTACTAAGCCAGATTGTACTATGTTAATGTTCTCACTAGTTGTGTAATATACTCTTGATGTATGTTTTTATCTAAGTATGAAGCCCAACCTAACAGGTTGTGATTGTTTTTTATTATTCTTTTAACAGATGAAATACATTGATTGAAGAATTCTGGTGGCATGACCCATAATGTGAGCCCTTTGCTGAATTTCTGCAAAACAGTGTCGGTCCATTTCCAGGGTCTATGGGATTCGTAGGAAGGCTTGGGTTCTTGTAGTATGTAGATGAATGTGGCTATTTGGCCATTTTAGTGTGCTTTGTTGGCCCTATCTGGCGTATGAATGGTTATTTCCACCTACACTGCTGCTAGTGGTTGAATAGGGTTTTGAGATGCAAGATGGTGTGAGGTAGCATATGCACCCTATTTGACCATCGAGGTTGTCTGACTTAGATGGACGGGTGACACTGCTGACTTTTTGTGGGTGGTGTCACTGACCATCGGGGTGAATGGGACCCGTCGGAGAGGAGAGTGCGGTTCCTCTAATTGGGGAGTTGCCGCACCCCTACCTGATGGGTTGAGATATATGGTTAGGAGATTTATCCTTGAAAAGTGAGGAGAGGAGATATATATCCCTATTATACAATGAATGAGTGGAGAAACCCCAACCAATAGTTGCAATATATGGCCCGGATTGGCATAGGTGTAGGTCGGTTTATATTCTTGATGGCGCCGTTAGAAGAGGGGAAACAAATTCAGACACTTATTAATAGATATGATTTTAATAAAAATATTGCTTAGACCCTACCCTGAAATTGAACCTAATACCTGAAGAAATGGACGACCTGGCATAGAAATAGGTTTTGATAATTGCAGAAGCGAGTGGCAAGCAGAGCAAGCACAGGGAGTATAAGGCGAGTTGTCATAGGGATATGATATACAAATGTACCCGGAGGCCTGGAAGGATAATACGGTGGCCGGGAAGAGTAGTACTGCGCAGGCGCATGGATACCATACAGTCGCTGGACGCTTTTACGTCCGGGACACATGCGCAGTAAACCATGAGGGACGCTGGATCTAACGCTTGCATCACACGAATATGGAGGCGATCGGGACCACTGTGGGGGTTGTATGTCCACTGGATTCTTCAACTAATGTAAGTTTTTATGCACAATACTTATATATGTATATGAATTAATGACTTTGCACTGTATATTGTGTCATGTGAGAACATAATTAAGGGGGAGGAGTCTAACTGTATCATGGGATTGGTTCCTAAGGGTTTAAATACTGCACCTGATTCATTGTGTAAATTGCTTGAGAAAGACCACACTGGTCGGAACATCGCTAAGACATTTGGTGAATAAATGCTGAATTGATGAAGAGAAGAGAGTGCCGTGGTATATTTGGAAAATTTTACTTGCTGAGACGGGGTATGTGGACTGTTACCGGACACCGCAGGCACCACCACTATACAATCCTACTGTTGTGCTGCGGCATTTTTCTTTTTTCTTTTGTCTTTTTTCCTTTGCACTGTGTGTAAAGGTTCACGCCACAGTGGACACATGGAGCAGCTCTTACAGGCAGGAACAATAGATCGGAAAACAGTATCTGTGGATCACTGCAGCTGGGTAATGGATTCAGGTGCTCTTGGTTTATGTGACCCACCCAGTCACAGAAAAAGGTTACAAAATATAAAGGATAAACCAGGCACTCAACTAAGGAGTGAATTGATCAATATTATTTATTCCCACAATAGTAAAATACAATATATACCTATAAAATGTACGGTGTTTGTCGCTCTCAGCTTTTCAATTTCAACGGGTCCAGGGAAGCTACTGTTCCAGCATGCCGGTACAAGGTATTAAACCATACGCGTTTCGGGGTTCCACTGAGGAAGGGGTCCTTCAGAGAACCCCGAAACGGGTATGGTTTAATACCTTGTACCGGCATGCTGGAACAGTAGCTTCCCTGGACCCGTTGAAATTGAATAGCTGAGAGCGACGAACACCGGAGGAATCCCTGCAAACAAGGCCACAAACATAGTTTTCGTAAGTGGATATCCAGGTGACGTCGTGCCGACAGCATACTCTTTCAGGTCCGGACGCAGGATAAGAAGACACACGCAAGGTAAAGCAACATAGTTGCTCAACTAGGTGGGACGCCACCGTTGTGCACAAATTGCACTTTGCTATTACCGACTCAAGACTGAGGAGTGTCCATAAGACTTTGTTACAAAGTACGGAATTGCGTTTTTCCTAGACTGGATCAATGACTATAGTATTTTAAGCTGCATCTGCGATCTCAGAATATATGCCCACTAGTGCTGCTATTAGTGTATTGAAGTGATTTTAGAGTGATTTTAGAATTTATGTCTACTATTGCCGCTATTTGTTCAATGTACTGAAGTGATTTTATTGCATTTTATAGGTATATATTGTATTTTACTATTGTGGGAATAAATAATATTGATCAATTCACTCCTTAGTTGAGTGCCTGGTTTATCCTTTATATTCAGGAACAATACATGTCTTAACGGCCCACTGGGTCAATGTTTTTTCCAGCAGTGGCGAGGCAGCACTCTGGCAACAAGGCAAGGTCCTTTTGACCCCCTCACGATTGTGTCGGTTTGGCTGCCACACAAGGCACTTATCTGCCTCCTCCTCCATGGACACATTCCCATCCTCAACAGAAGCAGCGCACAGGGTCGCTCGTACTACCCCTCTTTACTATCACATTACCACATTGTCAGGTCAAGTGTTGTCATTAGAGATGAGCGAATTGAAGTTGATGAAATGGAATTCTAAAATGGCTGCTGCACATGTTGGAAAGAGGAAGTAAGAAGCCAGTGAATGAGGGATCACCCATAAAGCCACGCAGATAGCCAATCAGCAGATAGCCAGCCCCTGTGATGATATAGCCCTTTAACCCCTTATGGACCGAGCTCATTTTCACCTTAAGGACCAGGCAATTTTTTTTGCAAATCTGACCAGTGTCACTTTATGTGTGAATAACTTTAAAACACTTTTACTTATCCAGGCCATTCTGAGAAATCATTTTTATTTATAAAAAAAAAAAATATACAAAATTTACCAAACATTTCGAAAAATTTGCAAATTTCCAGCTTTCAATTTCTCTACTTCTATAATACATAGTAATACCTCCAAAAATAGTTATTACTTTACATTCCCCATATGTCTACTTCATGTTTGAATCATTTTGGGAATGCCATTTTGTTTTTTGGGGATGTTACAAGGCTTAGAAGTTTAGAAGCAAATCTTTAAATTTTTCACAAATTTTCAGTTCAGGTTTGAAGTCACTTTGTGAGGCTTACATAACTGAAACCACCCAAAACCACCATTCAAAACTTATTTTGCAAACTTTGTTAACCCTTTAGGTGTTTCACAAGAGTTAATGGCATATGGAGATACATTTTCAGAATTTAGATTTTTTTTTTGTTGCAAATTTTCCATTTTAATACATTTTTTCCAGTAACAAGCAAGGGTTAATAGCCAAACAAAACTCAATATTTATTGCCCTGATTCTGTAGTTTTTAGAACACCCCATATGGTTGTAAACTACTGTACGGGCACACGGTAGGGCGTAGAGGGAAAGGAGCAGCATGTGGTTTTTGGAAGACAGATATTGCTGGACTGGTTTATTTACACCATGTCCCAATTGAAGCTCCCTTGATGCACCCTTAGAGTTGAAACTCCATAAAAGTGACCCCATTTTGAAAACTACAGGATAAGGTGGCAGTTCGGTTGGGATTTTTTTAGGGTACATATGGTTTTTGGTTGCTCTATATTACATTTTTGTGAGGCAAGGTTACCAAAAAATTCTGAAATTTCATCTCCATTTGCCATAAACTGTTGAGGAACATCTAAAGGGTTAATAAAGTTTGTAAAATCTGTTTTAAATACCTTGAGGGGTGTAGTTTCTTAGATGGGGTCACTTTTATGGAGTTTTTACTCTAGGGGTGCATCAGGGGTTCTTCAAATGGGACATGGCGCCAAAAAAAAAGGCCATCAAAATCTGCCTTCCAGAAACCATATGGTGTTCCGTTCCTTCTGCGCCCTGCCGTTTGGTCATACAGCAGTTTACAACCACATATGGGGTGTTTCCATAAACTACAGAATCAGGGTAATAAATATAAAGTTTTGTTTGGCTGTTACCCTTGCTTTGTTATTGGAAAAAACTGATTAAAATTGAAAATTTGCCAAATAATAGCTGTTTTGGCACCGTTTTTATTTTATTTTTTTGACCGTGTTCATCTGAGGGGTTAGGTCATTGGGTATTTTTATAGAGAAGATTCTTACGGGCGCCGCGATACCTAATATGTCTATTCTTAGGTTTTACACTATATTATTCTTTTTTAAACAAAAAAAAAAAAAAATACATTTCTCCATAATTTTTTGTGGGATGAAATGACGGTTTTATTGCCACTATTTTGGGGGGGTGACAGGACCAGGGGGAAAGTGGTAGAAGGAGTCTACATTTCACCTAGGTTCCTGTCCTATACATTCTAAAAAAGCAGCCAGGGAATTGACAGCAAGGAAAACTAAGTTTTCTCTTTGCAAGGGTTTTGCTAAAAAACCTGATTGGAAGGGCCTGGCTTCTTGGAGCAGGGAGAGTTGGGTGGGTCCCTGTTCCAATTAGCCACTCCAGATATTCAGGGTAACTGTGGCTAATCACCTTGGAACCTGAGTGTGCTATAAAAGGGCAAACAGCTCACTAGCTGATCTCTCTGCTCCTGGGAAGAACCCTGCTGTGTGAGTGAAAAACAACAGTGTGTTTTGTTGATGGAGCTGGGCACAAGGCTCAGTTTCATGTAGTTAGGGACTACTGCCTGTTTAGATGTAGTGGCCAGATGGCCAGGTATTTCATTTGTTTTGAATTGTTTTGTTTAATATTAATTTTTCTGCAAAAGACAATAAACTGGCTGAGGCCAGTTGTACTATACTTGCTTGGACTGGACTGTGTTTTATGTGCCTATAGCGCCCGTCTATCCCAGGAGACGGCGGTCCGTGACCTAATCCCGTTACATATCGTGGAGGCTGCGCTGGCACAAAAATCCAGCAAGTTTTATGTCCTGAGTTAAGTCTGCTGTTCTGGAAAAAAAAAAAACAGTAAAAAACATATGGAGGAAGTGATGAAACAGCTGATCCAGGCTAACATACAGCTCCAAAAGGCGAATGCTAACCAGCAGGAAACCAATCGGTTGTTCATGGAGACTACGCAAGCTGGTTTCAGAGAACAGCAATCACTTAATAAAAGTCTGGTGGAGCAGATAGCGGTGCTGGCTGAAAGGCCCCATGTCCGGGAGGAATCCATCTCTGTGGGGAGGAGAGTGCAAGCTTCCCTTCAAAAAATGGTAGCAGGGGATGATGTGGAGACCTACCTCACCATTTTTTAAAGAGCCGCTGAAAGAGAGAAACTCCCAGCTGAACAGTGGGCAGACACCCTTGCTCCATTTCTGAGTGGGGAGCCACAGAAAGCCTACTATGATTTGAGTGAGCAGGATGCCAGACAGTACCCAAAACTGAAAGCATAAATTCTTGCTCGCTTAGGTGTAACATCTGCTGTCAGAGCCCAGCGAGTGCACAACTGGACTTTCCAATTGGATAAACCAGCAAATTCGCAAATGTATGATCTTTTTCACCTGGCAAAAAAATGGCTACAGCCAGAGGTATCTACAGCCACTCAGGTGGTGGAAATAGTGGTCCTGGACTGGTTTGTTCGTGCTCTACCAGTTCAGATACAGCGCTGTGTGGGACAAGCGGACCCCAGGGATATGGATCAGCTTGTCGCCCTAGTGGAGCGGTATCTGAACAACGAGGAGTCTCTCCAAGACCTCTCTCCTACTTGGCCGGCCCCAGGGAGCCAGAAGTCTACTGATCGCGGTAAGACTGTTCCTAATCTAAAGGGGGCGAGGGAGGGCCGTAAAGTAGGAACTGAAACTGACCTATTAGCCAGACCTCTTAAACCAATTAGCCCTAGACAGCCTTGGGCGGTCAAAAACATTGTTTGCTGGCGAAGTAAAGGACTTGGCCACGTGGCTGACAACTGTCCTTTGGCTGATGAGCCTATGGAGTGTGACAGTGGGCGGAGGGAGGTCATTGTATGCGGGACCTGCCTACTCTGCCTTGCCGACCGCAGATATGGAGCGACAAACTTGCAGCTTGGTGATTGAAGGACACTCAGTTCAAGCTCTATTGGACTCTGGTAGTCTAGTGACTCTTGTGCATGGCAGCCTGGTGGACACTAGGAAGCTGCAAAAGAGACAGATGGGGGTCATCTGCATACATGGGGATACAAAAGAGTACCCCACTGCTATAGTCTCTTTTGAAACCCTGTGCGGGAAAGTAACCCATGAAGTGGGGGTTGTAAACAGTCTGTTGCATACTGTCATTGTGGGGTGTGATTTTCCTCTATTTTGGCAAATGTGGAATATGCTTGATAAGTGTTTAAGTGGGTCTGCTATAGATCCCATTCCCCTGGATGAACCTGAAAATGTGCAAACAGTACGGGTGACCCAGAGTGAAACCGAGAATTTTCCCTTAGCAGTGCTTGCAGGTGATACTGATGATGTCCCGGAAATTGGTCTCCCTGACTTGCCAGTCTCCAATGATAACTTTGGGACAGCTAAACTCAGGGACCCTACATTAACCCACGCATGGCAAAGTGTGAAAGTAGTCAATGGGGTGCCTCAAGAAACTGGGGTAGAGAAAATATTTCCCCATTTTTCTATAGACTCTGAACTCTTATATAAAATTGATGAGCAAAATGGACAAGTTGTGGAGCAACTTGTGGTCCTAAAATCGCATCGCCAAAAGGTGATGGATCTAGCCAATTCACATGTGCTAGGAGAGCACTTGGCTTATGAAAAAACCAAAGACCGGATTTTGCAGAGGTTTTATTGGCCCGGGGTACATAAAGAGATAAAAGGATACTGTGATTCATGCCTAGAGTGTCAATTACACAACCCAGTAGCGACCTTTAGGAGTCCATTAGTGCCACTCCAGATTATTGAAACTCCCTTTGAGAGGATTGCAATGGATTTGGTGGGACCTCTTGTTAAGTCTGCCAGAGGTCACCAATACATTTTGGTTGTCCTTGATTATGCTACCCGCTATCCTGAAGCAATATCTCTAAGGAAAACCTCTGCAAAAGTGATAGCCAAGGAGTTGTTCCAGATGTTTACTAGAGTGGGCATACCTAAAGAAGTACTCACTGACCAGGGGACGCCCTTTATGTCAAAGGTTACAAAAGAGTTGTGTAAACTGTTGAAAATAACTCACTTGCGTACCTCAGTTTATCACCCCAAAACGGATGGACTAGTCAAAAGAGTCAACAAAACCTTAAAAGGGATGCTCAGAAAAGTGGTGGCACAGGATGGGAAAGAATGGGATTGTCTTTTACCATATCTTATGTTTTCTGTACGGGAGGTGCCTCAAGCATCTACCGGATTTTCTCCCTTCGAGCTAGTGTATAGTCGGCACCCTCAGGGTCTTTTGGATATTGCCAAAGAGACCTGGGAGAGTGAGGCTACACCCTACAAAAGTGTGATTGAACACTTGTCCCAAATGCAGGAAAGGATTGAAAAGTAATGCCCGTTGTAAAAGAACACTTGCTGCAGGTCCAGAAGTCAGTCCTGGGTTTACAACAGGTCGGCTAAAGAAAGAAACTTCAACCCTGGGGATAGGGTATTAATCCTTGTCCCCACAGTAGAAAGTAAATTTTTGGCCAAATGGCAAGGACCTTATGAAATAGTTGAGAAGGTCGGAGAGGTGAATTACCGGGTTCACCAACCTGGTAGACGTAAGCCCTACTAAATTTATCATGTGAACCTAATCAATCCCTGGAAAGATCGAGAGGTGTTAGCAGCTTACAGCAGTGGAAAAAAGGGATGTAGCGTTGAGATACCAGAGGTAAAAATTGCAGACACTTTGTCGGGATCTCAAACCCAAGAGGCAAAGGAGTTTGCACAGAAAAATAAAGATGTCTTTTTTGAGCTACCTGGTCGAACAGATATAACTAAACATGATATTGTAACCGAACCAGGGGTCAGAGTCAACCAAAAGCCTTATAGAATACCTGAGGCTAGACGTAAAGCTGTCTCCCAAAAGGTCCAAACATTGCTTCAGTTAGGGGTTATAGAGGAGTCCCATAGTGACTGGTCTAGTCGTATAGTCTTGGTTCCCAAACCTGATGGCATCATACGTTTCTGTAATAACTTCAGAAAACTGAACACTGTCTCAAAGTTTGATGCTTACCCAATGCCTCGAGTGGATGAGCTGATTGATAGGCTTGGAAATGCTAGGTTCTTTACTACATTAGATCTTACAAAAGGTTACTGGCAAGTACCGTTGACTGAGGGGGCCAAAGAAAAAACTGCTTTTAGTGTCCCTGAAGGCCATTTTCAGTATGTAGTCCTTCTCTTTGGTTTGCATGGGGCCCCAGCCACATTCCAGAGGATGATGGACTACATTTTAAGACCACACCGTAGATACGCAGCTGCCTATTTAGACAATGTGATAATCCATAGCACGGATTGGGAAAGTCATCTACCCAGGGTAGAAGCCGTCCTGAATTCAATTAGGGAAGCAGGTTTGACAGCGAATCCCAAAAAATGTGCCATTGGGCAAGAAGAGACAAAGTACTTGGGGTACACGATTGGGCGAGGAGTTATACAACCTCAAATAAACAAAGTGGAAGCCATCCAGAGCTGGCCAAGGCCTTTGAACAAAAAACAAGTCAGAGCATTCCTAGGTTTAACTGGTTATTATAGGCGTTTTAGTGAACATTTTGCCAGGATTGCGAGCCCTTTAACAGACCTTACAAAAGGGAAGGATTCAACCATGGTCAAATGGACCACAGAGATGGAACAAGCCTTTCAGGCTCTATGTTAGTGTTAGTCACACCAGATTTTAAAAATGAGTTCATTGTGCAAACAGATGCCTCCGATGTTGGTATAGGGGCTGTGTTGTCTCAAGTAAGGGCTGGGGAAGAGCATCCAGTAGTGTACCTGAGTAAAAAGTTAAATGAACATGAAAATAAATACTCCATTGTAGAAAAGGAGTGTTTGGCAATTAAGTGGGCCATAGAAGCTCTCAGGTATAATTTGGTAGGGAGAACATTCAAACTGGTAACTGACCATGCCCCCCTTAAATGGATGTGCCAAAACCATGAGATAAACAGGTGAGTGACCCGATGGTTCTTGTCTCCAAGATTATAGTTTTACAGTTGAACATAGGCCCGGGCGTCAGCTTGGTAACGCTGATGCCCTGTCCAGGATGTTGTCACGGCTGAGGATGGGGAAAATCCTCAGCCGTGCGATGCCAGAAGATGTTATGCGCTGCTTGGCCAGGACGACGGTATTAGGGAGCAGGTCACCTCCTATCGCGTCCCTAAACTGACCCTGACTCCTAATCATATGAGTCAACCCTGAAGGTGGGAGGACTCATACACTGGATGCCTTGGGGTCCCTGCTAGCCCTCAAGATTGCCCTGGACCAAGGAGCAGGGTAAGACGACCTGTTCTTCCTAGGCACGGAGGAACAGGAGTCTCACTAGCCAAGCTGCAAAGGGAAGAAGACATAAACGGCCTATGGATATGGCAGGAGGATGAAAAGCACTTCCACACCTACCTGCCACAGACACACAGACTGGATCCCGTGCAATATAAGCAAGTGTCCACACCCAAACACCAATGGACACAGCACACACACAAACACACAGGAACCCAGATCCATAGGTGCATAACATAACAACACACACCTAACAGAGAGGTTGCTAGGTGTAACCGCATGCCATTGCAGCAAGCTGCTATACTGCGACAATACAACACTTGTTGCCCGCGGCAACCACAAGTGAGGCAGCACACTAGCCGCCCTTACCTGTGGTTGAACAACCAAACCAAAACCGCAGGCAACCGCATGCGGATCAGGAGTCACGACCATGACCATGGCTGTGACAGATGTACTGTTTAAGGGCAAACAGAGTGTTCCTACCCCAAGGTTGAAACAGGGGGAGAGGATATGTGACAGGACCAGGGGAAAGTGGTAGGAGTCTACATTTCACCTAGGTTCCTGTCCTATACGGAATTGACAGCAAAGAAAACTAAGTTTTCTCTTTGCAAGAATTTTGTTAAAAAACCTGGTTAGAAGAGCCTGGCTGCTTGGAGCAGGGAGAGTTGGATGGGACCTTGCTCCAATTAGCCACTCAAGGTATTCAGGGTAACTGTGGCTAATCACCTTGGAACCTGCGTGTGCTATAAAAGGGCAAACAGCTCACTAGCTGAGGAGGAGGACGCAGATGACAAGAGGAAAGTGGAGTCTTCACTAGGGCTCTCAGATTATGAGGCAAGCAGGGCGTATGCCTCCTCGGCCGAGAACGTCCGACGGGCCATAGGGGAGTGTGTGTTTGTGCGTGTGTGTGTGTGGAAAACTTTATTCAGTGTGCGTGGGGGATGGGTGTTTGCGTACTTTGCCCTATACCTAACAGAAAAAATAAAAATAAAATATTAAATTCCCCAAAAGTGTAAAAAATAAAACTAAAAAAAGATTCAAACGCGCTGATCAGCGGTGGGTTGGGCGATGTGGTAACAGTGGCCAGACGCTAAGAGTGTCGGCCACAGTCAACCCATTAAAAAAAAAAAAAAAAACTTGCGCCTTGCGTGTATGAGTGGGGAGAAGAGCTCCGGCAATTCAAATTTGCCGCTCCGCCCGCCTACCTGGCCAGCCAATCAGAAGCGATCCGCCACCTCTCAGGATCGCAGGACGGTGCTTGGTGGTGTATTATCACACCACCAATCACCGTCCTATTCTGGGTTGTCGGGTCACCAGAGACCCGAATAACCCCAAAACGCAGCAAACCACAGGTATGAATTGACCTGCGGTTTACTGCAATCACAGACATGGGGGGGCATAGGACCCCCCCGGGCATTGTACCAAGGTGCCTGCTCAATGGTTTGAGCAGGCACCTTGTTCCGATCACTGCCCGCCGCACGGCGGTGATCGGAACTACACAGGGCGTACCTGTATGCCCTGTGTCCTTAAGTACCGTAATGGATTAAAAAGTCTCCTCCTGCCCTGTCTCCACCATTTTGCTGTGAACTTTGTCAGAATGTTTATACTGTTCTGATAAACAGTTTTCTATTTATGAAAACAAGCAAGGATCTGTAAGGGGATGTGTCATGTGTTATCTGCGCTGAGTTGAAGACAAGAGAGAAACAATTGTATACAATATATATATATATATATATTGTAAGTGGTTACACTCTCAGGTAGGGGCGGCGATGACAGATTCTCTTGCAGACCACAGGGTTAAAGTCCAAATGTTGCTTTATTTATCACACTCCGGCAATACAGGCACCCCAGTTATAATTCACTGGGTAAGGCCGAATGCACATGGCCATGTTTCACCACCACAGGCTGGATTCCTGATGAGAGCAGGAGTGCACGGCGTCATTGGTTGCTATGACGCCGTGCGCTCCCTGCTGCCGCCACAGTACACTAATGCACTGGTATAGATCAGGTCGTGTGCATTCGGCCTAAGGTGAAGGTCCAACACCACAAAACATAAACCAAACTAAAGTAAACACCTGCCCCTCTGGGCTCTGGCTAATACAGTGAGGTTCCTAACTCACCTATTGAACACCGTTCCCACAGAGAATTTGGCTTTTCTAGTCAGCAGGGCAGCCAGCTTCCCAGACTTTCTCCAGGCATCACTCTCCCCAGACTGACAGCCTGGACTGTGCTTTATTTCCCCTTGATGATCTCAGCTGGGATCCCTCAACCTAGGGGAAGACCTGTGCCGGAATGGGGTGGACTGGGGAGGTCCCTCTACCAATCCTACCTTCTACCAGTCCAATAAAATCCAGCCCACAAACTTAACAAAACTGTCCCAGCAACACATTGCTGAGACCATTTTAACCTTCTGGATTTTACTTACCTCACCCAGTTGAGGAAGCTGGGTGGGATATACACCCCTTCCAGGACTTACCATACACTTTTCTGTTCACCTTACCACATATTCCCCCCCCCCCCCTTCTTCTCCAGACCAAAGGTCTGGATATTTTTAGCCAACAAGCAGTGTATCCTGGACAAAGCATCTGCGTTCCCCTGTAATTTCCCCGGCCTATGTTCAACCTTGAAATTCAAATTTTGCAGGGAGAGAAACCACCTGGTCACTCTTGCGTTTTTCTCCCCGTTTTGTTTCATCCAAGTTAAAAGAGCGTGATCTGTTACCAACAGAAATTTCCTACCCAGCAGGTAATATTTAAGTGACTCCAGAGCCCATTTAATGGCTAGACACTCTCGTTCCACTATGGCATAATTTTTCTCTGCTGGGGTCAAAGAGCGGACTTTAGACTTTGAAAGGTATTTTCTGCCTCTGGGGTCCACTACACCATTACTGACTTGGGGCCCTTCGTTAAGTCAGTCAATGGTGCTGCCATGGAGGCAAAATTTGTTATGAACCGGCGGTAGTACCCTGTCATGCCAAGGAAGGCCCTGACTTGTTTCTTTGTTAAGGGCCTAGGCCAGTCTTGTATCGCCTCTACTTTATTGATCTGGGGTCTAACCAGCCTTTATTAATAATGTAGCTCAGATATTTTGCTTCCACTAGACCCACTGCACACTTCTCAGGGTTTATGGTTAGGCCAGCATCACTAATGGAGTCTATAACAGCCTGTACCTTCCAGAGGTGACTTCTCCAATCAGATGAAAAAATTACCACATCATCAAGGTAAGCGGCAGCATAGTCACGATGTGGCTTCAAGATCAGGTCTATCAACCTCTGAAATGTAGCAGGGGCTCCATGTAACCCGAACGGCATCACTGTGTACTGGAGCAGCCCCTCTGGAGTGGAGAATGCCGTCTTTTCTTTTGCATTATGTGATAATGGTATCTGCCAATACCCTTTTGTAAAGTCAAGGGTCGTGATGTACCTTGCTTTTCCAAGCCTCTCAATTAGTTCATCTACTCTGGGCATGGGGTACACATCGAATTTTGATACCTCATTTAGCTTCCGGAAATCATTACAAAATCTCCAAGTCCCATTAGGCTTCGGGATTAAGACAATAGGGCTTGACCACTCACTGGTAGATTCCTCAATGACCCCTAACTCAAGCACCCGCCTAACCTCAGAGGATACCGCTTTTCTGCGTGCTTCTGGTATCCTGTAGGGCTTTAGATTCACCTTACTGTGGGGCTCAGTTCTCACAGAATGTTCTATCAGGTGGGTACGGCCTGGTAGGTCAGAAAACCTTCCTCTATTTTTCTGTAGAAACTCCTTTACTTCTTGTTTCTGGGGTACTGACAATGCCTCACTATTTTTTACCAGAGGAATTGGTGGTGACACCTCCTTACTCATGGTCTGTGCAGCCACCAATGACTCCCAATCTTTCCATGGCTTGATCAGATTTACGTGGTAAATCTGGAACGGTCTTCTCTTTCCTGGTTGGTGCTCCTTATAGTGCACCTCACCCACTTTTTCCACAACCTCGTAGGGACCCTGCCACTTTGCCAGAAACGTACCTTCTGCACTAGAATCAGGACCCTGTCCCTGGGATTAAAGTCCCTTACCTTGGCAGACATGTTATAAATTCTGCTTTGAGCCTCCTGGGCTCTTTGCAGATGTTCTTTAACAATGGGCATCACTGTCGCTATCCTGTCTTGCATGTCAGCCATATGTTCCATGACGCTCTTATAGGGTGTAGCCTCAGCCTCCCAGGTTTCTTTAGCTACATCGAGTAAACCCCTCGGGTGACGGCTATATAGTAACTCAAATGGTGAGAACCCTGTAGAAGCCTGAGGCACCTTCCTAACAGAGAACATAAGGTATGGCAGGAGGCAGTCCCAGATCCGACCATCCTTTTCAACCACTTTTTTTAACATCTGTTTCAGCATCTTTTTAAACCTCTCAACCAACCCATCTGTCTGCGGGTGGTACACCGAGGTACGTATCTGGGTGATTTTGAACCACTTGCACAACTTTTTCATGACCCTCAACATAAAGGGGGTACCCTGGTCCGTGAGAACTTCTTTAGGGATCCCCGTGCAGGAGAACATGAAAAATAATTCCCAGGCAATATTTTTGGACGCTATGTTTCGCAAGGGTACCTCTTCCGGGTATCGTGTGGCATAGTCCAACACAACCAAGATATACTGGTGCCCTCTAGCTAACTTAACAATGGGACCCACCAAGTCCTTGGCAATTCTTTCAAAAGGTACCTCAATGATGGTAAGAGGCACCAAGGGACTCCGGAAATGTGAGGTCGGGGCACTTATCTGGCAGGTTGGGCAGGACTCGCAGTATATTTCCACTTCCTTGTATACTCCAGGCCAGAAAAATCTTTGTAGTAACCTCTCCTATGTTTTGCTAACACCCAAATTACCCCCAAGTACGTGGTTATGTGCGAGATCTAGTACCATTCGTCTATAGGGTTTTGGCACCAGAATCGGCTCCACAATTTCATTGTTGCATTTCTTAACTCAATGCAGCAGGTTTCCATTCATGGCAAAAAGCGGAAATTTCTGGTACCTGTGGTACACCATCTATCACAGTAACATTTCCGTGAGTACTCATGAGAGTGGGGTCTCTCAATTGCTCTGTACCAAAGTTACCCCGAGACACCCCTAAGTCCAACACATTTTCCCCAGTTGGGGAAGCTTCATCTTCACCAGCTAACACCTGCAATGGAAAAGTTTCATAATCAGGTACGTCACATAACCCCACATTTTCATCAGACATTTCAGTTACCATGACATCTTCATTTTGCAACTTATTGGCACCATTGTTTTCAATGGTCTCTTCCTTCAAACCATTGGATTCAATGGACCCCTCATAGCAATGATTATTTAAAGGAGATGGCACAGAGTCTGCAGGAATATTTCTCTTCTCCCACAACTTCCAAAACAAGGGGAAGTCCCAGCCCAATATCATATCATGCATAAGTCTTTTTACGACCCTGACTTTATAGGCTACAGTCCCAGCCAGAGTCTCCAGCTTAACGCAAGCCACCGGGTATGATTTTGCATCGCCATGGATGCACAGCACACTTTTTTGTCTGGCACATAATTCCCAGCCACGAAGCTGGCATGCACTAAGGTGAGTAGACTACCGGAGTCCAACAAAGCCCTGACAGAGCAGTCATTTATCACCAGGGTACACATCTGCGGCTCAGTCTTTAGTCCTGGGGAGGCTGCACACACTGGGACCGCATAGAGCTACTGTCTCCGGCTCCCGACACACTCCATGGGCTCTGTAGTCAGAGGGCAATAGGCAGCAATGTGTCCCCACTCACGGCACCTCGAGCACTGGGTCGCCCCAGGTCTTCTAGGTGAGAAGACCTCTCCGGGTCCGGACTGCCCGGGAGACTCAGCCTTATGCCCACGCCCAACCTCTAGAGCCTTATTCCCTCTTGCACCCTTCCACACACCCCCAACAGCCGGAACTCTCTTACCCACAGATGACACGGGTTGGCACTCCGGGGAGGTGTTGGTGTGGTAGGGACATCACGGAGGTAGTCCTCAGTCGCCAGGAACCTTTCCACCGTATTCACAAGCTGATCCGCAGTTTTGGAGTCTCCATGTCCGACCCACCGTTGTAGCTCCGCCGGGAGGGCTCTGAAGTAGTGATCCACCACTACTTTCTCCACGAACTGGTCCGGTGTAGAAGACTCAGGTTCCAGCCACTTCCGTACAAGATGGAGGAGGTCAAACATCTGAGATCGGGCAGGCTTGTCCATGGTGTAGCTCCACGTGTGGACCCTCCGGGCACGAACCGCCTGTGTAACGCCCAAACGAGCCAGGATCTACATTTTAATTTGACATAGTCCTGGACATCCTGCTCCCTGAGGTCATAGTAGGACTTTTGTGGTTCGCCGGACAAAAAAGGGCACAAGGACCTCTGCACACTGCAGCCTTTCTCTTTCCGCCACCCTCTCAAATACGGTCAGGTAGGCCTCGATATCATCAAGTGTCAGTTTTTGCAGGGCCCGCTGCACAACCCTCCTCACATTCACAGTCTCTGGGGGGGCTTACCCCCACTTGTGGGGCTGGAGTTACAGCAGTCTCTCTTATTGCAGCAATATGCTCCATCAACAAACTATTAGTTTCCTGCTGCTGTGCCATGGACTGTTGGTGCTGCGCATTAGCCTGTTGTTGGACACGTAAGGCTTCTTCGTGTCTCTTTTTATCCTCTGCATGCAACCTTTGCTGTTGCTTTATGGCCTGTTGTTGACTTAGGTTAGCCTGAACCAGCTGCTTCATCATTTCCTCCATGGGACTTGATGTACTTTGCATTGTATTTGCAGCTTTTACCCAGGGCATTAAATCATCAACTGTCATACTGTTGCCCTTAGCAACCTGCTATTGCCTTTTTCAGCAGGGACGCTTGCCCGCATCCTCCACCAATTGTAAATGGTTACACTATCGGGTAGGGCGGCGATGACAGATTCTCTTGCAGACCACAGGGTTAAAGTCCAAATGTTGCTTTATTTATCACACTCCGTCAATACAGGCACCCCAGTTATAATTCACTGGGTAAGGTGAAAGTCCAACACCAGAAAACATAAACCAAACTACAATAAACACCTGCCCATCTGGGCTCTGGCTAATACAGTGAAGTTCCTAACTTACCTAGTGAACACCGTTCACACAGAGAATTCGGATTTTCTAGCCAGCAGGGCAGCCAGCTTCCCAGACCTTCTCCAGGCATCACTCTCCCCAGACTGACAGCCTGGACTCTGCTTTATTTCCCCTTGATGATCTCAGCTGGGATCCCTCAGGCTAGGGGAAAACCTGTCCCGGAATGGGGTGGACTGGGGAGGTCCCTCTACCAATCCTACCTTCTCCCAGTCCAATAAAATCCAGCCCATAAACTTAACAAAACTGTCTCAGCAACCTACACATGGCTAAGACCATTTTAACCTTCTGGATTTTACTTACCTCACCCAGTTGAGGAAGCTGGGTGGGATATACACTCCTTCCAGGACTTTACCATACACTTTTCTGTTCACCTTACCACAATATATTTATAAACAATTCAGTGCAAAAAATAAAATATAAAATTGGTGATAAACAAAGTAGAATGATCAATTAGGTTTAATCAATTAGAAAAATAGGTAACTTGTAATATAAAAATACAACCAATATAAGTAATTTCTAAATTAAATGGGTATCTTTTCAATAACATACAGAATAAGGAAACAAAAAACTCAACATTGACACGTGACTTCTCCCAGCAAACAGATGTTGATAACTCAAAAGTTTAACAGCACATGGCAGAATTGTCTCCTCATGCACAAGTTTGGCTATAATCTAATAATATATTTAAAGTAAAGTTAAACTAATGTAACATCCCAGAGGTATGTTACTACACTCTTTTACTCTGCTACAGCCTGTTTAGTGTATTTGTACTGTCATCTTGTGTAATTTAATATCACATATTCAATAATTTGCATTTTCTAAGGCTGTTACATGTGTTTGCTGTAATTTCCATGTACACCAACAGGTGGCAGCAATGTATCAGCAGGACCTTAGACAGTTGAGTATATCTAGACTGGAATAGTTCATTCCAGTTTAGCTCCCCCTCTATGAGCAGAAGTGGGCTGGCCCATGTCCTGTCTCATGGGGAGGAAAGGAAGTTATAGTTAGTGTGCCAGCTACCCCTGCTTGGGGAAGGCTGTGCAAGTAGGAGTTCCCAGTTTTGGGGATCCCAACCCAGGATCGTGCCTCGGCTGAGGCCAAAGATCACCATTCCCAGTCTGAGCCCTTCAGACTCAGCTGGTTGACAAGCAAACAGCCACCTCCAGCCCTCCAGGAAGAGCCATTCCATGTGAGCTAACTGTGGGTAACTATCCAGAGACCAGGAAAAGCCAAATTCCTCCTTAGCTAGTCAGTCCCATACCAAGCAGAAGATAGACAGAGCAGAAGACAGATTCCTGCCACATATAACAGAGCCATAAGCAGACGACTAATCCTGCAAGAATGCTCCAGGCACATGATAGATGCAGAAGAGATATTGATCCCTGCCATACATTGCCAAATACCTGCTAGGACCTAAAAGACAAATGCTGTATCTCATATGGATTGATGCTGCCTTCAGTAAAGACAAGTTGAACTTTATTACAAGTCTGGATCTCATTCATTGCTACCAAGTTCCTCAATTACTCCTACTAGCAACACTCAATTTATTGCAAGTGAGTCAGGATCTAGGAGTCCAGCTGTACTAAGGTAGGAGACACTGTTGACACTATACCTACTACACAGAGACATTACCCCCCTCTGGCATTCCTCACCTGGTACGTGAGTTGCAACACCTTAAAGGACCCTGAGACTGTAACCTGCGCACACTGCAATTGGCGTCACAAACAAAAACTTTTAACTATCATTCACACCTGACCCAGTCAGTGCTTATTATTGCGCCAGTGTGCATTAGTCCAATCCGGCTTACTGCACTTCCATCACTTTCATGTAAAATATATATATATATATATATATATATATATATGTTGGTAAGGCTGATTAGTCAGTCTGCATTTGTGGGATGGGCGGAGGCTCTTCATATACGAGCCGCATCCTCACTCACAGGCGTGTGTTCTCAGGTGCACAGCTGCCGCTGGGTGTCATTAGCAAACTAGCTTCTCTGGTGGTAGGAGTCTTTCTTTGCAGCAGGTGCAGCACGCCAGACCTGCAGGGTATTAGCGATAATAAGGTCACGGTATGGGCAATCGAGGGTTACTCACTTTTCTGAGGAGAACCCTGGGCAGGCATGCGACAGTGAAGGAGAGGTAGACACTAGTTCCTCTGGGGCACACTTGGTAAATAGGGACCAGGCCTGATGGTGTGTGAGGTGCCCTGGATGTTGCAGGTATTTTGAATGCCTTAGGTAAGGTCCCTTTAAGAATCGTGACGCCAGTGCCTGTAACGGTGGCACACTGATTTGCAGGAGGATTAATGGAGTACACAGTTGGTAAACCAAACGTTGCTTTACTTTAGACAACAGTCCAACTTTATACAATCAGTTGCAGTGGTGTATAATGCAGTCCTTTAGGCCCCTTTCACACGGACGAGTTATCCGTGCGGGTGCGATGCGTGCAGTGAACGTATTGCACCCACACTGAATCCTGACCCATTCATTTCTATGGGGCTGTGCACATGACCGGTGATTTTCACGCATCACTTATGTGTTGAGTGAAAATCGCAGCATGCTCTATATTGTCCGATTTTCACGCGACGCAGGCCCTATAGAAGTGAATGGGAAGCGTGAAAATTGCATAGCATCCACAAGCAAGTACGGATGCGGTGCGATTTTCACGCACGGTTGCTAGGAGACGATCGGGATGGAGACCCGATCATTATTATTTTCCCTTATAACATGGTTATAAGGGGAAATAATAGCATTCTGAATACAGAATGCATAGTAAAACAGCGCTAGAGGGGTTAAAAATAAATAAAAAATAATTTAACTCACCTTAGTCCACTTGATCGCGAAGCCCGGCATCTCCTTGTGTCTCCTCTGCTCTGCTAAACAGGACCTGGGGTGAGCACTAAATACAGGTAAAGGACCTTTGATGACGTCACTCCGGTCATCACATGGTCTTTTACCATGGTGAATCACCATGGTAAAAGATCATATGACGTACTATGTGATGACCGGAGTGACGTCATCAAAGGTCCTTAACCTCTATTTAATGCTCACCCCAGGTCCTGTTCAGCAGAGGAGACACAAGGAGATGCCGGCTTCGCGATCAAGTGGACTAAGGTGAGTTAAATGTTTTTTTATTTTTATTTAACCCCTCCAGCACTGTTTTACTATGCATTCTGTATTCAGAATGCTATTAGTTTCCCTTATAACCATGTTATAATGGAAAATAATACAATCTTCAGAACATCAATCCCAAGCCCGAACTTCTGTGAAGAAGTTCGGGTTTGGGTACCAAACATGCGTGATTTTTCTCACGCGAGTGCAATGCATGACAATGTTTTGCACTCGCGCGGAAAAATCGTGCATTTTCCCGCAACGCACCCGCCTCTTATCCGGGCAAAAAAGACTGACGGGCCGTATGAAAGAGGCCTTACAGTACATATGCACAGCAGGTTAACTTGATAGCACAGCAGGTTTCAATCTTGCAAGATACTTGGAGGGTATACAGTTAATGCTTTGCAGTACAATGCTGCTCTATCCCCACAGCTATTCTAGCTGGCTGGATCCCAAGGCCCGGATGCCTAATTGCTGGCTTGAATCCTTGGTATATAAAATCCTTCCTCCAGTATTGGCACTTGCTTTAGGTTACAGTACCTTTGTTTCCTAGCTGGCTTCTCTGCTGGATTGGAAAGGTGGCTGCAGGTTTCTCCCAGGAGGTACTCTCCTACTACTGGTGTGTCTCATCTGTGTTTGTTGGCTGGATTACTGGTCTCCAGGCAGGCTGTACTCCTTCTAGCCTCCTGGTGCAACTAGGAACCAGGACTATCTAGCTGCATGTCAGGAAGAGGCCCTCAGCATTTCTCGGGCTGGTGCCTTCTCACTTCTGTCCCCACAGACTCCTGACTATGACCTAACCCATCCCTGTCTGGGCTTGGACATTTATACTAGGGGCTCCATATCTCCCTCTAGTGTCTGGAATGTCTAATTACACCCAACTAGGCCTGCTTGAGCATTAACAGGGGAAACATACCAATGCAAAAACACACAGGAAATACATTACAATGCATGGATAAATACAATATCACTGTCCCTTGTGAGCAGAAGTAACACGTTACCCAATTGACCCTTGTGTAGTGCCCACTCCTACCTATTGGGACACTACACATGGAGCTTGTTATTTTGCTCTCTGCTACCGTAGCATGCGCGCGCCATACTATGTAAGTAGGTTGGGCCGGGGCCGTCTCTCCTGGCCGGTCGGAACCGACTGCTAGCGAACGGGAGGCTTTGCCTCAGAATCTGCTACCTCAGTTTTGTTCATTGGGGCTAAATATTTCTATTTCTTTTCAACTTTGTTTGTTGGTAATAGGAGTTGGTTCCTATAAATCTTACATGTTTTACTTTGCTTTGTTCATCCCGTATGAGAAGTTACTTCAGCCGGTTGCTGTAAAGGAAGAGTTACCCGGGCTGCACGTGACGTCATGTTTGGAGATCGGACGCGGCTGTTATTGTTTAGGCCTCTTGCTGTAGCCGTTCCTTGCCATGTGTCTCCCCCTCCCCCGCTACTACCATATTTAGTCTTCATGTATTTCACTGCTCCATGTACTTAAAAACCCTGCCACACTTTTATGCTCTGCTGTTATCCTGAGCGGCATGTACACTTTCGGCTTTTATTTTATGTCTTATGCCTACTATTGCACCATGCTTTATACACCTTACACCCTCAGATGCATCGGCAAGTCTTTACTGTCACAGCACTTTCCTACTCTGCTCATTCCCAGACCAGCCTTTCCATTTGGCTGTTACGCTATGTTTTACTCCCTGCGCCCCTGAGCTGTGTCCACATGTCTGCTATTTTCATCATTCTTCACCTGTTAATCACATTCACCTGTTGGCTGTTACATCTCATTCCGTACCCAGCCAACAGCAGGATCCGTATTACACGCCTGTTATTACATGTTGTAAACTCGGCTTACAGCCATAGCTGCTACTGTTACTCCATTTTTATTCTCTGGACGCACCACACTGGTGTTCACACCTTGCTCCACTCACAACCAGAGCTGCTTTCATGCATCGACTGGTATACCATGTTTGCTCTGCTCACTGTGAGCTGTGTTTACACGTCCGCTGTCACAACATGTTCATACTAGGCTTGTTTCAGAGCTGCATTCACGTTCACTGTTACATCATGTTTATGCTCCACTCACATTTAGAGCTGCTATTCTACCAATTTCATTCTCGGCCACACCCAGAGGTGCATTCACACTACTGTGTCAAATAATTTTTTGCACACCACCCACGACCAGAGTTGCATTCATACATCTATCGGTATATCATGTTTGCTCTACTCGCACCCAGAGCCGCGTTCACACGTCCTATGCTACAATAGGTTCTTTCCAGGCCCATTTCAAGAACTGCATTCACATCGCTGTTACATCTATGTTATGCTCCGTTCACAACCAGAGCTGCTGTTATACCAAATTTCATGCTCTGCTTATACCCAGAGTTGTGTTCACACTTCTACTGCTACACCAGGTCGCATACCCCACTCACCAAAGCAGCTTTCCATGTCTGCTGTCACATCAAGTTAAATATTCTGTTCACATCCAAAGCTGCGTCCACATGTCTGCTTTTGCATCTTGTCCAATACTCCATTCACTGCTAGAGCTGCGTTCACGTGTCTGCTTTCGCATCACGTCAATACTCTGCTTACGTTCAGATTGCATTTTCACGTCTGCATTATACCATGCTTTTCATGCGCTACCCATACTCAGAGCTGTGCTCATACCTTGTTTTTTAGGTACCACTCACATCCAAAGCTGCATTTACCCATTTGTTGTTACATCATGTGTTGTACTCTGCTCCTACTCAAAGCTGCATTCTCCTGTTCATTGCTACATCATGGTTTTACTCAATAATCTCACCGGGGCAGTCTGCACCCACCGCTCTGGTACCTCTCTCCCGACAAATATAACTGCGTAATTTTCAGGCTTACGTTCCTTTCCTCGGTGGTCTGTTACATTCCATAGGCCTACTTTTCTGTTTAATACTGGTTCATATTCACTCAGATTGGTCTCCTTTCACTTCTGGTTCGTATTCACTCAGATTGGTCTCCTGCCCCAGTTCACCAAACAGCTCCTCAGCCGAGGCCAGTGGGCCAGTAAGAGTAAGTTTCATGTTTGCCCAAGCTGTTCATTTGTTTGCCATGATAAGGGACTTCTCTTAGCGAACTTGCAATGCCTCAGGCTCTTGTTTTCATCTGTTTCAATTTCATGTTTACATTTTATGGTTCGCGGTGGTCAGTGTTTTATGTATGCATGTGCTTCGGATTACTAATGTCTATATTTTCAATGCCTGTTGGCAGTTATGTTCCTTAGGTCACCTTCTAGCCAATCCAATCATTCAAGTCGCTGCATATCCCATCAGGTCCGGCTTACGTTTTAATTACTTATCGTCACCGCAACGTCATCCCTCTGGCTTTGGGGGCCATATGACTGATCCGGCCTCATGGCTCCGGGGGGCCCATGACCGTTTTTCATGTTTTGTTTGTTAGGGGTACAACATGGTTGTAGGCTGGTTTGTGTCCCAGGTTTGCTGTTGGAGGGGGTCATGGTTATGCGAGTCCCCAAGGCATTCTGGTGCCGCATGGCTCCTGCCATAAGAGACTCGCACGCATGGCTCCTGCCATAAGAGACTCGCACGCATGGCTCCTGCCATAAGAGACTCGCACGCATGGCTCCTGCCATAAGAGACTCGCACGCATGGCTCCTGCCATAAGAGACTCGCACGCATGGCTCCTGCCATAAGAGACTCGCACGCATGGCTCCTGCCATAAGAGACTCGCACGCATGGCTCCTCCCATAAGAGACTCGCACGAGTAGCTGTTCGCTTATAGGACCTCACGACTGGCATCCTCATTCGCAGTTCACATGGTCATTTGATAATTTTTCCGCCATAAGGGACTGGCACGCATGGCTCCCGCCATAAGGGACTGGCACGCATGGCTCCCGCCATAAGGGACTCTCTGGAGTTGCTCTTGGCTTAGAGGATTTCACAATTGACATCGACATTGGTAGGTCACACGGCCATCTAATATATTCCATGGCACACCTTTCAGAAGTTTTCTTTTGTTCATTTATATTTTACAGATTAGTACTTGCAGATCATTCCAGCCTAATTTCATTAAGAAGCTTTACCCCATGTCTTTGTCTTTCTAGGTTATCGAGTCCCGGTTGATTACTAAACCCGTCAGGTTAAGTCCCAATCTTTTCTCCAGCCGTCCTTAATTCTTAAGGTTCGCATCCCGGCAGCTGCCCGGCCCCATGGGCCCCTGGTGGTTGCTTCGGCCACATGGCTTCAGGGGTCCGACCAATGGCTGTCTGTCCACCTGTGCAGTTATGCTTTTGGTTTTGAATGACTCGCATCTTTACCTGCTTGCCAGCTTATGTTATTTAGGTTTCAGTTTAGTTAATGTCCATTATTATCTCAATTTTCTGTTACGTTTCCCTTTGTCTCTTCAGGTCATGCAGTTGAACTCGTGTTGGGGGTCACCTTCCATGTCAGTCAGGTCTCGTTCCTAACGATATTTTGCCTTGCATGTTATTCAGGCCACGTAGTTTATCTTAGGTATCGCCTGCCACATCGGTCAGGCTCATGGTTTAATTTCACCTGCACCTTATTCAGGTCACTTATTATAGTTATAATTTCTTGATTGCTGGGCTGATTGCCTGGTTGGTTGTCCATCTGTGCATCTAGGCTGATTTGCCCCGTTTGTATCACATACATACCTGCTTCCCTAATTTGCTAATAATCCATGTTGATCGCTCACTTTATGTTTTGTCCGCAAACTGGTCCGGTTTGCCCTACAGCATCATTGTCATGTCTTGCGCAGATATTTAGTCTTGTTTTAATTGTTCATGCTTTCGTTCAGGTCCTGCCAGAGGAGGAACAAGTAGGGTAATTCCCTCTAGCATTTCAGTCTCTGATTGTAGTCGATCATATCTTGTCAACCAGATCCCTGCGCAAAGTCTTTGCCTTTTTACCTCGACCAGGAATTCATTTTCGCTGGTAGCTTCATTACAATTGCATTCCCTCACTCATAGAAGGGCATAGACAGAATCTTGTATATTATGGCTTCGTAGCTTCTTGCTGCACTAACCTCAGACTCCCTACAACCATGTTGAATCAGGTTTCGGACAAGGTCCAGCATTTCCTCACGGTAGAAGGTTCAGATAGTAGCAAAGAAAAAGGGGGTCAGTCAGCACATCCCAAAGCGCAGGGGCACGTTGCTATGGCTGAGAACAAGACTGTTTAAAAAAACATGCAATGTAACAGCTCACTGCAAACCAAATAAAGTACAAAATTGCATCATAATTGCAAATGCTATACTAATAAGTTAGAGATGCTTGGCAAATCGTTTTGTACAAAATTATTTGAGCCCGTCTGCCACACGTCAAGGCGATCTGTAGTTAGACGGGTTCCTAACACTAAATTTTACCTGTTATGTGCCATGACAGCTACCATAAAATTCAGAAAGCGCAGGTTCCACATGCATGCTGGATCCGCCTGAATTTCTGTCATTTTTGGTGCCAAAATGGCCTCCATTATATCAACGGAAAGCAGTTACCAGCATGCATGCCGGGCCCACTCCACACCACTCCCGGCGCCACATGGCCACCAGGAACTGCAATGAGAGTCCACACACTATCTCTCTCCTGGTGCCATATGGCTTCAGTGAGTGAGGGGGAGCAGGCCAAGCTATATACTAACACTAATTAAAATCAGCCAATGGGGCAGACGAGCTGGTCAGGAGTGCACGACTAAGGAGGCAGCCACACCTCCAGCACAAGCTGCAAAGAAAAAGGGGGTCAGTCAGCACACCCCAAAGCGCAGGGGCACATTGCTATGGCTGAGAACAAGACTGTTAAACAAAACATGCAATGCAACAGCTCACTGCAAACCAAAGTCGTGCACTCCTTAAAATCAGCCAATGGGGCAGACAAGCTGGTCAGGAGTGCACGACTAAGAAGGCAGCCACACTTGTGCTGGAGGTGTGGCTACCTCCTTAGTCGTGCACTCCTGCCCAGCTCGTCTGCCCCATTGGCTGATTTTAATTAGTGTTAGTAGGTAGCTTGGCCTGCTCCCCCTCACTCACTGAAGCCATATGGCACCAGGAGAGAGATAGTGTGTGGACTCTCATTGCAGTTCCTGGTGGCCATGTGGCGCCGGGAGTAGTGTGGAGTGGGCCCGGCATGCATGCTGGTAACTGCTTTCCGTGGATATAATGGAGGCCATTTTGGCACCAAAAATGACAGAAATTCAGGCGGATCCAGCATGCATGTGGAACCTGCGCTTTCTGAATTTTATGGAAGCTGTCATGGCACATAACAGGTAAAATTTAGTGTTAGGAACCCGTCTAACTACAGATCGCCTTGACGTGTGGCAGACGGGCTCAAATAATTTTGTACAAAACGATTTGCCAAGCATCTCTAACTTATTAGTATAGCATTTGCAATTATGATGCAATTTTGTACTTTATTTGGTTTGCAGTGAGCTGTTGCATTGCATGTTTTGTTTAAAGGTTCAGATAGTAGGTTGGTCTTCACATCTCAAGCGTTAAAACAATTCTCAGGGGCACACAGTAGAACAACGTGCGGACCACGGCTAGCAGATAGCTGTTGTCTGGGGAACTATTGAAGGATTCTCTTCCTATCTACATTTCTTGGCCATCATTCCTGCATAGTCTAGGCAGTTAAGTTTCGGTTCCACAATCTCCTGAGGCTAGGGCATTGCCAGTACTCGCATTAGAACCAAAACTTTACAGGGTTCAGTTGGTTTTCATGATCCATTTCACAACGTATTCTCTGTCCTCTATTCTGCTTTAGGGCAGTATCCGCAATATTGAGCATCATGTCTCTGGCCTTGTCATCCACAAGATGGGTTGTAGGTCTCCTTTCTGGTCTTGCCTCATACACCCCGAATTTTCGCTCTAGATCCCTGACGCCTTGCAGGTGGCTTGGGGTTTAGTTTGCAAAGGCCATTCGAGTTCCTTTTCTACCCTACTTGGCTTGGTTTTTGCCCACTTATAGGGCTACCCACGATCATGGCTTAGGGCAGGGATGGGCAAACTACGTCTCTCCAGCTGTGGTAAAACTACAACTCCCAGTATGCCCAGTCTACCTACAGCAGGGCATGATGGGATGTGCAGTTTTACTCTGGAGAGCCGCAGTTTGCCCATCACTGGCTTAGGGCACACAACAAACCATTTAGTCAGGTTAGCTAAGACACGCCTAGCTGGGTTAGGTTGTTCCCGTTGTTTCTCTCCCTAGGGTTCTTCGGATATCTCTTGGCCGTAGCCATGACCACAAATATATATATATGTATGTATATACAATACAGACCAAAAGTTTGGACACACCTTCTCATTCAAAGAGTTTTCTTTATTTTCATGACTATGAAAATTGTAGATTCACACTGAAGGCATCAAAACTATGAATTAACACATGTGGAATTATATACATAACAAAAAAAGTGTGAAACAACTTAAAATATGTCATATTCTAGGTTCTTCAAAGTAGCCACCTTTTGCTTTGATTACTGCTTTGCACACTCTTGGCATTCTCTTGATGAAGTGAAACCTGAAATGGTTTTCACTTCACATGTGTGCCCTGTCAGGTTTAATAAGTGGGATTTCTTGCCTTATAAATGGGGTTGGGACCATCAGTTGCGTTGTGGAGAAGTCAGGTGGATACAGAGCTGATAGTCCTACTGAATAGACTGTTAGAATTTGTATTATGGCAATAAAAAAGCAGCTAAGTAAAGAAAAACGAGTGGCCATCATTACTTTAAGAAATGAAGGTCAGTCAGTCAAAACTTTGAAAGTGTCCCCAAGTGCAGTCACAAAAACCATCAAGCGCTACAAAGAAACTGTCTCACATGTGGACCGCCCCAGGAAAGGAAGACCAAGAGTCACCTCTGCTGCGGAGGATAAGTTCATCCGAGTCACCAGCCTCAGAAATCGCAGGTTAACAGCAGCTCTGATTAGAGACCAGGTCAATGCCACACAGAGTTCTAGCAGCAGACACATCTCTAGAACAACTGTTAAAAGGAGACTGTGTGAATCAGGCCTTCATGGTAGAATAACATTAACAATCGTTCAGATTGGTATCAGGATGTTTCTGTCACCAGAGTGTCTAAGGAGAAAAGCAACTGTGAGAGAAGGTGACTTTTAATAATACCTTTATTATTCTATCAAAGAAGGGTATTGGTATAAATATACCACTATAGTGTAGAGAGACATGTGAGTACTTAAATTTCCTGTGGGGGAGTATTCCTCCCACGAGAAATCCACAGTAGCAGGATAGCAAGAAAATAAGGAAAAAACTGGGGAGGGAGGGGCAGAGTTTTATAGACCGGGCAGGGGCAGAGTTCTCTCACCCTAGTTTGCCCTCTAGCCTGCTTAGCCCAGGGTGACCCCCTGATGGTGGAGGTTCACTGTCCCCGAACCTATTCCTATCCCGTCCCTGTTAGACCCTACTCAGGGGAACACTAGTAGGGGGAAAGATAACTAGGTCGAGGGTATCGGTGGTTATTCCAAAAAAGGTGGGAACTGCCAGGACCCTTCTGATCAACAAATAAGAGTGTCAGTGGCTCTTCCCAGGATTGGGTGCCACTGAGACTCGCCATATACAAAATAAACGAGACCCCAACGCGTTTTACCTAGAACACACTAGGCTCATCAGGGGGTGATCTCAAAAGGAGTCAGAGATAAACAAAACACAACAAAAATATATAAATATGTAGGATACTTAACCACGTGTATCCAGCTTAGGAGCTAATTCTGATTACCCAGAAAAATGCTGTCCTGGTATGGGTACCTAAAAGAGTATATTAACTCCATTTATATCAGGTCAGCATCTATGTTATGCATTATTATAAAGTCCATCCATCATGTAACAGAAGAGATAGATAAGGTCTACTTACAGAGAGGACAGAAAGATGGAGTCCCAGCAAGGAACCACGGAGCTTGGGCAAGGTGAGAAAATCCGTTGTTGCAGTCTTTATCCAGTCAGGCACGCCACCCAGAGGTGACTTCCGGACGCTGCATACCTGCTTCCCTGTGTCATTTCCGGTGGCGTGGAACGCATCGGATGTAACGCACCGGGCATTTAGAAGATTGCCGATCACAGGGACCGGAAGTTCCCTCGCGTCACTTTGGGTTCTGAATGGAACGCATCGTGGGACGAAAATATCTGCTACGAATTGCTCAGGAGTAGGGATGAGCAAACCCGAACTGTATAGTTCGGGTTCGTACCGAATTTTGGGGTGTCCGTGACACGGACCCGAACCCGGACATTTTCGTAAAAGTCCGGGTTCGGGTTCGGTGTTCGTTGCTTTCTTGGCGCTTTTTGAAAGTCTGCAAAGCAGCCAATCAACAAGCGTCATACTACTTGCCCCAAGAGGCCGTCACAGCCATGCCTACTATTGGCATGGCTGTGATTGGCCAGAGCACCATGTGACCCAGCCTCTATTTAAGCTGGAGTCACATAGCGCCGCCCGTCACTCTGCTCTGATTAGCGTAGGGAGAGGTTGCAGCTGCGACAGTAGGGAGAGATTAGGCTGATTAACTCCTCCAAAAGACTCCATCCAGTGATCGATCTGCAGCTGTGGATGATTGAACTGCTGCTATTGAATTGCTCACTGTTTTTAGGCTGCCCAGAGCGTTTTTCATTCACTTTTTTCTGGGGTGATCGGCGGCCATTTTGTGCCTTGTGTTGCGCCAGCACAAGCTGCCACCAAGTGCATTTAACCCTCAATGGTGTGGTTGTTTTTTGGCTAAATCCTACATCAGGGTGAAGCTGTCACACCAAGTGCATTTAACCAGCAATAGTCTGTTTATTTTTTGGCCATATACTACATCAGGGGCAAGCTGCGCCTGTCACCAAGTGCATTTAACCCTCAGTAGTGTGGTTGGTCAAGCTGTTACACCAAGTGCATTTAACCATCAATAGTGTGGTTATTTTTTGGCCATATCCCAGTCTAATTCTGTCAGTAAACGTATACCTGTCACCCAGCGCCTAAATACTAGGCCTCAAGTTTATATCCAGCTAAATCTGTCGTTACTGGTGTGGCTGGTCAAGTTATTTAGTGTCCGTCAAAGCACAGTTTTTGTTCTGGGTTGAAATACAATTCCCAATTTAGCAATTTCCTAATTTAGTGGTTTCTGCTGTATCAGGCCTACTTTAAATTTATCCCTAAAAGGGTATATCAGATTCAAGGTGCACATAGGGTCATTCTGAATAACTTCACACACACGCTACTGTGCATTTCCAAGTCAAATTCTGTCAGTAAACCTATACCTGTCACCCAGCGCCTAAAGAATAGGCCTCAAATTTATAGTCAGCTAAATCTGTCGTTACTGGTGTGGCTGGTCAAGTTATTTAGTGTCCGTCAAAGCACAGTTTTTGTTCTGGGTTGAAATACAATTCCCAATTTAGCAATTTCCTAATTTAGTGGTTTCTGCTGTATCAGAGCTATTTGAAATCTATCCCTAAAAGGGTATATAATATTCAAGAGACCCTATTGAAAAATATAATGACTATATTTAATGAGAAAACTATAACTCTAACAAAGTCAGATCGGGTGGGCCACAAAAGATAAATAGGGCAAAGTGGGTAAGCGGTGGGGAAGATATCCCTGCCACTATTACCCTGATCTAGTCCTGTGCCCAGGGACGTCTCCTGGTGGTGGGGACTCCCTGTCCTCGTGCCTAACCTATAACTCCTAACAAACCCTGATAAGGTGGAGAAAGGAGGAATACTGGTACCGAAAAGTGGCCCCCTCCGAGAAATGACTTACACAAAAACACATCAATAAATACAAAAATGCAAAAAAAGGTGTCCACAGTATACGACCCTCGTGACCTATTGCCAGGAGGTACCGGGTACACCTAGTGGTTAAAAATTACGTGGACAAAGCATACACACACAAGAACATATATACGATAATTATATGATGTACAAAAGATACAGAATAAACCCCGACGCGTTTCACCCAGAGTGGGATCCTCAGGGGGTAATGCGAGATGAATATATAAAGTGTAGAGGGCCCAACTAAAAGATGCGGTGGGCCCCGTCTAATGATAATACGTAATTAATAGTTGTATTATAAAGAAACAGTCACCAGACCCAGCCAGATTAATGAGGTTGATAAATCAGCCCCCATAGGAGAATACATACAGTCAGTGGAAATTGGAATGAACGGCAAGAAGATGACATCCGTCCATGCAAGATTGCATCTCTGATAACATAGGGAGCAGCCCTATCTCACACAGGTAAATGGTGCGGGTACTCAGAGAGGGGCATCATAGATGATGACCCCACATCATGGTGGATGAGGCTGCCATGAGCTCCCAAGATGGGGATTGCTCGCTGGAAAAAGCTCTTATGGTATAGAGCTATCCACCCAACAAGACCTACAGATAAACAAAGGTAAATGTATTAACCTAAAGCCGGACAATTCCAAAGCCAAAAGATCATTAAGGTGGGTACTCACATATAATCGGAGCTGATAATAAGAGGGTCTGGAGCAGCGAAGATAGAGACCAACCTCCCCCTTATTTATATGAATTAACCGACCCGCCGTCCGAGATAATAGGAACCTCCCCCTAGTGAGTGGTCACCTCAGAAGCCGCTTGTATGGTGCGTTCCACAGTGGAACGCACGCCCAGGGCCAGAGACTAGGCCACTCGCAGGCTGATCATGCGTTCCACAGTGGGACGCACGCCAAACTCACCTAATCGTGGCATTCCCGGACGGATATCCGGTGTATGAGCCGCACTTCCTGTATGCCGTCATTATGCGTCTCAGCTTGGACCGCATGCCGTGCGTGATACTTCCGGATTAAATCCGAACTAGGTAAACAATGCAAGAAATATATAGATGATCGATAAAAAATGCTCAGGAAGCCCTATAAGACACACTGTCGGCCCTATTGAATTACCATAATAAAGGGATGATATTAATAGTGACCTCTAGGATCTATAAAATGCTAAGCAGAGCGCCTAATGACGGTCAATGTCGGAAACAACTTGCTAAAAAACATATTTTTATTTTTTTTTAAACAGGAAAGAGAAGCGGGGGGGGGGGAGCGCAGGCGAGCGGGGGGGGGGGGGGGGGTTGATAAATGTGCGGTCAATAGAATGCATAGAGTAATAGAGTACTATACTCAAAATATACGGTAAAGACTGGCTTCCGTACTAATAACCGGATACCAGATATATGGTGTGCTTGGATATAAAGTGACACCTTCATAGATAATGCGTTCGGGTACTTCACATACCCAGGCTACGAAACCGGGGAGAGTAAATAATTCTACGGATGGCCATACTGGCAAATGGGACCTAGCAGGGAGAGTAGGCCGCTCAGGACCAGGGATGCAGCCAAACAGTATCAGTATGGAAAAATTGTAACGTTAAATATAATGAGAATTGAAGAGTTAGAGCCTGTGTAAAAGGCAATACAGTAGAAAAGAAAGAAAGAAAAATATATATAAACAAAAAGAGGATCTTGACGCAGGTAGTGCTCATAAAAAGCAAGAAAATGTTAGACGCTCATTAAGGCCACGGGGAGATTGTGAACGGAACCTGTGTATCCATTCGCTCTCCTTTTGTAAGATTCGCCTATCCCAGGCACCTCCACGTGGGGAGGGGGGGTACCAGTTCTAGGACCGTAAACCTAAGTACTGAGGGATCCCCCCCATGACAGTCATTGACGTGAGTGGCCAAAGGTGTTGCTCCTTCTTGACTACATCGTTAATGTGTTCAAGGATCCTTCTCCTGAACTCACGTATTGTTTTGCCCACGTAGTCCAAGGGACAGGGACACTGGCAGAGATACACCAAACGCATGATCAGCCTGCGAGTGGCCTAGTCTCTGGCCCTGGGCGTGCGTTCCACTGTGGAACGCACCATACAAGCGGCTTCTGAGGTGACCACTCACTAGGGGGAGGTTCCTATTATCTCGGACGGCGGGTCGGTTAATTCATATAAATAAGGGGGAGGTTGGTCTCTATCTTCGCTGCTCCAGACCCTCTTATTATCAGCTCCGATTATATGTGAGTACCCACCTTAATGATCTTTTGGCTTTGGAATTGTCCGGCTTTAGGTTAATACATTTACCTTTGTTTATCTGTAGGTCTTGTTGGGTGGATAGCTCTATACCATAAGAGCTTTTTCCAGCGAGCAATCCCCACCTTGGGAGCTCATGGCAGCCTCATCCACCATGATGTGGGGTCATCATCTATGATGCCCCTCTCTGAGTACCTGCACCATTTACCTGTGTGAGATAGGGCTGCTCCCTATGTTATCAGAGATGCAATCTTGCATGGACGGATGTCATCTTCTTGCCGTTTATTCCAATTTCCACTGACTGTATGTATTCTCCTATGGGGGCTGATTTATCAACCTCATTAATTTGGCTAGGTCTGGTGACTGTTTCTTTATAATACAACTATTAATTACGTATTATCATTAGACGGGGCCCACCGCATCTTTTAGTTGGGCCCTCTACACTTTATATATTCATCTCGCATTACCCCCTGAGGATCCCACTCTGTGGGTGAAACGCGTCGGGGTTTATTCTGTATCTTTTGTACATCATATAATTATCGTATATATGTTCCTGTGTGTGTATGCTTTGTCCACGTAATTTTTAACCACTAGGTGTACCCGGTACCTCCTGGCAATAGGTCACGAGGGTCGTATACTGTGGACACCTTTTTTTGCATTTTTGTATTTATTGATGTGTTTTTGTGTAAGTCATTTCTCGGAGGGGGCCACTTTTCGGTACCAGTATTCCTCCTTTCTCCACCTTATCAGGGTTTGTTAGGAGTTATAGGTTAGGCACGAGGACAGGGAGTCCCCACCACCAGGAGACGTCCCTGGGCACAGGACTAGATCAGGGTAATAGTGGCAGGGATATCTTCCCCACCGCTTACCCACTTTGCCCTATTAATCTTTTGTGGCCCACCCGATCTGACTTTGTTAGAGTTATAGTTTTCTCATTAAATATAGTCATTATATTTTTCAATAGGGTCTATTGCTGGACGTTCTGTTATATATATGATTACCCCTATGCTTTGCATTATAGACATCAATCTCGCTGGACTTTTTTATATAATATTCAAGGTGCACATAGGGTCATTCTGAATAACTTCACACACACACACTGTGCATTTCCAAGTCTAATTCTGTCAGTAAACCTATACCTGTCACCCAGCGCCTAAATACTAGGCCTCAAATTTTATATCCAGCTAAATCTGTCGTTACTGCTGTACTGTTGTGGCTGGGCAAGTTATTTAGTGTCCGTCAAAGCACATTTTTTGTTCTGGGTTGAAATACAATTCCCAATTTAGCAATTTCCTAATTTAGTGGTTTCTGCTGTATCAGAGCTATTTGAAATCTATCCCTAAAAGGGTATATAATATTCAAGGTGCACATAGGGTCATTCTGAATAACTTCACACACACGCTACTGTGCATTTCCAAGTCTAATTCTGTCAGTAAACCTATACCTGTCACCCAGCGCCTAAATACTAGGCCTCAAATTTATATCCAGCTAAATCTGTCGTTACTGCTGTACTGTTGTGGCTGGGCAAGTTATTTAGTGTCCGTCAAAGCACATTTTTTGTTCTGGGTTGAAATACAATTCCCAATTTAGCAATTTCCTAATTTAGTGGTTTCTGCTGTATCAGAGCTATTTGAAATCTATCCCTAAAAGGGTATATAATATTCAAGGTGCACATAGGGTCATTCTGAATAACTTCACACACACGCTACTGTGCATTTCCAAGTCTAATTCTGTCAGTAAACCTATACCTGTCACCTAGCGCCTAAATACTAGGCCTCAAATTTATATCCAGCTAAATCTGTCGTTACTGCTGTACTGTTGTGGCTGGGCAAGTTATTTAGTGTCCGTCAAACCACATTTTTTGTTCTGGGTTGAAATACAATTCCCAATTTAGCAATTTCCTAATTTAGTGGTTTCTGCTGTATCAGAGCTATTTGAAATCTATCCCTAAAAGGGTATATAATATTCAAGGTGCACATAGGGTCATTCTGAATAACTTCACACACACGCTACTGTGCATTTCCAAGTCTAATTCTGTCAGTAAACCTATACCTGTCACCCAGCGCCTAAATACTAGGCCTCAAATTTATATCCAGCTAAATCTGTCGTTACTGCTGTACTGTTGTGGCTGGGCAAGTTATTTAGTGTCCATCAAAGCACATTTTTTGTTCTGGGTTGAAATACAATTCCCAATTTAGCAATTTCCTAATTTAGTGGTTTCTGCTGTATCAGAGCTATTTTAAATCTATCCCTAAAAGGGTATATAAGATTCAAGGTGCACATAGGGTCATTCTGAATAACTTCACACACACACACACACGCTACTGTGCATTTCCAAGTCTAATTCTGTCAGTAAACCTATACCTGTCACCCAGCGCCTAAATACTAGGCCTCAAATTTATATCCAGCTAAATCTGTCGTTACTGCTGTACTGTTGTGGCTGGGCAAGTTATTTAGTGTCCGTCAAAGCACATTTTTTGTTCTGGGTTGAAATACAATTCCCAATTTAGCAATTTCCTAATTTAGTGGTTTCTGCTGTATCAGGCCTACTTTAAATACATCCCTAAAAGGGTATATCAGAATCAAGGTGCTGATAGGGTCATTCTCAATAACTTCACACACACGCTACTGTGCATATCCCAGTCTAATTCTGTCCGTAAAACGTATACCTGTCACCCAGCGCCTAAATACTAGGCCTCAAATTCATAGTCAGCTAAATATGTGGTTACTGCTGTGCCTGTATTAGTGTAATACGGTACCTAAATAGATAGCCAGATAGTGTTAGGTGTCTGTAAAAAAAAGCCTGAATTTGAATTCAATACATTGGGCCAAATAATATTTTTGTTGTTGTGGTGAACGATAACAATGAGGAAAACATCTAGTAAGGGAGGCGGATGTGGACATGGTCGTGGTGGTGTTAGTGGACCCTCTGGTGCTGGGAGAGGACGTGGCCGTTCTGCCACATCCACACGTCCTAGTGTACCAACTACCTCAGGTCCCAGTAGCTGCCAGAATTTACAGCGGTATATGGTGGGGCCCAATGCTGTTCTAAGGATGGTAAGGCCTGAGCAGGTACAGGCATTAGTCAATTGGGTGGCCGACAGTGGATCCAGCACGTTCACATTATCTCCCACCCAGTCTTCTGCAGAAAGCGCACAGATGGCGCCTGAAAACCAACCCCATCAGTCTGTCACATCACCCCCATGCATATAAGGGAAACTGTCTGAGCCTCAAGTTATGCAGCAGTCTCCTATGCTGTTTGAAGACTCTGCTGGCAGGGTTTCCCAAGGGCATCCACCTAGCCCTTCCCCAGCGGTGGAAGACATAGAATGCACTGACGCACAACCACTTATGATTCCTGATGATGAGGACATGGGAATACCACCTCAGCAAGTCTCTGATGATGACGAAACACAGGTGCCAACTGCTGCGTCTTTCTGCAGTGTGCAGACTGAACAGGAGGTCAGGGATCAAGACTGGGTGGAAGACGATGCAGGGGACGATGAGGTCCTAAACCCCACATGGAATGAAGGTCGTGCCACTGACTTTCACAGTTCGGAGGAAGAGGCAGTGGTGAGACCGAGCCAACAGCGTAGCAAAAGAGGGAGCAGTGGGCAAAAGCAGAACACCCACCGCCAAGAGACTCCGCCTGCTACTGACCGCCGCCATCAGGGACCAAGCACCCCAAAGGAAGCTTCAAGGAGTTCCCTGGCATGGCACTTCTTCAAACAATGTGCTGACGACAAGACCTGAGTGGTTTGCACGCTGTGCCATCAGAGCCTGAAGCGAGGCATTAACGTTCTGAACCTTAGCACAACCTGCATGACCAGGCACCTGCATGCAAAGCACGAACTGCAGTGGAGTAAACACCTTAAAAACAAGGAAGTCACTTAGGCTCCCCCTGCTACCTCTTCTGCTGCTGCCGCCTCTTCTGCTGCTGCCGCCTCGGCCTCTTCTTCCGCCTCTGGAGGAACGTTGGCACCTGCCGCCCAGCAAACAGGGGATGTACCACCACCACCTCCGTCACCAAGCATCTCAACCATGTCACACTGCAGTGTTCAGCTCTCCATCTCACAAACATTTGAGAGAAAGCGTAAATTCCCACCTAGCCACCCTCGATCCCTGGCCCTGAATGCCAGCATTACTAAACTACTGGCCTATGAAATGCTGTCATTTAGGCTGGTGGACACAGACAGCTTCAAACAGCTCATGTCGCTTGCTGTCCCACAGTATGTTGTTCCTAGCCGGCACTACTTCTCCAAGAGAGCCGTGCCTTCCCTGCACAACCAAGTATCCGATAAAATCAAGTGTGCACTGCGCAACGCCATCTGTGGCAAGGTCCACCTAACCACAGATACGTGGACCAGTAAGCACGGCCAGGGACGCTATATCTCCCTAACTGCACACTGGGTAAATGTAGTGACAGCTGGGCCCCAGACGGAGAGCTGTTCTCTCGTTGCAGCTCTGGGACTAGCAGGTTTGACGCACATCCCTTGCTTGGCGCATTTTCTGAATTTGGTGGTGCAGAAGTCCATTCACAACTACCCCGACATGTCAGAGCTGCTGCATAAAGTGCGGGCCGTCTGTTCGCGCTTCCGGCGTTCACATCCTGCCGCTGCTCGCCTGTCTGCGCTACAGCGTAACTTTGGCCTTCCCGCTCACCGCCTCATATGTGACGTGCCCACCAGGTGGAACTCCACCTTGCACATGCTGGACAGACTGTGCGAGCAGCAGCAGGCCATAGTGGAGTTTCAGCTGCAGCATGCACGGGTCAGTCGCACTACGGAACAGCACCACTTCACCACCAATGACTGGGCCTCCATGCGAGACCTGTGTGCCCTGTTGCGCTGTTTCGAGTACTACACCAACATGGCCAGTGGCGATGACGCCGTTATCAGCATACAATACCACTTCTATGTCTCCTTGAGAAAACACTTAGGGTGATGATGGAAGAGGAGGTTTCTCAGGAAGAGGAGGAGAAGGAGGAAGATGGGTCATTTTTAGCACTTTCAGGCCAGTCTCTTCGAAGTGACTCAGAGGGAGGTTTTTTGCAACAGCAGAGGCCAGGTACAAATGTGGCCAGCCAGGGCCCACTACTGGAGGACGAGGATGAGGAGGAGGTGGAGGAGGATGAGGATGAAGCATGGTCACAGAGGAGTGGCACCCAACGCAGCTCGGGCCCATCACTGGTGCGTGGCTGGGGGGAAAGGCAGGACGATGACGATACGCCTCCCACAGAGGACAGCTTGTCCTTACCCCTGGGCAGCCTGGCACACATGAGCGACTACATGCTGCAGTGCCTGCGCAACGACAGCAGAGTTGCCCACATTTTAACGTGTGCGGACTACTGGGTTTGCCACCCTGCTGGATCCACGGTACAAAGACAATGTGTCCACCTTACTTCCTGCACTGGAGCGTGATAGGAAGATGCGCGAGTACAAGCGCACGTTGGTAGACGCGCTACTGAGAGCATTCCCAAATGTCACAGGGGAACAAGTGGAAGCCCAAGGCCAAGGCAGAGGAGGAGAAAGAGGTCGCCAAGGCAGCTGTGTCACGGCCAGCTAGTCTGAGGGCAGGGTTAGCATGGCAGAGATGTGGAAAAGTTTTGTCAACACGCCACAGCTAACTGCACCACCACCTGATACGCAACGTGTTAGCAGGAGGCGACATTTCACTAACATGGTGGAACAGTACGTGTGCACACCCCTCCACGTACTGACTGATGGTTCGGCCCCATTCAACTTCTGGGTCTCTAAATTGTCCACGTGGCCAGAGCTAGCCTTTTATGCCTTGGAGGTGCTGGCCTGCCCGGCGGCCAGCGTTTTGTCTGAACGTGTATTCAGCACAGCAGGGGGCGTCATTACAGACAAACGCAGCCGCCTGTCTACAGCCAATGTGGACAAGCTGACGTTCATAAAAATGAACCAGGCATGGATCCCACAGGACCTATCCATCCCTTGTGCAGATTAGACATTAACTACCTCCCCTTAACCATATATTATTGTACTCCAGGGCACTTCCTCATTCAATCCTATTTTTATTTTCATTTTACCATTATATTGCGAGGCTACCCAAAGTTGAATGAACCTCTCCTCTGTCTCGGTGCCGGGGCCTAAATATATGCCAATGGACTGTTGCACTGGTGGCTGACGTGAAGCATGATTCTCTGCTTTGACATGCAGACTGATTCTCTGCTGACATGAAGCCAGATCCTCTGTTACGGGACCTCTCTCCTCTGCCTGGGTGCTGGGCCTAAATATATGCCAATGGACTGTTGCAGTGGTGGCTGACGTGAAGCCTGATTCTCTGCTATGACATGCAGACTGGTTCTCTGCTGACATGAAGACAGATTCTCTGTTACGGGACCTCTCTCCTCTGCCTGGGTGCTGGGCCTAAATATATGCCAATGGACTGTTGCAGTGGTGGCTGACGTGAAGCCTGATTCTCTGCTATGACATGCAGACTGATTCTCTGCTGACATGAAGCCAGATTCTCTGTTAGGGGACCTCTCTCCTCTGCCTGGGTGCTGGGCCTAAATATATGCCAATGGACTGTTGCACTGGTGGCTGACGTGAAGCCTGATTCTCTGCTATGACATGCAGACTGATTCTCTGCTGACATGAAGCCAGATCCTCTGTTACGGGACCTCTCTCCTCTGCCTGGGTGCTGGGCCTAAATATATGCCAATGGACTGTTGCACTGGTGGCTGACGTGAAGCCTGATTCTCTGCTATGACATGCAGACTGATTCTCTGCTGACATGAAGCCAGATTCTCTGTTACGGGACCTCTCTCCTCTGCCTGGGTGCCGGGGCCTAAATATCTGAGAATGTACTGTTCCATTGGTGGGTGACGTGAAGCCAGATTCTCTGCTATGGGACCTCTCTCCAATTGATATTGGTTAATTTTTATTTATTTTATTTTTATTTTTATTCATTTCCCTATCCACATTTGTTTGCATGGGATTTATCTACATGTTTCTGCCTTTTGCAGCCCTCTAGCCCTTTCCTGGGCTGTTTTACAGCCTTTTTAGTGCCGAAAAGTTCGGGTCCCCATTGACTTCAATGGGGTTCGGGTTCGGGACGAAGTTCGGATCGGGTTCGGATCCCGAACCCGAACATTTCCGGGAAGTTCGGCCGAACTTCTCGAACCCGAACATCCAGGTGTCTGCTCAACTCTACTCAGGAGGCATATTCTGCACAAGTGAGGATTATATAATAGGCATATGTTGGCGAGGGGATTCGCCCATACTTCCCACGATGTTTCCTATAGAAAAGAGCCGCAACTGCAGAGAGGGCCAAAAGAAAATAAGAGGGACTGACAGATGTCTCCCATAAAATTATGGTGTATAGATATAAGCTGATAATAAGTAATTTGGCTCTTCCCCCCCCCCCCCCCCTAATGGCATAGGAGAGGGAGTAAGGCACCAAATTACCGCAAGAGATATGGTGAGCTAATATTTGTTCACCATTTAAAGGATGCTTTTCGCATCGATCAAAGAGCCAGTTAAAGGGCCATACATCCACAAATGTCACTAAAGGAGGACATATATTTTAATTTAAAGGACCAGGAATTTGGGTAGCCAGGTTTTCAAATAAAACAAGTAAAGTTTATTCTTTTGTTTAGGCCGAGAGGGGACTGGGACTGGAATCTATAGATCCAAGCAGTTTCTTTCATAAGGATCTTCCTGTCCCAGTCACCTCTCCCTTCGGGGAGGGGGACCACCTCCAAGACTGAGAAGCGTGCGGAATCAGGGTTGCCAGTGTGGCAGTTGTTAAAATGTTGAGCTATGGGAGTATCCTTCAATTTTTTTATATCATTGATATGTTCGCAGATCCTTCTTCTAAATTCTCTTTTTGTTTTTCCTATGTAATCAAAGGGGCATGAACATTGGCAGATGTATACTACACCCTTTGTCTTACAATTCGCAAAGTCTCGGATAGAGTAAGAACGTTGTGTGACGGAACAGGTAACCGTCTTCGAGATGTTAATATACTTGCAAGCTTTGCAGGATCTGCATTTTAAAACCCCCAGAGGCTTCTGATCTAACCATGTACCCTCTTTTCTAGGACCCTTGTAGTGGCTATGAACCAATCTTTCCCGTAAACTCCTGCCTTTACGGTATGTAACTTGGGGAAATTCTTTGATTACTTGTGCAAGGTCTGGGTCCATCAAGAGTATTGGCCAGTACGCTCTCAAGATGGAGGTCACCTCCCTGTTACCAGAGTCGAAGGTGGAAATCAGACGTATCAGACCCTTGTCTGTCTTGTCTCTCGACCTTGGTATCAGAACTTCCTCCCTCTTCTTGGACTCGGCAAATTGAAATGACTCTTTTAGAAGGTTCGGGGGATAACCTCTCTGTGTGAGTCTTTTTTTCAACTTCTGAGATTCCGAGTAAAAGTTCCCCCCAGATACTTCCCCCTGGGGATGCCCCTCTTCACGGCCGTAGGGTGGTGGCTGTCCTAATGGAGGATACTGTTGGTGGCTGTCGGTTTTCTATGTACCGATGTACTGAGGGTCCCCTCAGTTTTCCTCACCACCACATCAAGGAAGGTGATTTGTTCAGTCTGGGTTTCAAAGGTGAAGCCCAGACCGATGTAAATTTGGTTTAGGGTGTTGATGAATTCATGAAAGGCGGGAATGGTACCCGCCCAGATCAGGAAGACATCGTCGATGTACCGAGTCCAAAATGTGATGTTGTCATTCCACCATCGATGCTAGTCTGGGAAGACATACTTATCCTCCCACCAGCCCAGGAAGAGGTTGGCGTAAGTTGGCGCACAGGAGTTCCCCATCGCCGTCCCCCTGAGCTGGTGGTAGAAAGAACCATTAAACAGAAATTTCTCACCTTGCCCAAGCTCCGTGGCTCCTTGCTGGGACTCTAACTTTCTGTCCCTCTGTAAGTAGACCTTATCTCTCTCTTCTGTTACATGATGGAAGGACTTTATAATAATGCATAACATCTGCTGACCTGATATTAATGGAGTTAATATACTCTTTTAGGTACCCATAACAGGACAGCATTTTTCTGGGTAATCAGAATTAACCATGTGTATCCAGCTTAGGAGCTAAGTATCCTACATATTTATATATTTTTGTTGTGTTTTGTTTATCTCTGACTCCTTTTGAGATCACCCCCTGATGAGCCTAGTGTATTCTAGGTGAAACGCGTTGGGGTCTCGTTTATTTTGTATATGGCGAGTCTCAGTGGCACCCAATCCTGGGAAGAGCCACTGACACTCTTATTTTTTTATCAGAAAGGTCTTGGCGGTTCCCACCTTTTTTGGAATAACCACCGATACCCTCGACCTAGTTATCTTTCCCCCTACTAGGATTCGCCTGAGTAGGGTCTAACAGGGGCGGGATAGAAATAGGTTCGGGGACAGGGAACCTCCACCATCAGGGGGTCACCCTGGGCTGAGCACGCTAGAGGGCAAACTAGGGTGAGAGAACTCTGCCCCTGCCCGGTCTATAAAACTCTGCCCCTCCCTCCCCAGTTTTTTCCTTATTTTTTTTGCTATCCTGTTACTGTGGATTTCTCATGGAAGGAATACTCCCCCACAGGAAATTTAAGTACTTGCATGTCTCTCTACACTATAGTGGTATATTTATACCAATACCCTTCTTTGATAGAATAATAAAGGTATTTTTAAAAAGTCACCTTCTCTCACAGTTGCTTTTCTTCATGGTAAAATATCTGCTAGGAAACCACTACTAAGGACAGGCAACAAGCAGAAGAGACTTGTTTGGGCTAAAGAACACAAGGAATGGACATTAGACCGGTGGAAATCTGTGCTTTAGTCTGAGTCCAAATTTGAGATCTTTGGTTCCAACCACCGTTTCTTTGTGCGATGCAGAAAAGGTGAACGGATGGACTCTATATGCCTGGTTCCCACCGTGAAGCATGGAGGAGGAGGTGTGATGGTGTGGGGGTGCTTTGCTGGTGACACTGTTGGGGATTTATTCAAAATTGAAGGCATACTGAACAAGGCATGGCTACCACAGCATCTTGCAGCGGCATGCTATTCCATCCGATTTGCGTTTAGTTGGACCGTCATTTATTTTTCAACAGGACAATGACCCCAAACACACCTCCAGGCTGTGTAAGGGCTATTTGACCATGAAGGAGAGTGATAGGGGAACTGCGCCAGATGACCTGGCCTCCACAGTCACCGGACCTGAACCCAATCGAGATGGTTTGGGTGAGCTGGACCGCAGAGTGAAGGCAAAAGAGCCAACAAGTGCTAAGCATCTCTGGGAACTCCTTCAAGACTGTTGGAAGACCATTTCAGGTGACTACCTCTTGAAGCTCATCAAGAGAATGCCAAGAGTGTGCAAAGCAGTAATCAAAGCAAAAGGTGGCTACTTTGAAGAACCTAGAATATGACATATTTTCAGTTGTTTCACCCTTTATTTGCTATGTATATAATTCCACATGTGTTAATTCATAGTTTTGATGCCTTCAGTGTGAATCTACAATTTTCATAGTCATGAAAATAAAGAAAACTCTTTGAATGAGGTGTGTCCAAACTTTTGGTCTGTACTGTGTATGTATATATATATACATATATATATATATATATATATATATATATATATGACTCAGGAGTCTATCTGACAGATCTTTGTTTTCATTGTTGCTGACAGGTTTCCACCCCTTCGCAGATGCTGCTCATTATCAGTCAGGTGGCTTTTTATATGTTCCGCCTCTCACTTGTTTCCCTGCGGCTGATAGTTCTTCTGTGGAGTGCTCTGCTTGTGTGGCGGTTCTCCTGTTCCAGTTGCTTCTCAAGCTAAGTCCTTTTCCCTTTTATCGGTGTGTCTGTTCTGACTAGGCCTCAGGGAGACACTAACTCCTTCAATTTGGAAGGAGTCGGTTGCCTCTTTCCCTGTTCCCAAAGCTGAGGGTATTGTGCTGTGTTTTAGCATTGTTCCTGTGCATGTGCATTTCTACCTTTGAGATTTGCACATGTTGTTATTAGCTTTGGGAGAGAACCAGGGATTGCTAGGAGGTGACCTCTTTGTTCCCTAAGTTTGGGGCCTAGTCTGTTGTTGTTTTGTTGTGGTCCCCTTTGTTTGGCTTTCCTTTCCCGTACTACCTGTGACATGTGTATATCTTTATCTCCCTAGATAGACATGCATAATTTGTACTGCAGTTGAAATCATTTCAAGTCAATCTAGATCCTACAAGAACGATATGGTCTATTTGAATATAGATATATTTGACTAATCAATTTGCCTAATATAAAGACATACATTTATACAATACCAGGAATTTAGAATTTAGTTGTCTGAAAGAAGTCAGTGGTCATGGTTCAGAAATGAGGGCTGGTCAGGTTCTCTTTCTGCCTCGTCTTTGATGGATTATCCCTGCATTCATCTGATGGCCCCCTTTTGCTGTCTCCTGCTATCTTCTATCCCCCTCCCCCCACCACCTGTAAGGTGGGCTTGGTCTGTTCTTCCACTTGACTAATAAGATAATAGTACATCAATTTTTCCCTTATCTCTTACTCACCACCACCACCACAAGAGGACACTAGTGTTCTATATTTTAGAGTGTAATTAATGGCCACCAACTGTCAGACATAGTCTTAAAGCCGTATATCTATAAAGTAGACTATCTTACCAAAACAATCAATCTTCTTTCTCCACATACCTTGAAAGTGAGATAATTAGTTCACACACTAGCTTTTTACACATAATAAAAAATACATTGGTATATCCCACCTAATTCTATATATTTCAAAATAATAATAAAAAAACTCCTTGTTAATAAGATATACTAATAATTTTCAATGAAATAAGCATATAAATGTTGCATATAATATCATAATACCATTATTTCTATTCATTAAGATAATAAAAGAAAATCTTTAGAACCCTCCGCCTCTTGTCCATTGTCCTTTTGTAGAATCCATGAAGTGTCTTTTATGGTACCTGTCGGAATCCCCCACAGTTTACGACCTGGGAATGTTTATGAAAGATTTCTAACTCTTTCCTAGTAATTCTCTGTCCAAGAAGATTAAACTTGCATTGACCTTCTAGAAAGCAGACAAAAATGACTACCATAATGTCCATATAACAATCTGTAAAGCAAGATATATAGGCCTTTACAATATTGAGTCTTTTCTGCCCAACTTGGTGCAGGGAGAGACGTTACAGGCACTAGGGGCAGTGTTTAGGAAAGGCTTAATTCACCAAATATTACTATTGAGCAGTTCAGGGACAGATTATTCATAGTGTAGGGATATAATAAGGAGGCATTATCCATACTATTGGGAGAGAGCAGGGGACAATTGAACAGTGTAAACCCTGGCTAATAGGAGCTATTCCATTTCACCTTGCTGTAATATTTTGGGATACAAAGTGATCTAATACTGCAGATTTTAGGTTGCTTACATTCTTTGATATATCAGTAATTCCAATAATCCTTGATTCTGTTATTGGGGTGGAACTGGCGTCTGATACCATAGAATTTGGGGGGTTCACGTTCTTTTATATATCATTCAAATCCGTTAGTCCTTGATTGCCTAATTGCGGTGAAATTGTAGCTGGATACCACAGATTTTAGGGTCTTCACGTTCTTTTATATATAAGTCAATCGGTTAATGCTTCATTGTCTAATTGGGGTATTGGGGTTTGATACTACAGATTTTAGGGTCTTCACGTTTTTTTTATATATAATTCAATCCGTTAATCCTTGATTGTCAAATTGGGGTGAAATTGCGGCTTGATACTACAGATTTCAGGGTACTCACATTTTATTATACATAAGTATATCCGTTAATCACTAATGGTATAATTGTGGTGAAACTGCGGCCTGATACTACAAGATGTGGGGTGTTTAATTGCTTTCATATATAAGTACATCCATTCATCCTTAATTCTGGTGTGAAATTGCAGCCTTATACTACATATTTTAGGGTGCTCACATTCTCAAATGTAAGTACATACATTCATCCTTGTTTCTGGTGTGAAATTACAGCCTGAAACTATTGCTCTTTTACCCTTACAGTTACTGTTTCAGTACAGTATGTACGACAGACTGGTGACAGGCCCTTCTAAGACAACAGGCAGTGGCCAAAATGTTTATGGTGCTGGCAGAATTAGCAGCAGAAGAACAGGGGAAGTGGTGGTAGCAGCAGTCGCAGCAACAAGCCAGAGCTGCCAGTATCATCCAACGGTCCTGTTTTGACCAGCAACCCAGCTTTCCTTGAATGGTTGACTCAGTCTTCTACTTCATCTCAAGTGACATCAGACGCCACACTTAGTTGGCATGCCCCAGGAACAAGCTCTGTGCCACCACCTGTCCTGAACCTACATCTTTCATTTTTTGTTCCTTCTGCTCAGGAAGTATCATATGCCATCAGCTCGGCTCCGCTTTTTTAGCAAGAACAAGTTCTAGAGGACAGTCAGCACCTACTGCCCAGCCAAGATGTAGAGGAGAGATCCTCTGCTTCCTTTGGCTGGCAGGCTAGTAGAGATAATGATGGTTGCATGGGGGCTGGGATTGCAAGTGGTCAGGCATGTGGCCCTGAGACTGTTGAGGGTGAAATTAGTGACATGCAGACAGTAGTGGATGATGTAGCCGATTGCACATGGGAGCCAGGTGAAGAGGGGGCTCCATCATCAGAAGAGGGTGGCAGCTTATGCGTGAGGCAGCGGCTGAGCAAGCAAGGTGGTAGCATGGCCCTCAGTCAGTAGGGTGGCAACAGTGTGAGGTATGGAGCTAAACGTGCCCGGGGGAGACCGTCTGCTATGCAGGAGCCTACCTTTCTGGAAAGAACTAAAGGTGCACGGGTTCACGTAGGCAGCGGTAGCAGGCAGTCAGCACCCAGTGGCCTGCACCCCTTCTCCAGCAGTCAAGACTCCACCAACTCAGCAGAAGGGAGCTGTGTATTCTTCCCATCATCTACTAAGCCTGATGCTCCTGCACCTCCTTCTTGTCACTCGTTTCGTCAGTGATCACTAAGGCGATTGCAAAAAGACAACAGTATGCGTGCACTCATCGAACAGCACAGAAGCTGAACATGCTCTGGGCCAAGTTGCTGGTACTACAGTCCCTCCCTTTCCATGTGGTGGCCTCTGCACCTTTCAGAGAACTGATGGCTTGTGCAGAGCCAAGGTGGAGAGTCCCAAGCCACCATTACTTCTCCAAAAAGGCAGTACCAGCCCTGCACACATATGTTGAACAGAAAGTGGGCCATTCCTTGAGCCTGTTAGAGTCTGCTAAAGTTCACCTCCGAGCCGACGTGTGGAGCTGTAACTTTACGGCTCATTGGGTAAATGTGGTTCCTGCCCGGCCACACCAGCAACTTGGCGCTGCTGCCTCCACGTTCTCAAGCTGTGAGTCCTGCACCAATGTCCTCCTCTGCCTCCTCATCCTCTACCTTGCAAACTTTCCAATTACGTTTCATCCCTGTTTCGGATCCACTCCTGTTTGTTTTTTGTTTTATTTTTTTTGGGCCTTAGCAATACTGATGGATTACCGACCAAATGCTGACCATGTGAAGGTGGATGCTCAAAACACAGGATCTTTTTTTTTTTTTTTTTTGGGGGGGTGTTCTTATGACAGATCAGTTGAAGGGCAAAATAAACAGTGATGCCAACACAAACATACTTCTGACACCCTCTCCACTCTGTCATGGGGGCACTACTTGTATTAGCGTGTAACAGAACTGGTTCTGTAGAAAACTGCGTGGAATCAGCAGACGACAGTGTAAAAGTTGTGCACTCTTTCACTCTATAGTACAATCTTGGGTCACTGCATGGTTCGTTATACCTGACACTAACATTGACCTATAAGGATAAGTTCACACTTGAGTTATTTGGTCAGTTTTGGCCTCGTGACTGACTAAATAAATGAAGTGCGAAATGATTCTAAGAGTGACGCCTGTCAACTGCCTGTCATACAGACTCAAAGTAACTGTTTCACTACCACAGTGGACTATCTAGACATGTTTCTGCAGTGCACAGTGGTCTAAACCAATATACAGACTCTCTGCAGCCAGGAAATAGCTGATTTTTAATGTGATTCATCACAAATAAATTCAGATCGAATCAAATCTTTTAGGGAAATTCAGTGAACTGTCCAATTCGACATTTTGATCTCTATTTGCCATGCCATGTTGGAGCTGGTCGGCCATGTTGGAGAGAGTTGTCACACCGGCAAGCAGTTGCTCAAGTATATCAAGCAGCAAACTGGCTGTAATCCCAACGACTCTAATTGGGCAGGGTAGCCAGCGACAATGGGCACAACATCATGGCCACCCTAAACCTGGGCGAAATAAAACACATGCTTCCTGCATGGCGCACATCTTCAACCTAGTGGTGCAGCATTAAATAAGGATGAACAAACCCGTGGATGTTCAGGTTCGACGGGTTTGGTCGAACTTTGTTTAAAAGTTCAGGTACCCGAACTTGACCCCAAACCCAATAGAAGTCAATGGAGACCCGAACTTTGGTGCTGTAAAAGGTCTGTAAAATAGTCATAGAAATGGCTAGAGGGCTGCAAAATGGGGGTAAGAGCCAGACAACTGCCTTGCTAACAAATGTGGATAGGGAAATGACTTAAAATAACATAGAATAGAAAAAAATAAAACAATAATAATCTTGAACCAGGAAATTTGTCTGTTAAATCTGTGTGTAATCTATAGCCATTTTTGGGGTGTGGCCGGTATATTTCTCTACTCTGTCAATATAAAAAAATAACAATCTTGAACCAGGAGCTGGAGAGGCCCCAATGATTTGGGATATGGCAAACAGAACAAACTGCGTTGGAGTATAACAATGGCTTGGCCCAAGGTAGGGAAAAGTCCTGTGGGATCCATGCCTAGTTTATTTTAATGAACGTGAGCTTATCCACGTTGGCTGTGGACAGGCGGATGTGCTTGTCTGTGATCACACCCCCTGCTGTGCTAAACACTTTCAGACAATACACTTGCCGCAGGGCATGTCAGCACCTCCAAGGCGTAAAGGGTAAGCTCAGGATAAGTGTCCAATTTGGCGACCCAGAAGTTAAATGGGGCAGACTCATCAGTCAGTACATGTAGACATGTGCACACATACTCTTCTACCATGTTGCTGAAACGCTGCCTCCTGCTAATACGGTCCCTGATGATGGTGCTGGAAGTTGTGGCTTGCTAACAAAGCTTTTCCATATTTCAGTCATTCTAACCCTTCCTTCTGAGGTGGTTCCAGTGTCCCAGCTGCGTTGATGACTTTCGCCTCGTGCTTCCACTGAAACCCCACTATCAGGTGTGAACGCCGCCAGTAGCGCACCTAGCAGCATGTGCTTGTATTCACACATCTTCCGATCATGCTCCAGTGACGGAAGTAAGGACAGAACTTTGTCCTTATAGTAGGGATCCAGCAGAGTGGCCACCCAGCACTGGTACCAATAAGAGCAACTCGGTGGTTATTGCACAGGCACTGCAGCATGTAGTCAGTCATGTGTGCCAGGATGCCAAGAGGCAACAACAAGTTGTCCTCTGTGGGAGATGTATTATCTGTATCCTCTGTATCCCCCCAGCCATGCCCCATTAATGCCTATGAGCTGTTTTGGGTGCCACCCTGCTATGAACATGATTCCTCCTCCTCATCATCATCCTACAAAACTGTCCCCTGGCTGGACAGTTGTGTACCTGGACGCTGTTGGTGCAGGAAGCCATGTGTGGACGACTGTCCTGATAATCATGGGAATGTTCCCTGTTCCATCTCCTCTTCCTCCAGTGCCACATCCTCATCCATCATCACTCAAAGCATTTTTTCTAGGAGGTATAGAAGTGGAATAGTAAGGCTGATGACAGCGTCGTCCATGTTGGTGGAGTACTCAAAACAGCGCAACACATCACACACATCCCGCATGGAGACCGACCACTCATCAGTCTGTTCATCCATGCCCGTCCACAGCTCCTGCATAGTGCAGGATTTTTCCGCCAAACAGAGGAGTTTCAGAACAGTTGATTATGCAGGTGTGTGACGAATACCACGCCTCGTGCCGGCTTGACGGCACTTACGTCGAGCTCACGAGACGCAGTATGCTCACTTGTTACCAACGTGTGACGTTACGCCCTCCAGAGGAGCAGGTAAGGTCAGCTTACTACAGTTTACACAGACACCTCTTGTCCACGTGGGTACAGAGAGGCAACAAGCTGAGAGAGCCTTTTCACTGCTGCAATGAAGCAGCGCTTTCTCAGCTCAGATAATCTGGGCCCAATAAGATGGTTCTGGGCCCAATTGATCCGCCTGGGTTCCGGCTACAACTAGAGCCTAAGCATGTCACTGTTATTTGGTTTCTGTGGAGAGATATGTATAGCTCCCCTCCCGGGCATCCTAGCATCAAGCCAGGACCAGGTGGATGTTTGGCTTTGCCCCAGGATCGCAAAAAGATAACCGAATTATGCCTGGGATGGACGGACGATTTATAATTCCTTATGAAATGTAGGTGCCAACATGTCTGGGAGGTATCATTGATCCTGGGCAAGGGCTGAGATCTCCTGCTGGGGCTTTCCTGCAGGATTAGCTTGCCTCCAACCTGGCTGGTTGAGGTGTGACTTTATCCACCTGGGGCCTCCTTGAAGCCTGGACCCCTGGGGCTTCCTCCCTTGCTAGCTGACAGGAGATGGCTGGGGGTGAGAACATATTTTGCATGTACACTGACTGTACATGCAAAAAGGTGAATCAAATGACAATCAGGGCTGCCAATAAATGATAATCCATATACCTCACACCTCCCCCTTTAGAGGGTATTAGGGGAAGCACATTCCTGTGTTTCCCCGTGTGCCCCTCTGCACCCTCTCTGGTGGCGAATGGCAAAGTGGTAAGGCTGGAGCGCCAGTCTCCTGCGTATCCACCTTCTATTCGTTTTTGGCCAATAGTCACCCAGACTGAGCATGATACTGAGGCCGAAATTACTGGCGTCGGTTGGTACTATAAACGACCGCGTGAAGTCGGCTGCCTGTAGTACCGGGAAGCTGGAAAGGGCGGCCTGGAAGGCCGTCTCAGTCGGTTGTCCAATCGACTGCGGAGGGAAGCTTCTTCCTGGTGAGGTCCGTCAGGGGCCTTGCCAGGCTACTATAGTGGGGAGCGAACCCCCTATAGTACCCGGTGGTGATCAAGAAGGACATCACCTGGTTCTTGTCCCGAAGGGTGGTCCAAGATGCGCTGGCATCCACTCTCCTGGGCTTCGTTCTGAAGCTTCCCCGCCTGCCCAGGGTCCCTCACTTATGCCCAGCTGCCACTTTCCTCGCGTAATGGTCAAGCCTGCCTGGCAGATCTTCCCAAGCATCTGCACCAGATACCTCCGGGGATCCTCCCCTCTAGTGTTGAGCTGATCTTAAGACTCCAGCAGCAAAATCTACTGCTGTTCGTCTTTAGTGTCTGGGAGTATGGGTCTCATATACACACACACACACACACACACACTAGTATCTCAAGCCCACTTTTCTGCCACCAATATGTGACGAAATACCACGCCTCGTGCCAACTTGACATCACCTACATCAAGCTTACAAGACGCAGTATGGTCACTTGTTACCAACGCGTGATGTTACACCCTCCAGAGCAGAGGAGCAAGTACAGAGAAGCTTGGTACAGTTTACACAGACACCTCTTGTCCACGCAGGTACAGAGAGGCAACAAGCTGAGAGAGCCTTTTCACTGCCGCAATAAAACAGCGCATTCTCAGCTCGTATAATCTGCCACCATCTTCTCATTTGATAGAAGCCTGATCCGCTAACGGGATAATATAGCTTATAAGTAGGCCGAAACACGGACGTTGGGATTCGTGATCGAGATACAAGATGGCACAAGATTAAATTATATATTTAATCGCCTTAAGGGCACACTAGATATAACGCAATATACACAGAAAATATATACAATGGTCTGAAGTTACAGATACAGGTACAACAGGGTTAAGCAGAGCAAAAGTCAGTTACCTGGTCGATGAAAGTTCCTTTGGGTTATGAGGGTGGAATAGTCCTTGGCTGCAGTCTCGTGGTGGCAGTGATGTCAGCTCGTTCCTGGTCTCTCCAAACACATTGGCACAATGTGACCCCCTTCAGAAAAGACACAGCCCGCTGGCCTGCATGGGCTTATGACCTGTAGCCGGCTGCTACCCTCCCCGCCTATGGGTAGGGTCTACTCCTCCTTCTCTGATGCTGGCAGAAAAAAGACATTTGTCCATCCAGTTCGGCCTGTCATCCTGCAAGTTGATTCAGAGGAAGGCAAAAAATAAATCCGTGAGGTAGAAGCCAATTTTCCCCACTTTAGGGAAATAAAAAAATTCCTTCCCGACTCCAATCAGGCAATCAGAATAACTCCCTGGATCAACGCCCCCTCTCTAGTAGCTATAGCCTGTAATATTATTACGCTCCAGAAATACATCCAGGCCCCTCTTGTATTCCTTTAATGTACTCACCATCCCCACCTCCTCAGGCAGAGAGTTCCATAGTCTCACTGCTCTTACCGTAAAGAATCCTCTTCTAAGTTTGTGTACAAACCTTCTTTCCTGTCGACGCAGAGAATGTCCCCTCGTCACGGTCACAGTCCTGGGGATAAATAGATGATGGGATAGATCTCTGTACTGACCCCTGATATATTTATACATATTAACCAGCTCGGCTCCCCTAGCTTAAACCCCCTTAATGACCAGACCACTTTTTACAATTCTGCACTACACTACTTTCACGGTTTATTGCTCGGTCATACAACTTACCACCCAAATTAATTTTACCTCCTTTTCTTCTCACTAATAGAGCTTTCATTTGGTGGTATTTCATTGCTGCTGACATATTTACTTTTTTTATATTAATCGAAATTTACCGACATTTTAGCAAAAAAAAGACATTTTTCACTTTCGGTTGTAAAATTTTTCAAATAAAACTACATTTCTATATAATTTTTTCTTTAAATTTATTGTTCTACATGTCTTTGATTAAAAAAAATGCAATAAGTGTATATTTATTGGTTTGGGTAAAAGTTATAGCGTTTACAAACTATGGTGCAAAAATGTGAATTTCCGCAATTTGAAGCAGCTCTGACTTTCTGAGCACCTGTCATGTTTCCTGAGGTTCTACAATGCCCAGACAGTAGAAACACCTCACAAATGACCCCATTTCGGAAAATAGACACCGTAAGGTATTCGCTGATGGGCATAGTGAGTTCATGGAAGTTTTTATTTTTTGTCACAAGTTAGCGGAAAATGATTTTTTTTATTTATTTTTATTTTATTTTTCTTACAAAGTCTCATATTCCACTAACTTGTGACAAAAAATTAAATTTTACATGAACTCACCATACCCCTCACAGAATACCTTGGGGTGTCTTCTTTCCAAAATGGGGTCACTTGTGGGGTAGTTATACTGCTCTGGCATTTTAGGGGACCTAAAGCGTGAGAAGTAGTTTGGAATCCAAATGCGTAAAAAATGCCCAGTGAAATCGTAAAGATACTCTTTAGAATTTGGGCCCCTTTGTGCACATAAGCAGCAAAAAAGTGTCACACGTGTGGTATAGCCGTACTCAGAAGAAGTAGGGCAATGTGTTTTGGGGTGTATTTTTACATATACCCATGCTGGGTGAGAGAAATATCTCTCAAAAAGACAACTTTTCCTTTTTTTTTTTTATACAAAGTTGTCATTTTAGAGATATTTCTCTCACCCAGCATAGGTGTATGTAAAAATACACCCCAAAACACATTGCCCTACTTCTCCTGAATATGGCGATACCACATGTGTGACACTTTTTTGCAGCCTAGGTGCGCAAAGGATCCCAAATTCCAATGAGGAGGGCATTTTTAGGCATTTGGATTCCAGACTTCTCACGCTTTAGGGCCCCTAAAATGCCAGGGCAGTATAAATTCCACACATGTGACCCCATTTTGGAAAGAAGACACACCAAGATTTCCGCTAACTTGTGCCAAAAAAAAATATATTCTAGGAACTCGCCATGCCCCTCACTGAATACCTTGGGGTGTCTTCTTTCCAAAATGGGGTCACTTGTGGGGTATTTATACTGCCCTGGCATTTTAGGGGCCCTAAAGCGTGAAGAAGTCTGGAGTATAAATGTCTAAAATATTTTACGCATTTGGATTCCGTGAGGGGTATGGTGAGTTCATGTGAGATTTTATTTTTTCTCACAAGTTAGTGGAATATGAGACTTTGTAAGGAAAAAAAAATAAAAAATCAATTTCCGCTAACTTGTGCCAAAAAAAAAAATCTTCTATGAACTCGCCATGCCCCTCAAAAGTGATCTTTTTATTGCGCCACAGCGATTTTACGGTGTTTTTGAAGTGATCAGAAAAAAAAAATTCTGTAACTGCTATGGGGCGGACTGAACACAAGTGTGCGCACAAGATCAGACCTGATTGGGCAAACACTTCATTTTTTGTAGAGCCTATAGAACATGTCCTATTCTTGTCCGCAATTGCGGACAAGAAAAGGCATTTTCTATATAGTTCTGGCAATGTGCGGATACGCAAAATACGGAAAGCACATTGCCGGTGTCCGTATTTTGTAGATCCGCGGTGTCTGTGTTTTGCGGATCCGCAAAACACATACGGACGTCTGAATGGAGCCTTACAGGGGGGTGATCAATGACAGGGGGATGATCAGGGAGTCTATATGGGGTGATCAGCCGCCTGTAAGGCTCCATTCAGACGTCAGTATGTGTTTTGCGGATCCGCAAAGCACATAGGGACGTCTGAATGGAGCCTTACCAGGGGGTGATCAATGATAGGGGGGTGATCAGGGAGTCTATATGGGGTGATCAGGGGTTAATAAGGGGTTAATAAGTGACAAGGGGTGTAGTGTAGTGGTGTTTGGTGCTACTTACAGAGCTGCCTATGTCCTCTGGTGGTCGATCAAGCAAAAAGGACCACCAGAGGACCAGGTAGCAGGTATATCAGACGCTGTTAACAAAACAGCGTCTGATATACCTTTCATGGGTTAGAAAAAAATCACATCTACAGCCTGCCAGCGAATGATCGCCGCTGGCAGGCTGTAGATGGACTAGCTTACCTCCCGATCCTGTGAACGTGCGCTCCTGTGTGCGCGCGTTCACAGGAAATGTCACGTCTCGCGAGATGACGCGCGGGAGCGTCAAGGAGGAACAAATCGGCCGCCTCTGGAACGCAATCTTGCGTTATGCGGTCCACAGGCGGTTAATTAGATCTCCCCTCAGTAGTCTTTTTTCTAAAGTGAATAACCCTAATTTTGATAATCTTTCAGGGTACTGTAGTTGCCCCATTCCAGTTATTACTTTAGTTGCCCTCCTCTGTACCCTCTCCAGCTCTGCTATGTCTGCCTTGTTTACAGGAGCCCAGAACTGTACACAGTACTCCATGTGTGGTCTGACTAGCGATTTGTAAAGTGGTAGGACTATGTTCTTATCACGGGCATCTATGCCCGTTTTTATGCAACCCTTTATCTTATTGGCCTTGGCAGCAGCTGCCTGACACTGGTTTTTGCAGCTTAGTTTGCTGTTTATTAAAATTCCTAGATGCTTTTCCATGTCAGTGTTACCGAGTGTTTTACCATTTAGTATGTACGGGTGACTTGCATTATTCCTTCCCATGTGCATAACTTTACATTTATCAGTGTTAAACCTCATCTGCCACTTATTTGCCCAAGCCTCCAATCTATCAAGATCCCTCTCTAGTAGTATACTATCCTCTTCAGTGTTAATTACTTTACACAGTTTAGTGTCATCTGCGAAAATTGATACTTTACTATGCAAGCCTTCTACAAGATACCATAACCACCCTCTGTTTTCTATCATTGAGCCAGTTACTTACTCACATTTTCTCTCAGTCCGAGCATTCTCATTTTATATACTAACCTTTTATGTGGTACAGTGTCAAATGCTTTGGAGAAGTCCAGATATACAACATCCATTGATTCGCCGCTGTCAAGTTTAGAACTTAACTCCTCAAAGAAACTGAGTAAATTAGTTTGGCATGACCGATCCCTCATGAAGCCATGCTGATATGGCGTTATTTGCTTATTTCCGTTGAGATGCTCTAAGATAGCATCTTCTAGAAAACCTTCAAACAGTTTACCCACAACAGATGTTAAACTTACCGCCTATAGTTTCCAGGCTTTGTTTTTGGACCCTTTTTGAATATAGGCACCACATTTGCCATGCGCCAATCCTGTGGTACATTCCCTGTCAATATAGAGTCCACAAATATCAGAAATAAGGGTCTGGCTATGACATTACTTAATTCCCTTAGGATACAGGGGTGTATGCCATCCGGTCCTGGCTATTTGTCTATTTTAATCTTTTTAAGGCGCTGATGTACTTCTTCCTGGGTCAGACAGGACACTTTTATTGGGGAAATTATTTTTACATTCTGCATGACATCTGACAGTTTATTTTTCTTAGTGAATACATAAAAAAATATTTAACAGCTTTGTTTTCTCCTCGTCGCTCTCTGCGACTCCCCCCTCATTGCTCTTTAAAGGGCCGACACCTTCAGATTTATACTTTTTAACATTTATATAATTGAAGAACATTATAGGGTTAGTTTTACTCTCTTTGGCAATTAATCTCTTGGTCTCTAGTTTGGCCGCTTTTATTTGTTTTTTACATGTTCTATTTTTTTCCTTATAGTTTTTCAGTGCTTCCGTGTTAACCTCCTGTTTTGTGGCTGTATTATTTTTTTTTTTTTTTGAGGACTTTGTCCAAGTTAGTTAGGCCTATGGCCTTTCTTAGTTGGCTAAATTTTGCTTTTTTAAAGTTTGGTATTTTTGTTCCTCCCTGAAGAAACACTCTTTTGAATGATAATTGGAAGGTTATTACTTTATGGTCACTATTTCCCAGGTGTCCCCCAACCTGCACGTCTGTTGTTCTGTCAGGCCTATTGGTTAATACTAAGTCCAGTATGGCCGTCCCTCTAGTCGGGTCCTGAACCAGTTGGGAGAGCTAATTGTCTTTGGTTATTGCCAAGAACCTGTTTCCTTTGTGAGAGATACACGTTTTAGTGTCCCCCATACTAACCACCTCATTATGATTTGCCACCTTGTCTATCTCGTTTAGTAGTAGATTTTCTGTGGACTCTGGTATATTAGGTGGTTTATAGTAAACTCCTATTAGTAATTTATTATTGTTTTTAGCTCCATGTATTTCTACTCACAGTGACTCCACATATCTTCACGGAGTGTGGGCTTTAGACAAGACTTTACATAAAGGCAGACCCCTCCCCCTCTCCGGTTTTGACGATCTTTTCTAAACAGACTGTAACCTTGTACATTAACTGCCCAGTCATAGTTATCATCCAGCCATGTCTCAGTTATTCCCACTATGTCATAGTTCTCCTCACACATCACTAATTCCAGTTCCCCAGAAGTCAGGCTTCTGGCATTAGTATACATATATTTGAGAGGTTTATGTATATTTTTTTTACCCTACACCTTTCCTTCTGAACTTTTCTAGTCCCTTCTTCTATTCCTCCCCCAGTCCCACTACCTTGCTCCCAGTCTCTTATCTGCACTATCTTTCCCTCCTATAAAGTAATTTCCCTCCCCCCAATCCCTAGTTTAAACACTCCTCCAACCTTCTAGCCATCTTTCCCCCCAGCACAGCTGCCACTTCCCCATTGAGGTGCAAGCCCGTCCATACGATAGAGCCTGTAGCAGATAGAGAAGTTGGCCCAGTTCTCCAGGAACCCAAACCCCTCTTTCCTACACCAGTTCTTGAGCCACTTGTTAATCTCCCTAATCTCCCGCTGCCTTTCTTGTGTGGCCCGTGGTACAGGCAGTATTTCGGAAAATACTACCTTTGAGGTCCTTGCCCTAAGCTTTTGACCTAAATCCTTGAAATCATTTTTAAGGACTCTCCACCTACCTCTAACTTTGTCATTGGTTCCGATATGGACCATGACCGCTGAATCTTCTCCAGCCCCTCCCAATAATTTTCAACCCTATCCGTGATGTGTTGAACTCTAGCGCCAGGAAGACAGCACACTGTTAGGCGATCAGTCTTTGTGACATAAAACCCCTGAGGGCTCATAGCCCCAGACCAGAATGTCGCAGGAAGATGGTTCCGGGCCCAATTGATCCGCATGGGTTCCGGCTACAACTAGAGTCCAAGCATGGTACCGTTATTTGGTTTCAGTGGGGAGATATGTAAATCTCCCCTACCAGGGATCCTAGCATCAAGCCAGGACCATGTGGATGTTTGGCTTTGCCCCGTGATAGCAAAAATATAACCGAATTATGCCTGGATGGACGGACGATTCATAATTCCTTATCAAATGTAGGTGTCAACATGTCTGGGAGGTATCATTGATCCTGGGCAAGGGCTGAGACCTCCCGCTGGGGGTTTTCCTGCAGGATTAGCTTGCCTCCAGCCTAGCTGGTTGAGGTGTGACTTTATCCACCTGGGGCCTCCTTGAAGCCTGGACCCCTGGGGCTTCCTCCCTTGCTAGCTGACAGCAGATGGATGGGGGTGAGAACATATTTTGCATGTACACTGACTGTGTACATGCCAAAAGGGGAATCAAATGACAATCAGGGCTGCCAATAAATGATAATCCATATTCCTCACAAGGTGTTACGCTGACCGGATGAGGAGGCAATAGAGCAGGATAAGGAGGCGGTAGAGAAGAAAATGGAGTAGGAGGAGGAGGCAACATGAGGCACAGAGAATCGTCCAGCAATCCTCGGTGGTGGTAGGACATGCGGCAAACTGATTTCCACGTCAGGCCCAGCCACCACTACATTTACCCAATGGGCAGTAAATGCCCTTGCTTACTGGTCCACATATCGAAGGTTATGTGGACCTTACCACTGATGGCGTTGTACAGCTCACACCTGATTTCTTCTGCCACTTGTTCTTGCGGGGCAGGGATGGCCCGGCTGGAAAAGTAGTGGCGGCTGGGAACCACGTACTGTGAGACATCCATTGTCTTTAAGCTTTTGAAATTGTCCGTCTCCACCAGATGGAATGGCAGCATTTCAAAGGCAAGGAAGTTTTAACTACTGGCATTCAAGGCCTGGGTCTTGGATGGGTAGGGGGGTACTTCCTCTTTCTCTCCAGTGTTTGTGGGATGCACAACTGAATACCTCCATTTCTCTGAGTAGTAATGGCTGCATTGGTCATGTGCTTTATATGGGGAACTCAATCAGAGCTGTGGCACACAGAACAGCAGATATAAACATTTGAATATAGGATCTTTTAAAGTGTAACTCCCGTTTTTTTTGATATTCCCTAATGGTATAGTACACCCTGCTGCATAAGTGCTTTTGTGATTAAAAATTTGATCATTTATATCATTCTGACAGTCTGGAAGAGAATGAGGGACAGCTGGCTATTAAGAGGTTAAAAGAAATGCTTACTGATTTAATGTAATTGCAGAGCTTTTCTCTGGTTAGCTGTATGTGAGGATACACACTGCTCTGGGTACTGTGGGACGTTATCTGCGTTCTGATTGGTCCTGCTAGTTCATGTGAGGGATGCGAGGGAAATACAGGGTGGCCTTAAGGAAGGGCAAAGATCATCACAGGAAGAGCAGCAGGGGCCATCTTAGGAAGTTGCTGAAATAAAGGCACGGATAAATATGGTTGCTAAGGGCTGAATACAGACATCAGAAAGATAAAAATTAGCTGAAAAATGCAGCTTCATGAATATTTTCCTTCAGCATCACATATGTTAGGAATTTTATTTTTGGTAGTGAAATGGCAGTCACACTTTAAGCCATTTAGTGGCATTGGGCATATTTTAGGGTAACTCCACAGTGACTTTTGCCTCACATTAATTGCTCTCCTGAATTTGAAAATGGTTCCTTCTAAAGGCACAGACAGAGAATTATTGGGAACAAACTGTTTATTCACGATTAATTTCTTGCCCATTACAGGAGGTGAAAGCTACTTTTACATGCAGCAATCACCTTTACTATATAGGGACGAGCAATCTCTAGAGCAGGGATGGCCAACCTGAGGCCATCAGCTTACAGCAGGGCATGGTGGGAGTTGTAGTTTTACAATAGCTGGAGAGCCGCAGGTTGGCCATGCCTGCTCTAGAGTGATCACTTGTCCCCATGCAGATTCTGGGCAGTATAATCTGCTGCTCAGAGACAATGAATTTGGTGACCACACATTTAATGCATAAACCCATCGAATGAGCATTTGCTCGTCCATCCATCCAGTGATCTGTGGCACCTGTACACAGGGCAATGAGCATGAAGAGTTCCTACAAAATGCTCCTTCCCAATAATTGCCCTGATCAATGACCTACCTTTTGTAAAGAGGCCTAAAAACAGAGATGGAGAGAGAAAGCAGGGAGCATTGGAGGTAAGAGATGTGATCTGTGAATGCCGTCCCACTATTTGGGTTGGGCATGAGCTCTGTATCACTCGCCTTGCTTCTGCCTGTGTTTCATGCTGCAGGCTGCTTGCTAGGTCTCTTCCTGTGTGTCTTAGAGTCTATTCATTGAACCTTATTCTGCAGTACTGTAAGGGTTATTTCCCTTTTTACTCTGTGTGCAACTGCTCGACTTTTGAGCTAATCGGCTCTCCTATATATGCTGGGCTGTTTATTCCAACCCTTGCCTGAGCAATTCCTGGATTTTGACTCTCTGCTGTCTGACTGGACCTGTGCCTGTTTACTTTCTGACCCTGTGCTGCCTTGCCCTAGCCTCGGGACTGTTCCATGGACTCACCACTACTCTGCCTGCCCTGAACTCTGCCTGTTTCCTGACTATGCATATTACTTGATCCCGCAGTGCTTTGCACCATTGTCTCTGACCATTTGGGTGAGCAGCCAACCACATCATGACAATTCTAAGAGGTAGCAGCCTGTTAGTTCCCCTGCAATGAATGCCAGAGCCCTGTATATGGGGTAAAGGTTGAAAACCAACGGATTGCAAGAATAACAACCTCAGAAATAGCCAAAGTCGAACCCATTGGTTGTCACAGTGGGACCAAATTCACAAGCAAGACAAAAATATTAGGAGCATGGTTATGTGACTGGCTTACAGATGAATTTCAGTTACAGACAATACATTATTGACTAATCTTACCATATGCAAACCATTTGAAGATATATATTTTAAAACCATAGAACCCATTTAAAGGGAATCAACCACAATTTTGGATTATTATCTGATGTAATACATGAGTAGTACTTCAGGTAAGGATTCCAGATCTTTTTATTTTCATACTACTCCCATTAGCCCGATGTATAAATCTGCACTGAAATACCATACTTGGTGGGACTACTGTACATGTACACAGGAGTTCTCATTATGTTACCACAGCATGGCAGTCCCAATAATGTATTTTCGTGCAATTTTATACACTGACAGAAGGGGCAGTATGAAAAAAAATGGTGATCTGGAATCTTTTTGTGCATCATTACTCATGTATTACTGCAGATAATACTCCAGAATTGTAGTGACATTCTCTTTAAAGGGAACCTGTCATGTGGATATTTGATTATAATCTAACTAATTATATACAATTATTAACTACTAAAAAGTACCTTAGATGTATTCACTTACTGGTGTGACAGATGGTTACCTCATAATATACACACAAAGATGCCTCATACCGCATGCTAATGAGCTGATTTGAGTCCAGCATGATGTCATTGAGTCCAGCGTTTATTTAATTAACAGCTATAGCTACTCCCCTGCCTACCTACTGCTGATTCATATGAAATAAAACTGTCATTCAGCAGCAGGTAGGCGGGGAGAGTCAGGATTTCATAAATATTAATGACTCATCATTATCAGCTGGATCTTTTCAATACTCAATTCAATACAAAGATGTTGGCAGATTGACTGGGTCAATTAAAGAAAGTGACCCAGCCTTTTGCTAAGAGAATCAGTCACTTATTTATGTTGCCCTTAGTTAGGACACCATAAAACTGGTGACAGGTTCCCTTTAAGATAAAAATGGTTATTACTTTTAATACTCTAAAGCTAAAATTTCAGTACAATCAATATACTCAATTTTAAAGCCAATATATTTATAGTAATATTTCTGTAAAGTGTAAAATAATGAAAAAAAATATATATTGTAGTGGACATAGCAGGTTACTGTAGCATTCCTCTAATTCAAGAGATATTTCTGATAATGAAGCTACTGCAGAACAGCTACTCGTGGGGCTTATGGGAGTTGGATCCCCGTCGATCTGCTAATAATGACTAGAGATGAGCCAAGCAGGGAGAAATGTGACAGGTGCTAGGGACAGTTTTAGGAAAGACTTTATTCTGCAAAAAAATTAAAAATATTTACAAGTTCAGGGAAAGATCATTCAAAGTGTGTGGAAAGGATAGGGAGGCATTATCCACACTGTAGGGAGAGAGCAGGGACCAATTGGGAAGTATAAAGCCTGAGTAATAGGAGTGATTACTATTACACCTTGGAGATTTAAATTTCTGTTATACTGCTGCTTTTAGGTTTGCAGTATATGATAGCTCAGTAATTCTAGCAAACCTTGCTTGTTATTGGGGTGCAAGTGATGTGTGATACAGCCATTTTTGGGGGGTATTAATAGGAGAAATAAGTACGTCTTATTAGTTGTTCTGCGGTGAACCAACATTGTTATGCAGCCACTTTTAGGGTTAATTAATAGGAAAAATATTTTTAGCCATTCTGCAGTAAGTTAACATTGTCATACAGTCATTGTTGAAGTATATTAATAGTAAAAATAAATACGTCTTACTAGCTGTTCTGTGGTGAACTGACATTGTTATACAGCCATTTTGGGGTGTATTAATTTACTTTTACTTGACACTCATTTCGTCAGCAATCAATCACCGAAGGAATTGCGAAGAGACAACAGTAAGCGTGCACTCATTCAAGGGCGCAGAAGCTTAACATTCTCCTGGCCAAGTTGTTGGTGCTGCAGTCCCTCCCTTTCCAAGTGGTGGACTCTGCACCTTTCAGGGAACTGTTGGCTTGTACCGAGCCGAGGTGGAGAATCCCAAGCCGTCATTTCTTTTTAAAAAAGGCAGTACCAGCCCTGCACACGTATGTTGAACAGAAATTGGGTCTGTCCTTGAGCCTATTGGTGTCCGCCAAAGTGCACAGCAGCGCCGACATGTGGAGCTGTAACTACGGTACAGGAGAATATATGTACTTTATGGCCCACTGGGTAAATATGGTTCCTGCCCAGTCACATTAGCAACTTGGCCAGGTGATGCCGCTGCCGCCTCCACCGTTGGTCCTGCAACAATGTCCGCCTCTGCCTCCTCATCTTCCACTATGTCCTCAGCCTCCACTGCAAGACCAATTAACAGTGCTCCTCCAGCATACCACATGTGCAGGGCACGGCGGTTTCATGCTGTTCAGCACCTAGTTTGCTTGAGTGAACGGAGTCACACAATAAAGGAACTGCTCTGCGTGGTTTATCAAGGCAGTTCAAGGGTGTAATCGAATACTGGCTTTCTCCTCGACAACTCAAAATCAGAACCATGATCCATGACAACGGGAAGAGCATGATGTCAGCGTCAAGAAGGACTGAGCCATGTGCCCTGCATGGCGTCAGGGCAGTCTTTACCAAGGGGCAAAAGGGGCAGCTGCCCCGGGCCCAGTTGCTCCTGGAGGGCCCAATGCAGCTGCCTCTTGAGCCCTGCTAGCCACTGCCCCGGGTGTCAGGCTGTCAGCTAAACAGGGGGTGATGCCATGCCTGCCGGCACTCCAGCCAGCGTACTGTCTTTGAGAGCTGTGATGTAGGACCTTAATGACATCATCACCATGTGACCAGTAACCTAGCAATATTACTGGTCACATGGCTATGAGGTCATCACAGGTCCTACCAGGAGTTTTGTAAGGAGAAGTGAGCTTTTTTTGTGAAGATTACATCGGGAAAAGGTGACAGGGGCTGTTATGCTAATGCTAATATACTGTAAACTACTGTATAGTGGGGGGCCTTTATACTGTGGGGGCCTTTATACTGCGGGGGGCCTTTATACTGTGGGGGGGCTGTATACTGTGAGGGCTGTACTGTGGGGGGGCTGTATACTGTGTGGGGGGGCTGTATACTGTGGGGGGCCTGTATACTGTGGGGGGCGGGGGCTGGAGTGCTATACTGTGGGGGGCTGTATACTGTATACTGTGGGTGCTGTATAGTGTGGAGTGCTATACTGCTGTACTGTATAGTGTGGGGTGCTGTATATGGTGAGGTGCAATACTGCTCTACTGTATACTGTGAGGTGTTGTATACTGTGGGGTGCTGTATACTGTGGGCTGCTATACTGCTCTACTATATACTGTGGGGTACTGTATAGTGTGGGGTGCTATACTGCATACTGTGTGGTGCTGTATACTATAGGGTGCTATACTGCATACTGTAGGGTGCTGGGGTGCACTGTAACACTAGGGTGAGCATAGCCCTGGTCTCCTCCCTGCAGAGTGGTGCCCACTTCCAGCCTGAGCCCAGCTGCCCAGAGCACTAATCCTGAGCCGCTGGAGTCTTCAGAACTAGAAGTATTTACAATCATTCACTGTACTCTACCAGATGTGTGGATTTTTTGTGTGTGTGTTGTGGTGGCAGGCGTGATTGCCTGCTAAGGTGTGGGAAGGTGGGATCCAGGGGGCCCAAGTAAATTTTTGCCCAGGGTCCAATCAATACTAAAGACGGCCCTGCATGGCAGTATGTGTTTATTCTGATTGTAAAGGGGTTCCTGAAGTCTTCCAGCCATCTGCAAGACATTCTGAAAATGGCCAGAAAACTTTGCATACACTTCAGCCACTAATACACCGCAAAGCACACCCTCCTTGAGCTGCAGCGGCAGCAGGGCATCCCCAAAATAGGCTATGTGATGTTTCAACCCGTTGGAATGCCACCCTCCATATGTTGGACCGACTATATGAACAGAGAAAGGCCATAAACGATTTCTTGATGATACAGACTGACAGAGGTAACTTCGATGTTAGCCAGTGGCAGCTCATGTGTGACACCTGTCGTTTGCTTGGGCCCTTTGAGGAGACCACTTTGTCAGTCGCTAGGACAACGGAAGGAACAACATCATTCCACTGCTTTATGTCCTAGAACAGATGCTGCTAAATGTGGCTGGCTCGGAGACAGGAGACGTGGGCCTATATCTCATGGCCACATGAGCCCTGTGGGGGCTGAACTGGAGGAGGAGAAGGACATTCGAGCACAAGCAATGCGTAGAGAAATGGGTGGTTTTTCTACACAGGTGACAGAAGAGGAGTAGCAGGAGGAGCAAGAGAAGCCGGAGGAGCTAAAGGGTGATGAGTGAGTTGAGGCTGATGACCCAGACACACCGTGGCAGTATGCAGTGGAGATGGAGGCAGAGAATCCCTCCGGGTCACTAGCACAAATGGCCTAATGCATGCTCAGTTGCTTGTGTAGTGGCAGCCAAATTGTCACCATTCGGCAGAGGGATGACTACTAGCTCTCCACCATGTTAGACCATTGTTACCGGTTGAAAATGTGGGCCTTTTTTCCACCGAGAGTGAGGACAAACTGAACTACTATCGAGACATCCTATGTAGTCAGCTGGCTATGTGCTCCATCACCCATCCTCATGCAGGTCTGAACGGGGGTCCTCTGCGCTCACATTCCATTGCCATGGCTGCTTGGAGGTGTGGGACAGGAGCAGTACCAGCTCTTTCAGCAGAAACTTAAGTCTAGAGTCGCTGATGAGCAGTTTTCTTCACCCGCCTACTGAAAAAACTACTCACCACCAGCAGCAGGTAGGCATAGAGCAGAACCTGAACCAGCAGGTTGTGGCATACTTGGACTGCATCCTGCCACCCCACATCGAAGATCCCCTCGACTACTGGGCACCCAAACTTGGTTTGTGGCCACAACTGGCCAAGTTTGCCCTGGACAAGCTTTCCTGTCCAGCCAGTAGTGTGGCATCAGAGCTGGTGTTTAGTGTGGCAGGGGCCATAGTTAACCCAAGGAGAACTCACCCGTCCACCTAAAATATAGAGAAACTAACCTTTGTGAAGATGAATCAGGCATATATCAGCCAGGATTTCCACACACCAGTGCCTGATTCATCAGACTAGATTATCCATGGTGCCACACCCAAACTTTGTCAAAAGTTTCTTCTGGATACCTGCTTCTTCTGGACACCTGCTTCAGCTACTATTCTGATGCTGCCACCCACCTGATGCCACACACATGCTTCCAGGTGCTTCTACTGCCACCCACCATCTTCAGTTAGTACTGGTATTGCCCCCTACCTCCCTACTGTCACTGGGTCAATCTGTGGTCTTCTCATACTGCTGCCACCTCCCCACTCTGTGGTCTCCTCATGCTGCTGCCACCTCACTACTCTGTGGTCTCCTCATGCTGCTGCCAACTAAACACTCTGTCACTGGGACACTCTATGGTTTCCTCATGCTGCTGCCAACTAAACATTCTGTCACTGGGCCACTCTTTGGTCTCCTCTTGCTGCTGCCCCCTCACCACTCTGTCACTGGGACACTGTTTGGTTTTCTCATGCTGCTGACAACTCCAACACTCTGTGGTCTCCTCATGCTACTGCCACCTCAGCACTCTGTCACTGGGCCACTCTGTGGCCTCTTCATGCTGCTGCCACCTAACCACTCTGTGGTCTCCTCATGCTGCTGCTGACTCAACACTGGGCCACTCTGTGATATCCTCATGCTGCTGCCACCTCAACACTCTGTCACTGAGCCACTCTGTGGACTTCTCATGCTGTTCCTACCCTCCCCACTCCATGATGGGCCCACTATTTTGCCTTTTTGTCATCACCATTTATTTGACCCTTTTTCTGATCTGTCAGAAGGAAGGAAAAATGAGACCCACAACGGATCCTGTCTATGTAGAAACTGTAATGCCTGTATGGTCCCTATTTTGCATCAGAATTGGCTTATGACTTGGTAACCAAAAGCAGAAGTGGGTAAAAAACACAGAAGACATGCAAATATTATATTTACAGGTCATCTCTTTATTGGATCCTCATTTTTTTTAATTTGCATTAAGAAAAATATTTTTCGTGCACTAGAGTAGTGCACCAATTGATACCTTCTGGCGCAAAGACACAACCTCAGTGGATAGGTAAAAGGGTCTTTTATTGATAAATGACAACGTGTTTCGGAGTCAATATACTCCTTTTTCAAGTCAGTCGGGTCCGTGCTGGTGTTTGAAGCCGGATCAGAGGAAGGGCAAAATAATCAGTGACGTCAACACAAACTTCTGCTGGCTGACACCCTCTACACTCTGTAAGGGGGGGCTCTACTTGTATCAGCGTTTAATAGAACAGGTTCTGTAGAAATTGATGTGGAATCAGCTGACGACGGTGTAAAAGGAGTGCCCTCTTTCACGCTATAGTAGGATCTTGGGCCTCTTCATAGTTCTTTATACCTGGTGCTAACATTGAACTGTAAGTGCGACGACACACTAGGCCACGCCTGGGGTATCCTTGCCCCTTAAGAAGTTTTCCACAAAATATGTCCCTCTTATAGAGCAAGTAACTGACACCAACTGTGGTTAAGCAGCGGAAGCACAAGGCTCCCTTTTGTAGATGGCAATGTTGGTACCCAGAGTCGGATTGCCAGAGTGGTGCAGGGTGGCCTACAGTCTCCGTAGATGTTATATGCACCTGTCACGGTGTTCCTACCTGGATATTTGTGGATCTCAGATGTGGTGTGGTCCGAAGCAATGCAAAAAGGGGGTAGGTGAACTTGGATGGTGTAGAACAAAGTTTAGTCCAGGCTTGGTAAATGGTTGAACAGTTGCTTTACCTGGCATAAATGGTATTCCATACAGTTTCCAGCCTTTATCTTTGTCATCAATAGGTTTCAGCAGGCAAATACTTGTCTCTGCAACAAACTCCTCTCTGCTGTATACTCTCTGTAGCTCTCTCCGCTCAGCTATGTCAGTAGTCAGTTTCTTACTGTAGATCATCCTAGGAACTTCTTGTCCTGGCTTAGAGTACCTCAACCTCTAGCTATTGCTTGGTGTTGCACAACCTCCAGTGATAAGGCTGGCATAGAACTAACAGAAAATGTCCAGCAGGGACCAGGTCTGCTGCATTCCCCAAGAAGGGGTACGTCAAGTCTCTCAAACACAACCTCTCCCCAGGAGGGGGAAAGCTAGATTGACTTCTTGCATGCTCGTCCAGGAGGGACAAGAGCCTGCTCCTTCCCCATACAGGTAATTCTCTCAACTGACTCACTCACTAACTAAACTCCTCCTCTCCTTCTTCTTCCTCTAGAGCAGGGGTGCACAACCTGCGGCCCGGGGGCCACATGCAGCCCTCGATACCTTTCTGTGCGGCCCCCAATCATCTGGTAACAGACATGTATGTCTATGTCTTGTGACTGCTCACATGTATCTTTCATGTATTTTCCCATTAGATGGGAGTACTGGAAGTGTAACTAGACATTTATGATATATACTGTATGTTCAATATGCCATAAAAATAGTATTTTAGTTGGTATCACCCCTTTAAGTTTTATTTTCGGCCCTTGGAATTAGTTCAGGCTCACAACGTGGCCCCCAACCAGAAAAGGTTGTGCACCCCTGCTCTAGAGGGAGAGAGAGAATGGACAATCCAGTCCATTCCCTGGAACTAGCACTGTCAAATGTTGCTGCCACCTAGTGGTAGACCAGGCAATTACATGAATATAACAGTTTTACATGAATAAATATGCACAGTGAAGATAAATACACTACTGCATTAGATGGCACTTTATTTTAGCCTATAGGAATTGGTAGCAAGGTGCCAAAGAGTGGTAATAGCACTCCAGGTCATTACATAGGGCTGAGTTCACACAAGTTATTTGGTCAGTTTTGGCCCCATAACTGTCCAAATATTTTAGTGTGAAGTGATTCTAAGAGTGACGCCTGTCACCTGTGTGTCATACTGACTCACAGTATTGTTTCACTACCACAGCAGACTCCCTATGCATGTTTCTGCAAGGCACAGTGTTCTGTACTATACACTATACCACTATAACATAATTTATTAGAAATTTGCTTATCTCTAATAATGACCTATCGATATCAAAATCATAGAGAACCCCTTTAAAGTTCTAACTACATTAAACTGAAACGCTTTTGTGAAGAGGGTATGCACATGAACTCTTACCAAACTCTGCCTTTAATGCTACTAGATAGAGTTGAGCGGACACCTGGATGTATGGGTTTGATGGGTTTGGCCAAACTTCACAAAAAAGTTAGAGTTCGGGACCCGAACTTGATCTGAACTTGACCCCGAACCTGAACCCCATTGAAGTCAATGGGGAACTGAACTTTTGAGCACAAAAATGGCTGTAAATATGTCATGGAAAGGGCTAGAGGGCTGCAAATGACATAAAAATGTGGTTAAGAGCATGGCAAGTGCTCTGCAAACAAATGTGGATAGGGAAATGACTTTAACCATTTCAACCCACCTAGCTGAAACACCCTTAATGACCAGGCCACTTTTTACACTTCTGCACTACACTACTTTCACCATTTATTGCTCGGTCATGCAACTTACCACCCAAATGAATTTTACCTCCTTTTCTTCTCACTAATAGAGCTTTCATTTGGTGGTATTTCATTGCTGCTGACATTTTTACTTTTTTGTTATTAATCGAAATGTAACGATATTTTTGCAAAAAAACTGACGTTTTTCACTTTCAGTTGTAAAATTTTTCAAAAAAACGACATCCATATATAAATTTTGCTCTAAATTTATTATTCTACATGTCTTTGATTAAAAAAAAATGGTTTGGGTAAAAGTTATAGCGTTTACAAACTATGGTACAAAAATGTGAATTTCCGCTTTTTGAAGTAGCTCTGACTTTCTGAGCACCTGTCATGTTTCCTGAGGTTCTACAATGGCTAGACAGTACAAACACCCCACAAATGTCCCCATTTCGGAAAGTAGACACCCTAAGGTATTCACTGATCAGCATAGTGAGTTCATAGAACTTTTTATTTTTTGTCACAAGTTAGCGGAAAATTATGATTTTTTTTTCTTCTTTTTTTTTCTTACAAAGTCTCATATTCCACTAACTTGTCACAAAAAATAAAAACTTCCATGAACTCACTATGCCCATCACAAAATATTTTGGGGTGTCTTCTTTCCAAAATGGGGTCACTTTTGGGGTAGTTATACTGCCCTGGCATTCTAGGGGCCCTAATGTGTGGTAAGTAGTTTGAAATAAAAATGTGTAAAAAATGACCTGTGAAATCCTAAAGGTGCTCTTTGGAATGTGGGCCCCTTTGCCCACCTAGGCTGCAAAAAAGTGTCACACATCTGGTATCGTCGTACTCAGGAGAAGTTGGGCAATGTGTTTTGGGGTGTCTTTTTACATATACCCATGCTGGGTGAGAGAAATATCTCGGCAAAAGACAACTTTTCCCATTTTTTTATACAAAGTTGGCATTTGACCAAGATATTTATCTCACCCAGCATGGGTATATGTAAAATGACACCCCAAAACACATTGCCCAACTTCTCCTGAGTACGGTGATTCCACATGTGTGACACCTTTTTGCAGCCTAGGTGGGCAAAGGGGCCCAAATTCCTTTTATGAGGGCATTTTTAGACATTTGGATCCCAGACTTCTTCTCACGCTTTCGGGCCCCTAAAATGCCAGGGTAGTATAGATACCCCACTTGTGATCCCATTTTGGAAAGAAGACACTCCAAGGTATTCACTGAGGGGCATGGCGAGTTCATAGATTTTTTTTTTTTTGGCACAAGTTAGCGGAAATAGATTTTTTTTGTATTTTCTCACAAAGTCTCCCTTTCCGCTAACTTGGGACAAAAATTTCAATCTTTCATGGACTCAATATGCCCCTCACGGAATACCTTGGGGTGTCTTCTTTCCGAAATGGGGTCACATGTGGGGTATTTATACTGCCCTGGCATTTTAGGGGCCCTAAAGCGTGAGAAGTCTGGAATATAAATGTCTAAAAATTTTTACGCATTTGGATTCAGTGAGGGGTATGGTGAGTTCATGTGAGATTTTGTTTTTTGACACAAGTTAGTGGAATATGAGACTTAGTAAGAACAAAATAAATAAATAAATAAATTCCCAAAAAATGTCTGAATGGAGCCTTACAGGGGGGTGATCAATGACAGGGGGGTGATCAGGGAGTCTATATGGGGTGATCACCCCCCTGTAAGGCTCCATTCAGACATCCGTATGATTTTTACGGATCCACGGATACATGGATCGGATCCGCAAAACACATACGGACGTCTGAATGGAGCCTTACAGGGGGATGATCAATGACAGGGGGGTGATCAGGGAGTCTATATGGGGTGATCACCCCCTTGTCATTGATCACCCCCCTGTAAGGCTCCATTCCGACGTCCGTATGTGTTTTGCGGATCCGATCCATGTATCCGTGGATCCGTAAAAATCATACGGACGTCTGAATAGAGCCTTACAGGGGGGTGATCAATGACAGGGGGGGGATCAGGGAGTCTATATGGGTGATCACCCCCTTGTCATTGATCACCCCCCTGTAAGGCTCCATTCAGATGTCCGTATGTGTTTTGCGGATTCGGTCCATGTATCCGTGGATCCGTAAAAATCATACGGACGTCTGAATGGAGCCTTACAGGGGGGTGATCAATGACAGGGAGGTGATCAATGACAGGGGGGTGATCAGGGAGTCTATATGGGGTGATCACCCCCCTGTCATTGATCACCCCCCTGTAAGGCTCCATTCAGACGTCTGTATGTGTTTTGCGGATCCGATCCATGTATCCGTGGATCCGTAAAAATTATACGGACGTCTGAATGGAGCCTTACAGGGGGGTGATCAATGACAGGGGGTGATCAGGGAGTCTATATGGGTGATCACCCCCCTGTCATTGATCACCCCCCTGTACAGCTCTATTCAGACGTCCGTATGTGTTTTGCGGATCCGATCCATGTATCCGTGAATCCGTAAAAATCATACGGACGTCTGAATGGAGCCTGACAGGGGGGTGATCAGGGAGTCTATATGGGTGATCACCCCCTTGTCATTGATCACCCCCCTGTAAGGCTCCATTCAGACGTCCGTATGTGTTTTGCGGATCCGATCCATGTATCCGTGGATCCGTAAACATCATACGGACGTCTGGATGGAGCCTTACAGGGGGGTGATCAATGACAGGGGGGTGATCAGGGAGTCTATATGGGGTGATCAGGGGTTAATAAGTGACAGGGGGGGTTTAGTGTAGTGGTGTTTGGTGCTACTTAATACTGAGCTGCCTGTGTCCTCTGGTGGTCGATCCAAGCAAAAGGGACCACCAGAGGACCAGGTAGCAGGTATATTAGACGCTGTTATCAAAACAGCGTCTAATATACCTGTTAAGGGTTGAAAAAAATCGCATGTCCAGCCTGCCAGCGAACGATCGCCGCTGGCAGGCTGGAGATCCACTCGCTTACCTTCCGATCCTGTGAACGCGCACGCCTGTGTGCGCGCGTTCACAGGAAATGTCGGCTCACGCGAGATTACGCGTATATGCGTTGCTGAGCCTGGGAGAGCCGCCTCCGGACTGCGATCCTGCGTTAGGCGGTCCGGAAGCGGTTAAATACCGTATTTTTCACCATATAAGACGCACCGGCCCATAAGACGCACCTAGGTTTTTGGGGTGGAAAATAAGAAAAAAAAATTTTTTAACCAAAAGGTGTGCTTTTGGTCGGTTTGGAACTAATGGTGGTCTGTGGATGATGGACACTGTTATGGGGGGGATCCGTGGATGACGGACACTGTTATGGGGGGATCTGTGGATGACGGACACTGTTATGGGGGGATCTGTGGATGACGGACACTGTTATGGGGGGATCTGTGGATGACGGACACTTATGGGGGGATCTGTGGATGACGGACACTTATGGGGGGATCTGTGAATGACGGACACTTATGGGGAGATCTGTGGATGACGGACACTTATGGGGAGATTTGTGGATGACGGACACTTATGGGGAGATCTGTGAATGACGGACACTTATGGGGGGATATGTGGATGACGGACACTGTTATGGGGGATATGTGGATGATGGACACTGTTATGGGGGATATGTGGATGACGGACACTGTTATGGGGGGATATGTGGATGACGGACACTGTTACGGGGGGGATCTGTGGCTGGCACTGTTATACAGTACAGACCAAAAGTTTGGACACACCTTTTCATTCAAAGAGTTTTCTTTATTTTCATGACTATGAAAGGCATCAAAACTATGAATTAACACATGTGGAATTATATACATAACAAAAAAGTGTGAAACAACTGAAAATATGTCATATTCTAGGTTCTTCAAAGTAGCCACCTTTTGCTTTGATTACTGCTTTGCATACTCTTGGCATTCTCTTGATGAGCTTCAAGAGGTAGTCACCTGAAATGGTCTTCCAACAGTCTTGAAGGAGTTCCCAGAGATGCTTAGCACTTGTTGGCCCTTTTGCCTTTATTCTGCGGTGCAGCTCACCTCAAAACATCTCGATTGGGTTCAGGTTCGGTGACTGTGGAGGCCAGGTCATCTGGCGCAGCACCCCATCACTCTCCTTCATGGTCAAATAGCCCTTATTTTCAAAGTTTTGCCAATTTTTTTCAGACTGACTGACCTTCATTTCTTAAAGTAATGATGGCCACTGGTTTTTCTTTACTTAGCTGCTTTTTTCTTGCCATAATACAAATTCTAACAGTCTATTCAGTAGGACTATCAGCTGTATATCCACCTGCCTTCTCCCCAACACCATTTATAAGGCAAGAAATCCCACTTATTAAACCTGACAGGGCACACCTGTGAAGTCAAAACCATTTCAGTTGACTACCTCTTGAAGCTCATCAAGAGAATGCCAAGAGTGTGCAAAGCAGTAATCAAAGCAAAAGGTGGCTACTTTGAAGAACCTAGAATATGACATATTTTCAGTTGTTTCACACTTTTTTGTTATGTATATAATTCCACATGTGTTGATTCATAGTTTTGATGCCTTTAGTGTGAATCTACAATTTTCATAGTCATGAAAATAAAGAAAACTCTTTGAATGAGAAGGTGTGTCCAAACTTTTGGTCTGTACTGTATATGTGCCATCCACAGACCCCCACCTCATAACAGTGCCATCCACAGACCCCCCCCAGCCGATAACAGTGCCATCCACAGACCCCCACCCCTTAACTGTGCCATCTACAGATTTCATGTGTCCCCTGCCGCCGCCCCCACAGTATACAAATATAAAATGTATTATTCAATTAAAAGTTATTAAACATGCCCCCCTCACTCCTAATAGTACCGTATATCCTTATTGCCTTATTGCTTTTGTATAATGCTGGCAGGTGGGCCGGGCGGCCGGCACGTCACTCACTGACGTCACTTGCCTGCGCCGCCTACTTTATTCATAAAGTAGGCGGCGCAGGCACGTGACATCAGGGAGTTACGCTGCCGCCTGCCCGCCCTGCCTGCCGGCATTATACAGAAGCAATTAGGATATACTGTACTATTAGGAGTAAGGGGGGCATGTTTAATAACTTTTAATTGAATAATACATTTTATATTTGTGTAGCACTGGAGCGGCGGAGCGGGGTTATAGTACAGTGACTGCACCGCCCCGCCGCAATTGCCGGCCACCAGCTCCTCCTCCCAGTCCCTCCTCCGCTCGCACATTGCAGCCAGCAATGTTAAACATATCAGCATTCGCCCCATAAGACGCAGGGGCAATTTCCTCCCATTTTTGGGGAGGAAAAAGTGCGTCTTATGGGGCGAAAAATACGGTAAAATAAAATAACATAAAATAATAATCTTGATCTAAGAGGACAAGGTCCATATGGAGTAGGAGGTTGAGGAGGCGGTGGATGTGGCGGTGTAGGTGGAAGCGGCGGTTTAAATTAGGGTACACCCCAAAACATTGGGAAATACACTCACCTAAAGAATTATTAGGAACACCTGTTCTATTTCTCATTAATGCAATTATCTAGTCAACCAATCACATGGCAGTTGCTTCAATGCATGTAGGGTTGTAGTCCTGGTCAAGGCAATCTCCTGAACTCCAAACTGAATGTCAGAATGGGAAAGAAAGGTGGACTACAACAGCAGAAGACCCCGCCGGGTACCACTCATCTCCACTACAAATAGGAAAAAGAGGCTACAATTTGCACAAGCTCACCAAAATTGGACTGTTGAAGACTGGAAAAATGTTGCCTGGTCTGATGAGTCTCGATTTATGTTGAGACATTCAAATGGTAGAGTGCGAATTTGGTGTAAACAGAATGAGAACATGTATCCATCATGCCTTGTTACCACTGTGCAGGCTGGTGCTGGTGGTGTAATGGTGTGGGGGATGTTTTCTGGGCACACTTTAGGCCCCTTAGTGCCAATTGGTCATGGTTTAAATGCCACGGGCTACCTGAGCATTGTTTCTGACCATGTCCATCCGTTCACGACCACCATGTACCCATCCTCTGATGGCTACTTCCAGCAGGATAATGCACCATGTCACAAAGCTCGAATCATTTCAAATTGGTTTCTTGAACATGACAATGAGTTCACTGTACTAAAATGGCCCCCACAGTCACCAGATCTCAACCCAATAGAGCATCTTTGGGATGTGGTGGAACGGGAGCTTCATGCCCTGGATGTGCATCCCTCAAATCTCCATCAACTGCAAGATGCTATCCTATCAATATGGGCCAACATTTCTAAAGAATGCTATCAGCACCTTGTTGAATCAATGCCACGTAGAATTAAGGCAGTTCTGAAGGCAAAAGGGGGTCCAACACCGCATTAGTATGGTGTTCCTAATAATTCTTTAGGGGAGTGTATAATCTGTGATAACCCCCTCCAGTCGTACTAAACACACGTTCAGACAATACACTGGCTGCAGGGCAGGCCAGCACCTCCAAGGCGTAAAGGGCAAGCTCAGGCCATGTGCCCAATTTGGAGACCCAGAAGTTGCAGGGGCTGACCCCTGTCAGTCAGTTCGTGTAGGCATGTGCACACATACTGCCCCACCATGTTGCACGTGCCCTTGATGTTCACAATCCAATTTTTGATATCTGCTCTATCAACTTTCGATGTTCTTTTCTGCGCCTACCATGTTAATCACGGTTAGCGGCGAATCAGGGGAGAGGGAGCGTGAGAAAGAGAGACCACATCCAAGTAACATCAATGGATGAAATTTAATTGTGATCGAGTGGAAATGTGGGACAAATTATCAAAGCAGAAGAATTGAAGGAAAGGAGGGGGTGCGCGGCAATTACCCACTCCCGACTCGGAGAGGTAGTGACGATAAATAACAATACAGGACTCTTAAGATGCCCTGTTATTGGAATGATTAATAAAAAATTATAGGGACTGGCACTGGGGTATTTAGGATTTGGATATGTTAGGAGGAGAGGACAGGAGAGGCCCTACTCCCGCTTTGTTGACTCTAGATAACTTCTGCCTGATCACACGTCCCCGTGATGTCCACGATCCATTTGGATATCTTCTCTATCAACTTTCAATGTTCTTTTCTGAGCCTACTGAAAGGATTTTAACCTTTCTGGACCTCTACGACAATCTTGGTTTTAGACACTGACGTCAGGAGAGATGTTTCTCAGTTGGCAATAACAGACACACACAGGTATCACTGAGAAACACTCTAACTTTTATATGCTTGGCCTTATATAGGCAGTAGAAAAGTTTGCATAACAACAGCGTTAAACCAATCATAAAGATAAACATTGGTGCTCATACAGATACTACCGGAACATCCTTTTATGCTATGTGGACGTGCAGTAAGTAAAAAGAATGTACGCAGTTGTGCCGAATGACCCTGAATAAGACAAGAACATTTGTTCTAGTTCTAGGATATTCCCAGATTCTGTCCTGGGACAGATAAGCGAAACTAAACTCACAGCAGGGGAAGGTGAAACAGTGCGTGGGTGAGATGTTATAACAATTCTTTACACATTTAGAGAAGATAAGATGGAGACACATTTCTCTTTAATCCCCCCTTTAGAACCAAATTTCTTAGATAATATGGTTCTTACCCTTGCCCTTTTCCCTGTATACCGCCAGATATTTTCTATATCCTTCATGTGAGTTGTCTTCAGGATTAGGCAGCAAAGTCTCATAAAATGACATATTTGATACTCCTTTCATTATCAGTTTCCGTACACATGGTATGATACATGTTGCAACTATTGCTATTACTATAATAATCAGGATAAGGCCCCGTTCACACGGACGAGTATTCCGCGCGGGTGCGATGCGTGAGTTGAACGCATTGCACCCGCACTGAATCTGGACCCATTCATTTATATGGGGCTGTTCACATGAGCGGTGATTTTCACGCATCACTTATGCGTTGCTTGAAAATCGCAGCATGTTCTATATTCGTAACGCAGGCCCCATAGAAATGAATGGGGTTGCATGAAAATTGCAAGCATCCGCAAGCAAGTGCGGATGCGGTGCGATTTTCACGCATGGGTTCTAGGTGACAGTCTATTCACTGTATTATTTTCCCTTATAACATGGTTATAAGGGAAAATAATAGCATTCTGAATACAGAATGCATAGTATAATAGTGCTGGAGGGGATAAAAAAATAAAAAAGTTAACTCACCTTCTCTTGATCGCGTAGTTCCCGGTCTCTTTACTTCTTTAATGATGAGATGTGGGCTAAAGGACCTGTGGTGACGTCAGATCACATGCTCCATCACCATGGTGATGGACCATGTGATTGGAGCATGTGATCTGACGTCACCACAGGTCATTTAGCCCACAGCTCATCATTAAAGAAGTAAAGAGACCGGGAACTACGCGATCAAGAGGAGAAGGTGAGTTAACTTTTTGGTTTTTTTTTTAACCCCTCCAGCACTATTATACTATGCATTCTGTATTCAGAATGCTATTATTTTCCCTTATAACCATGTTATAAGGGAAAATAATACAATCTTCAGAACATCAATCCCAAGCCTGAACTTCTGTAAAGAAGTTCGGGTTTGGGTACCAAACATGCGTGATTTTTCTCACGCAAGTGCAAAGCGCATTACAATTTTTTGCACTCGCGCGGAAAAATCGTGCGTGTTCCCGCAACGCACCCGCCTCTTATCCGGGCCAAAAATAAGACGCCTGTGTGAGAGAGGCCTAATGATTCCCAATTGTACAAGTGCCTGTTTCCAGTTAGTGAACCAGCCAAAATACTGATTCCAAGGGTTATCGATACCCGAGTTTCTTTTGAACTTGATTGGTAAATCCTCGAGTTTCTTTATTGCCAGTGTGACCTTACCATTAGGGCCGGTGTTGTTGGGTATGAATGTGCAGCATGATAAGGGGTCCGTCAATACCTTACAGATACCACCTCTTTCTGCAAGTATCATATCGAGTACCATGCGGTTTTGAAATGTCATAATGGAATCTGGCTGCAACTGTTCTGCTACACCCTGTAATGCATCCCTGGTCTTAGTTTACAAACCTTTGTTGATTATAGTAAATATAGTTGATCCAGTCTACATTTTTGTTGATTGTTAAGTGGGGAATTATAGATTCAAATCCTGCTGCCACCTGACCTCTGGCCTTGAATTCATCAGGGACCCCTCTTGGGATGCCTATTGCATCTATATACACATGAGGACCAAAACTACCCATTTGGAGTGATCTTTTGGTCCTTGTCACTCTTCCTACACTAGGGGTCTCTTGTTCACTAATTATGTGTATATTCGTTATGGCTTTAGCAAGAGCACATTCACCTTTCCAGGAACCCTCTAGTCTAGATCTTATCTTTCTATCCCCACAGATCCAATATACATCTCCAATCGAGTATACTTGATTCTGTGTGAGGGAGGTATCCATTTATCTGTTTCACTGTAAGTTGCACAGTATCCTTCAGTGAAATTACCCAGGGATCTTCTTTGATCTCCCCCTCTGTGGCAGGTATAGTCACCAGGATAAATGTGTACCTGCACCAGGGTGGAGAGTTTTTATGAGGAGTGGGTATTTTTGCTTCCTTGCTTCACATGCAGACTGGTTACTAGATGAATTTGAGAATAATTGCAAAAGCATTTCTCAACACTAGCGGTCCCACATATATATAACAATTACTTTTATTTACTAAAGCTGCACTGTACTTCATCCATTCTAACCATAGGTTGGCATCAGAGAACCCAGTTTCTGCTGCCAGGGTATCCTCATAGGTAGGGTCAAAAATAGCCAGTATGTTTCCTAGGGACTGTATATGAGTTTATAGAGGGTAGGTTTGTTTCTGAAGGTATGTCCATTCTGAGGATTGACACATATCTCCTATTTCAAAGTGTTTGGTGACCATTGAAATCTCTGCCCCCCCCCCCCCCCATGTCATGAAAGTACCATCCCAGCACGTAATCTCCTTCATCACCTTTGTTGGGGTTTTCTATGTTTATAATTATTTTCATCTTAGACACCATCTTAGGGCATGCCCACCCTGTAGGATATAGGCTAACATCTATGTGACAGTCCCCTCTGTTGATAATTGTCATTCTACTAATCAAGGATTTACCATTCTTATCCTTTTGATTAAGGGCATTCTGTGGTTTATACCCCCAGTCTTCTCCTGTATTCCATCCTACTGACCCCCAGTATGCGCATCTATTACCCCAATAAGGGTCAGTAATACAGATATAAGCCTGTCCATTCTTATAGTGGTTGCCACACATCTCGTTGAAGGACTGTACTTCATTATTGTCACGAGGGTGTCAAGAGCCATGTCTGACTCCGTTATACCCGGGGTCAGGAAGTCGCAGCGGGTGGCTGCGCGCTCTATGTCTAAAGATCACGTTGTTTCTTAGTGATTGTTTTCTGTGTTTGCCTTGCAATCCTTTTTGTCTCACTCAGGGATCCGTAGCTTCTCCTCCTCAGCTGTTTCTTGTCTGCCACTCCCAACCTCCTTATATTCTCCTCTCACACTTCTCTAGTTGCCAGTTATAGAGCTTCCTGCCTGGACTTCTATACTGACCCACTGGAGCTGTGAATCCTGGTTGTTGTTCCAGAGTGCTACCCTCCGGATCCCTGTTGGGCTTTTTGTTGTCTCCTGTTGTCGCCCACCTGGGATTATATGTTTAGTCTGTATTGTCTGTCCTCCCCTTGGTGTTTTCCTTTAGAGCTAGTGGTGCGAACTAGTGTTCCCACCGCCCTGTTCACTATCTAGGGCTCATCTTAGGGAAAGCCAGGGTTTTAGGCACGTGATCGGCGTACGGGTGAGGAACCCGTCTAGGGACGTCAGGGCAGCCAGGTGCCAGCCGCAAGGTGAGTCAGGGGTCACCACCTTCCCTCTCACTTGGGCAGGGCCTTCCTCTTTCCTTCCCTCTGTGTCACGTATGTGATAGTCACGCCGATCGTGATATTATAACTGGCCCTTATTTTTTGGGAGAAAAAAAAATATATATATAATTTTTTTTTTCTCTCTACTTAGAATCCAATATGGATCCTATTGCTGCTTTGGCAAAACAGCTTCAAGGCCTGTCTTTGGAGGTGGCAGGATTGAAGGCGTCTGTCCTCCAACAACAGTAGCAAATGCAGCAGACCGCAAGCCCAGCGGTTGCTATGGGTAACCAGGTTGTTACAGAACCCAAGGTTGTTCTTCCTGACAGATTTTCTGGGGGAAGGGACAAATTTGTGACGTTCCGTGAGGCCTGCAAATTATATTTTAAGCTGCGCCCTTACTCCTCAGGTAATGAAGAACAGCGGGTGGGGATTGTTATTTCCCTGCTTCAGGGGGACCCGCAATCCTGGGCGTTCTCGTTACCCCCTTGTTCCCAGGCTCTCCGGTCAGTGGAGGGATTTTTTGGGGCTTTGGGTCTCATATATGATGACCCTGACCGAGTCGCCCTGGCTGAGTCGAAGTTACGGAGACTCCTACAGGGAGATCGGCCAGCAGAGGAATATTGCTCAGAGTTCCGTAGGTGGGCTACGGATACTCAGTGGAACGACCCGGCTCTCGGGAGTCAGTTCTGCTCTGGGTTATCTGAAAGGGTTAAGGATGCGCTGGCGCTGTATGAGACCCCCCTTTCCCTTAAAGCTGTTATGTCCCTCTCTATCAGAATAGATAGACGTCTTAGGGAGAGATCGAAAATTCCTGAGCAATTGGTAACCTCTCCCAAGCAGCAGTTAGTCTGTACTGACTTAGATGAGCCTATGCAGCTAGGAGGAACTTCTCGTCAGGTCCGTCCTCCTGAGGTTCGCCGTAGGTGGGGGGCTTGTTTTTTCTGTGGGGGGAGGGGTCATTTCATTAATGTCTGTCCCTCCTTTCTCAAAAACAAAAGACCGTCGGAAAACTACTAACCCCAGGCTGTGCGGAGGATGTCAGCCGGGGGGTATACGTTTCCTCCATACGAACATCTCCATTTGTGTTGCCAGCGGTTATTGTTTTTGGTGTTAAGACGGAGTCTATTTCTTTTTTTCTAGACAGTGGAGCAGGGGTAAATTTGATAGATGCCCATTTTGCCCGCACTATGGGTTTGTCTCTCTGTACGCTGCAGAGACCTATTCCCATATTCGCTATAGATTCTGCTCCTCTGTCTCAGAGAAACCTCACTTACATTGTCCATAACTTACACCTTCGGGTAGGGGACCACCATAATGAGTGTCTTTCATGTTACGTTCTGGAGGGCCTTCCCTCTCCTGTGGTATTGGGTCTTCCCTGGTTGGTAGCGCACAATCCAGTGGTGGATTGGCAGGGCAGGGAGATATTGGAGTGGAGTGAGCGTTGCAGAGAGAATTGCTTAAATAACAATTGCTTAATCGCCTCCATAGCTTCCCTACCTACATTTATTTCGGACTTTGAGGACATTTTTTCTGAAAAGGGTTGTCAGAAGCTACCACCTCATCGTCCTTATGATTGCCCGGTTAACCTGATTCCCGGTGCAAAATTACCCAAGTCCAGGTTGTATAATCTTTTGGGTCCCGAGAGACAAGCCATGAAAGATTATATCTCCGAGAGTCTGGCTAAGGGACACATCAGACCCTCTTCTTCACCCGTGGCTGCAGGGTTTTTCTTTGTTAAAAAGAAAGATGGGGGCCTGCGTCCTTGCCTAGATTTCCGTGAGCTAAACCGGATAACCATCCGAGACCCATACCCTCTTCCTCTCATTCCTGACCTTTTTAATCAGATTGCGGGTGCTAGGTGGTTCTCCGAACTTGATCTTAGGGGGGCCTACAATCTGATTCGTATCAAGGAAGGGGATGAGTGGAAGACAGCTTTTAACACCCCTGAGGGGCATTATGAAAATTTAGTCATGCCTTTCGGTCTGACCAATGCCCCTGCTGTCTTCCAACATTTCGTTAATGATATTTTTAGTCATCTCATCGGCAGGTTTGTAGTCATATACCTAGATGATATCTTAATTTATTCGGCTGATCTGAAAACACATGAAGTACATGTCAGGCAAGTACTGCAGGTCCTACGGACGAATAAATTATATGCGAAAATTGAAAAATGTGTCTTCGCCGTTCAGGAAATACAGTTCCTGGGATATCTATTATCTGCTTCAGGTTTCCGTATGGATCCTAGGAAGGTCCAGGCAATTTTAGATTGGGATCTTCCTGAGAACCTTAAAGCTCTACAACGGTTTTTGGGTTTCGCAAATTTCTATAGAAAGTTCATTAAAAATTATTCAGTGATCGTTAAACCCCTTACTGACATGACTAGGAAGGGGACTGATTTTTCGAAATGGTCTGACGCCGCTAAAATTGCATTTTCCTCTCTAAAAGAGAGATTTACCTCGGCACCTGATGTCTCCCAGCCTTTTATTGTTGAAGTAGATGCGTCAGAGGTGGGAGTGGGGGCTGTATTGTCTCAGGGTCCGTCTCCTGGCAAATGGCGTCCTTGCGCTTTCTTTTCCAAAAAGTTATCTACAGCAGAAAAGAACTATGATATTGGAAATAGGGAACTGTTGGCGATTAAACTGGCGTTTGAAGAGTGGCGTCACTTCTTAGAGGGAGCAATCCACCCCGTCACGGTGATTACGGATCACAAAAACCTTCTGTACCTAGAATCGGCTAAGCGTCTCACCCCTAGACAAGCTAGGTGGTCGCTATTCTTTACCAGATTTAACTTTGTAATCACCTATCGTCCTGGGGCAAAAAATACCAAGGCAGACGCATTATCTCGTAGTTTCCCTGGAGGGGGTAATGTTAGTGATCCGGTACCTATTTTACAAAGAGGAGTGGTTGTCTCTGCTGTACACTCTGTTCTAGAGGGAAAGGTGTTAGAGGCCCAGGGGGACGCCCCGGCCTCTTGCCCCTCAGAGAACTTGTTTGTACCGTTAAACCTGCGTCTTGAATTATTAAAGGAACATCATAATTCGGCACTTGCTGGGCACCCGGGTAGTAAAGCAACCTTGGAGCTATTGTCTCGTCGTTTTTGGTGGCCAAGGTTGCGTCAGGATGTAATGGATTTCGTGTCTACTTGTTCTACTTGTGCACGCGCGAAAGTCTCTCATACACGTCCAGCAGGGTCTTTATTGCCACTTTTCATCCCCAATAGGCCATGGACACATCTGTCAATGGATTTCATCACTGACTTACCGTTGTCTGCGGGTAAAACTGTTATCTTGGTAGTAGTAGACAGGTTTAGCAAAATGGTACACTTTATTGCGCTACCCGCACTTCCTAATGCTAAGACTCTTGCTCAGGTCTTTATCAGTGAAATCGTGAAGCTTCACGGGGTCCCTTCCGATGTCGTTTCGGATCGGGGAACCCAGTTTATTTCTAAGTTTTGGAAAGCTTTTTGTTCCCGTTTGGGGGTACACTTGTCCTTTTCCTCAGCTTTCCATCCTCAGTCGAATGGACAGACTGAGCGTACCAACCAAAACCTAGAAACATATTTAAGGTGTTTTGTGTCTGAAAACCAAGAGGTGTGGTCATCATATTTACCGTTAGCCGAGTTTGCCATAAATAATCGCTGTCAGGAATCCACTGGCAAGTCACCATTTCTTGGTGCATACGGTTTTCATCCCCAATTTTGTACTTTCAAAGAGGGGGGGTCTTCTGGGGTTCCCAAAGAGGAACGGTTTTCTTCATCTCTTTCATCGGTATGGCAGAAGGTGCAAGCTAACTTGAAAAATATGAGTGGTAAATATAAATGCATGGCCGATAAGAAACGGTCGCCAGGTCCGGACCTAGGAGTGAATGACTATGTGTGGTTGTCTACTAGGAATATTAAGTTGAAGGTTCCCTCTTGGAAACTGGGCCCTAGGTTCATTGGTCCTTATAAAATAGTAGCCGTCATTAACCCTGTGGCTTTTCGCCTGGAGCTACCTCAGACTTTTAAGATCCATAACGTCTTCCATAAGTCGTTACTCAAGAAGTATGTTCCACCTCTAGAACCATCACCGCTGCCACCTCCTCCTGTTATTGTGGATGGTAATCTGGAGTTTCAAATATCCAGAATTGTTGATTCTCGTCGGGTCCGCCGCTCTCTTCAGTATCTGGTGCATTGGAGGGGTTACGGTCCCGAGGAAAGAATGTGGGTTCCAGCGTCAGAGGTAAACGCCAACAGGTTAATTCAGGCTTTCCATGCCTCTCATCCTGAGAGACCTGGTCCTGAGTGTCCGGAAGCCCCTCGTGAAAGGGGGGGTACTGTCACGAGGGTGTCAAGAGCCATGTCTGACTCCGTTATACCCGGGGTCAGGAAGTTGCAGCGGGTGGCTGCGCGCTCTATGTCTAAAGATCACGTTGTTTCTTAGTGATTGTTTTCTGTGTTTGCCTTGCAATCCTTTTTGTCTCACTCAGGGATCCGTAGCTTCTCCTCCTCAGCTGTTTCTTGTCTGCCACTCCCAACCTCCTTATATTCTCCTCTCACACTTCTCTAGTTGCCAGTTATAGAGCTTCCTGCCTGGACTTCTATACTGACCCACTGGAGCTGTGAATCCTGGTTGTTGTTCCAGAGTGCTACCCTCTGGATCCCTGTTGGGCTTTTTGCTGTCTCCTGTTGTCGCCCACCTGGGATTATATGTTTAGTCTGTATTGTCTGTCCTCCCCTTGGTGTTTTCCTTTAGAGCTAGTGGTGCGGACTAGTGTTCCCACCTCCCTGTTCACTATCTAGGGCTCATCTTAGGGAAAGCCAGGGTTTTAGGCACGTGATCGGCGTACGGGTGAGGAACCCGTCTAGGGACGTCAGGGCAGCCAGGTGCCAGCCGCAAGGTGAGTCAGGGGTCACCACCTTCCCTCTCACTTGGGCAGGGCCTTCCTCTTTCCTTCCCTCTGTGTCACGTATGTGATAGTCACGCCGATCGTGATAATTATGCTGCATAAACAGAAGGCGTAAGTTGCAACGTGAGTACTGGAGGAAT